>NC_140587.1:1014341716-1015541716 GCF_964204655.1 Triturus cristatus
TATACTAATTCTCTACTACTCACTTTCTACTACTCACTCTCTACTACTCACTCTCTACTACTCACTCTCTACTACTCTCTACTCTCTACTAATCACTCTACTACTCACTCTACTAATCACTCTCTACTACTCACTCTCTACTACTCTACTCTCTACTAATCACTCTACTACGCTTTACTGCTCACTCTACTACTCTACTCTTTCTCTACTTATCTAGTCTATCATTTCTCTACTACTCACTCTCTACTACTCACTCTCTACTACTCTCTACTACTCACTGTACTACTCTCTACTCACTCTCTACTACTCTCTACTCACTCTCTACTACTCACTCTCTACTACTCACTCTCTACTACTCTCTTCTAATCACTCTACTACTCACTCTACTACTCTCTCCACTACTCACTCTCTACGACTCACTCTCTACGACTCACTCTCTACTACTTTACTACACTCCACTACTCTCTACTCACTCTACTACTCACTCTCTACTACTCTACTACTACTCTCTCTACGACTCACTCTCTACTACTCTACTACACTCTACTCACTCTCTACTCAATCTCTACTCACTCTACTCACTCTCTACTACTCACTCTGTGCTACTCTCTACTACTCACTCTCTACTACTCACTCTCTACTACTCTACTCTAATCATTCTGTACTACTCTACTATTCACTCTACTCACTCTCTCCTACTCTCTCCTACTCTCTACTACTCACTCTCTACTACACTCTACTACTCACTCTCTACTACTCTCTACTCGCTCTCTACTACTCACTCTCTACTACTCTCTACTACTCACTCTGTACTACTCTTTACTACTCACTCTCTACTACTACACTCTACTACCCTACTCATTCTCTACTACTCTACTCATTCTCTACTACTCTCTACTACTCACTCTCTCCTACTCTCTACTACTCACTCTACTACTCTCTACTCACTCTCTACTACTCACTCTCTACTACTTTCTACCACTCACTCTCTACTACTCTACTACTCACTCTCTACTATTCACTCTCTACTACTCTCTCTGTACTACTCTCTACTACTCACTCTCGCATACTCTACTACTATTCTCTACTACTCTCTACTCACTCTGTACTACTCACTCTGTACTACTCACTCTCTACTACTCACTCTCTCCTACTCTCTACTACTCACTCTCTACTATACTCACTCTACTCACTCTCTACTATTCACTCTCTACTACTCACTCTACTATTCTCTACTACTCACTCTACTTCTCTACTACTCACTCTCTACTGCTCTACTAATCACTCTCTACTACTCACTCTCTACTACTCTCTACTATACTCTACTAATTATCTACTACTCACTCACTACTACTCTCTACTACTCACTCTACTACTCTCCACTACTCTCTACTCACTCTCTACTACTCACTCTGCACTACTCTCTACTACTCACTCTCTCCTACTCACTCTCTACTACTCACTATCTCCTACTCTCTATTACTCACTCTCTACTATACTCACTCTACTCACTCTCTACTACTCACTCTACTACTCACTCTCTACTACTCACTCTACTAATTCTCTACTACTCACTCTACTTCTCTACTACTCACTCTATTACTCACTCTCTACTACTCTACTAATCTCTCTACTACTCACTCTCTACTACTCTCTACTATACTCTCTACTAATTCTCTACTACTCACTCTCTCCTACTCTACTACTCACTCTCTACTATACTCACTCTACTCACTCTCTACTACTCACTCTCTACTACTCTCTACTACTCACTCTACTAATTATCTACTACTCACTCTACTTCTCTACTACTCACTCTACTACTCACTCTCTACTACTCTACTAATCACTCTCTACTAATCACTCTCTACTACTCACTCTACTACTCTCTACTATACTCTCTACTAATTCTCTACTACTCGCTCTCTACTACTCTCTACTACTCACTCTACTACTCACTCTACTACTCTACTACTCTCTACTCACTCTCTACTATTCACTCTGTACTAGTCTCTACTACTCACTCTCTCCTACTCACTCTCTACTACTCTCTCTGTACTACTCTCTACTACTCACTCTCTACTACTCACTCTCTACTACTCTACTCATTCTCTACTACTCACTCTACTACTCTCTACTCACTCTCTACTCACTCTCTACTACTCTCTCTGTACTACTCTCTACTACTCACTCTCTACTACTCACTCTCTACTACTCTACTCATTCTCTACTACTCACTCTACTACTCATTCTCTACTCACTCTCTACTACTCACTCTGTACTACTTTCTACCACTCACTCTCTACTACTCTACTACTCGCTCTATACTACTCACACTCTCCTACCCTCTCTCTACTACTCTACTCACTCTCTACTACTCACTCTACTAATTCTCTACTACTCACTCTCTACTTCTCTACTACTCACTCTCTACTACTCGCTCTCTACTACTCTCTACTACTCACTCTACTAATTCTCTACTACTCACTCTCTACTTCTCTACTACTCACTCTCTACTACTCACTCTCTACTACTCTTTACTACTCACTCTCTACTACTCTACTCATTCTCTACTATACTCTATACTAATTCTCTACTACTCACTTTCTACTACTCACTCTCTACTACTCACTCTCTACTACTCCCTCTCTACTACTCTCTACTCTCTACTAATCACTCTACTACTCACTCTACTAATCACTCTCTACTACTCACTCTCTACTACTCTACTCTCTACTAATCACTCTACTACGCTTTACTGCTCACTCTACTACTCTACTCTTTCTCTACTTATCTAGTCTATCATTTCTCTACTACTCACTCTCTACTACTCACTCTCTACTACTCTCTACTACTCACTGTACTACTCTCTACTCACTCTCTACTACTCTCTACTCACTCTCTACTACTCACTCTCTACTACTCACTCTCTACTACTCTCTTCTAATCACTCTACTACTCACTCTACTACTCTCTCCACTACTCACTCTCTACGACTCACTCTCTACGACTCACTCTCTACTACTCTACTACACTCCACTACTCTCTACTCACTCTACTACTCACTCTCTACTACTCTACTACTACTCTCTCTACGACTCACTCTCTACTACTCTACTACACTCTACTCACTCTCTACTCAATCTCTACTCACTCTACTCACTCTCTACTACTCACTCTGTGCTACTCTCTACTACTCACTCTCTACTACTCACTCTCTACTACTCTACTCTAATCATTCTGTACTACTCTACTACTCACTCTACTCACTCTCTCCTACTCTCTCCTACTCTCTACTACTCACTCTCTACTACACTCTACTACTCACTCTCTACTACTCTCTACTCGCTCTCTACTACTCACTCTCTACTACTCTCTACTACTCACTCTGTACTACTCTTTACTACTCACTCTACTACTCACTCTCTACTACTACACTCTACTACCCTACTCATTCTCTACTACTCTACTCATTCTCTACTACTCTCCTACTCACTCTCTACTACTACACTCTACACTACCCTACTCATCTCTTACTACTCATCATCTCTACTACTCTCTACTACTCACTCTCTACTACTACACACTCTCCTACTCTACTCACTCTCTACTACTCACTCTACTAATTCTCTCTTACTCACTCTCTACTACTCTCGACTACTATCTACCTACTCCTCTACTACTCTCTACTACTCTCTCTCTACTACTCACTCTCTACTCACTCTCTTCTACTCACTCTCTTCTACTCACTCTCTTACTCACTCTCTACTCACGTCTTCTACTCACTCTCTACTACTCACTCTCTACTACTCTCTACTACTCACTCTCTACTACTCTCTACTACTCACTACTACTCACTCTGTACTACTCTACTGCTCACTCTACTACTCACTCTCTCCTACTCTACTACTCACTCTCTACTATACTCACTCTACTCACTCTCTACTACTAACTCTCTACTACTAATTCTCTACTACTCACTCGCTACTTCTCTACTACTCACTACTACTCACTCTCTACTACTCACTCTCTACTACTCTCTACTACTCTACTCTCTACTAATTCTCTACTACTCTTTACTGCTCACTCTCTACTACTCTACTCTACTCATTCTCTACTATACTCTCTACTACTCTCTACTAATCACTCTACTACTCACTCTCTACTAATCACTCTCTACTAATCACTCTACTAATCACTCTCTACTACTCACTCTCTACTACTCTACTAATGCTCTACTACTCACTCTCTACTACTCTTTACTACTCACTCTCTACTACTCTACTCATTCTCTACTACGCTACTCTCTAATAATTCTCTACTACTCACTCTCTACTACTCACTCTACTACTCTCTACTACTCACTCTCTACTACTCTACTCACTCTCTTCTACTCACTCTCTTCTACTCACTCTCTACTACTCACTCTCTACTACTCTCTCTGTACTACTCTCTACTACTCACTCTCTACTACTCTACTACTCTACTCATTCTCTACTACTCACTCTCTCCTACTCTCTACTACTCACTCTACTACTCTCTACTCACTCTCTACTCACTCTCTACTACTCACTCTCTACTACTTTCTACCACTCACTCTCTACTACTCTACTACTCACTCTCTACTACTCACTATCTACTACTCTCTCTGTACTACTCTCTACTACTCACTCTCTCATACTCTACTACTACTCTCTACTACTCTCTACTCACTCTCTACTACTCACTCTGTACTACTCACTCTCTCCTACTCACTCTCTCTACTCACTCTCTCCTACTCTCTTACTACTCACTCTCTACTACTCACTCTACTCTACTCTCTACTACTCACTCTCTACTACTCACTCTCTACTACTCACTCTACACTACTCACTCTACTATTCTCTACTACTCACTCTCTTCTCTACTACTCACTCTCTACTACTCTACTAATCACTCTCTACTACTCACTCTCTACTACTCTCTACTATACTCTACTAATTATCTACTACTCACTCACTACTACTCTCTACTACTCACTCTACTACTCTCTACTCACTCTCTACTGTTCACTCTGTACTACTCTCTACTACTCACTCTCTCCTACTCACTCTCTACTACTCACTCTCCTACTCTCTATTACTCACTCTCTACTATACTCACTCTACTCACTCTCTACTACTCACTCTACTACTCACTCTCTCCTACTCTACTACTCACTCTCTACTATACTCACTCTACTCACTCTCTACTACTCACTCTCTACTACTCTCTACTACTCACTCTACTAATTATCTACTACTCTCTCTACTAACTCACTCTCTACTACTCTACTAATCACTCTCTACTACTCACTCTCTACTACTCTCTACTATACTCTCTACTAATCTCTACTACTCATTCTCTACTACCCTCTACTACTCACTCTACTACTCCTACTACTCTCTACTCACTCTCTACTATTCACTCTGTACTAGTCTCTACTACTCACTCTCTCCTACTCTACTACTCACTCTCTACTATACTCTCTACTCACTATCTACTACTCACTCTCTACTACTCACTCTCTACTACTCACTCTACTAATTCTCTACTACTCACTCTACTTCTCTACTCACTCTACTACTCACTCTCTACTACTCTACTAATCACTCTCTACTACTCACTCTCTACTACCCTCTACTATACTCTCTACTAATTCTCTACTACTCACTCTCTACTACTCTTTCTACTCACTCTCTACTACTCTACTCATTCTCTACTATACTCTACTAATTCTCTACTACTCACTCTCTACTACTCACTCTCTACTACTCTACTACTCACTGTTTACTACTCACTCTCTACTACTCCCTCTCTACTACTCTCTACTCTCTACTAATCACTCTACTACTCACTCTCTACTACTCACTCTACTAATCACTCTACTAATCACTCTCTACTACTCACTCTCTACTACTCTCTACTACTCTACTCTCTACTAATCACTCTCTACTACTCACCCTCTACTACTCTCTACTACTCTACTCTCTAATAATGCTCTACTACTCACTCTCTACTACTCTTTACTACTCATTCTCTACTACTCTACTCATTCTCTACTACCTACTCTCTACTAATTCTCTACTACTCTCTACTACTCACTCTCTACTACTCACTCTACTACTCTCTACTCACTCTCTACTACTCTACTCACTCTCTACTCACTCTCTTATCACTCTCTACTACTCACTCTCTACTACTCTCTACTACTCTACTAAGCTCTACTACTCACTCTCTACTACTCTTTTACTACTCACTCTCTACTACTCTACTCTAATCATTCTGTACTACTCTACTACTCACTCTACTCACTCTCTCCTACTCTCTCCTACTCTCTACTACTCACTCTCTACTACACTCTACTACTCACTCTCTACTACTCTGTACTCGCTCTCTACTACTCACTCTCTACTACTCTACTACTCACTCTGTACTACTCTTTACTACTCACTCTACTACTCACTCTCTACTACTACACTCTACTACCCTACTCATCCTCTACTACTCTACCATCTCTACTACTCTCTACTACTCACTCTCTACTACTCACACTCTCCTACTCTACTCACTCTCTACTACTCACTCTACTAATTCTCTACTACTCACTCTCTACTACTCTCGACTACTAGTCTACTACTCTCTCTACTACTCTCTACTACTCTCTCTCTACTACTCACACTACTACTCACTCTCTACTACTCACTCTCTACTCACTCTCTCTACTCACTCTCTTCTACTCACTCTCTTCTACTCTCTCTTCTACTCTCTCTTCTACTCACCTCTACTACTCACTCTCTACTACTCTCTGTACTACTCTCTACTACTCACTCTCTACTACTCACTCTCTACTACTCTCTACTACTCACTCTACTACTCTCTACTCACTCTACTACTCACTCTGTACCACTCTACTGCTCACTCTACTACTCACTCTCTCCCTACTCTACTACTCACTCTCTACTATACTCACTCTACTCACTCTCTACTACTAACTCTCTACTACTAATTCTCTACTACTCACTCGCTACTTCTCTACTACTCACTACTACTCACTCTCTACTACTCACTCTCTACTACTCTCTACTACTCTACTCTCTACTAATTCTCTACTACTCACTCTCTACTACTCTTTACTGCTCACTCTCTACTACTCTACTCTACTCATTCTCTACTATACTCTCTACTACTCTCTACTAATCACTCTACTACTCACTCTCTACTAATCACTCTCTACTAATCACTCTACTAATCACTCTCTACTACTCACTCTCTACTACTCACCTCTCTAATACTCTCTACTACCTCCACTAGCTCCACTACTCACACCTACTACTACACCTACCTCTACCACTCCTACTCTCTCCACTACCTACTCATTCCTACTCACTCTCTACTCACTACTACTCTCCTACTCTCCTCTACTACTCACTCTACTACCACACTCTCTACTCTCACTCTCACTCTACTCACTCTCTTCTACTCACTCTCTACTCCTCTCTACTACTCACTCTCTCCTACTCACCTCACTACTACACTCTACCTACTCCTACTCTACTACTCATTCTACTACTCTACACTCACTCCCTCTCTACTACTCACTCTACTCACTCTCTACACACTCTCTACTCTCCACTCACTCCTCACCACTCTCTACTACTCACTCTCTACTACACCTCTCCACCACTCACTATCTCTACTCTCTCTACACCTCTACACACACTCATCTCATACCACTACACTCTCTCTACTACTCTCTACTCACTCTCTACTACTCACTCTGTACTACTCACTCTCTCCTACTCACTCTCTACTACTCACTCTCTCCTACTCTCTACTACTCACTCTACTATACTCACTCTACTCACTCTCTACTACTCACTCTCTACTACTCACTCTCTACTACTCACTCTACACTACTCACTCTACTAATTCTCTACTACTCACTCTACTTCTCTACTACTCACTCTCTACTACTCTACTAATCACTCTCTACTACTCACTCTCTACTACTCTCTACTATACTCTACTAATTATCTACTACTCACTCACTACTACTCTCTACTACTCACTCTACTACTCTCTACTACTCTCTACTCACTCTCTACTGTTCACTCTGTACTACTCTCTACTACTCACTCTCTACTACTCACTCTCTCCTACTCTCTATTACTCACTCTCTACTATACTCACTCTACTCACTCTCTACTACTCACTCTACTACTCACTCTCTCCTACTCTACTACTCACTCTCTACTATACTCACTCTACTCACTCTCTACTACTCTCTACTACTCACTCTACTAATTATCTACTACTCTCTCTACTACTCACTCTCTACTACTCTACTAATCACTCTCTACTACTCACTCTCTACTACTCTCTACTATACTCTCTACTATACTCTCTACTAATTCTCTACTACTCATTCTCTACTACTCTCTACTACTCCCTCTACTACTCTCTACTACTCTCTACTCACTCTCTACTATTCACTCTGTACTAGTCTCTACTACTCACTCTCTCCTACTCTACTACTCACTCTCTACTATACTCTCTACTCACTATCTACTACTCACTCTCTACTACTCACTCTCTACTACTCACTCTCTACTACTCACTCTACTAATTCTCTACTACTCACTCTACTTCTCTACTCACTCTACTACTCACTCTCTACTACTCTACTAATCACTCTCTACTACTCACTCTCTACTACCCTCTACTATACTCTCTACTAATTCTCTACTACTCACTCTCTACTACTCTTTACTACTCACTCTCTACTACTCTACTCATTCTCTACTATACTCTACTAATTCTCTACTACTCACTCTCTACTACTCACTCTCTACTACTCTACTACTCACTGTTTACTACTCACTCTCTACTACTCCCTCTCTACTACTCTCTACTCTCTACTAATCACTCTACTACTCACTCTCTACTACTCACTCTACTAATCACTCTACTAATCACTCTCTACTACTCACTCTCTACTACTCTCTACTACTCTACTCTCTACTAATCACTCTCTACTACTCACCCTCTACTACTCTCTACTACTCTACTCTCTAATAATGCTCTACTACTCACTCTCTACTACTCTTTACTACTCACTCTCTACTACTCTACTCATTCTCTACTACTCTACTCTCTACTAATTCTCTACTACTCTCTACTACTCACTCTCTACTACTCACTCTACTACTCCCTACTCACTCTCTACTACTCTACTCACTCTCTACTCACTCTCTTATCACTCTCTACTACTCACTCTCTACTACTCTCTACTACTCTACTAATGCTCTACTACTCACTCTCTACTACTCTTTACTACTCACTCTCTACTACTCTACTCATTCTCTACTACGCTACTCTCTAATAATTCTCTACTACTCACTCTCTACTACTCACTCTACTACTCTCTACTCACTCTCTACTACTCACTCTACTACTCTCTACTACTCTCTCCACGACTCACTCTCTACGACTACTACTCTCTACTACTCACTCTGTACTACTCTACTACTAACTCTCTACTACTCTCTACTACTCTCTCTACGACTCACTCTCTACTACTCTCTATGACTCACTCTCTACTTCTCTCTACTACTCTCTACTACTCTCTACTACTCTCTACTCACTCTCTACTCACTCTCTACTACTCACTCTCTACTACTCTACTCACTCTCTACTCACTCTCTTCTACTCACTCTCTACTACTCACTCTCTACTACTCTCTCTGTACTACTCTCTACTACTCACTCTCTACTACTCTACTACTCCACTCATTCTCTACTACTCTCTACTACTCACTCTCTCCTACTCTCTACTACTCACTCTACTACTCTCTACTCACTTTCTACTACTCACTCTCTACTACTTTCTACCACTCACTCTCTACTACTCTACTACTCACTCTCTACTATTCACTCTCTACTACTCTCTCTGTACTACTCTCTACTACTCACTCTCGCATACTCTACTACTATTCTCTACTACTCTCTTCTCACTCTGTACTACTCACTCTGTACTACTCACTCTCTACTACTCACTCTCTCCTACTCTCTACTACTCACTCTCTACTATACTCACTCTACTCACTCTCTACTATTCACTCTCTACTACTCACTCTACTATTCTCTACTACTCACTCTACTTCTCTACTACTCACTCTCTACTACTCTACTAATCACTCTCTACTACTCACTCTCTACTACTCTCTACTATACTCTACTAATTATCTACTACTCACTCACTACTACTCTCTACTACTCACTCTACTACTCTCCACTACTCTCTACTCACTCTCTACTACTCACTCTGCACTACTCTCTACTACTCACTCTCTCCTACTCACTCTCTACTACTCACTATCTCCTACTCTCTATTACTCACTCTCTACTATACTCACTCTACTCACTCTCTACTACTTACTCTACTACTCACTCTCTACTACTCACTCTACTAATTCTCTACTACTCACTCTACTTCTCTACTACTCACTCTATTACTCACTCTCTACTACTCTACTAATCTCTCTACTACTCACTCTCTACTACTCTCTACTATACTCTCTACTAATTCTCTACTACTCACTCTCTCCTACTCTACTACTCACTCTCTACTATACTCACTCTACTCACTCTCTACTACTCACTCTCTACTACTCTCTACTACTCACTCTACTAATTATCTACTACTCACTCTACTTCTCTACTACTCACTCTACTACTCACTCTCTACTACTCTACTAATCACTCTCTACTAATCACTCTCTACTACTCACTCTACTACTCTCTACTATACTCTCTACTAATTCTCTACTACTCGCTCTCTACTACTCTCTACTACTCACTCTACTACTCACTCTACTACTCTCTACTACTCTCTACTCACTCTCTACTATTCACTCTGTACTAGTCTCTACTACTCACTCTCTCCTACTCACTCTCTACTACTCTCTCTGTACTACTCTCTACTACTCACTCTCTACTACTCACTCTCTACTACTCTACTCATTCTCTACTACTCACTCTACTACTCTCTACTCACTCTCTACTCACTCTCTACTACTCTCTCTGTACTACTCTCTACTACTCACTCTCTACTACTCACTCTCTACTACTCTACTCATTCTCTACTACTCACTCTACTACTCATTCTCTACTCACTCTCTACTACTCACTCTGTACTACTTTCTACCACTCACTCTCTACTACTCTACTACTCGCTCTATACTACTCACACTCTCCTACCCTCTCTCTACTACTCTACTCACTCTCTACTACTCACTCTACTAATTCTCTACTACTCACTCTCTACTTCTCTACTACTCACTCTCTACTACTCGCTCTCTACTACTCTCTACTACTCACTCTACTAATTCTCTACTACTCACTCTCTACTTCTCTACTACTCACTCTCTACTACTCACTCTCTACTACTCTTTACTACTCACTCTCTACTACTCTACTCATTCTCTACTATACTCTATACTAATTCTCTACTACTCACTTTCTACTACTCACTCTCTACTACTCACTCTCTACTACTCCCTCTCTACTACTCTCTACTCTCTACTAATCACGCTACTACTCACTCTACTAATCACTCTCTACTACTCACTCTCTACTACTCTACTCTCTACTAATCACTCTACTACGCTTTACTGCTCACTCTACTACTCTACTCTTTCTCTTCTCTACTACTCACTCTCTACTACTCACTCTCTACTACTCTTTACTACTCACTCTCTACTACTCTACTCATTCTCTACTATACTCTATACTAATTCTCTACTACTCACTTTCTACTACTCACTCTCTACTACTCACTCTCTACTACTCCCTCTCTACTACTCTCTACTCTCTACTAATCACGCTACTACTCACTCTACTAATCACTCTCTACTACTCACTCTCTACTACTCTACTCTCTACTAATCACTCTACTACGCTTTACTGCTCACTCTACTACTCTACTCTTTCTCTACTTATCTAGTCTATCATTTCTCTACTACTCACTCTCTACTACTCACTCTCTACTACTCACTGTACTACTCTCTACTCACTCTCTACTACTCTCTACTCACTCTCTACTACTCACTCTCTACTACTCACTCTCTACTACTCTCTTCTAATCACTCTACTACTCACTCTACTACTCTCTCCACTACTCACTCTCTACGACTCACTCTCTACGACTCACTCTCTACTACTCTACTACACTCCACTACTCTCTACTCACTCTACTACTCACTCTCTACTACTCTACTACTACTCTCTCTACGACTCACTCTCTACTACTCTACTACACTCTACTCACTCTCTACTCAATCTCTACTCACTCTACTCACTCTCTACTACTCACTCTGTGCTACTCTCTACTACTCACTCTCTACTACTCACTCTCTACTACTCTACTCTAATCATTCTGTACTACTCTACTACTCACTCTACTCACTCTCTCCTACTCTCTCCTACTCTCTACTACTCACTCTCTACTACACTCTACTACTCACTCTCTACTACTCTCTACTCGCTCTCTACTACTCACTCTCTACTACTCTCTACTACTCACTCTGTACTACTCACACTCTCCTACTCTACTCACTCTCTACTACTACACTCTACTACCCTACTCATTCTCTACTACTCTACTCATTCTCTACTACTCTCTACTACTCACTCTCTACTACTCACACTCTCCTACTCTACTCACTCTCTACTACTCACTCTACTAATTCTCTACTACTCACTCTCTACTACTCTCGACTACTAGTCTACTACTCTCTCTACTACTCTCTACTACTCTCTCTCTACTACTCACACTACTACTCACTCTCTACTACTCACTCTCTACTCACTCTTCTCTCTGTACTACTCTCTACTACTCACTCTCTACTACTCACTCTCTACTACTCTCTACTACTCACTCTACTACTCTCTACTCACTCTACTACTCACTCTGTACTACTCTACTGCTCACTCTACTACTCACTCTCTCCTACTCTACTACTCACTCTCTACTATACTCACTCTACTCACTCTCTACTACTAACTCTCTACTACTAATTCTCTACTACTCACTCGCTACTTCTCTACTACTCACTACTACTCACTCTCTACTACTCACTCTCTACTACTCTCTACTACTCTACTCTCTACTAATCTCTACTACTCACTCTCTACTACTCTTTACTGCTCACTCTCTACTACTCTACTCTACTCATTCTCTACTATACTCTCTACTACTCTCTACTAATCACTCTACTACTCACTCTCTACTAATCACTCTCTACTAATCACTACTCTCTACTACTCTTTACTACTCACTCTCTACTACTCTACTCATTCTCTACTACGCTACTCTCTAATAATTATCTACTACTCACTCTCTACTACTCAGTCTACTACTCTCTACTCACTCTCTACTACTCACTCTACTACTCTCTACTACTCACTCTCTACTACTCTACTCACTCTCTTCTACTCACTCTCTACTACTCACTCTCTACTACTCTCTCTGTACTACTCTCTACTACTCACTCTCTACTACTCTACTACTCTACTCATTCTCTACTACTCTCTACTACTCACTCTCTCCTACTCTCTACTACTCACTCTACTACTCTCTACTCACTCTCTACTCACTCTCTACTACTCACTCTCTACTACTTTCTACCACTCACTCTCTACTACTCTACTACTCACTCTCTACTACTCACTATCTACTACTCTCTCTGTACTACTCTCTACTACTCACTCTCTCATACTCTACTACTACTCTCTACTCTCTACTACTCACTCTGTACTACTCACTCTCTCCTACTCACTCTCTACTACTCACTCTCTCCTACTCTCTACTACTCACTCTCTACTATACTCACTCTACTCACTCTCTACTACTCACTCTCTACTACTCACTCTCTACTACTCACTCTACACTACTCACTCTACTAATTCTCTACTACTCACTCTACTTCTCTACTACTCACTCTCTACTACTCTACTAATCACTCTCTACTACTCACTCTCTACTACTCTCTACTATACTCTACTAATTATCTTCTACTCACTCTGTACTACTCTCTACTACTCACTCTCTCCTACTCACTCTCTACTACTCACTCTCTCCTACTCTCTATTACTCACTCTCTACTATACTCACTCTACTCACTCTCTACTACTCACTCTACTACTCACTCTCTCCTACTCTACTACTCACTCTCTACTATACTCACTCTACTCACTCTCTACTACTCACTCTCTACTACTCTCTACTACTCACTCTACTAATTATCTACTACTCTCTCTACTACTCACTCTCTACTACTCTACTAATCACTCTCTACTACTCACTCTCTACTACTCTCTACTATACTCTCTACTAATTCTCTACTACTCATTCTCTACTACTCTCTACTACTCACTCTACTACTCTCTACTACTCTCTACTCACTCTCTACTATTCACTCTGTACTAGTCTCTACTACTCACTCTCTCCTACTCTACTACTCACTCTCTCCTACTCTCTACTACTCACTCTCTACTATACTCTCTACTCACTATCTACTACTCACTCTCTACTACTCACTCTCTACTACTCACTCTCTACTACTCACTCTACTAATTCTCTACTACTCACTCTACTTCTCTACTCACTCTACTACTCACTCTCTACTACTACTACTCACTCTCTACTACTCTACTCATTCTCTACTATACTCTACTAATTCTCTACTACTCACTCTCTACTACTCACTCTCTACTACTCTACTACTCACTGTTTACTACTCACTCTCTACTACTCCCTCTCTACTACTCTCTACTCTCTACTAATCACTCTACTACTCACTCTCTACTACTCACTCTACTAATCACTCTACTAATCACTCTCTACTACTCACTCTCTACTACTCTCTACTACTCTACTCTCTACTAATCACTCTCTACTACTCACCCTCTACTACTCTCTACTACTCTACTCTCTAATAATGCTCTACTACTCACTCTACTACTCTTTACTACTCACTCTCTACTACTCTACTCATTCTCTACTACTCTACTCTCTACTAATTCTCTACTACTCACTCTACTACTCACTCTCTACTACTCACTCTACTACTCTCTACTCACTCTCTACTACTCTACTCACTCTCTACTCACTCTCTTATCACTCTCTACTACTCACTCTCTAATACTCTCTCTGTACTACTCTCTACTACTCACTCTCTACTACTCTACTCACTCTCTACTACTCACTCTGTACTACTTTCTACCACTCACTCTCTGCAACTCTACTACTCACTCTATACTACTCACTCTCTCCTACTCTCTCTCCACTACTCTACTCACTCTCTACTACTCACTCTACTAATTCTCTACTTCTCACTCTCTACTACTCGCTCTCTACTACTCCCTCTACTAATTCTCTCCTACTCACTCTCTACTTCTCTACTACTCACTCTCTACTACTCACTCTCTACTACTCTTTACTACTCACTCTCTACTACTCTACTCATTCTCTACTATACTCTCTACTAATTCTCTACTACTCACTTTCTACTACTCACTCACTACTACTCCCTCTCTACTCACTCTCTACTACTCTCTCTCTACTAATCACTCTCTACTACTCACTCTCTACTACTCTACTCTCTACTACTCACTCTACTACGCTTTTCTACTCACTCTACTACTCTACTCATTCTCTACTTATCTGCTCTATTAACTCTCTACTACTCACTCTACTACTCTACTCACTCTATACTACTCACTCTCTACTACTCTACTACTCACTCTACTACTCTCTACTACTCTCTTCTAATCACTCTACTACTCACTCTCTACTACTCTCTCCACTACTCACTCTCTACGACTCACTCTCTACTACTCTACTACATTCCACTACTCTCTACTCACCACTACTCTACTCACTCTCTACTCAATCTCTACTCTCTCTACTACTCACTCTGTGCTACTCTCTACTACTCACTCTGTGCTACTCTCTACTACTCACTCTCTACTACTCACTCTCTACTACTCTACTCATTCTCTACTACTCTACTACTCACTCTACTCACTCTCTCCTACTCTCTCCTACTTTCTCCTCACTCTCTACTACTCTCTACTACTCACTCTCTACTACTCTCTACTACTCACTCTCTACTACTCTACACACTCTCTACTACTCACTCTGTACTACTTTCTACCACTCACTCTCTGCAACTCTACTACTCACTCTATACTACTCACTCTCTCCTACTCTCTCTCCACTACTCTACTCACTCTCTACTACTCACTCTACTAATTCTCTACTTCTCACTCTCTACTACTCGCTCTCTACTACTCACTCTACTAATTCTCTCCTACTCACTCTCTACTTCTCTACTACTCACTCTCTACTACTCTTTACTACTCACTCTCTACTACTCTACTCATTCTCTACTATACTCTCTACTAATTCTCTACTACTCACTTTCTACTACTCACTCACTACTACTCCCTCTCTACTCACTCTCTACTACTCTCTCTCTACTAATCACTCTCTACTACTCACTCTCTACTACTCTACTCTCTACTACTCACTCTACTACGCTTTTCTACTCACTCTACTACTCTACTCATTCTCTACTTATCTACTCTATTAATTCTCTACTACTCACTCTACTACTCACTCTCTACTACTCTCTACTACTCACTCTACTACTCTACTCACTCTATACTACTCACTCTCTACTACTCTACTACTCACTCTACTACTCTCTTCTAATCACTCTACTACTCACTCTCTACTACTCTCTCCACTACTCACTCTCTACGACTCACTCTCTACTACTCTACTACATTCCACTACTCTCTACTCACTACTACTCTACTACACTCTACTCACTCTCTACACAATCTCTACTCACTCTCTACTACTCACTCTGTGCTACTCTCTACTACTCACTCTGTGCTACTCTCTACTACTCACTCTCTACTACTCACTCTCTACTACTCTACTCATTCTCTACTACTCTACTACTCACTCTACTCACTCTCTCCTACTCTCTCCTACTTTCTCCTCACTCTCTACTACTCTCTACTACTCACTCTCTACTACTCTCTACTACTCACTCTCTACTACTCTCTACTCACTCTCTACTCACTCTCTACTACTCACTCTCTACTACTCTCTACTACTCACTCTCTACTACTCTCTACTCACTCTCTACTACTCACTCTCTACTACTCACTCTCTACTACTCTCTACTCACTCTCTACTACTCACTCTCTACTACTCTCTACTACTCACTCTCTACTACTCTCTACTCACTCTCTACTACTCACTCTCTACTTCTTACTCTGTACTACTCTCTACTACTCTCTCTACTACTCACTCTCTACTGCTCACTCTCTACTACTCTACTCATTCTCTACTACTCTACTACTCTACTCATTCTCTACTACTCTCTACTACTCACTCTCTACTACTCACACTCTCCTACTCTACTCACTCTCTACTACTCACTCTACTAATTCTCTACTACTCACTCTCTAGTACTCACTCTTTACTACTCAGATTTCAGAAAATGCTTTATTCGATTTTAAATACTTGGTAAAATCATAAAAGCAGAAGATACAAAAGACAATTCATTAAAATACACATTAAAAGACAATTCATTTAAAATACACATTAAAAGGTACATTTGCATATACAGCTAGCCCAGTGATACATGATTTTACAGTTTAAAAGCTAACAAATTATGCTTCTCCTTTTCCTCAGTATACTTTTCAAAAGCCCAGTCATGATTCCAATACAGTACACATAATCCAGTAATTGTAAAAATAGGAAGGCTGGACGACATTGCCGCCACGCTCCCTGCTTTAAAAAAGGCATAATCCATCTGGCCCATTCCTTAGCATAAAATTTACAAAAAAGGATCACATGCATTGTTGTTTCTGGTGCTAGATTATCGCACCGACAGGGGCAAAGATTCCTGGACCAGTCATTTATAGCTGGAAATGAAACCAGACGATGAAAACAATCAAACCTAAACCTAGTCAGTATATATCTATCGTATTCCCCTACACACCACACTAGGTAGGGTTGAATGGAGTTACTGGCCAAGGTCAGTTGATGCTGGATCACAGAGTTTTTACTTGATTCCACTGCCAATCTGAGGGTCTCAAAATGATTGAAACATAGGGCTTTAAGCTCTTTTCTGGATATTGTGCTCATGGTATCTGGTTTAACATAAACATCTGGTCTACTCAGTTCGTTTGACAATTTTCTTATGTAATCCAGCCAGGGGATTTTTTTAACCTGATCCAATCCCATTGAATCCTTAATAATCTCATGGTTCAACCCTAGGCTGGAAGTGGTCCAGACTCTGTGCCAGAGTAAAATTGGTTGCATTTTGATCACATCGGAGATGTGGGGAATCCCCAATTCACTGTGGCAATTAAAAACAGATGAGCTCTGAGGAACAGCTAATATAAACCTTAAAAAAGCATTTTCTACCACCTGTATTGATGAAACATCATAGAATCCCCAGACCCCTGCCCCATATGTGGCAATACTTGTGCATTTAGCTTGATATATTTTAAGTAGTATTCCCAGGGGCCTTTTGCCCATTTTTTTAGAAAAAATCATCACTGCCGTGGTCGACCTCTTAAACAAAAGTGTCCTACTCTTGACCGCTGGTCCCCAGGAACCTGTATCCTCCAATAAAATGCCAAGATAAGAGAACGTTTTGGTTGGTTCAATTTTGCCGTTCCCAGCTGCTAGACTTCTACATTTATTCTTCCCCTTCCCACATGACATCACAAATGTTTTCGTTACATTAAGTTTCAATCACCTATTATCCATAAAATCAATGTAGGTAGTAAGGGTCCTCTGTGGACCGAGCTGGGTTCTGGCCATTAACACTGCGTCATCCGCGTAAAGAAGGGAGACAATCTGCTTATTGTTGATTTTCTGTGAATCTCTCGCCCTGGCCACCAGTTCGTCTTCCAAATCGTTGGTATATAATGAGAAAAAGAACGGGGCCAGTACGCAGCCTTGCCTGACACCCCTTTCCACGCGGAATGACTTAGTGCACTCACCCTTTAGTCCATACCTCACCTTGGCTGAGGCCCCGCGTATAATTGCCTCAAAAATTGCACCAATGAGGGCTCAACCTTTAGGTCCTCTAGAATTTTCCATAACCTACTATGGTCAACGCAATTGAAAGCAGCGGCAAGATCTACGAATACCACAAATAATTTCCCTGCCTCTGTTGGGTATACTTCCCCTGTAACATGGAAAAATGTAAAACCTGCTTGATTGTACCCATCCCCTCCCTGAAACCATATTGGACCTGGCTCAAAATATTATTGTCCTCGGCCCACAGTTGAAGTTTATTCAAAACGACCCTTCCTGCAATTTTCATAAATGAGTCTAAAAGGGATATGGGTCGGTAGCAAGCAGGATTTTCCCGGTCCCCTTTTTAGGTCTCGCCTGACCCAGCGCATGTGCTGGTCTGGTGAGACTTATTGAGAGGGCTCCAAAAAGTGCTACCAGGCCAGCCTAGAGCTACAGTGCATGTGCGCGGGCGCGCGCGCCACGCTTGACCACGATTGCTTTCACGGCCACACGGCCGCTTTGATGTTTGATTGCGATCACTTTCACTTTCGCGGCCGCTTGGCATAGTCAATAGGTCTCGCTTTTGGGACCTTATAAGTATTTAGTTATGCAACTGTTGCATGGCTAAACACTTATAAGGTCCCAAAGGCGAGACCTATTGGCTATGCCAATGCTTGTTTAGAAATGGGTATTATTACGGACTCCGACCAGGATTTAATAAAACCCCTAGCACAACATGCTTCTAGAACTCGAGTTAGCAAAGGAGATCAAAGCTCTATCGTGCTTTTATATAGGTCTATCGGAATCCCGTCGGGGCCTGGGACCTTACCTCTTTTACTGTCATTTATAGCCACCAGCACTTCACCATGTGTAAAATGAATATCAATCGGCGAAAAAACAATATGGTCGCCAGATGAATATAGTTCCTGGGCTATGGTAATATCCTCATTACCCTTGTTTCCATAGACCGTAGAAAAAAAGTCGACCTATGATTTCTCATCAATCGCTACCTCAACCCTTGCTCCCTCATTATTGGAGAAAAACTGTGCCTTTACTGCCTGCCAGAAATAGGAACAATCCCTACGTAAAGAAGCCTCATAAAGGGTATTCCAAGCTTGATCTTTAATTTCTTTCTTGCGTTTGTTCCTGGCAAGATTGTAGGCCTTCCTGCACCCTCTGATTTCCTCATACTCCCTCTCTGTTCTGTGGAGTGCAGCCTTTTACAAAGAATAAGTCTTGGTGCACATATTATCAAACCATCCATTTTTCTTATTGGATGGCGCCTTACAGGGACAACTCAGCGAGTGTTGTATCGCTAACGTAATTAGAGAAAGCGCATTCAATATGTCTTTACTACTCACTCTCTACTACTCTACTCATTCCCTACTACTCTACTCTACTAATTCTCTACTACTCACTCTCTAGTACTCACTCTCTGCTACTCACTCTACTACTCTTTACTACTCTACTACTCACTCTCTACTACTCTCTACTACTCACTCTCTACTACTCACTCTCTACTACTCTCTACTCATTCTCTATTACTCTACTCTCTACTACTCTACTCTCTACTCATTCTCTACTACTCACTCTCTACTACTCACTCTACTACTATCTCTATTACTACTCTACTACTCACTCTACTACTCTACTACTCACTCTCTACTACTCACTCTACTCTACTACTCACTACTAACTCTACAACTCACTCTACTCTCTACTACTCACTCTATTCTCTACTACTCACTCTCTACTCTCTACTACTCTCTCTACTCTCTACTACTCTCTCTACTCCTCACTGTCTACTACTCACTCTCGACTCTCTAACTCTCTACCTCTTACCTCTCTGTACCTCTCTACATCTTACATCTCTCTATCTCTCACGCTACCTCTTGCTCTACGTCTCTCTCTCTGCCTCTCTACTACTCTCTACCTCTCTACCTCTCTCGACCTCTCCCTCTGCCTCTCTCTACGCGCACACATATGCACAAATTTCAAATTATATTATATAAGCGCACAGGCACACTTCGCTCACTACTGGTTTCACGCACCACATTACACTCCGCTTGTCGCCACTGAGCACTGGCTTGCGGACCCAATCCCACTGGATGGCGTCTTGCTCTCCAGCGTTGAACCTCTGGGACGTAGCCCTACATCTGTTGACTGCACGATAAAGGCCTGGGCTCGAATTTTGAATCGCACGCCTGCATCCTGTCTCTATTCCCCTCTTCTGCCACTCACCTATCACCCAGATGTGGCATTATTGCAAGAGGGCATATTTAAGGAGATGGCTCGCACACAGAATATTCGATGCTGGGGAGACTTCTATGTTGGAGGCAAGTTCTGTACTCTTCAGCAAATGTGCCATGACTCCCCCACCTTCTACCATAGACACCTTTCTCTATGCTCGTCTTCGTCATAGCTTACAGGCTTGTCACTCCACATACCCTTCTGAACCAAACACTTTGACACCATTGCATCAAATCTTGCGCGCAGACTCTGCTTCACACTTGGTGTTCACACTCTATTACACCTTATATGTAGATAATGATTACCCGCCCTGCGCATCTCGTGCTAAATGGGTGGCAGAATTAAATCAGGACCTAACTGATGACCAATGGATGTACTGCTGCAAGCATACTGAGCTGGTCTCCTCTAATAGTAGGCTCCGTGTCATACACTATAGATTCCTTCACCGCAGTTATCACACCCCGGTCAGACTTCACAAGTTTGGTTTGCGCGACTCTGACAGATGCGACACGTGTCAGGCAGAACATGCTGATTTTTTACACCTAGCATGAGGATGCTCTGAGGTGCTTCGCTATTGGCGCCAGGTCCTCACGGCCTTGGACTCCGCACCAATCTCCAGATCACCACTTATTACACTCCTAGGGTATACTAAACATATTCCTGTCGTGTGTCGTAGGTTTGTTTCCTTTTGTTTAGTGTTGGCTAAGCGCCGAGTGGCCTATAGGGGTGGGGTCGTGGCCGAGCACCCAAGTTTAAGGAATGGTTAGGCGACATGATCCTTTGGCAAGATCAACTCTGCACATATGCTGAACTACTCCCTAACTCTTCATGACCCTGTGACATTTTGGGTCCACTGCAGGCCTACCTGCTAGAACACCCTACAATTCTTACCGATGAGCCGTGAGGCCTACACACTTTGTGCATTTGAACACGCCATGTCCATTTTTGGAGAGAGATCTGCTATATGTGCCCTCTTCTACTTTGTCCTCGATATCCCGGGGTGGTCCCCCTCCTAAATCCCTTTGTATGCATATGCTTATTGCACAAATTTTGCAGGTTACCTTGACATTGCTATATAACAGTATTATTACCTGCTTGTAATGTATTTTGATATCCTCTGACATTCATGTACTCCAAGTACTATTGCTCTTTATTTGATGTATGTTTCTTGATACTGCTCATAACGTACCTGCATTCTCAATGTAACTGCTGATGTGCTGATTGTATATTATTGACGGAATTTCAATAAAAAAAAAAAAGTTTGTCCCTATAATAGCCCTTGCCTGTAAGGACATAACTGATCAGCAGTCCATATGATAATATGGGCTGGCACCCGAGCACACCCGTGGTCGCCAGCTCCATTATGGTACTGCTGAATATGATCATGTTTGGTATCAAACAACGTGCATCCTCACCCCTGACATGATTTCAATGTCAGGCTTGATGTGGCATGTACCCAGATGGCTACCTTGGAGGTTTCCCACCTGGTTGCCCCAGCCTCCCTTGTGTTCTGGCTGTCAGCATGCAGCTGCCACCACCAAGACAGGAATTTGAATGCCTGCCAGGCAGTGTGAACACTCCCAGGAGTTAGAAACAAAGGCCTGACTGGGAAGTAGATGACACCTCCCTCCCTGACAGGATGGCTAGTGAAGTGGTACATCAAGGCGGTGAGCTTCAAAGCATGCACTGCCTCGGATATGCTCGCAGGTTGACTCCCAAAGGAGGAAGCCATCCTTCCTCTGCCTCCAGGCACATTTACTTCTGCGAAGCAGGAAAATGAGTTAGTTTGAGAGTTTACACACTCAGAAGGCTAGCCACACACCTAGGGTGGGTTACCTGGTCTGTACAACCGAAGAAGGATTTTGCCATTTTTAGAAGTGACCTCATAGAGGGTTCACCCCCCCCGATGTGGTCACCTTGGGGGGGGGGGATTAGCTGCTGGTACAAGTAGCCCATTGGCCACTAGTACCCACACTCCTAATGCCCCTAAATCTGGGATTTAAGGGACTCCCCTGACACCAGAAACCTCAGATCTGTGAAGACTGCAAAGTAGGACAAAGAAAAGACCTGAGCCTGCGACAACAGCAGCTGCACATACCAAAGTCAGGATGCTCTGCATTGGTGAGAACGCTTCTGTAACTGCACAGCTGAGATTCGTCTTGGACCAAAAACTGGCTCTCCCAGACAGAGAGACACCTTGAGAGCCAAAGATAACTCCAGACTCCCTTAGACTAGTGGCACTAGTCCCCTGTCACCACAGGGAAAAGCAATGTCCTGGAACCGAAGAATCGCTGGCCATCAGGTTCTCTGAGGAATCGCCCAAAAGTAGATGGTCCAGTGCAGTCATGACTGCCAGCAAGTTTTAGCCAACTGCACTTCTCCCCAGAAGTCAAAGTATCTTGCTGACCGCACTGCTACCAAGGCTTGTTAATGACAAGTCAGATTACCTCCCCCTTTACTGAATGCTGCAACAAGTGGTAACCACGCAACGCCTTTAACCGACCACGGCAGTGACCCTGTTGTCAACCTTTTGCATCCATTTCCTCCCCAGCACAATCTAAGCGGTAAACCTGGTTCTCCCGCGGCTCCCGCTTCGACACCAAGGACAGCCAGGACAATTTTACACCTGAGCCTCTTGGGCCAGGTAAAGTTGAACTTACTGTTGTCTTGGTCCTGGGACCTGCATCACCTAAACCCCCTTGGGTTCCACGTAACTCCACCTGCAAGTGACTGATTGTCACTAGTGCTTTTTCCCATTGACCGCAATGGTAAAGTTTACAGTATTGACTTGCACTGATTTTTTTCTAAAATCCATAACTCCGGTTATACACATCCAGTTGTTCGTTTTGGTGTCTAAATTTCTATAAAAATCTGCTTTAATTTTGTAAGTCTATCCTGAGCTGTGCATGCGCTGCTCTGAGAGCCATGCTCTATTGGAGTATGTACTTGAAGCCCCGCCCACTCTCCACCCATATTTGTCATTGTCTTGTGTCACTGTCCTTCGTGGATGCTGGCTTCTGATTCCTTAATAGGCTTGTTAGTCCCTCCTTGTCTTTGCTTGTAACCTCCCATGAGGACTGGCCCTTTTACTGTGTCCCAACTCGAGCTTTCATTAGCAGTTCTGGGAACCATTTACTTCATTAAGGGACAAAACACACAGGGGATGCCAGTTTCGGTAATGGCGGCCGCTTCCTAACTACTTTCCATTTCTTTGAAAGTTTTAAGTGCGCTCCTTTCCTGCTGCACGGTTGCAGAAGTCTGCTTGGACGTTTCCTCCGTTGTTTCCACGCCAAAGCAGACCTCTCCACCGCCTTTATTTCTTTCTTTATTTAATTACTTAGCAATTAAGTGATCTTACTGCGGTGTGATTTAGCGATTTGGTTAGAAGTATTTCTCTATAGTGATTGTGAATGTTCTGCTCCGGAGGTGACATAGCATCCAGTGCGCTGGTAGTTCTCACCCGACGCCCGTCCCAGCAAGGCAGGCATGTCCACGGGTTACAGTTATTAATGCGTGCACAAAAGGTCGCCAGCAAACGTGAAGTCCGCTGCGCCCCGGGCGAAAAGAACCACTTCCGGGGACAGGCTGATGAACAGTGGGGGTTGGGACCATTCTGTGCGCCTGCACTTTTCTCTGCCTACACACTTGACTTCTTTCTGTTACTTACTGCACACCACTGCTCTGCGGCTCTAACTACTCGGCTTGGTAACCGACTGAGCTGTGATTAAATACCCATGACTGTTGTTTGAGTGACAGGCTACCGTGTAACTGAGGTTATGTGAGTGCTCCGTGAGTGACTTCTTTTTGACTGACTAGTCGGTAAATGAGTGCACAAAACTGCTATTTGCTGCTGTATGACCGGCCGATCTGCCTCTCACTGCAGCTTCCCCTCTCTGTTGCAGGCAGCGTATTGACTGCTAGATCCGTGGGTGACTGAACACCGCTTCTTCTCCTGCGTGCTTGTGATTGGTTTGGGATTGCCTGCACATGAATGCACTGGCAATGTGAACACACAACAGCTCTGACACAGCTTGCACACAAATGGCTGTCACTGTATATGGGCGGGTTATGATGACCGCACACAAACGAGAACAATTCAGAAATAACACACAGTGAGCTTTCCAACCTGTATCTTCCTGCACTCACGTTCTCTGTAACAGCTGCTCACAGCTCACTGTCATGAAGATTTCACTTTAAGCGTCTGAGTACCTCTCTGTCCTTACCTGCACACCGCTGGTTTGCTTCTGTGTGCCTTTGCTACAGCGCTTTGTGTGTTGTTTGTTGCGAGCTGTTCTCGAACAGCGGCACCAGTGAGAGGGACACAAAAATCTCCATGATAGAAATTCAAATTCCACCACAAGACATCGAGACACTTGGGGCCTCATGTAGGTAGCTTAATACCGGTCGGTAACGGCCGAAATTCGGTAAATATGCCGTTACCGACCGGTATATAGACAAGTGAGATGTAGGAGACCAAAAACCAGTTTTCGGTAAATATGAAGCGGTAAATACCGATTCATAATTACCGAATACATATTTACCGAATCGGTAAATATGAAGTGGTAAATATGAATCGGTAAATATGAAGTGGTAAATATGAAGTGGTAAAACTGAAAATGACATGTAGGTAAAATCGGTAATGAAGAAATCCATGAAAATCGGTAATTAAGAGTCGGTAATTAACACTGAGTGAAAGCAGGTGGTAACCATCAACAGACCATATAAGCAATCCCAAAATGCAACAGCGTGGACAACATGGCTGCTCTGTATGTCATTGCAAGGCGCCTACGTCTACAGGCAGCAGGTCTGAGGATATGGATACGGGAGGAACGCATCTACAGACAGCGCATCACACTCTTCCAACTGACTGATGCAGAGATACATGAAAGGTACAGGCTACACCCCCAAACCATCATGGACCTGATAAGGGACCTGCACCCACTCCTGGACCAGCCAACAAGAAGGGCGCATGCCATACCACCACATGTGCAGGTGCTCTGCAGCCTACATCTACTGGCATCCGGCAGTTATCAGGTGGTGATAGCTGCGGTGGGTGGTGTATCCCAGAGTTGCCTGTCCCGTTTCTTCAGGAAGTTCCTGGATGCCATGATGCAGAGAATGCACCACTACATCAGCTTCCCAAACACACAGGCTGAACTGCAGAAAACTAAAACTGACTTTTATCACATGGCACAGTTCCCCCATGTCATTGGCTGTATTGATGGCACACACATCCCAATCTGCCCACCAGCTGACACAGAGCACATCTACAGGAACAGAAAGTCCACCCACTCCATCAATGTGCAGGTGATCTGTGATGCAGGGAACATCATCACTGATATTGTAGCGAAGTTTCCTGGGAGCACCCACGACTCTTACATCTTCCAGAACAGTGGGATCTACACACGACTGATTGCCGGAGAATTTGGAGAGGGATACCTGCTAGGTAAGTAACAGTGACGCCCCATGAAACTTGCAAATCATAGTGTATAGAGGCATGTGACTGATGGTTCCCTTTTACTCACCTAGGCGACAGTGCATATGCCTGCCGGTCATTCATCCTCACTCCCTACCTACACCCATCAACCCAGAGTGAGAGACGATACAACGTGGCACATAAATCTACACGCAATGTGGTGGAGCGCACGTTTGGACTACTGAAAAGCAGGTTCCGCTGCCTCCACAAGAGCGGAGGCGCACGCCAGTACACACCCATCAACTGCTGCAAGATCATTGCCACTTGTGCAATGCTGCACAACCTTGCCACGAAGAGAGGTACGGATGTGGAACTAACAGATTTTGAGGACAACGAGGATGAGTCAGGCCAGCCAGAGGGCAACGCAGCTAGAGTGCCAACTGCAATAGATGGGAGAGAGAGACGGGCAGAGATCACATGCAACTATTTCTGAGTAAGTAAGGGGACACAGCAGTTGTGGTATGTCATGACGTAGTTTTAATGCGGCACTACGCCATGAACACAAGATCAAGCCAATCTGGCAACATAGCATATATACAAGGAGTAAGTCCAGGGTTACGTCACCCATTGGGAAGTTGCTACGCAGGGCTGCATCAATGTTTGCGCATACGCGCTGCAGTGTGGGATGGCACGGCTTGAGCATCCTCACTACAGCCAACCCCAAGCCGCCTGCTGCTCCTGCGTGCTTCTGGGACGGGGGGTGTGATGCTGCTCCTGCTGCTGGAGTCGATGCTCTCCGCAGCATCCCCTGCAGCAGTTGTCGCCGCCTGACTTGTTAATAGCACCTCTAGTGCACTTGTCACCTGCACCATCCCCCGAGACACGTCGCTGAGCGCCGGCAGAGTAGAGAAGTGGCAGTTGCCAGACGGTTGAGTGCCCTGGTGGTAGTGTCCCTCCTCTGCCGTTCCCGGCGCCGTGCATCTATGTCAGCATCTAATTTGCTGCACAACTGCTGGATTGACTGGGACATGTCCCGAATGCCCGCTGCCATTGCGCCGATGTTATTGTCCATGTTGACAAATGTAGATTTCATGAACCGCATATGCCTCTGGACTGACATGACTGCCTTTGTTTGCAGGCGCTGTTGTTTTAACATTTGGCCCTCGAGCCCCGAGAAGACACCATGGCTGTCAATGCTTGCTGGTGGACTCTGGACACGGGACCTGCGGCGCCCTCTTGCACCCGTCTGTGCTGCCTGTGAGGTGTAGGGCACAGTGGCATGGCTCCCATCCTGGGGCATAGTAATTTGCTCAGGGCCCCTGCTGTCGTCAGACAAGGTGTCTAAGGCTCGCAGCCTGGCGGCAGGACGCCTCCTCATTCTCACACCTGCAGGCGGTGATGTGGCCGGTGACTCAAACATGAGTGGCGATGCTGGCTCTGGGTGAGGTGATGCTGGCTCTGGGTGAGGTGATGCTGGCTCTGGGTGAGGTGATGCTGGCTCTTGTTGAGGCGAGGCTGCCTGTGTTGGTGGTGCGGCTGCCTGTGGCCCTGCTCCCTGGGCTGAACTTGTGCTGGCCAGAGGTGATCTGTGTGGCCGGTGTGCCCTCTCTCCTGCAGCATGCCCTGTCCTGCGTGATGTCACATCTGTGGACAGAAATGCAACATCGGCTCAGTGTCCCCGAAGGGCTGCATTGCAAGCATCACAATAAATCATGTCACACTCCAAATTGTCCTCTGCCTCCTTGTGCCTAATGTGTGTAACATGCCTTGTTGCCCTGTGCTATTTACTTCATGGTTGGGGTTTCCCTGACTACATCTCCCAGAATGCATTGCCTGTCTGCACTAACACATGGACTGGAGTGGGATACTCATTTCACAATGGGAGATGTGGGATAGGGGTAGGGGGGGCTACATTGCTGTTCATTCGTCTTACCTTGTTGGGTGGCGGCTCTGGCAGAGCTGTCAGCATCCCCAAGACCCACGACGCTCTCATTCTCGATTGTGGCCCCCACCAGCTCCTCCAGTTCGGTGAGGGCAGGTGCCCTGTTGGTTCCACCTCCAGTCTGGCTGGCCTCCTTCTGGATTTCCCCCATCTTCCTCTTGGTTACAATCCTCAGGTCATACCAGCGCTTTTTGAGGACCTCTATGTCCCTGTGGGTCACTCCCACAGCATTGACCTGCGCCTGGATGGCCAGCCAAATATTGCGCTTTTCAGCCTCAGGCACTTGCAGGGACTGCCTCCCAAACAGCTTCTGGTGCTGCTTCACCACCTCCTCCACCAGCACCTGGAGTTCCTTGGGGCTGAATTTCAGCTTCCTCCTCCTTTCCCCTCCATCTCTCTGTGTCCTCTGGCTGGACATGATGTTTTTTTGCTGCACAAACAGGCACTGGCTCCCTGCCTCTCCTCTGCACTCCAAGCCTCTCCAGGGTCTGTTAATTGTGTGCACCTGCCTGGGTGTGGCCACTTCCTGATTGGGTGGGGTGTGGTTGCACAGGATTGGCTATTTCATCAAGTCATGTGATTTTTTTCCCGATTCGGTAAATACCGATTCGGTATTTTCCGATTCGGTAAATACCACCGCGGTATTTACCGATTCGGTAAATACCACCTCGGTATTTACCGATTCGGTGAATTCCGATTCTTGATTACCGAATGTTACCGATTCGGTAATTGTTACCGAATTTTTACCTACATATAACTTACCGATTCTTAAATACCGATTCGGTACGGCTCGGTATTTAAGAATCGGTAATATTTATTTACCTACATGAGGCCCTTGGTGCTCACGAAAGGGTGACGCTGGGCCCAGGGCTGCTTCTTTACCACAGTTTAGGATGGAGCCTAGTTCTCTAGGGTCTATGAGTGCTAGGGGTGTGTACTCCCTCCCAACAGTTGTAAGGGCAAAGTAAAACAAAAGAACATGCAGAGGCAATTAGTGAGTAATCTTAGCCTGTTATAAAGGCAAACAGGAAGCACTTCCGACACAGTTGCTGCATGTGTACAAAGAAGACTATCCTACGACTCCTCAGGATGTAACTATTTGCAATAGTGTGCTTTATGATGTTTAACAAACACCACTTACTTTAATTCAGTGTTGTTATTTTACTGACCAAACGTGATGGCTGCTCACACGACACTGCTCTGGACAGCGTACCACGTGACTGTCTGCAAGTACACAATAGTGCTCTTGTGCATGCAAAGTGACTGCCCAGCGAGGAACAAGCTGTGAATGTCTTCTCTGTCACTGTGATGTGTTGCCTGTGCAAAACTGTTTCATGCCAACCTTTTAAGTGAGCGACTGGCAGGACAAGCATGAGAGAGCAGGCATTGTTCAGTTCAAGAGAGGCCGCTAGTGTACTAGATGTATCAGAATATCAACAAAAGATACATTTACAAACATCAAAACTAAACAGAACTAATTTACATAGTCAGTGGTTTTCCTGGAAATCTGGCATGCATCCCACTCGCCGGCATCCACGTTGAACAACCCCTTCCTTCCCCTTCTCTCCCAGTAGATGTTCTGAAGCTTATGTTCGGCTCCCTCAAAGTCCATGTCCAGCTGTTCAAAGAGGCAGAGGCAGGGCAGAAGCAGGGCCAGACTGTCCGTTGCGGGCACCAGGCGTTTTCCCGGTGGTCCGGTTTTGGACTGGTGGGGGCTGTTTTTAGGTTGAGCCTGGGCAGCGCATGCGATGCTCTGCGAGGCGTGCTGTATTGCGGTATGGCGTTGATATCCGCCCATCTTTTCATTTGGCTACTGTTACTGTCCTTTCAATATCGTTGCTTTTCATTTGTACATAGGCTTAGTAGCCCTTTGTACCGCCTTGTCTGCATTTGTAACCTCCCATAACAAATGGACTTTTTACTTGTGTTGTTACACGGTCTGCTTTATCTAGTTGGTTAGCACTATTTTCTTTAATGATCTTCCCTATTCCACCCACGACGTCGCAGCATGCCGCCACCTTTTATTTTGTTACTAGTCATGTATTTTTTAATTTCCATCACGGTTGGCTTTACTTATAGAGGCCCCACTTATTTAATTCTTTGAGTTACGGTGTGGGCCGCTTTCACTCTAGCAGCTGCACTTATTTATTTAATTTACAGTGCAACCGCTTTCACTTCAGCGGCCGCGCTACAAAAGCTTTATTTTATTTGTTTTGCACTTTGCGGTGTAAAAGCACCCCATGCACACTTTAATGTTGGCCGCGCCCCTTTCTTTAGACGCTGCTCACTGTAACCTGAATACAGCGAGCAGCGTCTGAAGAATAGGGCGCAGCCATCATTAAAGTGGTCTCGCATTTGCGAGAGTTTGAGCTATTAGAATTAGAAATGACAATGCCTTTTATATATGTGTTGCTTTGAAAAACACAGAAATAAAAGGCATTCTCATTTACATTGCCGATAGCTTAAGATCTCGCAATTGCGAGACCTACTGCATTGAAAATGATTGTTATAAATTAATGTTGGATTTCTTTTGAGTCGTGTCTATTACTTATTGTCCTTGTTAGTACTCTGAAATGCTTAACACATGTAGTAGCCTGACTGCTCTCTGCTTCACTACAAGAACTGAGCGGAGGATTTATTATTGTGACTCCAAGGACCATCTTTGTGGTATTGTGTTAGTGTTACGTGGTGAGGGACGCCTAACCAGCATCGCCACTTGAAACTCCACTTTCCTACATGATGCAAGACAAGAACAAGCAGTTAGGCAGGTGTTGGACAGGCCACATGAAGGGCTTGCTCCCTCCCCGCATGACACGGCCCAAGCCCCGGACTCCCAGGTGTTACCCACAAGAGCAACCCGCACCCCGTCTCCCGACGGAACTCCTGCCCCCGGACATCCATGTATCATGGGGCCGAACCACTACCGGCTCCCCCGGCCGGATCAGCCGCCATCTTGGACACTGCACCACGAGGCCGCGTGGCCTCAGCTCGACCCTAACCCTGGGCCTGGCCCGGCCCCGACATCCCGGCACCACCATCCACCCAGGAGGCGAACGGACCACTTGGCAGGTCAATGGGAGAAAGAAGTGTCGATGGCTCTTCCCCGCCAGGTGCCGATCGCCCTCCAGCTCCCCCGGGCGCTGGCTCCACCCCCTGCTGGGTGTCTGGACTCCCTCATCCCGGACCCCCCGACCTCCAAGTGCGAGGGTCCGGACATCAAAGGGCGCCAGACCTATAACTAGGGCAGCTCCAGAGCAGGAAGGCAGTTGTATCCTGGAGTCGAGAGACACCGAGAAGAACTCAGCCTTGACGGACTACTGGCGCTGCCGTAGCTCTTCCTTGTGAATTATCGTCCTGCCTGCTGGCGCTGCCGCGGCCTTCTGCATCATCCATCCTCGTCGGGACCTGCTGGCGCTGCCGCGGACCGTTGTAACGACCACCTTCATCGGGACCTGCTGGCGCTGCCGCGGACCGTGTAACGACCACCTTCACCGGGACCTGCTGGCGCTGCCGCGGCCCGTCCAAGCTAGAACACCGAGCTCGAGGATTGTGAGCTACCCACCATACCATCTCAGCTACCAGATTGGTAACCAGACTGTCCCGCTACCCCATTTTCCCAAACCAAGAGACTAGAATCGAGGGGACCCCTGAGTCCAGACCTCCTTGTACCATTTCATCGTACCTTAAGAAATCACCTATAAAGAACGTTAAATCCTATCCTTGTGTGGTGTATATCTGTGGGGGGGAAGTTACTCATCTGTACGATCGCTGGAGACGGCTCTCCCCGGAGACCTCTCCCCTTGTCCTCGGCCGACCCTCCCGGTCCGTCTAACATTGGTGGCCAGCGGCGCGATCCGAATCAACGCGTAATCGTACAGAGAGTAGCTCACCCCACGACAAAACCACGATGTCGACCAAAGAGAGCGGATCCACCGAGAAATTCCAGATGGATAAATTGGAAGAGTATAGCCATCGTGAACTGAAACAATTCTGCATGGAACTAGGCATTGCTGTCACCGGCCTGAGTACCAAAGACGATTTTAAGCACGCCATTGAGTCGTGGGCAGAAACCGGGGTCGCCGGATCCCCAGACCAAAACGGTGCAGCATCGGAGAGGAACGCCACGGCTCCCGAGGAGCGAGGAACGGGCCTCTCGCAGGAAGAGATCCAAGAAAGAGAAAAAAACAGATTACATGAGTTAGAAATGGCACGACTCAAAATGGACGGTGAACTAAAATTAGCCGAGCAAAAACTGAACCTAGAACATCTGCGGCTCCGAGAAGAACGGGAGGAAAAACAGAGGCAGAGAGAGCTCGAAGAAAAAAGACTGACATTCGAACACGAGCGCAAACTTGCAGAAATAGAACTACGGAAGCAGAACAAAGAACCGGAGGTGCCCGAGCGACCGCGCACCCCGGGAGCGACAGAAAAGAAAGTCCACATCCCCAAGGATGTTGTCCGAGAGTATGTCTGAGAGGACGACATACAACAGTGGTTCAAGGCCTACGAGATCGCCATGACCTCCCACCGGATCGATCGAAGTGACTGGGGAGCCGGCCTATGGGGGAGGTTCGTCAACGAAGGCCGCGATGCCCTACTGCAGCTCCCAGACCATCAGATGTCATCCTATGACCACATGAAGGCTGCCCTCCTCACCCGATATGGGCTCACACCCGAAATGTACCGCCAGAGGTTTCGGGACTGCACCCGGATCCCGGGTACAACGTGGGTGGAATATGTCAACTATTTCAGCCGAGCCTTCGAGGGTTGGATCAAGGGAAGCCACGTAACGACCTACGAGCAACTTTTTAATCTCATGGTGTGGGAGCACCTGTCTAACAACTGCTTCGTCGAGCTCAGGCAGCACCTCCTCGACAGTAAATTGACTGACCCACGGCAACTCGCCGCCGAAGCTGACCGGTGGGAAAGCACCCGAGTGGGCCGGAGAGGGCCACACGAGCAGAACCGGAACAACGTAGGTCAGCACCGTCCCCGAGGAGGAGGAGGAGGCCAGGGGCGAGGGAGAGACACCGTCCCGGCCACTCCCGCTGCCAGCACCCCGCCCCCGGCCAGCCGGGGGAACCCCCCGATGCGCCCGGGGTTCCGAGCCAACGTCACGTGTCACCGATGCCAGCGAGTCGGCCACTACGCCAATGACCCGAACTGTCCACAGAACCAAACTCCAAAACCCCGCCAGGTAGCTGCCGCCGCCCTGGGGGGAGAACAAATCTCCGAAGAACAAGAAGAATACGAGCAGGCACAACAAGAGTGGGAACCGGCCGCCATGGTTCTAGCGTGCCTAGGGGGAAAAGACATGGTCCCGCGGGCCCCCCTACCCGCCAACACCAGAAAATATAGCCAGTGGGTAAACATTAATGGGCGCCGGGCCGAAGCCCTACGTGACACAGGGGCCAGTGTGACGGCCGTCCTCTGTCACCTGGTAAAACCAGAGCAGATCCTGCCGAACATTCTCTGCCCCGTCCGCTCAGCCGACAATTCCGAGAGTCTATGTCGGATGGCCTGCGTCCCCTTCGAATGGGGAGGGGTCTCCGGCATGTTGAAGGTGACGGTCCGGGATGATGCCCCCGTGGACTGTCTCCTGGGGAATGATCTTGAGAGTTCCCCGTGGGCCGCCGTCGAAAGAAGAGAGCACCTGGGGATGCTGGGCCTCCCGGACTGGGCGTGCGTAACCACCCGGTCCATGGCCGCCCGTGCCATCCCCCGACCAGAAGAACCAGAATGGCCTGCACCTCCTCCCCCGATCGCTCCGGTAGAGGACACCGACTATACCGACCCCCCAGAGCAAACCCCCGAAGGGGTCGCCCAGCCCCAGGACCTTTCCGGCCTGGCTCAGTGGCGTCAAGAAGGGGGGCCCACCCAGGAACAGTTCCGCCAGGAGCAGAAGACCTGTCCCTCCCTCGAGGGACTCCGCCAGCAAGCCATCGCCCAGAGCGCAGGGGACTCCACCGGAGCCCATTGGGTCTATTGGGATAACGACCTGCTATACAGTGAACAGAGAATCGCGGAGTTAGGGGCCAGTCGAGTGCTGGTGGTGCCCCTCCGTTTCAGAGACTTCCTGCTAAATTTGGCCCACGATGTCCCTCTGGCTGGACACCTGGGCCAGGACAAAACCTACAGTCGCCTGGTGCCCCACTTTTTCTGGCCGAGGATGCGAAACGACGTCCTCAACCACTGCCGGTCCTGCCCCACGTGCCAGGCCAGCGGCAGGAGTGGCCGCAAGCTCAAAGCACCTCTGCAACCCTTCCCAGTTGTCACCACCCCGTTCGAGAGGGTGGGAATAGACATTGTGGGGCCCCTGGACCCCCGCACAGCACAAGGACATCGGTTCATCCTGGTACTGGTGGACCACGCCACCCGCTACCCCGAGGCGGTGCCCCTGCGAACGGTAACAGCTCCGGTGGTCGGCCGGGCCTTAATGGGGATCTTCTCCCGGGTGGGCTTCCCCCGAGAAGTCGTCAGCGACCGAGGCACAAACTTTATCTCGAAATATATGAAGTCCCTCTGGCAACAGTGCGGGGTCACCTACCGATTCACGACCCCTATCATCCTCATGGAAACGGACTAGTTGAGCGATTCAACCGCACGCTCAAGGGAATGATTGGGGGATTGGAAGAGCCCCTCCGTCGCCAGTGGGATGTACTACTTCCGTGCCTCCTCTTCGCCTATCGAGAAGTTCCCCAGAAGTCCCTCGGTTTTAGCCCTTTCGAACTCTTGTACGGGCACCCTGTGCGAGGGCCCCTCAGCCTAGTCAAAGAAGGTTGGGAGATGGCCCCCCTAAAGACCCCTCCAGACGTCTTCAAGTACCTCCTGGCACTACGCAATCAGACCCGGCGATTCAGGGAAATGGCAAAAGCGAATCTTGAGGCCAGTCAGGAGGACATGAAAAAATGGTACGATCAAAATGCCTCCTCCGTCGAATTCGAACCTCGTCAACAAGTGTGGGTGATGTCCCCCACCGAACCATGTGCCTTGCAGGACAAGTGGACGGGGCCCTTCAAAGTGGTCGAACGCAAGAGCCCCGTCACCTATCTCATCGATATGGAGTCTCCCCGGAACCCCCTCCGGGTCCTCCACACCAACAGACTCAAACCCCACTTTGTGCGCTCGGAACTCAGCCTCCTGATGGCTACAGACAGTGGGGCGGAAGAAGACTCCGAGCCTCTCCCTGATCTCCTGAAGACTCAGGAGAAAGACGGTTCCGTGGACGGGGTCCGGCTCTCCGATGCCCTCACCCCAGAGCAACGCCAAGGCTGCCGGGACCTCCTGCTGCAGTTTGCTACTCTGTTTTCCCTCACCCCAGGGGTCACCCCCTGGTGCTTGCACGACGTGGACACGGGGGACAGTCCCCCTATCAGACACCGGGCATACCGCGTACCAGATCGGGTGCGGGCCTGCATCCAAGAGGAAGTGTCCAAGATGCTCACGCTCGGGGTCATCGAGCCCTCGGACAGCCCCTGGGCCAGCCCGGTCGTGCTGGTCCCCAAAGCCGCTGCCCCCGGCACCACTCCTGAACTCCGATTCTGCGTCGACTATCGGGGCTTGAATGCTGTCACCAGGACCGACGCTCATCCCATCCCCCGAGCGGATGAATTGATCGACCGCATGGGGGCTGCCCGCTACCTCAGCATCTTCGACCTGACAGCGGGCTACTGGCAGATCGGTCTCACACCCCGTGCCCAAGAACGGTCCGCCTTTTCTACCCCCGATGGCCACTACCACTTCAAGGTCATGCCCTTCGGCATGAAGAATGCCCCAGCTACTTTTCAGCGACTAGTGAACCAGGTCTTGGCGGGGCTCGAAGGGTTCAGCGCCGCCTACCTGGACGATATCGCTGTGTACAGCCACCACTGGTCCGACCACCTCCACCACCTCCGAGAGGTCCTGCAAGCCCTCCAGCGGGCCGGCCTCACCATCAAGGCCGGCAAGTGCCAAATTGGTCAGGGGTCCGTGACCTACCTCGGACACCAGGTGGGACGCGGTCTGGTGGCCCCTCTGCAAATCAAAATCGCTGCCATCCAGTCCTGGCAACCCCCAGTCACGCAGACCGAGGTCCGAGCCTTCTTGGGACTCACCGGCTACTACCGGCGGTTCGTGAGGGACTATGGCAGCATTGTGGGGCCCCTCACGGGTCTCACGTCCAAAAACCACCCGAAGAAGATTAACTGGACCCCCGACTGTCAAGCGGCCTTCGAGAAGCTGAAAGCTGCCCTGTGCACCGCCCCTGTGCTCCAGGCCCCCGATTACAGTCGGGAATTCATTGTGCAAACGGACGCCTCCGACCACGGCATCGGGGCGGTTCTCTCCCAGCTGAACCCCGAGGGTCTTGATCAGCCGGTGGCCTTCATCAGCAGACGCCTCCTGGCCCGAGAACAGCGCTGGAGCACAATCGAGAGGGAGGCCTTCGCAGTGGTGTGGGCCTTCAAAAAGCTCCAGCCCTATCTCTTCGGTACCCACTTCCGGGTGCAGACCGATCATCGACCCCTGCAGTGGCTAATGCAGATGCGGGGGGAAAACCCAAAACTATTGCGCTGGTCCATCTCCCTGCAGGGGATGGACTTCACTGTGGAACATCGACCGGGCCAAGACCACGCCAACGCAGATGGCCTGTCACGCTTTTTCCGCCTCGACGAGGAGAGTCCCCAAGAGGATGGGTGACTCTCCCCGCCTTCAGCTGGGGGGGACGCATGTTGGACAGGCCACATGAAGGGCTTGCTCCCTCCCCGCATGACACGGCCCAAGCCCCGGACTCCCAGGTGTTACCCACAAGAGCAACCCGCACCCCGTCTCCCGACGGAACTCCTGCCCCCGGACATCCATGTATCATGGGGCCGAACCACTACCGGCTCCCCCGGCCGGATCAGCCGCCATCTTGGACACTGCGCCACAAGGCCGCGTGGCCTCAGCTCGACCCTAACCCTGGGCCTGGCCCGGCCCCGACATCCCGGCACCACCATCCACCCAGGAGGCGAACGGACCACTTGGCAGGTCAATGGGAGAAAGAAGTGTCGATGGCTCTCCCCCGCCAGGTGCCGATCGCCCTCCAGCTCCCCCGGGCGCTGGCTCCACCCCCTGCTGGGTGTCTGGACTCCCTCATCCCGGACCCCCCGACCTCCAAGTGCGAGGGTCCGGACATCAAAGGGCGCCAGACCTATAACTAGGGCAGCTCCAGAGCAGGAAGGCAGTTGTATCCTGGAGTCGAGAGACACCGAGAAGAACTCAGCCTTGACGGACTACTGGCGCTGCCGTAGCTCTGCCTTGTGAATTATCGTCCTGCCTGCTGGCGCTGCCGCGGCCTTCTGCATCATCCATCCTCGTCGGGACCTGCTGGCGCTGCCGCGGACCGTTGTAACGACCACCTTCATCGGGACCTGCTGGCGCTGCCGCGGACCGTGTAACGACCACCTTCATCGGGACCTGCTGGCGCTGCCGCGGACCGTGTAACGACCACCTTCACCGGGACCTGCTGGCGCTGCCGTCGCCCGTCCAAGCTAGAACACCGAGCTCGAGGATTGTGAGCTACCCACCATACCATCTCAGCTACCAGATTGGTAACCAGACTGTCCCGCTACCCCATTTTCCCAAACCAAGAGACTAGAATCGAGGGGACCCCTGAGTCCAGACCTCCTTGTACCATTTCATCGTACCTTAAGAAATCACCTATAAAGAACGTTAAATCCTATCCTTGTGTGGTGTATATCTGTGGGGGGGAAGTTACTCATCTGTACGATCGCTGGAGACGGCTCTCCCCGGAGACCTCTCCCCTTGTCCTCGGCCGACCCTCCCGGTCCGTCTAACAGCAGGCTAAACTATCTGTGCAACCACAAGCTCATAATTTCCTTCTCCATGTAGTGGGAACAATGCTGGTTTTTGAATGAGTTGCATAGATACATATGTTTTGCACTCTCCTTCCTTCCAATGTTGGATACCGACGTTTGTAAATTGTATTTCTTTGAAGAAGTTCCGAACCCCACAAGATATCTTGTGACTTCTCTCTTAGCCCCGAATGCAGCAGGACAAAGACACCAACGTTGATTGTTTTTTTTTGTGTTTTTATTTTTTTGCTATCTGTTTCAGAAGTTGTAGTTCCAGCTCTGGTACCATCGACATCTTTCTGGAACATTGACATTTCCCCCGGGAACATACATAACTTCTCAAGGACCTTCAGTGGCAGTCATAGAATATTCAGCCACAGCAACAGAGCTTTCTACCACATTGATTACTACATTGAATTCCACTTTGAAATGATTAAATGAGGATTCTTTGACGAAAATCAGGTAGTTGTGAGCATGACTGTTGGGGAAGGGTGTTGTGGAGGAACGCCTTTCAAATTTCTATGGTGCTACCAGTATTGGTTCTGTAGCTTTTGCCTTTCTCTAGACTATGAGGAGTTGACCTGCTCTGTGTAAGACATTCAAGTACAAAAGACAATCCATTAGCATCTGAATGCTGCTAGAAACACCACAAGCTGCAGTTTCAAGACCCATCCGAAACTCCGCATCCATTGAGGGCTGAGGATTTCGAGGATACCGAACACAAAGAGGGTTGCTCTTCAGGTATCCACATTGCGTAAGGAGATGGATGAGCTAAGGTTTTGTTCACTGACGTATCTAAGGTCGAGAGGGATGAAATCTAATTGCACGAGAGCACAGGATAAAAATAAACACTAGAACCTTGGTTCCTCCACCTTCACTCGTGGATCGATGTCCGGGGATTGACCTTAAAAGGATTTAAATGTTAAGGCTGAGCACCTCTTCCCAGGGAGTCGGACTGCGAGCCCTGAGGGAAGTCAAAAGAGGCACCAACCTTTGGGTCTGGCCGTGCTCGAAACCAAAAGACTCCCTTGGCTCCAGGATTGACTCTGGCAGTTTTAGTTCAACTCATACACCTCAGACAGGAAAGAGGAGAAAGCGCAATTTAGAGGAGCTGATATCGGAAGAATTAGAGGTTTATCTGATTCCTTAAAAGGTCGTGGACAAGGTCACCATCTCCCCACAGCTCCCTTCCCCTGTCCCCAGCCACTACCTCGCACCCCACCTCCTCCTCAGCCTCCCAAGCTGTCACCTCACCAGTCAGTCAAGTGAAATTTGGTCTTTGATATTAATTGTATAATGTCCACAGTGAATATCTTTAACTGAAATAATTCCAGTTTCACAGCTGTCTCATTTATTTTAATTTGTGGACTCTAAATATTGTAAAATCACAAAATATTTTTATGTAGTTTTGTAGCATGTACTCAACTTGCTTCTTGAACTGGGTGTGAAGATTAACATCGATACACTAAACATATTTCATGTTAACATTGGTGACCCGATTAAGTTGACTTGAGCAGTAGTAGTTTTTTGTAACCACTTTTTGCTTAGTATTGTGCAATACTGCATAATAGTAGAGTGGCCCATAAAGTGACAATATAAATTAATAGCAAAAGTAGCAAAGGAATTGTCTATCTTTTTGTTTTGTCCTTTCTCCACTGTAACTTAAACTTCTTTTTTTTATTTTATTTAAATGTGTTTCCAGGCCTACCGCTGCTTGTTCAAAGAACAATTGCACGAACAATTGTTTTGCAAGAAAGCATTGGAAAAGGTCGGTTTGGTGAAGTTTGGAGAGGTAAATGGAGAGGAGAAGAAGTGGCAGTAAAGATATTCTCTTCAAGGGAAGAACGCTCTTGGTTTCGAGAAGCAGAAATTTATCAAACAGTAATGCTCCGTCATGAAAACATTCTTGGATTTATAGCAGCAGATAATAAAGGTTTGTTCACTTTTGTTCAAATTTGCAAAAATGCTCCCCTTCCCCCACTTTGAAGACTTGATTTAAAAGGTCTACAATCTATGCTTTTAGAGTCTGCCAACTTTTTATTTTTTTCAGTGTCAAGAAGAAGAGTTAATTCTATTATTAATAGAATTAACTCACACAGACAAAGGTGCCGGGTGCAACTAAAGAGTGTAGCTTAAAATACCTTTTCCCAACTGAGTTTCTGTTGTTCCTCCAACATGTTGATATGTTTCCCTGAGAGACTCTTCATTGGATGCTGTTCTGTATTAAGCCAAGTACCTTTTATTTTTATGTTTTTTTGGGTTTTTTTAAGATCTTTATCTATGGGGTGTGTAATGTAGCGTTCTTCTTTGCAATCCTCTTTTGTTCACACCCAGAAATTAGGTTATGTCTAGCTTTTGTTTTCAAGGATCAGCCTTGCCATGCATAATGGCATCCAGAAAGCCTGGCACTTCCTGCAAATACATACTCGAGCAGAGGGCCTCGGTTTCCTCAAACTGCTGTCCACCAGTTTGTACTCCTACTGTGGCACGAATTTTTGGTTTTAAAGAGGTAGTATTTACCCTGCCCTCTAGTCACTCACCCCCATCTGCTCGTCACCAGTGTTATAATAAGTCAAAAAGGCAAAGGTAGTTCTTAGTAGGTTTATTCTCACACCATCATTTCTTCCGTCAATCTCAAGTGCCAGATGGAATGTAATCCCAAGGCACCTTCAACTGTAAAGGAACGTTCCATTGTCTTTTCCATTGAGGGAAGGATAAGGGGAACAGAGAATGAGTGGGGCAAAAAAGAAAAGAGTAGTCTACACTAGTCTATCACTGTGGTCAAGATATTTACAACACTCCCCATCAAACGCTCAATATAAACCAGAATCTAATTGCTGTGTTGATCTGCACTGATGTATTGGGGGGTGAAGGGGGAGAGAATTGAGCCTTTCTTTAGTAGGAATGGTAAGCCAGGTATGGAAGAAAACAATAGTGGCTGCTTTCAGTGTGCATTAGGGTTGTCTGTATTTCCAAGGCGAAGGCTATTCTGAAATCTCTAAGGGGAGATTTAGAGAACATTGAGGCAGCTTCGAAACTACTTGAGTTACACCCATAATCAACTAAGGGTAAAACCTTCTTCTAGGAAATCAGAATTAATAAAGAAATAATTAAGCAGCCTGCTTCTTGAGAAGTGGCATTCCGGAGAAGAAATACCAAAGCACATTGGTATGTTCAAGGGCACTGCCCAGGTGCCTGGAATGGTGATTGACTTTATTTTTTAATCAAAGGTTATATTTCAGCAAACCAAATATCCACCTGGCATGTGTCTGTTACTAAGGAATTATCCCAACCCGGCCACAGCAGTTGTAAACTCAAAGGCCAGACACCGAGTCCTGGGACGGTGGTGTAATCTAGTACTTTTCAAATCAAGGAGTTATGCCAGTCCCTGGGGTAGATTTTTTTTAGCATGCATGTATTATATTAAAAGGCAATAATAAGAATGAGCAGATTAAATATTATATATGTTGCATGAGGAATCAGAAGAAACTGTTTTACAATAAACATTCCATTCTTAATTCTTTATTTCGGTTTGTACACCATAAAATAACAAACACAGATAAGTACAGACATTAAGGTGAGAAGTTGGCCTGGTATATGCTGTCCACTAGTTATAGTGGGCACCTTGTACCAGTCCAAACAACCCTTATTGATGACTAGGTTTAAGACGACCTTTATTGAAAGCTATCCTAGTGGTAGCTATGGGGAGCAGCCTTCAGGCTAAGTCTTGAAGGAGTGTAAAGCAGCTTGGTTTACCAGATTATAACCTCTTGAATAGCTAAATGAAAGGAGAACCACACAAGGTATATATATAAAATATATGTATTTATTTCTAAACACTCTCTACTAACCTCTTCATGAAGTTAGAGAGCAAGGCACACAATAATACAGTTATTAAACGACAGTAAATAGCACAATATACAATGGGCCCCAGGGGGAGACCGAACCATATATTAAGAAAGTGGTATAGGAACCACGACTTGACCAGACACAGTGCCTAGAGCATGTAGAATCGCTGGGACCCCAAGGAACCACCCAAGGTAGTGACACAGGAGACCCACGGGGGATGTGCGCAGTGTAAGAACACAGCCGCGAGCCCCATACAAAACAATAGGAAAGTCGCGGTTGGAATTTTAAAGAATAAGGACACTTAAAAGAAGTCTTTGAGCAAACCCCTTTAGACTTAGGGGGTTCTAGTGCCAGCACCCATGAGAGCACCGGAGTACTCGTGTTAACTCACCCAGGGAAGCCGGGTGCATAGGTGTCAAATGGTGTCGGGAATCGTCGTTGATTTCAATGGCGATGTGCTGCAAAGTGCTGCTGCGGAAAGTAGAAGTGTCCGGTGTGATCCAAGCCTGGATTGAATATGTGAAGAACCTGAAAGCAGATGGGACAGAGTCTGGGTCACTTGCCAGTGACCGGTGGCACGATAGATGAATGCCCACCGATGTCGGGTGTCTCAGGTGCGAAGAGGTGAAGCTTGACTCTGCAGCCACGGGGACCAGGAGGCATCGACGATGACCAAAGTCCGCAGGCGAGCCTTCCCATGAAGGATGTAGAGTGCGGGGGTCAGTTTCCGGATTGGAGACCAAAAAGCCTTGGCAACTGCAACCCACGCGGTGAGAAGAAAATGGCTTCGGTGTGGACCAGCAAGGTCCTGTGGACTCCCCAAGCGATGGAGAGTCAGGGCACGGGAGCAACCAGGAAAGCCCATTTAAAGTACAAGAACCCTTCTCAGGGACCACAAGTCGATGGACAAGGGATCATGAATGGACCTCGAGAGGAATTACTAGATACCAGCCCATGGGTCACTCGATGAGTATAGGCCAGCAATCTTCTGTGGAATCACTGCTTGGGGTCTGGACTACATGTAGCCCAAAGCCCAGCCTCAGGGATCACCAAGAAGCATATGCTGCTGCAAATGGTCGCGGTGTCCAGGGATTCGGGTTGCACGGTCCCCACGAGGGCTTTGGATCTCAGAGGTGCTGAGAGCACGAATCGGCCTCTTGGAGGCTTGGAAACCCACCTCCTGTGTTGCAAATTCGTCGGTGTCTTTCGGGAGCAGCATCGATGCAAACCGGACAGATGCGTCTTTGGTGCCTGCCTTGCAGGGGAGTAACTCCTTTACTCCAAGGGAGATTCTTAGATCATCCAACGTCACGTAGATAGAAGTTCTGGTAAATCTGTAGCAGAGTTTCGTCCAGGTAAATCTAAAGTCCTGTAGTTAGGGGTTCCTACTTTATACCCAAGGAAGGGGTGGGACTAACTCTGGGGACCCACCTATGGGAGGGTCAGGAAAGAGGGGTGGCTACACCCATTTCCTTTGTCCAGTTTCGCACCAGAGCAGGGGCTGGTATCCCCTGCAACCGGTTTGAGCTGGACTATGCACAGGGACACCAAATGTGCCCCCAGTGCAGACATCAAAGCACTCTTGGAGTGCACCTACCCTGCCACAATACACTAAAGCCTGTCTGGGCGGTGGTTACGCCTCCCTGTGACAGGAAACCTATTGTCCAGGCCTCCCCTGCCGGAGTTTTGTCCAGCAGCAGGAGGGCAGACTTGTGTCTGTGGCTGGCAGCATCCATTTTGTGATGCCAGGGTCTGTTAAGCTGGTACCGGGTATACCGGTGCTGCTCTATTAGGGTGGAATCATACCTCCCACACCAGTTACTGGTCTGGGGGTATGATTCTAAGGTGTTTGACACCAAACACGACATGTTTCCATGCAGCGATTCCAAAGTTAGCATTTACCGCGAGGTTACTCCAGTATTGGAACTTTCATAGATTCTCATAGCTTTTATCATTCCCCGTCATCGCAATGGGAGTCTCGGTATCCAAAATAACATAGTAGTAGGTACAAAAGAGAAAGAAAAAAGGCCTAGGTCTCATTCCCTTTTGTAGCATATCTACCTCTTTTTGTAAATGAGACCAAAATAAAGCAACAACCAGTCAGATTAGCCTCACCCCACAGAACCTTCCTGAGAGAACCTCAGAGCCTCAGATTTTCTACTGCACGTTGTGCTTAGGGAGTCTCCTTTGAGTTCTGCTCACTTCATCTCTGACTGCTTTTTTCTGCATTTTTTCTTCAAAATTGTTGGTGTTTCATTCAGGAATGTCTGACAAGGAGAAGAAAGCCATTTTCAAGCCTTGTTCCACCTATGGCAAAAAGTGGCTGTACGTGGAGGACAGGCATAAGGACTGCATTTATTGCCTGTACCCGGATCATAAGGCAGCGGAATGCAAGATCTGCCGCACCTTCTCTACGAAGACCCTCCGGGACCGTGAGGGTCGCCTTCTCACTTGGCTCCAGAAGGTGAAGTCAAGGAAGGGTGCTCTGTCCAGTGACAGTGAGGGCTCATCATTTGGCACCTCCTCTCGCAGGTCAGTGAAAAGGGGTAGGGCTTCCCCTTTACCATCCTCTGAACGTCCTGTTAAGGCCTCAAAAAAGACCCCCCGTGAGTCTGAGAGCCGGAGTCCGAATGAATCTCCTCACCACGGTGCAAAGGAGAGGGAAGGACTATTTGCAGCCCCAGCAGTGGTGGAATCTACTAAGGCGTTTAAGAAGACCTCTTCTCTATCTTCTGAGAAGTCAGAAAAAGACTCAGGATCGTCGACGATGCCGCTGAAGACTCCGTCGACGAAAACTTCAAAACCTCAAGTGAAGAAACTTTCACCGTCGACGGGCTCGTCGACGGTGCCTTCTATTCCCACATCGACGTCACCGTCGACGACGATAACAGCGACGACGAGAGTGATGACGGTGTCGTCCACAAGAGCTATGACGACGTCGACGATGACGACGGCAGGAGTGTCGACGGTCTCGTCGACGGCAGTGTCGACGACGCCCATCACTTCGTCGACAATTCAACCGTCGGCGGTGCATTTTCTGTCGACGACCTCGTCGACGATGGTTTCTCTTTCAACACCGACGGTACCGTCGACGACATCTTCGTCGACGGAGAGGATTACAATATCCTTAAAAAGAATAACGCCTGATATGACGTCACCAAGGAGGGTAGCCCCCTTGCCTCCCGCACTGTTGCTCGAGGAAGAAGAGGACTCTGATGGGGATGATCAGGATTCTTGTGGCTATGCCCATAGTCCCTCACAATTATTGGTCAAATGTCAGGATACTGATTCGGAGGGCGACTACACTCCTGGGTACACCTATCGACAATCCTATGGTCATCAGGACAGCGCAGGCCAGGGCATGGTTGCGGTTCCTTCTTCGCTCCTGGCAGATCTCCAGGGCATGTTGCAGGATTATCGGAAGAGGTTTTCTCAAGCTCCTCCTCCTCCATCTTCGACTTTCTCTGCAGTGCATACTGTGCCTACACCATCGGCTCCTACAGTGTTTTCACCGGGAGGACCATCCCAGATGGTTTCACAATCGCAAATTTCCAGTCCAGTTTTACCTCCAGTAGTCTTGGATGTTCATGATGATTCCTCGGACGAGGATCAGGATACTGGCAACACGTCTAACCAGTGTGCTGAGTGGGAGGACTATGTAATCCCGGATCCTGCTTCACCTGCTCCTGATCCGGTGGATTCTCCCCCGTCAGATATTGGGGGTTTTCATAAGCTGATGGAAAGAGCCTCCAGTAGATTCCAGCTTCCTATGCCGTCAGTTTAAACGGAATGCTTCCTGTATGATTTTAAGGAGCCCTACAGGAAAGTGGTTCGTTCTATCCCCATTGTTGGCCATGTCTGGGACGAGGGTTTGAAGGCGATGAAGAACCCGGCTACGGTTATTCCGGTTTTGCCGCACCTCAAAAAGAAGTACAAGGCGCCTGAGGATAGTCCAGTGTCCTTGATTGGTCAGCTGAAGCCGGATTCGGTAATCTCCCAGGTGGCACAACGCAAGTCACGTAATCCTTCTGCACCACTAACCACCCCTCCCGATAAAGAAGGCAGGCGCCTTGATAATGCGGGGAAACGGTTTTCCTCGATGGCGAGTCTTTTAGTACGGGCGGCTAATGCGTTGGCGATCCTTGGCAGATACGATCGCCAAATGTGGTGCGACCTTTCGCCTTATTTGGACCAGCTCCCACCGGAGTCCAAGACAGAGGCCAAGAAAATTCTACAGGAGGGGGAGGCTACGTCGGCGGAGGTGATCGACTGCACCATGGATATCGCTACAATGGCTTTCCGTGCACTGGCAGGTGCAGCTGTTCTTCATCGGCAGGGCTGGCTCCGGGCGACTTGGTTCCGACCGGAGGTTCACAACAAAATCCTGTACCTCCCGTTTGATGGTGAGGCATTGTTTGGAAAACATGTCGACGATGCCCTCCAGGACATTAAAAAAGATACAGAAACGGCAATGTCTCTAGGCAATCTTCAATATCGTACGGTTCCTTTCCGTGGGGCCAGAGGGAAGAGTACCACATCCTACAGAGGCTCGTACCAACAGCAACGGTACTCTTCTTATGGTTCGACATCTGTCGTATCGCCCACAGTACCAACAACGGCAAGGCCAGACCTCATCTTTCTCTCGCTCAAACACTAGAGGAAAAAAGAATCGCCAGGGACGTGACACCTCCAAAAGACAATAGTGGCGTTCTGGCTCTGCCTACTGTACCCACCTCCCCGTTGACACCTGTGGGAGGCAGGGTGTCTCAATACCTCCACAACTGGACCCGGATAACATCAGACCGTTGGGTGCTCAACATCATTCGAGATGGTCATACGCTGGAGTTTCTTCATATACCACCTTCCAACCCCCCTGTCGCTATGCCTTCAAACCATCTGCGTCTCTTAAGGCTCGAAGTTCATCAGATGCTCCTCAAGGGAGCAGTGGAGCCGGTTCCCCTGTCTCAGAGGAGGGACGGTTTCTACTCCAGATTTTTCCTGGTCAAGAAGACGTCGGAGAAATGGCGCCCCATTTTAGATCTCAGGGAGCTCAACACCTATCTCATCAGTCAATCCTTTCGGATGGTCCAGGACATCTTACGTCTCCTCAACCCGGGAGATTTCATGGCCACTCTCGATCTCGAAGAGGCGTATTTTCACATACCCATTCATCCAGCCCACAGGAGGTTTCTGCGATTCACAGTAGCCAAGAGCCACTTCCAATTCAAGGTTTTACCCTTTGGACTTCGCTCTGCCCCGAGTATCTTTACCAAGGTGCTGGCACCGGTAGCAGCTTTCCTTAGGAAGCAGCATTTTCAAATCTTCCCCTACCTGGACGATTGGTTGCTGAAGGCTCCGTCCAGGCGAATAGCGGAGGAGACAGTCGGGGCATGTACGACTCTGTTCAGCAATCTAGGTCTGACTCTCAACAGGGAAAAGTCGTCGCTCTGTCCGTCCAACAGAGCACGGTTCCTAGGGGCTATCTTGGACACATCTCTCAACAAGGCTTCTCCAACCTTCGAACGGCAAGAAAAACTGAGGTCCTTGGCTCATTTGTTGAGAAAATGAAAGTGTATTTCAGTACGCCGTTACAAATCCCTTCTAGGAGTGATTTCTTCATGCATCCTTCTGATACCCCACTGCAGATTGCGGATGCGATCTCTTCAAGAGCAACTAGACATGCAGTGGCAACAAATTCACGGCTCTTTCGACGACAAGGTGGTGATTTCTGTGGCAATGAGGGAAGCCGCCTTGTGGTGGACACAGGAGGAGAATTTATCCCAAGGTCTATGCTTTGTAAGCAATCCGGCTCTTCAAGTTGTCACAACAGATGCCTCGCTGGACGGCTGGGGTGTGGTGCTTCAGGACTTGCAGGTCAGCGGGCATTGGTTACCCACGCACCGCTTCCTTCATATCAACCTCCTGGAACTCAGAGCAATTCGTCTGGTTCTTCAAGCGTTTCTTCCGTGGTTGCAGGGGTCGGCGGTTTTCGTCCGCACGGACAACACCACGGCCATGCATTACATCAACAAAGAAGGGGGTACCAAATCTCTTCCGTTGTCGCAGGAGGCCCAAAGGATTTGGGAATGGGCGATCCTACATGGAATACCGCTCACAGCGGAACACCTACCAGGCGTGCTAAACGAAAAGGCGGACAGGCTCAGCAGGCTTTCATCAGTCAGCCACGAGTGGGAACTTAACGAGATAGTCTTGGAAGACATTTTTCACCAATGGGGCAAACCTTCAATAGATCTTTTTGCTACCCTGGAAAACAGAAAATGCCAGTCTTACGCTAGCAAAGTTCACCATCGCGGACCGCTGGGGAATGCGCTTTCGATTGATTGGTCAAGCGCATTTGTGTAAGCTTTTCCCCCCATTCCGCTGATACCAAGGATACTCAGAAAGATCAAGATGGCGCCATGCAAGATGATCCTAATAGCCCCGGCTTGGCCGAGGCAGTTCTGGTTCACCTTCTTTCTCTGGTCCCTCCACGTCCTCTACGGATGATTCCTGATCTTCTCACGATGTCCCAGGGCCAGATCTGGCATCCAGATCCTTGTTCCTTACACCTCTCAGCATGGCTCCTGAGCAGCGAGAATTCCTAGATCTTCCTCTCTCAGACGAAATAAGGGATGTTCTCTCTCAGGCTAGAGCTCCTTCCACTCATAAGACTTACCGTCTCAAATGGAAACGCTTTTGCATCTGGTGCCATCAGCAAAGTGTGGATCCTTTCTTGTCTCAGCCTCATCAAGTTCTTCCTTATTTCCTGTCCTTGGCTAAGGCAGGTTTGGCTCATTCGTCCATAAAGGTTCACTTGGCTGCCTCTGGGCCGTCTCTTTGGTCCTCTAGAATTGTCAAAGTGGTACAAAAGGGGGTGGTGATGGACGGAGCTTCAGAACCAATCAAACACTCACACCCAGTCAACAGATCTGGGTTTGATCCATCACCGTTCTTTAGCCCACTCTGCCACCCCAGTTCAGACATGGCCATATGCAAATCAGTCTGACCCTGTGCCTCATGGGAACAGTCCAGCCCGAACTGCCATCCATGCCTTCCCTGGACCGGAAACAAGCTTCCTAGGACCGGTTTATGGAATTTCAGCCGTCTTCAGCCAGGCTTGCTTGAATCCAGTGGCAAAGTGAGCAAGGGACTCACGTCTGAGCATACCCTGTCAACTTATGGCGAACAAAGCGGTACAAAAGGGGGTGGTGATGGACGGAGCATCAGAACCAATCAAACCCTCACACCCAGTCAACAGATCTGGGTTTGATCCATCACCGTTCTTTAGCCCACTCTGCCACCCCAGTTCAGACATGGCCATATGCAAATCAGTCTGACCCTGTGCCTCATGGGAACAGTCCAGCCCGAACTGCCAAGCCATGCCTTCCTCTGGACCGGAAACAAGCTTCCTAGGACCGGTTTCGAACGGTGATGGATCAAACCCAGATCTGTTGACTGGGTGTGAGTGTTTGATTGGTTCTGATGCTCCGTCCATCACCACCCCCTTTTGTACCGCTTTGTTCGCCACAAGTTGGCAGGGTATGCTCAGACGTGAGTCCCTTGCTCACTTTGCCACTGGATTCAAGCAAGCCTGGCTGAATACGGCTGAAATGCCAGAAACCGGTCCTAGGAAGCTTGTTTCTGGTCCAGGGAAGACATGGCTTGGCAGTTCGGGGTGGACTGTTCCCATGAGGCACAGGGTCAGACTGATTTGCATATGGCCATGTCTGAACTGGGGTGGCAGAGTGGGCTAAAGAACGGTGATGGATCAAACCCAGATCTGTTGACTGGGTGTGAGTGTTTCAATCAATCAATCAATCAAGGCATTTGTAGAGCGCACTACTCACCCGTAGGGTCTCAAGGCGCTTGGGGGGGGGGGGCCGTTACTGCTCGAACAGCCAGGTCGGTTTCGAACGGTGCTGGATCAAACCCAGATCTGTTGACTGGGTGTGAGTGTTTGATTGGTTCTGATGCTCTGTCCATCACCACCCCCTTTTGTACCGCTTTGTTCGCCACAAGTTGGCAGGGTATGCTCAGACGTGAGTCCCTTGCTCACTTTGCCACTGGATTCAAGCAAGCCTGGCTGAAGACGGCTGAAATGCCAGAAACCGGTCCTAGGAAGCTTGTTTCCGGTCCAGGGAAGACATGGCTTGGCAGTTCGGGCTGGACTGTTCCCATGAGGCACAGGGTCAGACTGATTTGCATATGGCCATGTCTGGACTGGGGTGGCAGAGTGGGCTAAAGAACGGTGATGGATCAAACCCAGATCTGTTGACTGGGTGTGAGTGTTTGATTGGTTCTGATGCTCCGTCCATCACCACCCCCTTTTGTACCTCTAGAATTGTCAAGCAATTTCTCAAAGGCCTATTTCGAGTTTTTCCTCCCGTGAGGCCTCCGCCTCCCACATGGCATTTGAACTTGGTTCTTACCCAGCTGATGAAGCCTCCTTTTGAACCGGTTCATTGAGTGGATTTGAAATTCCTCTCATGGAAATTATCACTCCTTCTTGCTCTCACGTCGGCAAGACGTATTGGAGAATTACATGCTCTTACAATCCAGAAACCTTTCCTCCAATTCAAAAGGAATACAGTAATTCTACGGACTAATCCAAAATTCATACCAAAGGTGCCCTCGGATTTTCATTTAAATGAGCCGGTAGTTCTCAAGGCTTTCTTTCCTCAGCCGTCTACACCAGCGGAAAGGGCACTTCATTCGCTGGACGTGCAGCGGTGCTTGAAATGTTATCTGGACTGTACTAAAGCCTTTCGAAAATCTTCTCAATTGTTCATTGCATTCAGTGGCCCCGCAAAGGGTTACCCCTGTCCAAGCAGGGTATTGCTCGATGGATCTCCAGTGCTATACAGTTCTGTCATTCTGCAACGGACAAGCCTCTAGAGGGCAGAATTAGAGCACACTCGACAAGGTCCATGGCTTCCTCTACGGCTCTTTTTGCGGGGGTCCAGATTAAAGACATCTGCAGGGCTGCAGCTTGGAGCAGCGTGCACACCTTTACGAGACATTACTGCCTGGAGACCTTGGCACAGGAGGACGCGGCTGTGTCCCAGGAAGTCCTGAGGAACCTCTTGCATTGAGTGGTGAGCTTTCCTTTCTTCCCTCCTTCCTTTCTTATGGTTCTTGCACATTTTGCTATGTGTTTCTTATGTGATTGCATTGTACTTTTGAAAAAGAAAAAAAAAAAAGAGTGGAATATGGTTACGGAGAATGAGATGTCTCTAGGGAAGCAAAATGTTTTCTTACTGCTAGCTACTCTGATACAAGCTATGGGAATCTATGAAAGTTCCAATACTGGAGTAAGAAACAAGTAACTTACCTGTAACTTTGGTTCTCCAGTATTGGTAACTTTCATACATTCCCATGCGCCCACCCTCCTCCCCTGGGAAAGCTCAGCCCTCGGCAGGTTTGGTTGTACTGTTACACAACGGCTACGAAAATCTGAGGCTCTGAGGTTCTCTCAGGAAGGTTCTGTGGGGCGAGGCTAATCTGATTGGTTGTTGCTTTATTTTGGTCTCTTTTACAAAAAGAGGTAGATATGCTACAAAAGTGAATGAGGCCTAGGCCTTTTTTCTTTCTCTTTTGTACCTACTGCTATGTTATTTTGGATACCGAGACTCCCATTCCGACGACGGGGAATGATACAAGCTATGGGAATCTATGAAAGATACCAATACTGGAGAACCAAAGTTACAGGTAAGTAACTTGTTTCTTTTTTTTGAAAATTCTTTTTATTGGCATTTTTAAGATGTAAACATACATACAACATGTGTCGCATAGGTAAATGTGGTTCATAAGTAGCAGAGTAGACCTTCATCACAATAGGGAGTACATCAATATCTTGTTCAGTGAGGATGTGGTCTGTGTTGTAGCAGAGCATTGCCAGTAAAAGAAACTGGGGGGAAACTGAACTGGGATGTGCCATGGGGTTTGTAGTGTTTGGGTGGGCGTACGCGATGGGTCCATTATTGCCTACTCGATAGTGCAGCTACTGCTCGCCTAGGGGGAGGCAGGTGTGTGGATTAGTGTGGGGGGCCGTTGAATGTGAGAGAAGGACGAAGACGGACCCGGCTGGTCCGGTGGTGGTACAGGGGGTCGTGGTGGAGGATCCATTGTCTCGGGAGCCTGCATAGCGGAAAGCTGTACCGTGTTGGGGGTCTGGATGGCAGTGACTGTGTCTTCCGGGGTCTGGGATTGTCTGAATTGGTACAATAGAAGCGCCCACTGTAGGGAAATTGGGACTTTGCGGATACCTTTGGCTTCTTCCGCACGGATTACCTCCTCCTCAGCAGCCGCCCATTTAAGAACCGCCCCCACCCATGCTGCTAGTGGGGGGCCTGATGTGGCACGCCAGTGCATGGCCATACAGCGTTTGGCCAGCAAGTGGGCCAGGGATACAAAGCGCATTGGTATTTTGTGTCGTTTTCTCCGTCCCAGTATGCCCAATGCGCAGCCCTCCCAGGTGGTCAGATGGGTCAACCCGGTAAGCTCCCTGAGTGTCGAGTGGACAGATGACCAATAGGTCTGAATGCCCGGACATGTCCAGAACATGTGGTGAAAGTCTGCGTCCCCCGCTGGGCAACGAGGGCAGAGGAAGGTCGTGTCGGGGTAAAAGCGTTGAAGTTGTGCTGGCGTTAGGTAGGCCCTGTGCAGGATGTGAAACTGTATGTTCTTGAACCGGGCGTTCCTGGATACTTCTTTTGGGAATTCTATCGCTCTTTCTCATTCACTATCGTGGAATGGTCGCCCTGCTTCCTCCTCCCAGAGGGTCCGCAGGGGTCCCAATAGCGGGGGTGTCAGTTCCCTGATTGACTTATATAACCATGTGGTGTGGTGGCGCCCCGGTCCCATTCGTAATATTGTGTGGAGAACCGGGTGTGTGGGGGGTTCCCCCAAGGTGAGGTCGGAGTATGTCCGGTAGTGGCTGAGAAGTTGGCGATGGCGCAAGAATTGGCCTGGAGGTAGGTCATACTCGACCATGAGTTGCCGGTACGACCGAAGCTGTCCTTCGTCGAACAGTACTTCTGCCTCGGTGATGTCCCTCGCCGTCCATTCCCGTAGCATGGCGGAGGTAAAGAACCCTCCATGTCTGGGCCAACCGACCAGCGGTAGCAATGGTGTGTATGGAGGGCGATCTGGCGCCATGCGGTGTATACGCTGTACGCACTTCCGGGCTATGTCAACCTGCAGGGGGTATGTCCGCGTGGGGCGAGACCCCGGCAGGAGTAGGCGGTGTAACTCCGGTATGGGTATGCGACCCGTGGCGGTACATGTTTCAAGTGTGCATCTGTCTGCCGTCCAATAGGAAAGCCACTGGAGCTGCGATGCCAGGAAGTAGGCTTCGAATGATGGTGCACCCAGCCCCCCCTGCGTTGTGGGTAATTTCAGTTTAGCTAGCGCGATCCTGTGCCGTCCCTTACCCCATATAAGAGATCTGAGGAGCATGTCTAAGTCCTTGAAGAAGGAGCGGGGTGGGATTAATGGGAGGTTGGTGAAATGGTATAAAAGCCGCGGGACCAGGATCATCTTTGCTAGGGCAACCCGGCCTATCGGGGCCATTGGGAGGCTCCGCCAGAACCCGATGGAGGATCGTATCCCTGCGAGTGCCCTGCGGTGGTTACCCTCGTAGATGTCAGCTGGGGAATGGTATAACCTAATCCCGAAGTATCGGGGACCTTCTGCCGCCCAGTGTAGTTTTCGGCCACCGATCCGTACGTCCTGAGGAGAGACGCCTGAATGTAGGGGGTACACCATCGATTTGTCCCAATTCACTTTCAAGCCCGAGGCCTCCGTGAATTCCGCTAGGGCGGTCTCTAATATAGTGAGATCCGCTGTCACGTCTCGTATGTATATGAGGAGGTCGTCTGCGTACATGGACACGCAGTGTGTGACGTCTGCTAGTGGAATGCCCCAGTCGTGCCCGTCCCTACGGAGTCGGATAGCCAAGGGTTCCACCGCGAGTGCAAATAATAAGGGCGAGAGGGGGCATCCTTGTCGTGTGCCCCGATGTATTGCAAATTCCGGGGAGATGTAGCGTCCGAGACGAACCCGAGATGTGAGGTTAGTATATAACAGGCGCGTGTAGGCTATAAGCGTGGGACCCAGTCCCGTCCGTCCGTGGAAGGCAAAAAGGAACTGCCATGTGAGGGTATCAAATGCCTTCTCAAGGTCCAAAATTAGACACGCCGCCCGAGGGAATCGACCGCCTAACTGATCCTGGATGTGAAAGAGGTGCCGGATATTGTGAGAAGTATTCCTCCCCGGGACAAAACCACATTGGTCCGGATGTACCAACGAGCGTATAATTTGTGAGTATCTATCCGCTAAGATTTTCCCCAGGATTTTACAGTCGGCTGTTAGTAGTGTGATGGGGCGATAAGAGGCGAGGAGTTGGGGATCCCAGTCGGGTTTCGGAAACGTCACTATCACCGACGCTCTCATGGAGCCGGGTAGTTCACCAATCCTGAGTGCCGAGTCCAGCACCGCGAGGAAGCAGGGAGTCAACAGAGAGGCGAAGGTGGAGTAGTATTCGAGCGGAAACCCATCCGAGCCTGGGGCCTTGCCACGGGCCAAGGCCCTTACAGCACTGGTGATCTCCGTGGCTTGTATCTTCACGTCTAGACCCGTCTTGTCCTCAGTGGAAATCTGGGGGAGGGGCAAAGGGTCCAGGAAGTGGTCGACGGCCCCTGGGTCGAGAGATGAGGGGGCAGTGTAGACCGCTGAGTAGTGTTGGTAAAATGCTTGAAGGATCTCGTCTTGGGATTGCACCAGGGAGCCCTGGGGATTTATAATTGCAGTAATGGGCCGGACCTCAGTGTCTTGTTTGGCAAGCCATGCCAGGAGTATACCCGTTTTATCACGGTCCTGGTGCATGCGGGTAGCGTAAGTCCGGAAGTTGTGACGTCTTAGATCGATGCACGCCGCTTGGTATGCCGATTTGGCTTGGGCGACTTGGGTCGCAGTCGCTACCGACTGGTCTGCGGCTTTAGTAGCCGTGGCCAGTTGCTGTTCTGCCACCTTTAGGGCTTGTTCTAACGTGTGTCTCGTTCCGACCCGCTGTTTAATACATTCCCCACGGGCTACCACCTTAAAGCCGTCCCACTCGACCAGGGCCGACGATGCAGTCCCGGTGTTATGAGTAAAGTAGTCTGAAATGCATTCCTGTGAGAGTCGCCATGTGGGGACAGGGGGGTGCGGGGGTCTCCATTGGAGGCCTAGAAGGTGTGCATCGTGATCAGAAACGACTCTGCCAAGATAGTCCGAGTGGCATACTTGCGGGAGAAGCGTTGCGGAGCATAGAAAGCGATCGAGCCAAACTCGTAGGTTGTGTGGGATGGAGTGAAAAGAGTAGATGCGGGCCTGAGGGTGGTGTAGTCTCCATGCGTCCGTGAGCGACCAGTGCGCTACCCATGTTTTAAAGCGTTCAATTTGTCTGTGGGTGGGGGAGTGCGGGAGTGGGGGGTGTGAGCGGTCCAGTCTCGGGTCCAGGATACAGTTATAGTCCCCGCCTAAGATCCAGGGTACATGGGTGAATTGGGCAAGGGAGTCTGTAAGTCGGTCCCAGAATTTATCCTGATCTACGATCGGGGCATATATACTTCCCAAAAGGACCCCCCTGCCATCCAAGAGTCCCTCCAACAAGGCAAATCTGCCTTCGGTGTCCACCACCCGTCTAAGTTCCCGGAATGGGGTCCCTGGGCGAATCCATATCAGTGCCCCTCGGGCGAACGAGGAGTAGGTCGTGGCACAGATAAGTCTGCGCCATTTTACTCGCAGTTTGCCCACTTCAGTCGAGTTAAGGTGGGTTTCCTGTAGACAGAGAATGGATGCCTTCTGTCGCTTCGCGTAAGCGTATATCGCGTAGCGCTTACGTGGGGTGTGTAGAACGCGTGTGTTGAGCGTGAGTATGTTTATGTCTGCGGTGTTCGTCAGCTGCGCCATGGGTATTTGCGTCTGTGTGCGGGCCAGGTGAGGTGCCCTCCAGGTGAATTATTTCGTAGTCTCCCAGGGAAGCGCCGCGCCTGTGGGGAGTAGGCAGGTGGGAAGCCCGTCCGAACGGAGAGTCTGTCATATGGAGCCCCATGGCAGGGTGGAACAAGTGTGAACTGGGGTAATGATAACATGTGGGGGTGCGGGAAACTGTCCCTTTACAGAGGACTCATCGTTTAGGAAACGGTGCGTCCAAACTTCCTCCCGTAACACGAGGGGGGATAACTGCTCTATATGAAGGGGGTTGACGGTATGCATGCGCGAAGCCACACGTTGAGTGGGCATGTAGAAGGAGCAATGCGCGTCGCGTGCAGGGTGTCAGTCTCTGTGTTTGAGATCATGAGCATCAGGCAGACATACATGCAAGGAGACAGTGCGGCAGTCCATATGCCTGAGTTGCCTCAGGGTAAGGCAGGAGAGGTCAGTCCGTCCAGCCGCCCATCTGCAGTTTGCGGGGTGGCATGGGGGAGCACCGCCAGGTCCATCCCCGATACGGTGCCATCGCTGTCATTTTCGCCTTCTGACGAGAACAGGTGCGGGGGTCGATCAATGAGTTCCACGGGCGGTGTAGTGCGCAGATCAATTGCTGCTTGCAGAGCCCCGCGTCTTTCACGCATAATCTGCTCGAGGTCGGGTGAATCGTGAGAGCTGCTTGTAGCCCTGGATTCGATGTGGTGAAGCTTCTTGGGTCGTTTCCGGGTGCGGAAGGTCTTGACAGGCGAGCCCCTTTGGGGATGAGCGTTGGGTGCCCGTGAACAGTGTTGATCTTCCCAGTCCTGTGCCGCTTCCACGGATGTGAAAAAGAGGGAGGACCCGTTGTGGATGATCTTGAGACGGGCGGGGAACAGTAAGGCGTATTGAATCTTATTGTCTCGCAGTCTCCGCTTTACGTCCAGGAAGGAGGATCTCTGCTGTTGTACTGCACGGGCATAGTCCGGAAAGATCATTATTTGGTGGTTTTCCACCCGTAGTGGCGCCGCCAATCTCGCCGCCCGGAGCACCGCATCCCGATCTCGGAAGTGGAGGAATTTCGCCAGAAGTGGCCGGGGCGCCGCGCTGGGCGGGGGCCTCTGGGCCGGCACTCGGTGAGCCCGCTCGATGGAAAAGAACGCTGTCCGGTCCGAGGGCGGGGTGAAGGATTTCAGCCATGTGTCCATGTATTCTATGGGAGTACCTCCCTCGATGCCCTCTGGAAGCCCCAGTACTCTGATATTACAGCGTCTCGAGCGACCTTCCAAGTCGGTAGCGCGCTCCTCCACCACGGCCAGACGGGTGAGGACCCCCTGGAGTGTCATCTGATGTTCTTTTAGTTTTGGCTGTATTTCCGCCATCGTCCGTTCCTCCGTATGCACCCGGTCAGCCAGTTTCCGGTGGTCATCGCGGAGAAGATTGACATCCGTCGCTAGGGTACCAAGCCTTTCCTCCATGGACAGACGGGATAGTTCAATGGCGGCCAGGACCTTGTCCAGCTTGTCCGAGATTGAGAGGTCAGTGGAGGACGCCGTGCTGGGAGACCAGGTCGAGGTTTTTGGCATGTTCTCCGGGGCTGTCTCCGGGACCGCCTGGTGAGGCGCGGGCCTTGATTTCCCCATCCTGTCTCCACCTGGGGCGGAAAAGGCCGGTGTCGCTGGTCAGGCCGCGAGAGCTTGCTGCGGCGTCAGGGGTCCGTGGGAGGAGGAGGGGCACGGTGATGAAGGACCACGAAAGAGCGGAGTCGGGGGGCGGCAGCTCAAGCTGGTATCCTGGGGCTCCCTCCACTGATAGGGTGCCGGGGCCCCCGATGGCAGATCGCCGCAACACCCTGCCCAGCGCCCCCAATCGCCTACCACCTGTACGGGTAGCTTGCCTGTGTCCAATGGTGCGGGCCCGTCGCCGCCTTGTGCCGGTGCGGCTCGTCGCGTCGATCCCCCCCGATCTCTAGGGCCCCCAGGGGGCTCTCAGGTGTTCCGCGTTGAGGAGATGGCGGACAGGCCGTCCGGGAGCACACCACCCCCCCCCCCTCCCCGGGGCGCCGCCAGGGGGGCCGCCGCCGTGACAGTCACTGAGGCAAAGGCGAAGGCCTCACCAGTGGTGCAGGAGAGATGCCAGTGTCCTTTTCCGCAGCCATGTTGAGGTCAGGCAGGCAGCGTGTGAGGGGGCCAGGAAATCGCTGGGTCGCGCCGCTCCCGCCGGATCCCAGCGCCCCCTCTCCACTTTTCTAGGAGTCAGGTATGGGGGGTACCTGGGTTCCATGGCGGTGTTGCCAATGTCCAATCACGGCTCACTGCGGGCTCCCGGCAGCCAAGATGGCGGATCTGTGTGGCGGCGATGATCTACTACCCCAGAGCGCTCCGTTCCGACATCCTCAGGGTTGCCGTAGGCTGCTCTCGGTCGGGCCGCTGCATGAGGAGAGCGCTGTGCCCCGCCGCCGTCCACAGTGTCCTGCCCCGTTCCATCTTCTTTCTCTATCCCGGAAGCCCCGGCGCCATCTTGGATCGCGGGCTGCGGCACTAGCGGCTCTGTCCGGGAGAAGCCTCGGCACTACTGCTCCTGGCGCGTTCAGGCGTCCATCGGGACTGCTCTGCCTTGTAGGTGCCTTCCGGCGGTCCGTGGGTCGTCAGGCACCCGTTGCAACGCTCCGAGACGCTATGAATTGGCGCCCGGTCACGGAGCCTTAGCACTGCATGACCGCCATCGTGGCTGGCTTGGCCACGCCCCCAGGTAAGTAACTTGTTTCTTATAATGCACTTAAGAGTATATGGTTTGGCTACATCACAAACAACCCCGGAATAAAGGTTCCGAAATCTGCAGAGGGGCTCTGCTCATGCATAGGCACCCTCTCACATGAAACCCAGCACCCTGCTTTCAGGATTGTTAAGGCCTGCCATAGGGGTGATTGATAGGTTTACATGTACAGTGATATGGAGAGATATAGGTAACCTATATCCCAGTAAGGGGTGCATACACCACCTTACACAGGCTGCTGTAGGAGGCCTGTTGTGTCATTTTAAATGGCTTCCCAGGGGAGGCACAATACATGCTGCAGCCCCTGGTATGCCTCTGGGGTACCTGTGCCCTGGGTACATAGTATCCCATATACCAGGGACTTATAAGGGTACCCCCGAATCCAATCTGGAGTGTACCTAAAGTACATGCAATCAATTTATAGGAGAAAGCAGATAGGCTGGGGTCCTGAATAGCAGGATCCCAGCTAAACTAAGTCGAAAACCAGCAAAACACAAGGAAAAAAGTGGGGGCAACCATGCAGTCAGATTCCACTTTCCTACAAATACTAGAACAGTTAAAAAGGCTAAAAGTCAAGATAAAAACAATTTTAGGTAAAAATTATTTTTAAGGTGGGAACACTGAGAAGGTCCATCACATAGCCCAGTCCATGGTTAAACTTTAAGAAAATTCATTACCAGAATTCGCCTCTGGAAGACCGCTTACTTTCAGAACCACTCCAGACAAAGGCTGTCTCATGCACATATTGGAAGCCTTGTAATAATCTACCTGACTCCTTTCAAAATCTTTGAGATCAATGGCAGACAGACATAGGGCCACTGGATGACGACGATTGGCAGACCGCATTAATGTCTCCTAGGAAAATGGCGATAAACCATCGCTTTTGCCTTATCCAACTAAAAATCTTACATAGAACCTATTGCCCTGGTGTACTCCTGACAAAGATTGGCAGCCGGGCGGACGCACTTTACCTTAGACGCTGTGGTCAAAATAGTACCTTCTATCATATCTTATGGGACTGTCCTGAGAAACGCCCCCTATGGAATAACGCAACCAACAAAATGAAGGACACATTGGGCAAACAGCTCCAATTGTCACCAAGGCTGGGTATATTGAATATATGGGAAGCCACCGATTTGCCGGAAATTGAGCAGCAATGGGTGGCATTGGGATACCTGTTAGTAAAAAGGGCTATAGCAATGCTATGGGGATCTGATAAACGACCTTCCACGATAGGATGGGTGGCGGAAATGGATAGATGCATGGGAGCAGGGAAGGAGGTTTACAAACTACAAGGTTGCCCCAAGAAATGGGGGGGGGGGTGGAAAGCCTTTAGAGGGGAGATTTGCACATCACCAACTGAAGACATGGCGATGCGAAGGACAGAAAGATAATCTCTGAACCGCCACATTTCTGTAATGCATGACTGTTGAAGTATTATAATTCACCATTTTTGCATTGTACTGTGAAATTGTAATGATGATTCTGTGCTTTTTTTTAAATAAAAATTGTTTTATAAAAAAATTAAAGTTCATCCGTGCCCACCACATGGAGCTGTAAAAACAGGATACCGCATAAACGATTTGTAGTTCAGTGTTGTATTTTAGGAGCCTAAATGCTTCTTTGCAATGTGTTGTGTCAAGATTTCTACACAATTGGATCAACCATCTGTGTCTGATTTTGTGGTATCCCGGGCAAAAGAAGAATACATGAACTTTAGACTCCTCTCCCAAGCTACACGCTGGGCACCTGTTGGACCTGGCCCTTTTGGCAGGTTCACCCCTAAACCTTTTGCATTTATCCTGGCCTTTTTCCCTATGTAGTGTTAGTAGTTTTAGGCCTCTAGGCACTTTAGCACTGTGTCCCAGTGTAAAGTGCGTGCGCTCTGTGTTACATTTAGTGAGACTGGCCTGCCCTCCCATAGGAATGCATGGGGGATATATGTGTCCATGGTAGTTCCTGATGTGAGAGGAGTGCAGGGGCGAGTTTGGTATGTGCGAACTCGTGAGAATAAATGCTGCGCAAGGGTGTGCGGAGATTTATTGTGACTGGTGGAGAAGTGCCACTTCTAGAAGTTGGCATGTCTGTGTGCTGTGTGATGTGAATTGCTTGTCTGGCTTGTGATTGACAGGAGCTGAGAGGGCTGGGGAATTCCAGGAGCCAGGGTGAGTCTGCCCGGTGGTGAATGGAGAGATCTGCATGTAGATGGGAGGGAGGAGTTGCACCTGGGACCTGAATGGGGCTGGGCCTTCCCTTCACAATGCTGGCTCCACCTCCTGTGGTGCATCTGATGTCCCTGGCCTGTCCTGTGAATAGAAGAGAGGAGCTGAGCAAAACAAAGTGCTCAAGTGCTCCTGAACCAGTTGTATCTGGTTCTCCCCTTGCCTGTGCTGTATCACAAAGGGAAAATGTGGTATAAATATAGGGCCTGTGACCCCATGAAAATGTTCTTGTTCTGGACTTGAATCTACCAGGGGCGTGCTGCTGCTGGGGCTCAGGGTAAGGCTTGCCTCCCTGGGCCCTGCCCTGCCCTGCCCCTGGATGCCTGGAGGACTTTCCCTTGCTGGGAGCTGTTTTGCTCCATCTGTGATGCCCAGGACTTCTTTGGACCCTTCGTGCTTCTCTTGATACCCAGGGACTTATTCTCTTCCTTATTGGGGCAAAACCTTTGCTGGGACTTGCCCTCCTTAGAGAACAGGGCTTTTTGTGCTTCCAGCGCCCTGTGAGCGCTGATTTCTATTTCTGCCAGGAGAGAGGAGCTGGCGTTTGCAGCACTGGGCTGCAGGGGGAAAGCGAGGGAATCCCCAGCATAGGGATTCCCCGCCGTGTGCCTTGTTCGGCGGGTGCCCACCCCGCCGGTATCTTTATATTTAAATTGGCGGGTGCCCACCCCGTAGTGTTGCGCTCCCGTGGAAGTCCACCCCGCTTTATCTATATTTTAATTGGCAGGTGCCCACCCCGCAGTATTGCTCTTTCGCGGGTGCCCAACCCGCTTTCAAGAGAAATCACCGCCGCTGCCGGGCCGCACATCAAATCCCTTCCGGGCTGCTGCCCAGCGCGACCCGGAAGGTAGGCAAGGCTGCAACGTCGTGGGTGGGGCTTTCGGGACGGAAGGGAAGCCCCGCGAGAGAAGAGTCCGCTGCCGGAGATGCCGTCCGGAGCCCTGCGGCTCCAGAGCAAAGTCCCGTGTCCCAGGAGGGGGCCGGGGTGAAGGGAAAAGGAATCTTTACAGGAGCCGCGAGGGCTCCATCCCCTAAGTCCCGGTCCCGAGATGGGGGACCGGCTGAAGCATGGTGGCCGCCTGACCCAAGAAATCCCCTGCGCCGGAGCCCGGTGAGGTACGGCTGGGCAGGGGACATGGGCCCTTCGCTCCCCCTCCTCGAAGGAGCAGGTTTTGTTAAGGCGCCCGTACGAGGCACCGAGTCAGAGCGGCCCCGTTTGTGCAGTGGGCCGCTCCAACGATGAGCACCTCATTTCTGAGCCTACGTGGCTCCACAGTGGCATTATTGTGCTAGAGCCCGAGTGGCCCCAACGTTTGGGGGCATGTGTATTGCTAAAGCCTGTACGTGGCTCCACAGTGACATTATTATTCTAGAGCCCCGGGTGGCTCCAATGTTTGGCCCCTTTTGTTTTAAGGGCTACTGAAAGCCCATGCCGCATTTGAGTATTTACAGCTGCCCAGCAAGTAGTGGCAGCTGCATCGTTTAGGCGCACCGTTCTTTTGGGGTCTTGTGAAGTCAGGAGTCAGATGCACTCCTTTGCCCCACACTTTCTCAGCTGCCCAGCAAGTAGCGGGCAGCTGCCATGTTTAGGTTGGTGCAGTGGCGCACCCTTGACTTTCGCTGCCTAGGCAGCAACCCTGACTCTTGGGATATAGGGCATTTGAGCCCCCTTTTTGTATGGCCAGTTGGCCAGGGGGATGGTTAGATTTATTGGGCGCCAGGCCGTAAAGTGAATTATGTTCATGTGATTATGCCTACTGTGAGTTATGATTAGGACGTTGGTGTCTAATGCGTTAGACTTCTAATGTGACTTTTGTGCTAAATATGATGTGGTGCTAGGAAATGTAATGATGTCGTATGATTACGCACCCGGGGTTATACCTCTAACTGTGGGTTATGATTATGAGGTTGGTTCGCATATTATGGTTTATGCTAGTGAGATTTATTCCCTAATGTAGTTATACTTAGGAGGTTAGGGTCTAATCTGTTTAGACTTGTCAGAGAATTGCATAATGTGGCTATGTTGATGAGGTTGGCGTACAATGTGTTTGACGCCTAATGTGATACTGTGCATAATGTAGTTTGTTACAGGCTGATGCTAAGGGCAGTAATTACCAGTAGTACTGGTTGTGTTCTATGTTTATGCTAAATTCTACATTTACTAAGTTCACTTTGTGATGGTTCTGACAGTGGTCCATGGGGCCCATTCAGGTGTACATAATCCCTTGTAAATATTGCCCAGTGCCAGTTGGTACAGTGTATACTATGTGCTTACTATTCTAATGTGTTATGATAATACAAAGGCGATTTTTATATATAACCTTGTGTGGAGTTTCTTTTGTGGTGGGCCTGGGATGTTGTCGCTGGGTGCGTGCGCAAATGCTTTACACATTGCCTCCGGGATAAGCCTGACTGCTCGTGCCAAGCTACCAAGGGGGTGAGCAGGGGTTATCTTTGGCGTGTAATTTCCTTGCACTGACTAGAGTGGTGGTTTCTGCCTGACTTTGGCGCACGCCTTAGCCAGCCAGAAATCCGATTTCTAACAGCACCCCAGAGTGGTCCCACTTGACCATTTATTAGTGAAGAAACGCAAGGGAAGACAGCCATGCCGAAACTGCACATACAGTTTCCTGGCTAATGCTGGTCGAATTTCATCTAGGCATGGCTCTATTTTATACGTATCCTTCACATCCAGGAAGTTTGATGTGAGAGATCCAGTGGCTGGTAACTAATTGTTTACTCGGGATTGTCAAATAGGCTGAATCTGGATTATACCATAGATTGTGTCTGCCAATAGAGCGGAGACCTTCCCTGATATGTGCAAACCATGGCAGCTTGCTTATGCCAGGAAGCCTCAGAAGTTCTAGGAGCTCAGACCTGTATTCGGCCAATTCGGGTGTCACCCAAAGGCGCCGCCAGAAGAGTAGAGGTCTGCAGCCAATTTCCTCTGTGATGGGTCTCACCCCTAGGTCCAAACACAGTGGAATCCAATTCCAATTCCAAAAATTCTTTATTTCGGTCATATAGACCATAAAAGATGCAATGAAAACATTACAAACATTAAAACATTATTAAAATGCATTTGAATAAAAACGACTCTCCCAACGAGGAATGGTTTAAAATTGCATTTAGGAAGTTCTTTAAAAAGTTCAAGGGGCTTCAGACGATTTTTTTCTTTCTAATCAGCCATATGGCCATAAGAAATTTGGAAACAGCAAACACAATGTGGCCCAGGGTACTAGTTTTCAAAATCCTGTATGCTTGTGCATACTCTCTGAACCCCAGGTTCTTACAGAGTGGTGCTATCCAATATTTTCTGGGCCTTTGGTATGCAGGGCACACAAACAAGATGTGGGGGTCGTCTTCCACATGGTTGTTACAGCAGGGACATGTTTTATCGCCCCCATTTGTCCACTTCGAGGTGTATGAGTTGATAGGTAGTGTGCTATACCTCCATTGAACATACAGTTTCCTTGCCAGGATGGGAAAGACAAAATCCATAAAAGGTTCAAAAACATAAGAATTTTTGGATTCTAAAAATCGCAAAGTTAGGGTGCCGCTATTTTGAGCGTCCATCAAATGTGCAAGGGACCTGGCTTTGTAGATTTGTGCCAGAGCTTTGCGCGAGATTGTACGGCAGCCTCGTGCAGGGTCCTCCCACAGGACACGGAGATTAATGGCAGACAGTTCGTTTTCCACAAAGGTGAGCCAGGGGATTTTGCCGCTGGAGTTTAAGCTCATGACATGGGTGAGATCCTCCCTATAATGATGGAGTTCGTCCGTATACCAGAGCCTGTGCCAGAACTTCACTGGCTTTGACACAAGCTCCTCTGCAATAGGGGGGAGACCCATGTCCATTCTTAGAGGCTGGAGTGGCGTGGCACTTGGAAGGGCTAGAAGGCGCCTTAGAAAGCTATTTTCCACTATTGATAGGCCCTTCACCGTTTTATGTCCCCATAGCTCACTGCCATATATGGCCGCAGCCTTGGCCTGGGTCTTATAAGTTTCAAGGGCCGGGCTTATGGGCTTGAAGGAAGAAGTGTTAGCCACTTTCAGGATTGCACCCGACAGTTGGGATAGTTTGGCCTTGGATCGTACTATCTGTCGATCCCATGCCAGGTTTTCCTGCAGTGTAACCCCCAGATATATGAAGGTGGACACCCTCTCAAGGCTGGCGGTCCCCAGGGTAGGATTGGGCCTAGTTTTAATTGGTGGGTTGAAGATCATGAACTTGGTCTTTTCTGTGTTCACCTCCAACCCGTGCTGATGACAGAAAAGACCAAAACCATCCAGGATCCTCTGGATCCCCATTGGGGATTTTGAAAGGAGGAGGGTATCATCGGCAAACATGATTGCCGGTACCCTCCTACCTGCCAAACAGGGGGCGTCGTTGTCCTTGACGTTTTCCAGGTGTGAGATGACATTATTGATGAATAAACAAAACAGGGTCGGTGCCAGGACACAACCCTGCCTCACACCTCGGCGCACAGGAAACCTGGATGAAAGTCTACAATCTTTCCCACACCTAACTTGCGCATAGTTGTTCTCATGCAGCCTGACCAAGATGTTAAGTAGCTGGGGGGGAATTCCTAACTTTTCCAACACCTCCCAAAGTTTCCTGCGCGGTACTAGGTCAAAGGCTGACCTCAGATCCACGAAGACCATGTACAATCTCCCGCCCTCGATCCTCACCGTCTTCCAGTAGAGGAGAACTAGGCGGAAGATCTGGTCCATGGTCGACGTGTTTCTCCTGAAGCCAGCCTGCAGGGGACTCAAGATGTCATTTTCCTCCACCCAGTCTAATAGATGGTTCAAAATAAGGCGCGCAAAAAGCTTTTGGGGAACATCTATCAGGCTGATGGGCCTGTAATTTGCAGGACTCAAGGGGGACCCTTTCTTATAAATCGGAACTATTTCAGCCCCTAACCAAGAGGAAGGGATCGCCATACCTCCCAAAATAGCATTGAAAAGGACAAGAAAGTACGGGGCCCAAATGTCAGGGTGATGTCTGAACAAATCACCGGGTAGCTTGTCCAGCCCCGGTGCCTTCCCCAGCGCTAAGCCCTCCAGTGCCAGCTTCACCTCCCCCAAGGAAAATTCCAGAGCCAAATCTGGCAGGCAGGTGGACTCCACCACCATCCCTTCCGGCCAGAGAATGGTTTCTTGATATAGTGACCCAAAGTGAGCCTCCCAAATAGAGGGGGAAATATTGGGTTCTGCTGCGGATAACAGATCCCCTGTTCCATTGTTTACCAGAGCCCAAAATTTTCTAAAATCTTTAGATTTAAGGGCTTCAGACAGGTCATGCCAGTGATTCCAATCCCACTCTGCCCTTGCGTTGGCCAGTACTAACTTGTACCCCCTCCTAAGGGCAGCGATCTTCACCTTATCACTACCCTCTTTATTTGCGGAAAGAAGCTCAGACTTAGTTTTCCTGCAGGTGGAGGTGTACCAAGTCGGAGCACGAGTCTTTTTCCTTCTAATAGGCAGGGCCGGATTGAAGACATCTGCAAGGTCCCTTACTAGGGCATGGTGAATGCCAAATAGTCTCTCATTGTAGTCTGAGGGTCTAGATTGGTTAATGAGGGCATCCACCTCCTGGAACCTGGGGAGTGCTATACCATAGAGGTTTTTTAAAGCTTCTTCTTTATCAATTAGCTTCCCCCATTTCACTCGGCGCCTGCTTGTGGTGAGTAATATGTCTCCCTGGTCGATTACAAAATCGGTAGTTAGCATCCCTATGGCAGGGGCTGGGTGCTGGATCTCCAAGAGAAGGGAATTGTGGTCACTGTCTGTCCTCGGGATCACTCTAAAATCTAGAACTTTGGGCCACAGGGAAATATCTATAAAAATGTAGTCCAACCTTGACTCATGGCCCTTTTTGTTGAAGGTGCACACCGAAGGAGTGTCAGAAGGGGTGCGCCCATTACACGCCCTCAGTGCAAAATTCAGGGTGAGAGAGGTAAGTTGTACTGCCAACGGAGACCAAGCTTTGGGGTGAGGTGATGAAGAAGGAGGGACTCCCCAATGGTCATCCTCGGCAGTAAAGGCACCCTCCATTAGGCCCTCCAGGGGTTCAAAGTGGCAGTTAAAATCTCCTCCCATCACTATTTTCAGGTTACCTGTCAATTGCCCTAAAAAAGATGAGAGATCAGCTAGGGTGGGGGATTCTTTACCCACAGCGACGGGTCGAGAATAGACATTAACAATAGCCCATGTACTTTTGTCAGGCCATCTGAGGAGCACACACTGAATGTCCGGTGAAAGTGTGTCCATTCCAACAACCTGACACCCAATGTGGCTCGCCACCCAGATTGCCAAACCTCCCGAAGGTCTCCCTCTCCCATTCGACTTTGCCGGGATTTCAAAAATATCATATCCCCTCCTGAGCTGTGGTACCCTAGCCCATGTCTCTTGGAAGAGGAGTATGTCACTTTTGCTGACCAAAGTTTCCCACTCCGGGGTATCCACCTTACTTGAAATGCCAGCTACATTCCAGGACAGGATGGTCAAACCTGGACCTTGGAATTGGGGACCTACTTCACTTAGTGCAGACGGGATGTCATGTGCAGAATTACCCAAGTCACCCAAGCCAGTGGTAATGGGCGACCGGGTGGGTAATTCAACAAACTCCACCAATTGCGTTACAGCAGCAGTTAATGTGTTTGGTGGATCCTCATCTAAAACTTGGGTGCTTCCCAGTGTGGTCCCCCCATCTTTTGCAGGGGCCAGGGACCTTTTTTTATTTACGGGAACAGATGTACCTTCCCCCCTGAATGTAGACCCATAGGCATGTGGAATGTCCCCCCTTATTGGTCAATCTACTTGGTCCAGACAGGAGAATCTATTCTGAAGGACAAAATTACCATGGGCGGGCAATGAGTTGTGCTTAGGTCTGTACCGTGAACCATCTACGGCGAAGCCCACTCTGGTCCAACTCTGTTCCCTCCCCACTACTAAGTTGGAAACATTTGGATAAAAATGTGAGAGAGACACTACGTCTATGTTGGATTTATCCGGCCTTACCAGCCAGTTGCAAATGTAAGGGGCAACTAGTGGGCTTTTAAAACTAATTATGATACAGTCCCCTGCCCTGTTTTTGGGGGTAGTTCCAATCCATGGGATCCTTCTGACCATCAGCACATCACCTTTGATGTTAGAAGGGAGGGGCCTATTAATATTAAGCCAACTAATTACCTTATTACGAAGTGAGTCCTGTGGCTCTCTGGTGTCGCCAGTGAGCTCAGGAACTCCCACCATAATCGCTGTGTAGGGCACAGCCTCAGGGGGCAAATTAACCACCCTGCGCCTAGTGTTAGGACTAATGGGGCGACCAGTATATTCATTGTTGGCTCGCCCCCCACTCATTGGGAGGGGTAGTGTTGGTTGCTTAGATCTTCTGGGTGCCGGGACAGGGGGCCTAGACATTTGTAAAGAGGGCAGTGGGGGAGCATGACTACCTGTAACACTATCTTGTGCCCCAACCGGGACCTGTATGCTTGTTCCAGCAATAGATGGTCTAATCCCTGCAGAATCCCGGGGAGCCGTCTGTGCACTTGGACCCAACCCCCTGCTAGGACTATTCCTGTTATGTGCGTCTTCTATAGCCTTGAGTCTAGCAACTATGGAATACAATTTTACAGACAGGGGCTCCAACAGGCTCCTAAGGATATCCCTAAAAGAGCCAATCAGAGCCTCCGTCGCATTTAGAGGATTACCACCGAATATAAACGGGCCAGAACACCCAGGTACCACTTTGGCTAATGGCGAGTCTGATTGATCAGACCCAATTCCCGGGGAGGTAACCACGGGAGAAGCCGGAATGCCTAAGCTAACATCTATTGTTGGGTTGATTTTATCCACTTTGGCCCTTTTTGCCCCTCTGAGTTTCCTTAACCTTTTCCTTTTCGGAGGATGGTAGACTCTACTGCCTACGGGATCTGTTGGCGCTGCAACCTGCCCTTCATCCTGCACCTTAGACATTTCCACACAGTTGATATACGGAGTGGTCTCCACCACCCCCGAGGGGCACAGAGACTCACTATCCCTCAATAGATTGGACGGAGTCCTAAGTTGTTGAAGGACTGTCTCGATTGTCTGATCGATACTATCCATGAGAGATAGGTGGGTGGCGTCAAAGGGTGTTGGAGTACTAACATCAATGGATGAAGAGTCCGAGGGGACCATTGAGACTGACACATTTTCTAAATTTACCTCAAGGAGAGTGTCTGATGCTGTGCGACCTTTACTAGCCGCAGCACTAGTCTTCGGAAATAATTTGTCCAGTGTGCTAGAGCACTGTTGGGTAGCCTTACTCCTGGATACTCTAGTAGCCATGGCGAGAGGAACAGTCAAAGCCGCAGGCTGATGAAGTATGGAAATGAGCCTTGAGACAGGGACAACGTTAGAGAGGGGGCCCGGTCCGGTCTCTGCCGGCCTCTAACGGCCTAAAACGGCCCGCTCTTTGCCCGGTCTTCGCCCGCTTCCTCGTCCGCGCGCGTCCCGCGTACGCGTTCAGGGCGGGGTTAAAGTAGAGGAGGAAAGAAGGGGGCGGGAAGAGGAACCAGGTACGCGCGGTGGACGGCGCAAGCACTTCTGGACCTCACAGTCCCGCTCCCTATGCAGGTGACGTCTATGGTACTCCCCCAGCCGAGGTGACCGAGCCGCAATGCTCCCAGGCCACGCAGAGGGTCTTGAGAAGGGCTCCGCTGCTGTTATTGCCCCTCCAACGACAAGAACACTATCCACACTTCCTCCACTGCACGAGCGGCTCCCGCGCCAGCGGGGGCCGCGAGGAGTTAAGTACACAACCAGGAGGGTCCAGGGAGGGTCCAGGGAGGTCCGAGGGACAAGGGGGCGGGAAGAGGAACCAGGTGCGCGCGGTGGACGGCGCAAGCACTTCTGGACCTCGCAGTCCCGCTCCCTATGCAGGTGACGTCTATGGTACTCCCCCAGCCGAGGTGACCGAGCCGCAATGCTCCCAGGCCACGCAGAGGGTCTTGAGAAGGGCTCCGCTGCTGTTATTGCCCCTCCAACGACAAGAACACTATCCACACTTCCTCCACTGCACGAGCGGCACCCGCGCCAGCGGGGGCCGCGAGGAGTTAAGTACACAACCAGGAGGGTCCAGGGAGGGTCCAGGGAGGTCCGAGGGAGAAGGGGGCGGGAAGAGGAACCAGGTGCGCGCGGTGGACGGCGCAAGCACTTCTGGACCTCGCAGTCCCGCTCCCTATGCAGGTGACGTCTATGGTACTCCCCCAGCCGAGGTGACCGAGCCGCAATGCTCCCAGGCCACGCAGAGGGTCTTGAAAAGGGCTCCGCTGCTGTTATTGCCCCTCCAACGACAAGAACACTATCCACACTTCCTCCACTGCACGAGCGGCACCCGCGCCAGCGGGGGCCGCGAGGAGTTAAGTACACAACCAGGAGGGTCCAGGGAGGGTCCAGGGAGGTCCGAGGGAGAAGGGGGCGGGAAGAGGAACCAGGTGCGTGCGGTGGACGGCGCAAGCACTTCTGGACCTCGCAGTCCCGCTCCCTATGCAGGTGACGTCTATGGTACTCCCCCAGCCGAGGTGACCGAGCCGCAATGCTCCCAGGCCACGCAGAGGGTCTTGAGAAGGGCTCCGCTGCTGTTATTGCCCCTCCAACGACAAGAACACTATCCACACTTCCTCCACTGCACGAGCTGCACAGTAGAATCAGTAGGGAACTAACCGGTAGGTCGAATAACTGCCTAAGAAAGTTGTTCTCTGTTTTGACATTAGAGCTAAGGTGACAGTGCCCCCAGAGTTCAGCCCCATATAGGGCAGCACTCCTGAGCTGGGTTTTATTAATCTCCATGACTGGACTTACTGGCTTATGAAAAGAGTTTCTGTAAAACTGGCCAGGCCACCGGCGGTCTGGGCCAGTTTAAGATTTGACTTATCTATTTGGGGCCCCCAGGCCATATTTTCAGTAAGGGTAAGGCCCAGGTAGTCAAATACGGCTACCCGCTCAAGGGGAATACCGTTCATGCATGGGTTGGGGCGGGTTGATCTAGTAGTGTTGAAGACTATACATTTTGTTTTTTGAATATTGATCTCCAGCCCCCTAAACCTACAGAACTCACAAAACCCGTCTAAAATTCACTGTATGCCCATAGGAGATTTAGGGAGCACTAAAGTATTGTCTGCAAACATCATAGCCGGAATTGGCTTGTGCGCTAGTTAGGGGACATCTATGTCCTTCAATTCACTCAGCGCACTTACCAGTCCGTTGATGTAAATGCAGAACAGGGTAGGGGCAAGCACGCATCCCTGTCTGACTCCCCTATCAATGGGGATGGGCGACGTGAGTTCCCCATTGTTTCCATACCTGATTTGGGCACAGTTACCAGTGTGTAGCCTTCTCAGTATGTTTAAAAGATAGTAGGATATTCCTAATTCACTCAACACCCCCCACAATGCGTCTCTAGAAAGCAGGTCAAACGCACTCTTGAGGTCCACAAAGACCAGATACACTCTACCTCTTCTAGATATACTGATTTCCAAAAAAGAAGTTGGACCCTAAAGATCTGTTCTATCGTTGATGTTTTTTCTCTACAACCGGCTTGCAGAGGGGTCATGAGTTTGTGTTCCTCCAGCCAGGATTGTAGACAATCTAATAAAATCCTGGCAAAGACTTTTTGTGATACATTGATCAGACTGATCGGTCTATAATTTGTTGTTAATAGAGGTGATCCCTTTTTATATACCCGAAGGATCTCAGCACCTGACCAGGTTGCAGGGAGAGCCATCCCCTGTAGGATGGCATTACAGACCACCCATAAATAAGGGCCCCAGATGTTGGGTCAGCCTGGAAAAGATCCCCTGGTATCCTGTCCAAGCCTGCTGCTTTCCCTGGAACTATTCTGCTTGGAGCTTTAGTAACTTCTGCCAGAGTGACCCCCCCCCCCTCCCTGGTCAGGGCAGTCTAGTTTGCTTTTGAGACCTGCCACATTCCAAGATTGAACCTTAAGTTTGTTCAGTACACTTGGGTTGGCTGGAGTACCTCCCTGAACCTCATGCACTGATAAAGCATCTAGTTCTAATGACGCTATGTTGAACTTGCTCAGTGGATTTGTAGATACCACTGGATTAGACCTACTAGCTAAGTTGCCAGGGATTTTTAGGGTGCCGTGGGGACAAATAAGAGCATGGGAGTGTGTGGGGGAGGAAGAATCTTTGTTGAGTGCGGGTGGTGTGAGCTTAGGGCTAGAGGTTGCTGGTAGAACTTTAGGTGATTTAGAGTAGACATCGGGACCAGGGTGGACAGTTACAGGGTTCAGATTAAAGTCCTTGTTGGTGGGACTAGATGCCTTGGTCTTAAAGTCCGAGGACCTTTTCACTAAGGGTTCACTCACTCCTGCCATCCAAGATGCCCACTCAGCCCTGAGTCAGTCAACTTCTTCTAAAACCCCAAATCTGTTTGCCAGGGGCAGATTAAAAGTGTATGGTCTCTGTTGTAGAAAACCCTGTCCCACCATTGGCAGATTCTGATACCAGTCATTCTGTCGATGTCTAGCATCAGCCCTTATATTGCAAATAGATTCAAGAGTGTAGAAATAGGTAAGCGGAAGAAGTCTGATAGCGGAACCTGATGCTAGAAAGGATAGGCTCAGATGCAAAAGATGTTGTACAGTGCGTGGGTTCCTAAAAATAATTATGCCACAGTCCCCACGAACGTCTATGAGCCTATTGCCCACCCAACCTACTCTGCGGGTCATAAGTATTTCATTAGCATTGGCATAAGCAAAATGACAGTGTCTAACAAGCCAATGCTAACATTTGTTTTTGAGCTCAAGCTGGGTTTCCTTCTGGCCATCTTTTACATCTGGAGCTCCAGCAAGAACAATTACATAAGGGATTGAGGCTGGGGGAAGATTGTTGGTAGATCCATCCCAACCCCGCCTCTCAGTCTCAGAGACCCAACTTTGCCAGTGCTAGTTTTTCAATGTGCCCTAAGTTAGTGGTGCCCTGTCCCCTGGCTAATGACCAGTAGCTGGAATCCCCACAAGATGCATTTGGCCGATCACCGGTCTCCACGGTTCCAGGTACTGTGGAGCCCACAGACACAATCCTACTCTCTCTGGCCGGTGATGAAATAGTAGGCAATTTTCCTACATTACTGGTACATAGGTTAGACAGTTTATCAAGACGTGTGAGCACTTGGGCGAGTTCATCTCTCACAATATCTCTAATTTGTCCTTGAAGAATTTCCAACAAGGGAGCCGCCCAAGCTGGTAGTGGCATATCCACTTGCTGGCTTGGCCCCTCAGTCGCGACCTGGTCAGTCGCACTTCCCATGTTCGCCAATGTTCCATCGTTAGATTTCTTTCGCTTGACCCCTGCCTTGGTGGGCTTTGTGTGCTGTTTGGTAATACTGGACTTGGCTACACCCTTCATAACACCCCCTCCTCCTTGTGGCTACTTTAGGTATTGTTCCAGTGCCCACATCCAGTATCTGTGGTGACAACTCCAGTGATCGTTCCAGTGCGCTGTAAGTTGTGGGCGAGACCATATCAGAACAGGCTTGTCGAAGATCCGGGGTCAATGACAGCCGACGTTCTGTAAGTTCCATCTCTGTGGCCACCACCCCTATGGCCCTCTGAAGCATTCTATCAACGGATGTCTGCGGAAGGGTAGAGGGTAGGGGCTGCGGTGGTACATGACAAATTGCATTTGTAGTGCGCTTCCCCATTTCTGATGATTTACTAAACACGTGGCAAGGACACCAAAGATCACTCGTTTACCACCCAGCTAATCAGAAATATAGCCAACTGGTTAGTTATACTGGGGTTACTAAACAAGACAACAATCAAAATAAAGGAAGCAAGGACAGCTACAAAAGAATGTTCAGATGGCACTTAACGAATAGTCCCGGTAACGCCCGCACTGGGGCTAGGAGTAACCAACCCAGAGAGTTTCATGATCTGCACGAACACAAAGGAAGTCCAGATGGAAAGACCAAGAGAAGGGGCCCAGCCCAGCCTCTTCCTGGCTATGACGGGCTAAGACGGGCCCGTCTTGGCCCGGGCATGCCCCGCACTGCGTTCTGGCTTAAGAGGCGTCACACCACCTCCAGGGGCCTGCAATAAAGTGCTCAGTGCAGATGAGGCCAGGGACAGGCAGCAAAGTCCAAGTGCTGGTGCAATCTGTCTCCTTTACAATAAACAACCTATATACATCTAGTGTTGTGTTGGAGGGTAGAGACCCATTTGGAGAGAAGTCCAGCTTGACCACGACTAAGAACAGATCAGTTAAGCAAATCTGTTTGACACAACATTGAGTCTCAAGTCTAAGTCTAGTGTCGACTACATGTATATGTTGCAGTTATAGGGACAAAACGCTGGCAACTGTCAATTCTAAACTTAAAAAACATACAGGCCCTTTGCTGCACTTTTCCACACATGTAGTGTCCATGCAGATACTTTGCCGTTGCACGCTGTCTGAGTTCTTGTTCCTTTAGAAAGGATGTAGGGACTAGTTCCCAGGACTCTCTCTAGTGAAAAAAGCATGTGAACATGCTCCTGCACTCTCACACTATGTATAAGCTTCACTGTTGAATGCACAGATTCTTTGTTTGTGGTTAGTCGTTTGCCCTGCTGCTCCCATAGTCCCTCTTATCTATAAAACAAGAGCCAGAACGTTGTACCAAGGTGCTCCATGATCACCTCAGCCTTGCTTCTCTGCAGAATTGTGCTATTTTGTTCTTAATATAATTAACCTTTTACTACCTTGCTCATGTGGAGCTATTCTACTAGTGTCCCAGGACACTAACTAATCCTACACTACTCCTAGCTATCCCTACTAGTCATAGGTGCTGGTCCTGTTTCCAAGCACCACTCTGTGTACATAAACACCAGTCTCGTGACAAGTAAGGTACTGGTGCTTCTACACAGGTAGAGCAGACTGCAGCGGATAATGGAAATGAGGTTGTGGACAATGTGGTATATGTCTTGAATTTTGATAGTTCTGTTGTATGCTGTATACACACAAAATCTTGATCTGCAAGGACAGAGTTGAAACATGTCTTAGTGACATTCTCCTGCTGAGTATTAACGTGCAGTCTGAATCTTTTAAAGAACTTAGAGATTTAAATTGTTAAAATTATTTCACCTACTTTGATTACTGAATCCCTTGAATCCGGGCTCCCTTGCTCCTCTTATGAGAAAAGCTAGACTTCTATTGATCTCTGAGGCAACACGGTATTCTGTATATTGCAGTTCTTTCTCTGCTTTAGCCAAGTGTGTTCATCACTTCAAGTAAAATGGTTCTGAAGAATCTAGCTACCAGAATAGAAAGAGTAATACATAGGATTGTTCATCATGACCACCTAGGCTTTATTGCCACAAGGTATACTGGTTGTAATATCCATTGTTTTTTTGTTTTGTTTTTTTGTTCAATGTTTATGCAGTAAATACATATTGGGATTTTCTCCTAGTGACGCGTTAGGCAATATTGTTTACTAATCACCTCAGCTGTACCATGTATGTTCAAAACTCAATAAATCTAGTTACAAAAAAATGCATACGCTTTTGACAATATACAGTTGATTTAAACGAACACCCTACTCGGTAGCACACATCTTGATTTGGTAACAGTTGCAGGAATCAAAGAGCTACTCTACATTGTCTAAATGTATATTCCCCTCAAACAGGTAGCAAAAATTGAGATCTAAAAACACCAAAAAGTATACAAAAAATATAAAGTGCAGGATTGTTTGGGCAGAAACACCATCGCAGGTAAACCCGCATGCTTTCTTATACCAAATTGTCCCAGAGGAAAATATAAAAGATGACTAATAGTAATAATACTGGAGCTTATAAAGCGCGACAACTACCCCAAACTGGGGTGTCCCGGCACTGAATACCAGCTCTGAACCTCAATAACACTAAATTCAGATAGGGCTTTGCGCCAATATTGGTCTTTAAAATTTCGTATTGCTATACCAGTGGCTTACTAAATTATATGATTTGCCTCAAACATAGACTTTCCAAAAAAGGTACGCTTGACGTCCGTCTTGTCCTGCTTACATGCAGACGTCAGATGTTCAAATAGAGAAGGCCAACTCATCTCACCAAAGTTCTGCTTAATATTAGCGAGCCATGGTATTTTCATTGTATGCTCGCAGTGCAAGCAGTCATAAATTAAATATTAACCGATTTACAGTAGACTGGGGATTATTCCAGACTCAGAGTCACAATAAATAGTCTGTTTGATATAGTCCTCAACACATTCTAGGCCAAGTTTTTCATGACAAAAATAATGTGAACTTGAATTGGGAAGTGAGAGAAGAAAATACATTTTTCTTCCACTTGAAGTGCACAGGATTGGCATCTCCCGAAATGTCATTCCTATAACTTACAGCTGGTGCACACTGTGTTTTGTAAACCTCAAAGAGCATAGATGTACCTCCTCAAGACTTGCTAACATTAAAAATGGAACGGACTGCTTGAGTAAACTTTAAACTACGTTTCGAAATATTGTTGGCCCAAAATGCTATGGACTCCCAATCAACCCCCAGCTACAGAAAACTGGACACACTAACAAGCTGTCTTTCATTTATGGTGAGAGTGCCTAGTTTGATGTATTTGAAACAACATGCCATAGTGTTCGATTTGGAGAACTTATTTGACAAATCCAAATCGGACATACACTCAGAAATCTCTGACCAGACATTGTAAAGAATTTGGAGTGTTTGCAAAAAGTGCAACCATCCTCCTCGTTCAGAAGCAGTGGTGTAGGGACAGAATTAACCAATGGAACATCATGCGTACATGTTTTCAGTTGGTCATTCCGGTAATTAACATATACAATAAATAAAAGGGGGCAAGGATACAACCTTGTCGCACACCTCGTTGTAAATTGATACAGCCAGAAAGTTCCCTGTTAGGTCTAAATCTGACCCTAGCCAACAAATGTCGGCACATATTAAACAAAAAATGTACCAGAGCAGCATCCAACCCCAAATCAAGCAATAACAGTCATAATTTATAACGGTTCGTGCTAGGTACACAGGACAGCGTTTTGTTACAGTATACTTGCTAATTAGCAAATGCACGTTTAAGCACTGTTTCATTGTACCCAGCCACTCCCTAAAGCCATATTGACAAGCACTCAAAATGTTGTTTTCCTGAGCCTAATCTCTTATTCTTTTAAAGTGGACTGCCCCTATAATCTTAACTGAAGAGTCAATTAATGATCTTGGCCGATAGCATTTGGAGGTCAGCTCCCTTTCTTAAAAATTGGCACTGTAATTGAGCTTGACCAGGAGGAAGGAAGTTACACCCTACGGATGTTATTAAATACATTGATAGGTGTGGTCACCTATAAATCAACACTACATTAAACAAGCATTTACAATGCAATAGGTCTCGCATTTGCGAAGGTTTCTGCTATTGGTATTGTAAATGACAATGCATTTAAAAAAAAAAAAGGCATTGCCATTTACAATGGCAAATAGCTTAAACTCTCTCAAATGCGAGACCTATTGCATTGCAAATGCTGCACCTGCGCCCTATGCAGCCGGCGATGTTGTCACGACCAGTGCAAGTTAGGAAAAAATAAAACTAGTTATGCTCTGCTACAGTTAAGACGTTATTAGTGATTGTCTTAATTATAGCAGCGCATAGTTATATATTTTTTCTCCTCACCTTCACAATGCCTTCAAATACCAAGCTGTGAGGGCGGTGTGGGGAGATAATGAGCTCAGGATTGCAGCATGTCCGAGCCCCAGGGGCGGAGCGGACTGCTGTTAAAAACAAAATTAAGTAAAGCCCGTGAAATGTAAGCATGAACAAAATGGGCAGGACAGAGATGCGGGGCTGTGACAGCATGCGCCATTTGTGAGTTTGTGTATATTTTGTCAGCAGCGCATAACAAGAAATAAGCGGGTGTCGTTCTGGAACCTGAAGGTGCCTCGCGCAGAAAAGCACGACTTATCTGCAGGACAAAATAATTAAATAAAACAAGACAAGCCCGGCGGAGCGTGGCGCGCGCGCTTGGCAGGGGCGGGGGAGCGCATTCCAGGCGGGGGAGCGGACCCTTTGAAGTACGATGCCAAACAGATTGCATGGCGGCACGATGCACGTGATTGTGCGCGTGCTCGCCATGCAATCCACTTTTGGGAGCACTTTTGGGAGCCCCTTACTAGAGTCTCGCTGTGCGATCGCTTACGCGATAGCCAGGCGAGACCTAAAAATATCAATAGGCTTTCCGTATCTTTCTGCCGCATCCACTCGCGTCTGAGTTGAGCCGAGCTGCCCCTATCGACCCGGAGGCCGATCTCAAGGTATACAGCTCTAGACCTGCGCAATAGTCCGGCCGCACGCCGCCAGGCTCCACAACCTGCCTCCGGCACTAGGGTCATGAGAACAGTAAAAGCGTACAATATTATTTTCCTACAGCCGCATTTATACCAGGAAAGAAAAAGGTCAAAAATCCTTCATCTCCAAATGTATATTTCCGCTCGTTAATCCTCAGTTTGCCTCCTCCTCACTCCTCTGTACTCGGGAGCTCCCGCCACCATGGTTCCCCAGTGTATGAACCAGGAAGGCGCCGAGGCATACAGAAGTACTGGGCACAGTAATTTTGGCGGAGACGAAGTTAAGTTAACTGAGTTCACCTTATTATTCTCAAACCTGCTGAGGGCATGCCCCAGATGGTGGCAGGGCGGGTGTAAGCGGGATACAAGTGAAATTATACAGACATCAGGGGGGGACCAGAAAGGGAGGAGGTCGATGGAAGAGCTGCCCCCTGGTAACGCTGATTTTGTTACTGAATTTAACCAGGATTTTGTATGCTGGGGGGGGGAGATACCATTGTCCCCCATGATAGAGAAAAAATAACCGGTGAAGGAACGAACTTATCACCTACAGTACCCTCGGGTGATCAGGGCCCTGGGCAGGGGCCGGGGCCAGTGGAGAAAGCTATTGGTACTGTACCATTAGCATCGAAGACCCAAGTGAGGAGCCGATATCAGTTAAGATCACTCCCGGGAGAAAACAAAAGTAAAGGGGGGGGGGGGGGGTGATTCAGGACCAGCCTGCTGGGGAGGCGATTGTTGTTACTCCAGTTACAACAATAATAAATAAGGCGCAAAAGGTATTGGAAAACTTCAGCGGTGTGGGCAGAAGGAGACAAGGGTACCAATTGAACAGCCTTCCTCCTTGAAGTCATATTTTAAAATTATGGAGCATGTTGCAAGCTCTCAAACTAAGGGGAAGAAAGCCCCAGCACATATGACTTCAGCTCTCCTGCCTATGGAAATTAGATTCTCTGCCTTAGCTGGATTGGCCTCTAATGATGATGAGCAACTGACTAATAATGCCAAGGAGCAAACTAGTGAGCCCATATCTGGCCTTAGTGTAAGCCCAAGTCTTGATGTTATCTCTAGTTCTAGCTCCATTTTGGGTCCTAGTCCTTGCCCCCCCTCATATAAACTTAGAACCTTTACAGGAAGAAGGCTCAACAGACCAAAGAGGCGGAGAAAAATCGATGGAGAGACTGTTTCTTAAATTAAGGCAAGATATTCTTGGGAAATTCGAGATATCGGAGTCCAATCAAAAGGGGATTCATGATAAATGTGAAGATCTTGAGGAGAAATTTGATATGGTGCAACGTACTTGTACCTTGGAAGGAGAGGTCAAATCACTATCGACAGGTGTCTCAGAGAACTCAAAAGATATCGAAGGGTTAAAGAAACAGAATAGAATAGAATATTACAAGAAGATTTAGAAAGATTAGAAATACAATCTCGCCGTAATAATCTGAGGTTTTTAAAAATCCCAGAGGGGAAAGAGAAATGAGACGTTAAGACCTATGTTTGTACCCTTCTAAGAGAAATTTTGCCTGACAGACCGGATATTGAGTGGGAGAGCGAGATTCAGAGAGCACATAGAGACCCCTTTAGGCTAAACCCCCTGAGAGAAAAACTCCAAGAAAAACTTTGGTTAACTTTTTGAATTTTACTTTGAAGGAGTTGGTTCTGGGGAAGGCTTTGAAAGAGGGCTCCTTAAGGCATGATGATTTCATGTACCAGATAAGATCAGATTTGAGTAAGAGGACGGCTCAGAGACAGTGGGAGCTGGGTTCAAGGATGAGCGAGCTCAGAGGTAAAGGAGCGCGGGTGCAACAAAAATTTCCGGCTATGTTAAAAATTATGTGGCGTAATAAGATGCACAATATCAGCGATCCTGAGGAAGTTGATATATTTATACAGCAAATGGATAAATGAGATAAGTTCAATGCAATAGGCAGATAAATAAGATATCAATACACAGTTGAGATAAATAATTTCTATACGCTTGAATTTCGGAAGGGAAAAAATGTATGGATAAAGAAGGTGGAAGGGTAGTATAAAAAAAACACACGTATATACATAATGGAAGGGGAAGAGGAAAAGTGTGTATAGTAGGCTTTCGTTTTTTCTTTCCTCCTATTTGTATATTTATTTTGAGGCTGCCTCCTCTGTCACGGTCCTCTTGGGTTGGAGGCTCTCAAAGGGTGGATTGTATCGCCCGAGAGGTAGAAAGGGGGTTTCCCAAGGGGGTGGGGGGGGGGGAGGGTCACTGGGAGTGGGGTGCAGTGGGAGAAAAAAATAAAAAATTTGTCCTCATTAATGCTGCTTTTCTTTTGTGGGAGGAAATTGATGGAATTGAAGCTGTTTGGGGGTTTCAAGACTTTTTTTTCTTGGGCGGGACGAACCCAGATAATGCTAAAACAATTAATTTAATGACATGGAATGTTAATGGATTAAGATCTAGAAAAAAAGTGGCGCGGGTTGCGGAATTCAAATAATACTGTTCCAAGAAACCCATTTAGAAAGGACAGAATGTAATCAATGTTTTCAAAAATATAGATGGGTACAAGTGGTAGTATCTTCAGATCAGAGGGGTAGTAATAGAGGAGTAGCCATAATCCTTAAGGCTAATTATGAAATAAGACTACTAAAATACGAATCGGACACTTCGGGTAGATGGTTGGTGGCAAATCTCTTGGTGTATGGTAGACCTCTGATATGCGCTGTTTACTATGGATCGAACAACGACAACCCAGATTCACTGGAAAAATTTGTGTCCTGTCTATTAGAGACAGCAGCCCCTATCGTATTAGGGGGGGATTTTAATTTGGTTTTAAATAAGGGATTAGACAGGACCTCGAAAGGAAAATATAATAGCCTGCCTATAATGTTCTCCAGACTGACAACAATTATAAAAGAATTTAATTTAACAGATATATGGCGTGTAACTAAAAAGGATAAGAGAGAATTTACCTTTTATAGTAAAAAATATGGACACCATTCTTGTATAGATTATTTCCTGGTCGATCAGGAGCTCTGTGGAGATGTCATGGATGTGAGTCATATCCCTGCAATAGTGTCTGATCATTCTGCGGTGGTATTATCTTTAACATATCACCAAATAGAGGAGCACCGAAGATGGACCCTGGATAGGGTGATTCTCTTAGATGAAACAGTAGTTAAAGATTTAAAGGAGAAATCAGAGAGTTTCTTTATCACCAATGAGGGATCAGTAGAAGAAGATATAGTTTGGGATGCTCTCAAAGCTTTTTTAAGGGGAACCCTAACATCTAGTATGATAGGGAAAAACCGAGTAGAAATATTTCACAGAGAAGGTGCGATTCAGGATATTAAGGAAAAAGAGGGGAAGCTACAGATGGAATCTATAGATGATCCAAATAATGTGGGCGCTCTAAGTAAGGAGTTAGAGGGGTTACAAGCTGCATTTCGGGCAAAATGGATAAAAAGTCTATAGATAGGTGGAAAGCAAGCAAACTTCAACACTTCGCGTATGGTGAGAACTGTGGGGCACTATTAGCCTGGAAAGTAAAAGCAGATGGGGCAAGAAATACAATACGGGAATTGATAAGCGGAGAATCTGGTGCCCTCCTGAACGTTAATTCAGATTTGTGTAAGGAGGCTTGCAGGTACATAAAATAATTATATAGAGAGGACATAGCACCAAGTCAGGTTGATATAAAGGATTGGCTTGGGCTGCTAACAACTCTCCCTCGGCTATCCTCTGAGCAATTTAAAACTTTAGAAGGAGAGATTAAGGAGAATGAGATAAGAGCCCAGTGCCATAAAATGGTTAAGGGAAAGGCAGCTGATCCGGATGGTCTCCCCGTAGAAGTTTTCATGTGTATCTTAGATATTATAACCCTGGTTTTATACAAATTATTTAATAGGATTTTCCTGGGTGGAAAGAAGGTCCCTAAATCTTGGCTGGAGACAAAAGTCACAATGTTTCAGAAACCTAATAAGGACCCATGGAAGATAGATTCCTATAGGCCGATCTCATTGCTAAATGCAGATTATAAGATCTTTTCGGGTATTATTGCATCGCGGGTGGCTAAAGCAATACATGAGGTTATCCACCCCAACCAAAGAGGGTTTATTCCGGGGAGACAATTCAATGAGTTAACTTTACAGCTAATTTGAGCTATAGATCTGGCAGAGTCAGGGAATATACCTCGGGCTATAGGCTCAGTTGATGCTGCTAAAGCTTTTGACCAGGTACATTGGTCTTATCTATGGGAGACCTTGCGTAGCTTCGGCTTCCCGTCGAATATGGTAAACGCGATTCAGGCTTTATATCAAGGCCCTAAGGCGAGAGTTTCAATAAACGGGACGCTGTCAGAGTGGTTTGATATCTTTAGAGGGACATGGCAGGGCTGCCCCCTTTCCCCGCTCCTTTTTAACATATATATTGAGCCTTAAGCTAATTTGATTAGGGCGGATATGGCCATTTCTCCTTTTTAATCACATACCTTTGAAGTAAAGTTAGGGCTCTATGCAGACGACCTGCTGCTTTATACAAGCAACCCTCAGGAAGCGATTCCAAATTTGATGAAGAAGGCGGAGGTTTTTGGTCGTATTTCAGGTTACAAAGTAAATCCCGGTAAAACTGAGATTATCGATTGGAATGAGGGGGTGGTCGGCAGGAGCGCAAAGACTCAAATAAGATACTTGGGAGTCCAAATAACTCAGAATATGGAAGATCTCATTAAGGTAAATTGGAAGAAAGTTAGTTATGAAGTTATAGGTTTGCTTTCTAAATGGGCGAATTTACCACTTAATATCTATGGTTGGGTAAACCTTATTAAAATGATTATTTTGCCAAAAGTGACTTTTATGTTTAATTCTATCCCACTTACATTTCAAAAGAAAGATATAGCAAAACTCCAGGGGAGAATAGGGAGCTTTATTTGGGCAGTAAAAGGGTGCCAGGATTTCCTGGAAGAAACTGCGCAGGAGACTTGAAATCGGAGGTCTGGTATTACCAGATATATTAGCTTATTGTTATGCGTTCCAATTTAAGAATATTCGTATGCTAGCCAACAAAGTAGATAATTCAATGATTGGCGCACTTTTTGAGGCACTGTTAGTAGATGTGCCACAAAGTCAAAGTGGCTTTCTTTTTAAGTATGGGGATCCCAATTTTTTTTTTAAGTGAGGCTTAAGATTTTGAAATCCGCATTGAAAGTATGGATGTATGTGTGAAAAATGTTAAAAAATTCCCTATTTTTCTTCATGGGCACCAATTTGGGATTCTCCTGGTACGCCAGAGTGCTTGAGGGACCAATTGAGCCAACCTTTAAAAATCGGAGGTTTCTGTCGTTGGGCTGAGCTCAAAGTTGCCATAAACTTAATGAGCTGGGAGGCATTGAGTAACCACACTAACGGTCAGCTAACAAGGTTTAAATATTATCAACTTAGTTCTTGGTGGGCCACACAAGATTGGGCAGAACCTGAGGATGTTAATGTTGATCAAGTAATGAGAACAGGTCAGTGGCGTAAAGAAACATCATTTTGGTATTGGGCCTTTGGGGAGATAGAGGGGCAGATCGAGAATGAAGTTTTAAAATTGTAGGGAGAGGAACTGGATAACTATGACTTAATGCAAATGTGGCGTAATTTATATCCTATCCTGCGAAAAGTGGTAAAATCGCCCCCACTGAAACGAAACCCCTGTTCACTACATATAGAGTATATTGGTCCCCTGTAAAACTCTCAAAGGTCACTGGCAATATCTATACATGTCCCAGGTGTATGCAGGTAGAGGCTGATGATAAACATATGTTTTTGTCATGCACCAAGATTGTCCCTCTTTGGAATGAGATAAATGCTTTTCTAGGAGAAACCTTAGGGGTACAAATAAAAATAAATGTAAGCCTTATTTTCTTTGGATTAAGTTTGGACCAAGAAGCGCAACTTTCGGCCGCAGAATCCAAATTTTAGTTTTATGTTGTATTATTGATAAGACGGTAAATCTGTAATCTTTGGCTATCTTGGAACCCCCCAGTATTTTCTGAGTGTCTCAAGAACATTGTTTTTATTAGTGAATCGGACATGGAGTGTGATCAGAGAAGCAGGGAGAAGGTGTGGGCTCCGTTGGTAAAGTGGAGAGAGGCGACAACGTGAGTCCGATGATTATTCCATTTACTCTGTTGGCCATATTATCTCCTGGCACCCTGGTCGGCACAGTTAGAATACGGAGATGGAACTTGAAACAGCTGTATACTTGTGGGATATGTGCGTCTGGGCTTTTGCTCCAGGGTCATCGATTAGGGCCTCCCAAGACAAGATAAGACCTGGAGAGGCTAGAGCTATAACCCATCAAGATATTGGGCAAAATGAGGACAAAAAAAAATTAAATAAAAAAAAAAAAATCAATAGGGACCCCATCTGGTTCGGGGGCTTTACCCGCAGAACTCTGATGGAAGGCGGAAGTAATTTAAGCTGTGGTAAATTGAAACATGATTCCTGTAACATGATCAATAGAAAAATCAATGATAAGATCACTAACTCGGATCAGGCAATGGATATTACTAAAATGATTGACCCATTGATCTCCTGTAATATGACTACTCATGGTGAATACTGAGGTCTTTTGCTCTCTACTTAAATGTACCGCCCTCCAAAACTATTTTTGATTTTTCAAAGTGGCATCGGCGGTCACACCTTCCCTATTACTATTATGGATTTCAGTCTTCTTTTTAAATAGTGCCTTTTTGTATGCTTCCTGTGACGGCCTTCTCTCCATGCGATTTCTAAGTAAAGGAGATGGAGCATTATGCTGGCATCATGTTAGCGCATCAGCAAGTATGAAACCAACGATGGAGTAGGGCAGTGGATCCACTAGCTGGTTTATGTAAAGAATTTTTAATAATGGCACACAATTCAATGAAGCATGGCCCTAAGTTCCCTCCAAATGTATTATCTGACGGGCAGACCATATATTTGTTTAAATCGGCTTGAATATTAAGTCTAAAAAATAAATGGGATTAGGTAAATGCCATACTACCCTGACGCCATGGTGTTGAGTCTGCAGTTGAATAATAGTTTCAGCTGGACAACTCAGAGTCCAAAGAAAAAGAAAAAGTGTCTGATAGTGTTATGGTCTCCATAATTAACGTCAAAAGTCTTGTTATTCAACAAATAATGAAACAATGTAAAATAAATATATAATCAATCATGGAGGCGCACCTTCTTCCATGAAAAGTCAGAATCCTTGGTTCACTGATAAAATCAATCTCATGAATATTAATTAATTTGCGGGCCAAAATATATTTTCCCAATTCAATGCCTCTATGACCAGAAAACCCCGATTTAAAATAAGCAGTAGACAAATGTTGGTAATCAGATAGATCTAAAGTGCAAAAATGTAATTTTGTGTTAAATTCTCCTCATAGAATTACATTACTCTGACTAGAATGGTCTATGGGCCGCCAATAAATTATTCAAAATATTAAAAAGAGATACAAAATTCTTATTCTTAATATTAGTAAAATCAATATTGTAAAAATTATTTATATAGAAATGACATGTTCGAGGCATATGAGCTGTAGATCATATGCAATGCATATATCGCCATCTAGTGTTGGGTCCGGATGTTTGCTCTTTGTTTTTCTTCGAAGAAGTCTTTCCAGTCACGAGATAGGTGACTCCTCCTTTCGGTGATAGTGCCCATGGGCATCGACTCCATTGTTAGATTGCTTTTCCTGCCATCGGGTTCGGATGTTACTCGCTGCTCTCCGGTTCGACACCGATCCTTCGGTTTCCCACGGTGTGTAGAGCACTCACCCTCGACGGTATTGTTTCCGATCGCTTATTCCATTCCTCGCTTATTGTGTTTATTTCAGAAAACCCTCTTTCAATTGGAAGAGCTTGTGGTAGGCCTTCGGCCCTAGCCGCCTCGGTTCAACTCGCAGTCGATGGAACAAATGCCCTTTAATTTCTGCCCTCGGTGCCACGCGAAATGCCCGTGCAGTGACTCACACGAAGTGTGCAACCTGTGTTTGTCACCGGGACACAGAAAGCAGGACTGCAATGCGTGCCAAGCTTTCCGCTCCAAAAAGACGCTTTGCGACCGTCGGGCTCGACGCCGCAACATGCCGAGCCAACACACAGGCACCATTCTGAATCTCTTCAGACCGCAATCGGATGAAGAAGCCGGCGACGCTATCGGAGCCGAGGAAGAACAGGATCCAAACTCCCTTTCCAAGGACGGCTCCGATCAGGACGACGACATCACGCATGGACAACGTACTGTAAGTACAGTCCCTACCTCGCCCAAACTCCCAAGTCAACCTAAAAAGAAGGCTACGACCAACCCGTGCCCTCAGGCCCCGGTCGGCACCGAGACCACTCTTCCGACGCCCCGCCTTGCGGCTCGGCACCGAAGCCTGCAAAAAAGCCATCCGGCTTCGAAAAGCCCCACTCCAATTTGAGCACCGAGCCAAAGCCTTCGGGATTGAAGCCCAAGTCCGGCTCCGAACATCACCACTCGGCATCGAAAACTCCTTCGGATCCGAAGACACAAGCCCCTAAGCCGTCTGCACCGAAAACTTTGGCATCTAAACAGACTGATGTACCAAAATCACCTAAAAGGCACAGTTTTGACGATCCACTCAATAAACCAGACCCAAAACAGAAGGTGTTATACATTCACCGTAAAACTGGGCACATTACCAACAAAATGACTCTAAACAGAAGGACTGATACTTAGAAGGAATATCACATTCATTTGAAGAAGAGAAATATTGGAACTAACCCTTCCCCTCCTCCTCTTCCAGCAGCACCATCTCCTCAGTCTCTACCTGTGCCAACTTGACCTTCGCACTCACCACCACATACACCTGACAATCAGGTTGATGGGGATGGTAATGATGATAACCAGCCAGGACCAATAGATGAATGGGACGACTACAACACTGACTCGCCCACAGACAACGATCCTGACTTATACCCTACCAGGCCCTCTCCACCAGATGACAGTTTAGGCTATATTGAATTACTAGGCAGGGCTGCCAATTACCATGGGGGTGCAGCTCCACAAGGAATTACTTGAAGAGGATTTCCTTTTTAAAACACTTGAAAGTACACAAAATGCAACACATACGTTACCCATGCTGAAAGGGAAGATCAGACATGTGGGCGGCATATTTAACGATCTTGTCAGGGCACGTATTCTTACCCCTAGGATGGATAAAAAGTATAACCCAGCACCATCTGACCCAGTGTACATAAGGGGGCAATTACCATTAGACTCATTGGTAGTTTCAAATGCACGTAAGAGGGCAAACTCCCAAGCTACAGGGAATGCTCCACCCCCAGATAAAGAGTCAAAGCTTCTCGATGCGTCAGGGAAAAGGGTGGTTTCACAAGCAGCAAACTTCTGGTGCATATCTAACACACAAGCGCCATTAGCCAGATATGACCGTGCACATTAGGGTGAAATGGAGCAACTCATCCAATTTCTACTCCATGAGCATAAATCTAAAGCACAAGACTTAGTACGGGAGGGACAACTTATTTCGAAAAATCAAATCCGATGTTCCCTAGATGCTGCTTACACATCTGCCAGAGCGGTAAATACTAGTGTCCTTTTAAGAAGACACACCTGGCTATGTATATCGGGGTTCAAACCTGAGGTTCAGACCTCCATATTAAAGTCACCCTTTGACAAACAACACCTCTTTGGCCCAGTGGTAGATGCTTCACTGGAAAAGATGAAGGACACTGAAGTGGCCAAATCAATGGGAGCTCTTCAGTACGCACAAGACTGTGGTTCCTTTCAGTGCTCCTATGGAGCAGGGTCCAAAAATACTTCCACGGAAACTGCATCCACATACAAGGGCAATAACCAACCCTCTGGCTCTAAAAATTACTTCAGAGGAGGTTACAGAGGAAACAACGGCAGAGGTAGAGGTTCTAGCACACGCACCTCCCCCTCAAATACAAAACAGTGACTTACCCATACTTCCCCGACCATTAAACACCTGTTGGGGGAAGACTGTCAAATTTCTTACCAGCTTGGCAATCAATAACAACAGATAAATGGGTTCTACAAATTTTCCGTTCTGGTTACTGCCTGGAGTTCATCAACACTCCTCCAAACATTCCCCCAAAGTCACACAAACTCTTAGCAGATCATCTACACCTCCTCAAACAAGAGGTACAGTCCCTACTTTTAAAAGGAGCTATAGAACCTGTACCACTAAAACACCAAAGTTTGGGCGTGTACTTCTTTTACTTCCTAATACCAAAATAGGACGGGTCTCTCAGACCAATCTTAGAGAACTCAATGTTTACATACAGTAAGACCATTTTCACATGTTAACACTTCAACAAGTACTACCTCTTTTGCACAGAGGGGACTTCCTGTCCACTTTAGACTTAGAGGACGCCTACTTTCATATTCCAATCCACCCTGTTCATTGCAAATTCCTCAGGTTTGTGTTAGTGGGCCAACATTACCAGTTCAGGGTAATCCCATTCGGAATCACCACTGCCCCCAGAGTATTCACAAAATGTCTGGCGGTAGTAGCTGATCATCTCAGGAGACAAAGCATCCATGTTTTCCCATAATTAGACGACTGGCTCGTCAAAGCCAGCACGTACCAACAGTGTCTCAAATACACTTCCATAACCATCAAGTTACTACATCAACTAGGGTTCACAGTCAATGTGCAAAAATCACATCTTCAGCCAGCCAATTGTCAGAACTACCTAGGAGCCACTTTGGATACTCAAAAGGCTCTAGCGTTTCCCATTGCAGCCAGAATTCACAACATTCGGGCTTTGATTCTTCAGTTTCAACCCAATCATTCTCTTCCAGCTCTGGCTTACATGCATCTGCTGGGGATGATGGCATCTTGCATCATAATCATCCAGTATGCCAGGCTCCACATGCGTCTGCTTCAGGAATGCTTAGCCAGTCAGTGGAATCAGTCCTTCGGTCTATTAATCGATCCTAGTGTTGGTAAACGGCCATACTCCTCGCTCTCTGCAGTGGTAGAACACACAAAATCTGTCAAAAGGACGGCTCTTCATAGACCCGGTTCCACAGATGGTACTCACAGCGGACGCGTCTCTAACTGCATGGGGAGCTCATCTACAGCAACACACAGTGCAAGGACTGTGGAGTTACCAACAAAATTTGCTCCATATCAACCATTTAGAGCTCATGGCCATATTTCTAGCCCTCAAAGCTTCTCAAACCCAGCTGGGGAAAAACTGTCCTGGTTCGTACCGACAACATGACAGCTATGTATTACATACAAACGCAGGGGGAACACACTCCCTCCAACTGTCCCACCTAGCCCAGGACATCTGGAGGTGGGCCATTCATCACACGATCTATCTCCTAGCATAACATCTCCCAGGAGTAGGCAATCAGATGGCAGACCTGCTAAGTCGTCATACACAGCAAGTCCACGAATGGGAACTACACCCTCAAGTTCTCCTCCCATTCTTTCAAATGTGGGGCTTTCCAGACATAGACCTGTTTGCCATGCACCTAAACGCAAAATGCCCAAACTTTGCGTCCAGGTATCCACACCCATTGTCCAAAGGCAATGCACTATGGATGAACTGGTCAGGGATATTTGTTTATGCTTTTCCACCTCTCCCACTTCTTCCATTAGTGGTTCGGAAACTCAAACAAGCGTCCCTGACACTAATCCTAGTTGCTCCCACATGGGCACATCAACCATGGTTCTCAACCCTAGTGGAACTCTTGATAGTTCCTCATCAAAAACTACGTCTTACACCCAATCTCTTAACAAAGAGCCATGGAGACATAAGACACCCAGACCCCAGTCAACTCAATCTGGCGATCTGGCACCTGAAATCTTAGAGTTTGGCTATCTTAATCTACCACCAGACTGTATGAATATCATCAAAGATGCTAGAAGTCCTACCACAAGAGCCTGCTATGCAGCAAAGTGGAAGCAGTTCATGATTTACTGTAATAAGAACCATATCAACCCGCTGGATGCTTGTGTCCAAAACATGATATGCTATTTGTTACATCTACAATGTTCCAATCTAGCATACACATCCATACGTTTACATCTAGCTGCATACCTACAAAATAGACATCTATCTCTTTTTTGAGTACCTGCCCCCCCAGACGTGGTTTGATTTAACATGCACTCGTGCACATTCCCACCTGAAACATGAGCTTCAAAACATCCCAAGGAACATCATTAAAATCAGAGAAGCCAGAAAGAATTACAATTTAGCGCTTTCAGAGAGGAAGAATGCCCTGCGGAAAGTAATCCAGGGAGCGGCTCACCTTGGCTGCACAAACGAAAGATAGTGCCGCTTTCTGGAAGGCTGTCAAAACACCCTTCTTGACTCTGGTGGGGGGCCCAACTGTGGAGGTAGCGATCACTGAGAGCCAATGGATTGAACACTTCTTAAAGATATATAACGGCTCCTGTCCCACCAATAACAATGACATCGATAGCATAGGTACACTGGACATATGCTTTAGTATTAGCGAAGTAAACAGGGCACTCTCGTTAAGTGCAGTGGGGAAAGCCTCAGGCCCTGATGGGGTACCCGTGGACTTGTATAAGTCCAACATTATCCTATGGGTCCCCAACATTACACAAATAATCAATGCTAGTTGTAAGACTGCTTTCCCATTAACTTGGGTGGAATCCACCATTGTCCCTATATTCAAGAAGGGGGACCGTCAGGACCCGACTTGCTACAGGCCCATCTCCTTATTGGACTCTATGGCCAAGGTTGCAGGACATATCGTTCTGGAACACCTGTAGCTTTGGGCAGAGGAAAGCCAAACTTTATCTGATATTCAATATGGTTTTCGCAAAGGACTAGGGACTGTGGAACAAAGTTTAAATCTAGCGATCCTTATGGGAAAGTATGTCAGGGCCAAAAAGGGAAATCTGTACTTATTTTTTATCGACCTCGCCGCGGCCTTTGACTGTGTGAGGCATTCAAAGCTCTGGGATACTTTTGTCAAGAATTCCTGTCATACAAGGGAAACACGCCCTTATGTAAACAGGAGAGCTGTTACATAACTCAAGGGAAACACGCCCTTATGTAAACAGGAGAGCTGTTAGATAACTCAAGGGAAACACGCCCTTATGTGAACAGGAGAGCTGTTACATAACTCAAGGGAAACACGCCCTTATGTAAACAGGAGAGCTGTTACATAACTCAAGGAAAACACGCCCTATAAAGGGAGGAACCGGGAGGTACAAGGCTGTCGGATATTGTGTTTACACCGACGTACCTGCTTCGTGAAGAGCAGTGTTCCGGAGTGGTGCTCCAGTAAGGCAAGAACGGAGGTAGGTCGAGTCGTTACTCCCTGGGCCGTGTCTTGACCCATCGTCACCTGTGAAGGACCCGGAAGCTCTACCGGTCAACCATTGAGCTTCGCTTTTTGACTCGGCTGAGTCCAAGCGCAGTGGCGCTTTTGCTGGTTGGAGTCGTAACTCCCAGCCCGACCAGAGACACAGGGACTGCCAGCTGTAACGCACACCAGGAGGTGTTTGCCGCGTTACAGACTCGGAAGTCCACAGGATCGATCGAGCGGCTGCTCTCGGTTCAGTCTTCTTGCTTGTGATTGGGGTATCGGTGACGCATCACCAGGAGGTGACTCCGCGTCCCGGTGCAGTCTGAGGAAGAGGTTGAGCGGCTGCTCCCTTCAGGTAGAGACCCCGGCTGGGTGTTTCCCTGACTCCTCGATTCTCCCCAACACTCTTCGTGCCCCTCACAGCCTACCGATTGGCATTGTCGGCCATTTCATTTCTGCCCTCTGTTGGCATACGCCGGGATCGGCGTATATGCAGAGGACGGTTAGGACCATCCGTGCTGTGGGCTGGTAACGTACTTAGCCTGGAGGATTCCAGTGACTATAACTTTTGTTTGTTCTTTGTATTTTATTTGCCTTCATTAAAAGAACTAACCCTTCACAAGTGGTTGCGTCCTCATTGTCGTGTCTGTTAAACGATCCTGAGACGTTCAGGGCGTTACAAAATATCCGACCTTAATAACACTAACTGTCTCCCGGTCGATAACAGACATGGCAACACTTGATGATGTGCTGGCTGCTTTAGCGGCCATGCAAGTTGAAGTGGCTGCCTCTAGGCAAGAAACAGCCGATGTAAAAGCCAGACTGGATGCTATCCAATTGGACCCGCTCACGCCCAGCACCTCCCTCACGAACCAGACCCCTGCGGTAGTAGTGGAAATGCCGGTAGCCATCCCCTTGGCAACACCAGAGAGGTACAGTGGGGATCCTAACACAGTGCAGGTATTCCTCACACAAGTGGCGCTACATTTATCGTGCAAACCAAAGGCGTTCCCCACGAGTCAGGCTCGTGTGGCTTTCCTTATATCCTATTTGGCTGGAAACGCGGCACAATGGGCCGTACCTCTGGTGAGCAGGGACGACCCCCTCTTATGTGATTGGGGTGCTTTTCGCGAGGAATTCCTGAAGGTATTCGACAGAAGGGCTGACTCGTACACGGCGGACCGTGAAATGCTTGAGTTGAGACAGGGATCCAACGACCTGGTGCAGTATCTCAACGCGTTCCGAAGGCTGGTTGCGGAAACCAAGTGGCCTGTTGCTAAACAGACGGCGCTCTTCCATCAAGGGCTGTGCGATGAGCTCAAGGACGCCGTGGCTCATATTGACCCTCAACCCAAGACATGTGAGGGCCTTATCAACCTGGTATTACGGCTGGAACATAGGCTAAGTGAAAGAAAGGGGGATCATGGGAGAAAAGGAAAATCCCTTCCATCCTATGTGACGGTGGGAAGTCCTGAAACTTCCACCGCATCCAAGGGAGAACCCATGGACATCAGCGCAATACGAGCGAGCCTCACAGCCACGGAGAAAGAGTCACGCCGTAAACAAGGATTGTGCCTATATTGTGGCAAAAAAGGCCACTACGTACGTGAATGCCCTGCCAAACCGAAGACGTCACGTTATCGGGCCAACCGGTCGGTAACAGCCGTGGTGGACATACCGGCGGAAAACTAGAGGACTCCAAGACCAGAGAAGGGGCATCTCGGAGTCACTCATCCATCCCTTCACTTTCCAACTCGGTCACTAAGGGACAACGACACCTGTTTATCACGGTGCACGTGGGAGTGCATGACCAGTGGATACCCGTTGTGGCCATGGTGGATTCAGGGGCCACTGGCATGTTTATGGACCACAACGAGGCATGCAGGCTAGGGCTAGTGCTTCTTCCCAAAGCAGTACCCGAAGACGTCTATGCGGTAGACGGAAGGCGATTGGTGACGGGGCCCATCGGACAGCACACGGGGGTCCTTCCGATGAGATATGGGAGGAACCATTTGGAACAAATCGATTTTAACATCATCCGAGCGCCCCAATATGGCGTCATATTGGGATTGCCGTGGCTACAGAAACACAACCCCTTTGTGGATTGGCCAACACATCGCATCGAAATGACGTCACCGTATTGCATCCTGCATTGTGGAATAAGAACGGAATCCCTTGACGCAGATGAGAGCGGGAGTCAGACGGTGGCTACAGCGGCAGAAAAAGATGTGGCTCTCCCCCAGGCTTATCACAGTTTTGAGGATGTATTTGATGAGGTGAAGGCGGAAGTGCTACCACCACATAGACAGTTTGACTGCCAGATCGACCTGGTGCCAGGGGCCAGCGTTCCCAGCGGCAGGCTGTATGCCCTGACGGAGCCTGAAAACGTGCATCTCCGGGGGTACCTGGATAAACTCCTCAAGCTAGGATTCATCCGCCCGTCCAAGTCTCCGGCCGCCTCGCCACTCTTCTTCATCCCGAAGGCTAATGGGGAGCTGAGAGCCTGTGTGGACTTTAGGGCATTGAATGCGATAACCATAAAAAATCGGTACCCCTTGCCTCTCATCAGTGTACTTCTGGAACAGGTCAAGAAAGCTCGTATCTACACCAAGTTGGATTTGAAAGGGGCATACCATCTGGTGCGCATGAGGGACGGAGACGAGTGGAAGACCGCCTTTAAGACCAGGTTCGGCCTTTTTGAGTACCTCGTCATGCCGTTCGGACTGTGCAACGCCCCGGCAGCCTTTCAGTACTTTTTGAATGAGGTATTCAGAGAGGAGTTGGATATCTACGTGGTCGTATATATCGACGACATCCTCATCTATTCGTCCAGTGTGGAGGAGCACGTACACCACGTCAAAGCTGTGCTCCAAAAGCTGAGGGAAAACATGCTGTTTTGTAAACTCAGCAAGTGTGACTTCCACGTCACATCCGTGGAATTCCTCGGAGTGATGCTGAGTCCAGAGGGACAGGAGATGGCAGAACGAAAGATCAAGGCGGTGAAAGAATGGCCGGTGCCCCAAAGCGTGAAGGACGTCCAAAGTTTCATTGGCTTCGCCAACTTTTACAGGCGGTTTATAGATGGATTTTCAGGAGTGGTGGCCCCAATCACACAGCTACTGAGGAAGTCCAAGGAGTTTGTCTGGTCCCCTGAAGCGAACAAAGCCTTTGAGGCCCTGAAAAGCGCCTTTGGTAAGGCGCCGGTGTTGGCTCACCCCGATCCGGATCTCCCCTACGTGGTGGAAGCGGACGCGTCGGATGTGGCGCTGGGGGCTATCTTGTCCCAACGCAACCACGACACAGGGGTGCTTCATCCCGTTGCGTACATGTCCCGCAAACTCAACGACGCCGAACGCAACTACCATATTGCGGAGAAGGAGCTTCTCGCAATCAAGGACGCCTTCACCGAATGGAGGCATTGGTTGATGGGGGCAAGACATGTGGTATCGGTGTACACGGACCATCGGAACCTACAGTTCATGACGGCCACTAGACACCTTTCTCCCAGGCAGCTGCGGTGGATGATCTTCTTTGCGGGGTTCAACTTCCGCATCACATATCGGCCGGGGACGGAAAACCGGAAGGCGGACGCCCTGTCCCGTCAATCTGCAGTTAAGGAACCATTGCCTGCAACCGAGCGTTCCATCATTTCCCCGAGGATGGTATTGGGGGTTATCCAACCGGATACTTTCCTGAGGGGAATAAAGAGAGGGATCAGGTCATTCGCATGGCGGAGGTGGCTCCTCAGTCACAGAGAATGGCAGCTGAAGGACGGGATACCCCTGAAGGGCAGGTGCCTATTGATACCCACGCCTAGGCTAAGGAAACAAGCATTCATCTGGTGCCATGACTCTCCATGCGCAGGTCATTTGGGCTTTGAAAAAACGGTGGCTAGCATGGGACGGCATTTCTGGTGGCCAACCATGAGAGTGGATGTCAGGAGGTGGGGACAGGAGTGTCCTACGTGTGCTACCATGAAGGCCGACCATGGCCGAACCCAAGGGCTCTTACATCCACTTCCGACCCCGGATAGACCATGGGATAGCATATCACTGGACTTCGTGGTGGGCCTACCGGTAGACCAGGGGATGACGGCAATACTGGTGGTGGTGGATTACTTGACGAAAATGGGGCACTTCATCCCCTGCAAGAGAGTCCCTACGGCCGGGGAATTGGCGTCACTACTCCTAAAGAATGTGGTACGACTGCATGGATTACCTGGGGTGATCGTGTCGGACCGGGGGTCGCAGTTTACTGCGCAATTCTGGAAGACTTGGTGCACTGCGCTGCATGTTAAGACCGCCCTGTCCACCAGCTACCACCCTCAAACGGACGGCCAAACCGAGCGCCTGAACCAAACGCTCAAACAGTATCTGCGATGTTTTGTGGACCAGGGCAGGGAAGAATGGGTCGACTTGCTATGGGTTGCAGAGATAGCCTATAACAACGCCACTCACAGCTCCACACAGTCATCTCCGTTCTATAGCAACTATGGCCAACATCCCAGGTTCTTGCCATTTCTACATCCGTTCAGAGAGGACAGGATTCCCGCCACAGCGGACAGGGTGGCACACATAAAAGACACGTTGATGCGCTCAAGGGCTGTCCTAATAGAGGCCAAGAGAAGATACAAGGCTGCGGCAGATAGGAAGAGAAGGCCCGGGCCACTGTACCGCACTGGAGACTACGTCTGGATATCCACAAGAAACATGAGGTTTCGAAAGAACAGTGTGTTCCATCCCAAGTACATGGGCCCCTATCGAATTACCAAGTGTATGGGTCCCGTGAACGTGAAGGTGTGCTTGCCCCAGTCATTGCGGATACACCCTGTCTTTCATGTATCATTGCTCAAACCAGCACCCTCCAAGCCGTCTGGGACACCTAGGCCGGTATGCGTGGAGTCGGAGGTGGAGTATGAAGTGTCGGGCATACGGGCGTCCAAATGGCGCAGGGGGAAGCTGTGGTACCTGGTTGCGTGGAAAGGCTATGGCCCGGAGGAGCATTCATGGGAACCGGCTGAAGGGGTTCATGCTCCGCGCTTGGTCTCCTTGTTCCATCGGCGTTTTCCTGCCAGCGCTGGACCCGTGGGGAGCCGCTGAGAGGGAGGATGTACTGTCAAGAATTCCTGTCATACAAGGGAAACACGCCCTTATGTAAACAGGAGAGCTGTTACATAACTCAAGGGAAACACGCCCTTATGTAAACAGGAGAGCTGTTAGATAACTCAAGGGAAACACGCCCTTATGTGAACAGGAGAGCTGTTACATAACTCAAGGGAAACACGCCCTTATGTAAACAGGAGAGCTGTTACATAACTCAAGGAAAACACGCCCTATAAAGGGAGGAACCGGGAGGTACAAGGCTGTCGGATATTGTGTTTACACCGACGTACCTGCTTCGTGAAGAGCAGTGTTCCGGAGTGGTGCTCCAGTAAGGCAAGAACGGAGGTAGGTCGAGTCGTTACTCCCTGGGCCGTGTCTTGACCCATCGTCACCTGTGAAGGACCCGGAAGCTCTACCGGTCAACCATTGAGCTTCGCTTTTTGACTCGGCTGAGTCCAAGCGCAGTGGCGCTTTTGCTGGTTGGAGTCGTAACTCCCAGCCCGACCAGAGACACAGGGACTGCCAGCTGTAACGCACACCAGGAGGTGTTTGCCGCGTTACAGACTCGGAAGTCCACAGGATCGATCGAGCGGCTGCTCTCGGTTCAGTCTTCTTGCTTGTGATTGGGGTATCGGTGACGCATCACCAGGAGGTGACTCCGCGTCCCGGTGCAGTCTGAGGAAGAGGTTGAGCGGCTGCTCCCTTCAGGTAGAGACCCCGGCTGGGTGTTTCCCTGACTCCTCGATTCTCCCCAACACTCTTCGTGCCCCTCACAGCCTACCGATTGGCATTGTCGGCCATTTCATTTCTGCCCTCTGTTGGCATACGCCGGGATCGGCGTATATGCAGAGGACGGTTAGGACCATCCGTGCTGTGGGCTGGTAACGTACTTAGCCTGGAGGATTCCAGTGACTATAACTTTTGTTTGTTCTTTGTATTTTATTTGCCTTCATTAAAAGAACTAACCCTTCACAAGTGGTTGCGTCCTCATTGTCGTGTCTGTTAAACGATCCTGAGACGTTCAGGGCGTTACAACTTTGGAGATACTGGGGGTTGACAAAAACATTATCTATTTTATTTATCGCCTTTATCAAGGTGCGAAATCACGTGTCCGTTTTGGCTTAGGAGGAGAGCATACTGCCTCTTTCCCCATTGGAAGGGGGGTTAGGCCAGGCGGTGTCCTAGCCCCCTTCCTTTTTAATCTCTATATTAACGGGTCGGGGCAAGCCCTCCTTACAGATTTCCCTCAAGTAGGTAATCAATGCATCCCAGCATTACTCTACGCGGACGACGCAGTAATCATGTCCCGTACCCAGATTGGCCTACAAAAAACCCTGAATAGCTTTTTTAACTACATGAAGGAGTTGGATTTTAGGATTAACATCTCTAAAACTTTTGTAATGAGATGTGGTCACAGGATTAAGAAACGCAGGGACATCTTTGTGGAGGGGAAATCGATAGCATTAACTAACAGTTTTGTTTACTTAGGCATCCTATTTAGCCACAACGATACTTGGGCCCAAGCTGTTGCAGCAAAAAAGCTGGCTCTAATCAGAACAACATCTGCTCTAGCAAGTTTTGCAAAAAAATTAGGTCGCAAACCACCTTTGGAACTCTTAAAAATGTATAAAGCCAAGTGTGTCGCAACTGTCATCTACGGGGCTGGGATTTGGGGTTTTGTCAACACAAACACAATACAATTAGTGGAGAATTCTTTTATTAAATATATTTTGTCAGCATCCTCCAGTACCCCCACCTTCGTCTGCCATGCCGAGTTGGGCTTCTCCCACATATCTGACCTTATAATGGAACTAATCCTTCTCTGGCACAGGATTTGGTCAAGAGATGCGACTAAATTTAATAGGGACCTACTACAGGATAGTCTGAGGATGGAGCGTGTGCTAAGGATACCGTGGTTCAAGTTTCTCCAAGAGCTTACAAAAGATATGGATAACCCGGAATACTTCACTAACCCCAGCACTATCGCCCTGATCTCCAAGAAAAACCTTAGAAAAGGGGTCCTTTCCTTTCTGGAAAGTAAAAGGCTATCTGGAGAAATCAAAAAGCCTAGGGTTTTGAATCATCAGATGGTCCTTACAACCTATGGTCTGCAACCATATTTAGCTTTCGTGCCAGCTGTTTTTGACAGGTTCTTATTATTCAGATTCAGATTGGGGATAATACACAGATTTGCTTCTTTCCCCATGACGAATAATTGGGCAACCATGTCCATGCGATAATCTGTCGCCCCAAACATCAATGCACTTGGTTTTATTTTGTACATTTTATACGGAAGCAAGAAAGCTCTGGCTAGTTCAGATTTTACAGAACTGGGGCTTGAGACAATGTCGCCCCGCTTTTATTAGGCTCCAGCTTCTAGAAAACGAACACGTTGCCTGGAGGATATCTGTTTTTTAAAAAAATTCTCCACCATAGAAAGAGTATTGTTATTTAGGACTGTGGAGGAGGCCCTTTTCAAACACTCTGTTTATAAATTTTGACCTGTTATAATTTGTGTAAATATCCATCAAATGTATTTTAACATGGAATTTTTATATGTGCAAATTATTATTATTTTTTTTTCTTTAATTCCACTGATGATAATTTCTGTTTTTAATATGTTTGCTATTTTGTCACATGTGCTTTTTAAGATTGTTACACTACAATCGAAATAAAGCTTTGTATTTGAGTACCTGTCATTAAAGTGTTTATAGAAGGACTCAAGAGTTATTCCTCCAAGGCGTCCACCTGCTCCGGTATGGAATCTCAACATTGTCCTCACCAGACTAATGGATCCACCTTTTGAGCCATTGCACAAATGTGAACTGCAATTTCTCACATGGAAAACTGCTTTCCTGGTGGCTATCACACCACTCAGAAGAGTAAGTGAGCTTCAGACATTAACTATCGAAGAACCTTTTTTACAAATGCACCAAAATAAGGAAGTTCTTCGGACTAATCCTAAATTCCTTCAGTCATTTCTGCTTTTCACATCAATCTGTTGAGTTACCAGTGTTCTTCCCTCAACCAGATTCCATAGCAGAACGTGCTCTACACACATTAAATGTAAAGAGAGCATTGCTGTATTACATGGAAAGGACAAAACCTTTCCGTAACACAAATCAACTTTTTGTCGCTTTTGCTCCACCACCCAAAGGCAATCCCATATCAAAATCCGGAATTGCAAGGTGGATAGTCCGGTGCATTCAAATCTGCAACGCAAAAGCAAAACTAACATTAACAGTTTGCCCTAGAGCACACTCTACACGCAAACTGGGGGCTTCTGTGGCATTCGTAGGAAATATTCCCATAGATGACATATGCAAAGCTGCAACATGGTCTACACCTCACACATTCACAAAACACTATTGTGTAGATATGTTAGCAAGACAACAAGCTAGAGTGGGCCAGGCAGTTTTACGTACACTATTTCAGACCACTGCAACAGATACAGGTTAGCCACCGCTTTTGGAGATACCTGCTATGTAGTCTATGCATAGCATATGATCTACAGCTGATCTGCCTTGATCGGAAAATGCAACTTACCCAGTATGCATCTGTTCTTGGCATATAGAGCTGTAGAGTCCTATGCGACCACCCACTTCCCTGGGTACCTATACCTGTTACAGTAATATCTTACTTAGATGCATGCATTCATGGACGTCTCCTTTTACTACTCCTACTATCTCCATTATCACCCTCTGCGGGAAAACAATCTAACAATGGAGTCCATGCCCATGCGCACTATCACCGAAAGGAGGGGTCCCCTACCTCGTTACTGGAAAGACTTCTTCGAAGGAAAACAAAGTGGAAACATCAGGACCCAACACTAGATGGCGATATATGCATAGCATATGACTCTACAGCTCTATATGCCAAGAACAGATGCATACTGGGTAAGTAGCATTTTCCTTTTGCTATCTTACCATCTGAAGTACTTGAATCTCAGAGCAATTAAAATCCACTGAGGTGATCTTTATTGAGGCCTAGCTTAATCTAAATTGATAAACCCCCCTTGGGTCCATCTGAGCATGAAGGTACAGCTGATATAGAATAAAAAGGAAAACCACTGCACACGAAGGAGAGTAGCCCAAGTTATCTGCAAAATTATAAACTTAAAATTCTGATTCACAGCTATCCATTCCGGCTGCACTAGCTTATTATTAACACCCTGCTGTATTACATGATAAAATACTAATGGCGAAAGGTTAGACTTTACTTTAGGGTCAAGAACCGCATCAGAGTTTGTTACCCTCCTGCAAACCCCCCTAATTTGGCATTCATCCACAGACAGGTCTGTTAGTCATTCTGCATCTGATAGACTATCCAAAATCATAAATGAGAAAGTAGCTGAACTGAAACAGGAAAATATGGTTCTAGTGTATTGGTGACAGAATGAGACACAGAGGAACTCCTGAGATTAAATTTTTTTAGAGCATGCAACACGGATAGGCTTAATAAAATGCCCTAAAAGTAGAGGTATAAATTGTGATTGCCTGGAAACTGAGAAATTCAGATGAGCTAAACGATCACATACTAAACTAGGGCTTTTAAAATTAATGATAGTCCCCATTCTAGACCTTAGGAAAAGGGATAACCCAATCTATCCATCTTGCTACAAGTATCTGACTACTGTTTGTGAAGCTTTAACCCATGTGTTTGCATAGCCAGTGTAACAACTTACAAATCACCAGTTTTTGTCTTTTTTCGGGCAAGTCTGAGCTTGGAGATCTTGGCTGGCCAATGCGAACACGTAAAGGCAGGCAGAGGGGGCAAACTAAAAAAAAAATCAAATTCTGAACAGGAGTTCCCTCTAAATAAACAGACTGCGTTTTATTGGATAGGCCATCTTCATAGCAGCCAAGGTTTCAGATGAATATGTTTGAAATTTTCATAATTTCAGTGTAATTATGAGTGACATTTCAGCGACTATGAGTGACAATTTCTCACGAGCAAAACTCAAGTAATGAAATATAGAGAGAAACATATAAATATCAGAAATTACACCCATTTGAGCTACAAGAAACTCTAAGAAGTAAATGAACAAAAGTGCGCTAAAAGGGGCCTGAGAACAGCGCAGGTGAGCTGCTATGCCAATCAATGGGCCTGTGCTGAGTGGTGGCTTGAGTAAAAGTAACCATGACAACTAACAAACCATTTGGAGCTGGGCAATCCAGCACAGAATTCCTTCCGGCAGAACACCTTCCAGGATGAACAATCAAATTGCTGACCTCAGCAGAAGGAGGCAGCAAATATACAAGTGAGAACTTCATCCCCAAGTTCTCCTTCCATACTTTCAAAAATGGGGATTTCCACAATTAGATCTGTTCGCCACAGTGGACAATGCAAAATGCCCAAACTTCTGCTCCAGGTTCCCACACCCTCGCTCCAAAGGCAATGTCCTATGGATCAATTGATCAGGGATATTTGCCTACGCGTCTGCCTCTCCCACTCCTTCCATTTCTGGTTCGAAAGCAAAGGTAAACATCGATCACACTGATTTTAGTTGCTCCCACATGTGCCCGTCAACCATGGTCCACCACACTCTTAGAACTCTCAGTGGTTTCACATCAAAAGCTGCATCTCAATTCTACCCTTCTCACTCAGAACCTTGGAGAAATCAGACGCCCAAACCCCAAGAAGCTCAACTTGGCGATTTGGCTCCTGAAGTCCTAGAGTTTGGATACTTAAATTTGCCAGCAGACTATATGATTATTCTAAAAGAAGCAAGAAAGCCCACTACCAGAGCTTGTTATGCAGCAAAATGGAAACAATGTGTTCGAGGCATGTGGGCTGCTGAATTCCTATCTGTGCATAGATCGCCGCCTAGTGTTGGGTCCGGATGTTTGCACGTTGTTGTCCTGGAAGAGTCTTCGAAGTATCCCGAGATAGGTGACTCCTCCCCTGGACCACAGTGCGCATGGGCATCCTCTCCATCCTTAGATTGTTTTTTTCCGCCATTGGGTTCGGATGTGTTTATCTTAGCTCAAGTTAGGAAAATTCAGTTTAAGGCCAAAAGGCCTTTAGTTTTCGTCGGTACTGTTCCCGTTCGGTATCGACTACTTTCTTTATCAGTTTAGAACCTTCTTCCAGCCTTTCGGATCCGTTTGGTCCGAACATCGAAGTTACATCGACGATGGAATCGAGGACTCCATTCAAACGGTGTCCTTTATGCCACGTAAAATACCCACACATCGACGTCCACCCGGTATGCAACAAATGTCTCTCACCGGATCACGATGAGTCGAAATGTATGGCCTGTGCCCGATTCCGATCGAAGAAGACTCTCCGGAATCGACGGGCAGCGAGATTAGAAGCGCAGCAGTCGGCGCCTGCCTCGGCCAACATCTTCAGCACCGAAGACGAGGACGCAGAGAGCGTGGAAGAAGTAAACTCCAACCCCACTTCCGAACACGATTCCCGATCGGAAGACGACGATGAAGTGCTTTTTCAAAGGGAAGAAGTCATCGACGAGGTAGGAGACTACGATGAGGCCTTTGGGGCCGAAGAAGATAGCTCTAGCGAGGAGCCTGGCCCACCCGTCGATACGGAGGCCGTCAAAGTGCGTCATTCTAAGGCTCAGGTCGAGGGATCGCCTCCGGGCCTTTCCCGAGATCAATCTCAAAGTTCTTCGGCCCCGCCTTCGGGCCCGGCCTCGAACATCCCGCACGAGCCATTATTAACGAAGACGACTGGATTCCCTTCAACGAAACCGAAACCAATCGTCGCACCAGTTCCACCAAAACCAAAAGTGAAACTGGCTGTAATCGCCTCGAAGGCCTCGAAGCCCTCCACTCCTTCGACGCCAGCAAAGGCCATCGGCCCCGAACGCAGTAAAAGGGATTTCGGCGCCGAACTCACTGCAGCGGATATCGGTACCGACCCGAAGAAAAAGGCCCTCGGTCCCCCCAAAGCGCCTCGGCCTCTGGCACCGAAGCCGTCGACCCCGACCACCAAAGTCAAAATGGCCGCTCCATCTGCGTCCACGTCGAAGACAGCGGCACACGCCAAGTCGTCGACTCCAACGACCGTCGATACCTGTCTTCGGATCGATGACCCCATGGCTCCAAAGCAGTCGACGCCTACCTCCACGGTGCCGACCGGCTCCAAAGAGCCTTCTGCGTTCTCAGTGCAACAAGTCGCGGCGTCGTTGCATCAGGGAACAGGCAGCCCTCCGATCTACGTAGGGCCCCGACACGCACAAGGCTCCGAAAGCACACTCGGCGCCGACCAACATCCCTTTTGGCTTGCCGCCGTCCACGGCGCCGAAGATGTTCGAGATCCGAACACGTGTCCACCAGACACAGTCCCCGTCTACTGGACACACAGATTCTGAGCCTTCACAGCCACAATTCATCGACGCCGACACTGGTAAACTGATGCTCCGCAAGCGGAAGATCACGCCAGAGAGGGGATTGGACTCCTACAGAATACCTCTCAAGCACAAATTGCCAGCGGGGTCGGAACCAGTTCTGTATGAACGCTTACAAACCTCCTATCAGGATCCCCAGTCCTTTTCTCCTACGCCTTCAGAGACGGACGCAGTAGAGGACTACATGGGAGATGATACCACCTACCCTGGGGATGTGCTGCAGATCGGCGCATATAAATTCTCCTTGCTTCCACGGACAGAGTAAACCTACAGTCACACGCACAAACACACATCATACGCTAGGGCCCATCACACTAAATTCACACTATTACTCTATCCACACTGAATATAGGAGAACCAATCTGCATCTACAATGAGGTCAATGCGACCTGAATGATATTGCCCTGAGTCATGATTTTAAACATAGGAAATACATTTGAAACCTCAATAAATGACAAGAAATGAACACCCAACACCGTAATTCAAACAAATGCTTATTTATCTAAATTAATTCAGGATGAAAGTCAATAATTAGTAAAACATTATTCTCATAGTTACCTATTCTAGCTAAAAGGGTCAGGACAGGTCTCTCAGTAAAGTCTCTCGAGATGCCGTCCTCAGCATAGGTTCAGGAAGAAGTCCCAAAACGCGATGAACCGCAAGGAACACACTGAACACGATGGAACCAAAAAACGCAATGAACCCTCTCTAGTCTAACATATTTATAGGAAAAATAACAAATAAAAAGTAACAAACAAATGCTGAATATCCGTTGAGCCGCTGAGCAGAGCAAGCAGGAAAGGATGCCATTCAGTTACATTTAGGAAAACTCCGCTCAGGAAAAATCACAAAAATAAAAAGACGGAAGAAGGAAACTAGAGTTTGCAAATGTATCTTTCGTAAATGTTCTTCCTTGATATCTTAGCAGAGCCACCGCAGACCAGTCATTGTTCATTGTGGCTTTATCCTTGTCCAAGGGCAGCTGGAAACGTTCCCAGAGCTTCTGTCCTCACGGAAAACTTTCTAACCAGGCAAAGGCTGCGGTCAGGTGACTCTCGACCATGTTCAGCAAGGCCTCTCATCAAAATTCAATCACTCGAGTGCAGGCTGTAAAAGGCAGCCATCTTGTTTTAGGCCAAAACGGACCATCTTAATTAAAAGAAACACAAAACAACGTTACCACAGCATAATGATTAAACAGTGTTAGTCCCCACTAATACCCATATGTGTATGTAATTATCTAGCCTTCTGCAACGCAATAAAGCATTAGTACACGTTATTCTAAAAGCATAAACATGAATCAAATAGCACTTTTACAACACTCATTTAATTAAACCGCACATTATTATTAAGCAACATATATGCGTCCCACGTGTAATCGTTTCTTCTCATTAGTAATGTTGGTTAATTCAGACTTTAACGAAACAAACTATTAATTAGTATTTTCAAATTAATATTTTTAATCATGACATATAAACAAAACTGGAGCTTAAAACACGATAAATTTTCTACAGAAAACTCTGCTCCAGCAGATGTCGATCCTGATGAGTGTAGGAGAGTAGGGTCTGCAATCCTATGATCACCCAGATTTTTTGCTTTTGCTTCATTGGTTTATGACTTTCCCCGGCTGTGGGCCTGCCAATCAGACCCACAGCCTAGCTGTTCTCTCTCAAAATTACACACATGTACATTAGGTGCATCCACCAATTGGAACTGGGCCGCCTTGTCAGTCCCTGTCTCAGCATACCACAGGTATCCAGGGCATCGGTGTACCCAGGGCCTACCAGGGGCTGCAGCATGTATTATGCCACCCCTGGAATGGCCGCCCAAATCTGACACAACTGGCTGCACGACAGCTGGGGCAACGTGGTGTAATCACCCGTTGCTGTAGGTGTAGTATTCCTACACCTAACCCTAAAATGGACACATGGATTCCTATCAGTCACTCCTATGGCAGGCCTTATCAATCCTGAAGGCAGAGTGCAGGGAATCATGTGGGACGGTGCTCTGGCGCGAGCTGAGCCCGTCGACGGCTTGCGGAACCAAGTCCTAATAGCCGTTCCATGGTGACGCGGGCCAACTACTTTTAAATGCATTATAATCCTCGCGGTTATTTGCTAACTTTGGCATCGCATCACCTACACATGTCGAGTAAGGTGTCATACGAATGGGAATACGAACGCCTCGCCAGTTCTGGCGACGGGGTTAGCATTCCCCCCTTTTAGAGGGGCACGACATGGAAGTAACCTTGAACCCCGGTTAAAGTTGACTCAAGCCTCAGCATCACAAAATGGATGCTGCCACCAGACACAAGTCTGACCTCCTGCTGCTGGGAGACCTTCCAGCGAGGGGAGCTTGGACAAAGGGTTTCCTGTCGAGGGCGGTGTTAGCACCATCCCAGACAGGGTTTGTGTATCCCAGGTAGGCAGGGCTGAAAGGAAGGTGATTGCCAGTGGCACCCCGGTGCTCACTGTGCATAGCCCGGCTCAAACCAGTTTCGGGGGCACACCAGCCCCTGAGCTGGGGCGAAGCCGGACAAAGGATAGGGGTGTAACCACCCCCCTCCTGGCTCCACCCATAGGTAGAACCTAGTCACGGGCCAGCCCCTTTTCGTAGAATAAAGGTAGGAGCGAGTCCCCTTCCCAAATTGGATAATTCTGAATCTTGAACTACTTTCCACGAAAGGAACTCTTGACTATTTCTGAAGACTCTCCCTTGTGGCTAAGGAGTAGCCACCCTGCACCAGCAGGCACCACCTAAGCGCTTGCGGTTTGCTGTAAGTCTCTCCTACGGATCAAGACTGCCCAGCTCGACGAGACCCGAGTTCCCTGCCATCTCTGACCTTTTACCTCCCTCATCAGCTCAGCTGAGAGTCGTAGGTGTGACGAGACCTGCGGGACCGGCTATCTTCAGAACCTGCACGACGCTTATCTAGAACGCCCACCGAGGGACCCTCGAGTGAGTGCACCTAGGGTTTGAGAAGCCCTAACCCTGAGCAGCTCCAGCACCGAAGTCTGCCTCCCCAGCATCCCCGAGATCTGCGTGGGGGCCCTTCCGCTCCTTGCTGTTCACCGCGTTGTTCGACCACTTGCCGACCGGCTTGTGGCCCTCTTCACGACGCACCACGTTTGTTTCATCACTAGTCTGGTTGCTCCAGACCGGTTCTTGCTCCCCTTCAACAGAGGAGTACCACGGACCCTCCTGGTCCACTCCAGACGCCATCTTGACTCCACCGCGTGGGCTTGCCACTGCCAAGATCCGCTGTCCCATTCCTGGGCCCAGCATCATCGACAGCAGACACCTGCGTGGGACAGCTCGCCCTCCATCCTGGTCGCCGCCACGCCTCCCGGTCCGAGGAACGGCCGAGTCCGACGTCATCCACTCACCTGGTCGAGGTGACTTCAGCCGGTACCCTCCTGGTGCCCACACGTTCGCTGGCTAGCGGTTGAGAACTGAGTCCCCTCTGCTTTCAGGTTTCCTTCATCACCGATCCAGGTTTGGATCTCGCTGAACATCGACACTGGTCGCCTGCCAGCAACTCTTCTTTCAGGCTCCTGAGACTACAACGAGGACTTCCGACATCTTGCCGAACCTTCCACAGCCGCAGCCTCTGGGCTAGGTAACTCGAGCATTTCGGTGCTCCATCGCAGGTTCGCTTTACAAGTGTCCAGTTCCTTTTACGTTTAGTCCCACTGATCGGATCACTCCGGAATCAGTCACTTTAGACTTTCTAAAACTTCTCCCCTTCCACTGGTAGTGTAATGGTTTCGTGCCCTCGGGCGTTTGTGTAAATTGTGCAACCAGAAGTATTTTCCTAAGAGTTTTGTATTGTGCTTAGCTCCCTGACTCATAAAGAGCCATGGTAGTCTTGTTATAAATAAATATCCTTTATTTTCATAACAACTTGTGTGGTGTCCTTTCACTTGGTGTTCAAGGGGTATATGTGATGGTAAACAGCTGGCTTAACACGCCCTCTCGAGTTTAGCCTAAGACTGCTCGTATCCACGCTACTAGGATAGCTGGTCTATAAGGTTGACTTACAACCAATCATCAATAAGGGTGGTTTGGAATGATACACAGTGATCACTAGAATAGTGAGCACTACATATCAGGCCAACTTCTCACAATGAGCATCTGCAGGACCCAGATCAGGCATGGGATGACCCTACAGACCAGGGTACCGCGCCAGATACCCAGGACACGCAGCTTTACAGCGCCAAAACATCTCCCACAGAGGACACTGCTGCCTTCAATGCCCTCATAGAACGGGCTGCCGCCAATCATGGAGTAGAACTCCATTCTGACACTGTTGAAGAAGACTTCTTAGTGGACACTTTCGCCTCTTCCGAAAGAACTGTCAAAACTCTGCCCATGTTAAAAGGAGTTCTCCAACCTGCAAAGGACATTTTCAAAGAAACAACCAGGGCACGGGTGCTAAACCCCAGGATAGAAAAAAAATACAAGCCTGCACCCGGAGACCCTATGTACATTAGAGGTCAGTTACCTCTGGACTCCATGGTGGTTGCTAACGCTCGCAAACGAGCCCATTCGCAGACAACAGGTGATGCTCCTCCCCCAGACAAGGAGTCCAAAGTGCTGGAGACATCAGGCAAAAGAATTGCAGCGCAAGCAGCAAACATCTGGTGCATTGCCAACACACAGGCACTCCTGGCCCGTTATGATCGTTCACACTACGACACGCTAGAATCACTACTCCAGCATTTGCCAGACGAATACAAAGAGGCAGCGGAGCTCCTCATCAGAGAGGGACAACTCCTTACCAATGCATCCATCAAGCGCGCCCTGGATGCTGCCGACACAGCAGCAAGGGCAATCAACACCAGCGTCATGTTACGACGACACGCATGGTTGAGAATCTCAGGATTCAAGCCGGAGATTCAAAACAACATCCTAAATCAGCCAGTCAACCCCGACTACTTATTCGGCCCTGAAGTTAACACTACCCTCGAAAAAATTAAAAAAGACACTGACACTGCGAAATCAATGGGGGCTCTGCAGACGCAGCAATTTCGTAGTGGCTCCTTTCGTCGCCCCGGGAATAGAGGAGCAGCTAGAGGCCAGGGGTCACAGCAGCAATACACTAAAGGGGGCACACAGAGTACCTATGATAAAACCAACAGAGGTGGATATCGTGGCTCCAGCACCAAGGGCAGAGGACGTGGTTACGGCAACACCAGGTCCTCACCCAAAAACAAACAGTGACGCCCTCTCCCTTCCCCCTGACCACATAACACCTGTCGGGGGGAGACTCCAGCGGTTCCTGTCCACGTGGAAAACCATCACCACAGACAGGTGGGTCAGGGACATTATCCAGCACGGTTACTGTCTCGAATTAACCTCCACTCCACCCAACATACCGCCAAAGCACCGTCCTATGTCCGTAGAGCACTTAGCATTATTGCAGCAGGAAGTGCTAAGTATGCTGCAAAAAGGTGCAATAGAGGTCGTGCCCGTCAACCAGCAGGGGACAGGGGTGTACTCTCTGTACTTCTTAATCCCAAAAAAGGACGGGTCACTCAGACCTATACTAGACCTGAGACCCCTCAACCACTACATTCTCTCAGAGCATTTCCATATGCTCACCCTACAGCAGGTTCTCCCGCTGCTCAGTCAGGGAGACTTCCTAGCCATACTAGACCTCAAAGATGCATACTTCCACATACCCATACACCCATCACACAGGAAATATCTCAGGTTCACTATTCAGGAACAGCACTATCAATTCAAAGTTCTCCCCTTCGGAGTGACAACAGCACCCAGGGTTTTCACCAAGTGCCTAGCTACGGTGGCTGCACATCTACGGAGACAACACATTCACGTCTACCCTTACCTGGACGACTGGCTTGTTCAGGCAAAGTCAGCCCAGCAATGTGCCAGCCACATGTTCCTCACCATTCACCTTCTTCACAGTCTGGGATTCTCACTAAATTACCCAAAATCACATCTCCAACCCGCACACGTACGACAGTACCTGGGCGCGACCATAAACACTCTGGCAGCCACAGCTCAGCCAAATTTAGTGAGGATCAACAGCATGCAACTGCTGATATCAAAGTTCAAACCTCAACACGCCCTTCTTGCGCGAGTGTTCATGCAGTTGATAGGCATGATGGCCTCCTGCATTTTCATAGTCCCGCACGCGAGACTACATATGCGCCCGCTTCAGGAGTGCTTGGCACGTCAATGGAATCAGGCTCACGGGCAATTAAAAGACCTAGTGTTGGTGAGCGGTCGGGCATACAACTCTCTGCATTGGTGGAATCCACACAACCTTTGCAAGGGCCGACCGTTCCAAGAGCCTGTTCCACAAATAATACTGACAGCGGACGCCTCTCTCCAGGGTTGGGGAGCTCATGTACTCACTTACACAGTGCAGGGACTATGGACAACGCAACAGAAGAAGATGCACATCAACGTTCTGGAACTGATGGCAATCTTCCTAGCCATGAAGGCATTCAAAGTACACTTGTGCAACAAAGTCGTGTTGATCCGGACGGACAACATGACTGCCATGTACTACATACAGAAGCAGGGAGGAACACACTCTCCACAGTTGTCTCATCTGGCTCAGAGCATGTGGAAGTGGGCCATTCAGAGGAACATATTCCTCATGGCGGAACACCTCCCGGGCAAGGACAACCAGATGGCGGATCTGCTCAGCAGACACAGCCACCAGATGCACGAGTGGGAGCTACATCCGTCAGTACTCCAACCGTACTTCCAACAGTGGGGTCATCCAGAGATAGACCTATTCGCCACAAACGAAAACGCAAAATGCCAAAGCTTTGCCGCCAGGTTCCCACATCCGCAGTCACAGGGCAATGCGATATGGATGAACTGGTCCGGCAGATTTGCGTACGCTTTTCCCCCAGCGCCATTGATACCGCTAGTGGCACGCAAACTGCGACAACACTCACTGACACTCATCCTAGTTGCTCCCAAATGGGCGCGCCAGCCATGGTACACCACCTTTCTAGAACTTTCCGTGGTGCCGCATCAAAGGCTGCGGATCAAACCCGCACTTTTAACGCAGAACCATGGCGAGATTCAGCACCCAGATCCGCAACAGCTGAACCTGGCAATCTGGCTCCTGAAGTCTTAGAGTTTGGCTACCTAAACCTGCCACCTGACTGTATGGAGATCATCAAGGAGGCCAGGAGACCCACTACCAGAGCTTGCTATGCGGCTAAATGGAAGAGGTTTGTCATTTACTGCAACAACAATGACATTAACCCGCTAGACGCATCCATTCAAAACATAATCTGTTACCTCTTACACCTATACCGATGCAATCTGGCATACACCTCAATACGTATCCATTTAACCGCAATAGCAGCCTATCTCCAAAACAGGCAGCACCTCCCTTTATTCAGAGTGCCTGCCATCAAAGCCTTCTTGGAGGGACTTAAATGAGTAATTCCCCCAAGACACCCACCAGCACCGGTGTGGAACCTCAACTTGGTCCTCACCAGACTGATGGGTCCACCCTTCGAACCTCTCCACTCATGTGAGATTCAATTCCTCACCTGGAAAGTAGCTTTCCTAGTAGCAATCACTTCGTTAAGAAGAGTTAGTGAACTCCAGGCACTAACCATTCAAGAGCCATTCATACAGGTTCACGCAAACAGGGTCGTACTACGTACCAACCCCAAATTCATGCCTAAAGTAATATCGCAGTTCCACATCAATCAAACTTTTGAACTGCCTGTTTTCTTTCAAAATCCACAAAATGTCGCTGAGAGAATGCTCCATACACTAGATGTAAAGAGGGCCCTCATGTACCATATAGACAGAACTAAGGACTTTAGGAAGGCAAAACAACTTTTCGTTGCCTTTTCTCCACAACACAAGGGCAACGCCATTTCCAAAGCAGGTATAGCCAGATGGATCGTTAAATGTATTCAAATTTGCTATCAAAAAGCTAAACGCACATTAATGATTCCCCCACGAGCCCACTCAACACGAAAGTTAGGGGCGTCCATGGCTTTCCTGGGAAACATTCCTTTACAGGAAATATGTAGAGCAGCCACATGGTCCACTGTACATACATTTACCAAACACTACTGTGTAGATGTACACTCAAAACAGCAGGCAGCTGTAGGACAGGCTGTTCTCAAAACTCTTTTTCAGACTGCTGCAGCTGACACTGGTAGCCGCCGCTAATAGGAGGTACTGCTATGTATTCTATGCACAGATATGAATTCAGCAGCCCACATGCCTCGAACTGAATATGCTACTTACCAGTATGCATCTGTTCTTGGCATGTAGGGCTGCTGACATTCATATCGCCCACCCTCCTCCCCGGCGCCTGTAGCAGCTGCAGCTCTCAGAATTACTGTATAGCATGGTCATCACTTACTGTATCTACTCCATCACTGCCACAATGGCGAAAAACAATCTAAGGATGGAGAGGATGCCCATGCGCACTGTGGTCCAGGGGAGGAGTCACCTATCTCGGGATACTTCGAAGACTCTTCCAGGACAACAACGTGCAAACATCCGGACCCAACACTAGGCGGCGATCTATGCACAGATATGAATGTCAGCAGCCCTACATGCCAAGAACAGATGCATACTGGTAAGTAGCATATTCAATCTATTGTGATAACATATGAATCCTCTAGATTCTTCCGTTCAAAACTTTTGTTACCTTCTTCACCTACAGCAAACTAGTCTAGCTTACACATCTATTTGATTGCACCTTGCAGCAGTAGCTGCATATTTGCAAAAACAGACAGCATTTATCTCTGTTCAAAGTTCCTGTTATTAGAGGGCGCTAGGTGGCGCACGACCAAAATGGCCGCACGCCTGCGAGGCTCTTGCCTTACCGAGCAGGAAAATATACTTCATCCTCATCCTGTGTTGGAGAAGCGATCATCCGAAGGCACCACAAGCTGTCTGAAGAGTTGCTGCATCTAGCGGTACCACGCTTGCCTAATAATTTGGTGGAAATCCCGGTGGCCCTGCTGCCGTTACTTTGGGCGGCCTCCCGCGCCTCAGGCCGGGGCTGGAAGGTGGACGCTAGAGCTCGGCAAGCCCGGGGCCGCAGCGGTGGAGGTGTTGCCCTGATGTGCCAGCGCTCCAGAGGCTAGGCATCACGGCTTCGCCTGCTGACTAACAGAAGCCTAGAGGTAGGCACTGCATGCGCGTTGGTGCTGCCTCCCGGTGCTGGAAGACTCAGACGGCGCTGCGGACTAGGGCGCGGAAGCCTTGGCCGCGTACCGCTGGAAGCAGACTGCTCGCGATGCGCCTGGAGTTAAGGACGCGGCAGGAAGCGACACTGTGTGGGGAAGTCGGGGGAACTCTCTGCATAAACCCGCTGGGTCACGGCAAATGCCTGGCCTCCATGGTGCGCGGGCAGCGCTGGCACTAGGATGATTTCGCGGGCGGGGGCGGCCATCTTATCTCCCTGGCATCCTGCTACCTGAGATGGAGACGTTGATCCCGGAGGTCTGACTGAAATTCCTGATAGCGGAGTGGGACCCTTGTATATTTACCGGAGGTGCGCTGGGTTGGAGGTTTCTGCTCAGCTTGTAGTTATTGCCAGCCGTGACAATAATGGCATAGACTGGCAGACATTTTGAGGAAGCTCAGCGGCATGATACTCAGCCTGGCAAGAGGTGGGTGATCACTTATGGCGGACAGTGGTGGAGGGATTAAACGTGCCATACCTCTCCTGGGGCCCCTGTGGAGCATTGATCCCTACTGAGCAGCAGATTGTTTGTTGGAAATTCGACCATAGTGTTATACTCCATGCGCAAAGTTGCATCCTGTGGTGGAATGCTGGCGATATCAGGGGTGTCAGAGCGATAGACTGGCTGGGCTTAACTCCATTTGATGTCATAAATCTTGCTTTTCGGACACGCATGTGAAGGTGTTGTTGGCCCTACGTTGTGGGGGATAGCTACCAGCCCTGATTTGTAGTAATCGCTGTTGTTGATAACCTCTCTTGACACCCTATTTGCGCTGCTGCTTTGATTTGAGAGTCGCAAGATGGGACGCACGGATACCAAGCAGACCAAGCTTCCGTTTGAAGCACGCAAGGTGTCCAGGTCGGCCTCGCAGGAGCATGCTGATTCGGACGCCTCGGAAGCACCTGAAGAGGACTGGAAGGCCCTTCTGCTGGGCATGAAGCACAGTCTCACATCCATAGGGACCAAGATCGACACGATGAACATGCGCATGGAGGCTGTGGTTAAAAAACTCGACCAGCATGAGGTGCGGATAAAAGAAGCTGAGACCAGGGTTTCGGACCTTGAGGATGGTGCTGCTTCCTGCCGGGGGCAACTGTCACAAATGGACAAGCTGCTCAAGATTATAGCCGACAAAAATGAGGATTTGGAGGCTCGGTCCCGAAGAAATAATGTCCGTATTCTTGGCCTGGCGGAATCCACAAACGTGGGTCGCATGGAAGACTTCATAGAACGGCTGGTTGTGGAACTGTTCAGCAGGGAATCCTTTTCAGCGCATCTTACAGTGTAGAGGGCGCACAGATCGCTGGGGGCTCGCCCCCCTCCAGGGTCGCCACCGCGGCCGGTGATAGCCCGCTTCTTGAATTATCGGGACAGGGATGCGGTTCTGCGGGTAGCTCGTGAAAAGAAGCAGGTCCACTATGAGAATACCATACTGGCGTTCTACCGCGATTTCACCCAATCAGTTCAGGATGCCAGGCGTACGTTTTCTGCAGTCAAGAAAAAGCTTCAAGCGCAGGACATTTCTCACGCTAAGCAGTATCTGGCGCGGTTGCGGATAACACATAAGGGCACGCAGCACTTCTTCCAGAACCCGCAGCAGGTTGAAGACTTCCTTAAGCGGCACCAGCGTGCAACGCCCAGAAGCCCGGAGGCGCAACGACGCTCTAGATCACACTCTCCACTATCGGACCCTGACTAAGGCCACTACTGGACATTAGTTCCTCCTGTGACTCTTCTGGACAATATGCTGTTACTGATGGGCCTGTAGTTGGTGATGTATAATCTTACTTTTTATGTTCAGCATGATGTCCTGCTCGGCACCTCCCTTCCGTCCCGCGACAGCTGCCCACTTTCCAGTGGGGTAGTGTGTGGGTGTAAGTAAGGAGGGAGAGGGCAGGTTGTGAGCCCCAGGCGTTCCCTATGTGGGCATCCCCCAAATATTTGATGATGAGGGGCAGTCAATGTGGGATATTGACAGGTGTTTGGGTGGGGAGGGATTATGTACCCGGCATGTTGGGGTCGCCGGTGTGGGAGTTGGAAGGGGGGTATTTGGTTGCAAGTTGTCTGATTACACTTTTAAAAGTAATTCTTGATGCAGCGATAGGTACAGATTATTGTAGTGCACACCTTGGCAGACACCACACGAAATTTTAATGGATTGAGGATTGCAACATGGAACGTGCGAGGCTTGAACAACCCCAGAAAGAAAAGGCAGGTGCTTGGATATTTAGATCGACATCATATCGCCATCGCTATGTTACAGGAGACACATCTAGGCCCTGGCGAAGTACCTTTATTTGCCTCGCGATGGGCTTCACACCGATGCTTCGCATGCTACTCCAGCTATTCTCGCGGAGTGGCTATCTTGTTCAAACGGGGGGTGCCATTTGTACCTAGTGGAATAGATACTGAGGTTGGCGGCAGATTTTGCCTCATTTGGGGGACACTCTACTCTTATGGTGTGACGTTCGCTAATTATTATGGCCCCAATATTGATGACCCCCACACTCTTATTAGGTTATGGAATAGAATTCAAGAGATAGGCACCACATATGTTATTTGGGGTTGGGACTTTAATACGACGTTACAACCACAGCTAAATAAGTCCTGAGTCACTCCAACACACTTCACGCTTACTCACAGAACTTTGAGCAACATAGTAGGTGATAGTCGATTACTAGACTCTTGGCGGCACATACACCATAGGCAGCAGGAGGGTACACACTACTCGGCAGTCCACTCATCCTGGGCTAGATTGGATTACATGTTCCTATCGGTTGGGATGGCGCACTGGCTGCGGGATGCGACCCACCTGGCCAGAACGTATTCGGATCACTCCCCAGTGGTGGTGGAACTACAGGTTCCTTTGCAGCACTCCCCATATAATAGCTGGCGCCACAGCCCTTCACACTTGCAGGATGCTGTGTTTAAAGCAGAACTAGAACAAGATATACGGGACTTTTTTGAGCGCAATAACAAATCGGTCTCCAGTATGACCGTGGTATGGGAAGCGTTCAAAGTGACAGTTCGGGGATGGTGTTTGTCCAAAAGGGGTGGCATTCTTAAGGCGTTGCGCAGAGACCTTTCCAGGCTGAAAGATGAGTTGAAAATGTTGGAACAGGAAGCTAGTGGCAATACGGATGGGTGCGAGCTCAGGGCTACCATACGTAACAAATTGACGGAATTTGGTGAGATGGCTGACAGGGAAATTAAATTTTGAGGTAAACCGCACTTGGCCAGACGATACGGGGAGGGAGATAGGCCGGGGAAGGCACTGGCGACAGCAATCAGACCCCCAAGGTTCTCTAACTACATAACGGAGATACAGGATGGGCAAGGTCAGATACATAGAAATCTTCCGGACCAATTGACCACATTTCGTGATTTTTACAGAACACTGTACTTTTCTCAGAGGGGTGCTCCTCTTCATCTGCCTGAATATTTGGAGGATACGGCTCTGGCCTGGTTGGGGGAAAATCAGCAAAAATTCTTGAACCTGGAGTTGGAATTAGACGAAATTACAGAGGCTATTATGCAGATCGGGCGCCTGGGTCAGATGGGCTGCCTATAGAATTTTACAAAACCTATGCTAATATTCTTGCTCCCATTCTGAAGGAGGTATTCTATACGGCATTGGAGGAAGGTAGTCTGCCCGGAACTATGCGCGAGTCCTTAATAACCTCGTTATTGACACCAGGGAAGTCCCTTCTCTCCTGTGACTCCTACCGCCCCTTATCCCTACTAAATTGTGACACTAAAATACTTGCTAAAGTGTTGTCGACTAGGCTGGGTCTGTTGATGCAGCGGTTGGTCCTCCCCGACCAGGTGGGATTTGTCCCCAACCGGGCCACGTCGCATAACCTTAGGACGCTGGCTGCAGTGTTACAGGATATTGATCCCAATAGATCGGCGGTAGCGTTTTTTCTCGACGCTACTAAGGCGTTCGACTCCCTGGAGTGGGATTATTTGCTGGGTGTATTGGAGCGTATGGGAATGCCGTACACTTTATTAAACTGGATTTGACTTCTCTATAGTCGGCCATTGGCGTCAGTGCTCTTAAATGGTGCTAAATCCCCACCCTTTGATATTTCCAGGGGCACACGTCAGGGGTGCCCATTATCTCCTATTTTGTTTGCCCTCGCCATTGAACCCTTAGCAACGAAACTCCGGCAGCATCATAATGACAAAGCACAGGTATACCCCTCTAGACAACTGCTTATTTCATTATATGCAGATGACATGACGCCATATGTGAAGCAACCCCAGGTCAATCACAATCCTATCCTGAGCGAGATAACAAAATTTGGCGTAATATCGGGCGTGCAAATAAATTGGTAAAAGTCGGCTGTCTTCTCCTTAACCGGAAATACTACACCATATCCGTTGGATTATCCCCTGAAGTGGGAGTTGGATGACTTGAAGTATCTGGGTATAAGTATTACCAGAGATAAAGATGCATTAATGAGACTAAATTATGGGACAGCCATAGATAATATCACTGACAATGTTACCAAATGGCTGCGACTTCCCCTGTCGATGGCAGGAAGAATATCGCTGATTAAGATGGTGTTGCTACTGAAGCTTTTATACCTGTTTGTTAATATCCCATACCATCCAGGGAGTTTCTTCTTTAGTACACTAAAATCACAACTCACGAGGCTTATATGGGGCGGGAAGCAAGCGCGCCTTAACTTAGCCACGCTTATGCTGCCATATCCCAGGGGGGATTTGAAGTCCCTGATTTTGAATTCTATTACTACTGTGCACAAGCCCACTTTGCCACCTATTGGTTCCACCCGCCGCCTTTCATGCCTCATCTGGCGGCCGAAGATGGTTATATGGCCCAGACGCCTCCGTCCGGTTATCTTTTCACTGCAGTAAGGGAACGGGCCCGTGATCCATCCACAGTGGATTGTACTATACGGGCCTGGCAGCGGATAGCCCGCAAGTTGGGGTCCCCTGTATTGTACTCGCCCGAAATGGTCTTGGCACAAAGTCCCTTGTAACGGGTGATGTGTGAGGGCATTTGTCGGAAGATGCTTGACGGCCTGCGGTATTTCACCTGGGGGGACTTGTATATAGCGGGGCAGTTTCGTACAAGGGAACAGTTTTTTGGTGAGCATGCACCGACCGTTATGGACACATTTCTCTACACCAGACTCCGGCAAAGTCTTAAAGCGGTGACCCCTGACTTTCCTGAAGCTGTGTAGATTCGGGCTCAGAGACAATGATAGGTGTGTACGCTGTGGGAGGGAAGGGGCGGGCTTTGAGCATTTGGCGTGGAGCTGCCCCTCGGTGGCAGAGTTTTGGGCACAGACGTTCGAAGGTCTCTCGGACATGATCGGGGTCCAGGTACAGCCATGCCCCCTGCTTGCACTTCTGGGTTTGATCCAAGCTTTCAACACTAAGTATAAAAAATGTTTAGCAATGGGGCTATTACTGGCTAGGAGACAGGTGGCATGCCGATGGTCGAGCCCCCAAGTTTAAAGATTGGATTAATTCGATGGTTACTTGGCAGGAACAACTATATGGTTATGCAGACCTTCTCCCCATAAGGTCGCATCCGAGGGACATTTGGGGCCCGTTAACCACGTATCTGTTAACACAGGCAGAGAGGAACAAGGAAGGGGACGCTGACATGGCATTGGAGGCGGGGGGCGAGCTGGAGACTGAGGCATGTTCATAGGTTGTGTGGGTAGAATACCCGATAGGGAGTTCACCACAATGTCCGGGCTCAATCACCAGACTGGGGAGCGGAATTGTTCTAGTATATGGATTCTGGAAAATGAGGGTATCCTGGAGTACGGAGAGTGGAGTGCTCCCATGCCAGGGAAGATAAGGCATTCGCTGTTGCCCTGCTAGGGGCAGATTGGGGATAAATGGTGGACTGCTTTATATGATGATAGCATGTACTGTAACATGTCGGACTTTCTGATGAGATTCCTGCGGCTGCATCGAAATTATTTAGGGAAGGGAGGGGGGGGGAGTTTAACTCATTAGTGTTGGGGTGCGATGAGGGGGGGTATATATGTGTATTGATACAGTATATGATGTGATGTGATGAATGCACTGATGTACCATGCAATAACTCAATAAAGGTTTTTCAAATCTCAAAAAAAAAAAAGTTCCTGTTATTAAATCCTTTATGGAGGGCATAAAAAAAGTAATACCACCCAGAATACCTCCGGCACCGGTATGGACTCTCAACATTGGATTTACAAAAGTCATGGGTCCACCCTTTAAACCATCACACAATTGTCCTTTACAGTTTCTTTTCATGGAAGGTTGCCATCCTCATTGCAATCACTTCATTAAGGAGAGTTGGTGAGCTACAGGCATTAACCTTAGAAGAACCCTTCTTTTAGCTTCATAAAGATAGGGTAGTTCTTCGAACCAACCCAAAATCCCTCCCTAAAGTAGTTTATGCTTTTTATCGTAACCTATCATTTGAGTTACCTGTGCCCTTTCCTCAACCTGATTCTGTAGCAGAACAAGCTCGTCACACACTTGATGTCACAAGAGCGTTATTGTATTATATCGAAAGGATAAAAGATTTTTGTAAAACAAAGCAACTGTTTGCTGCATTTGCTCCACCTCACAAAGGCAATCATATCTCTAAATCTGGCACTTCAAGATGGATTGTTAAATGCATTCAACTTGCTATTCAAAAGCTAAAATAACTTTATCTGCACCCCCTAGAGCGCATTCCACTCACAAAATAGGGGCATCTAGGGCCTTTTTAGGTAACATTCCTATGGCTGACATCTGTAAGGCAGCAACATGGTCTACACCACACACAGTTACCATACACTATTGTGTGGATGTGTTAGCACGCCATCAAGCCAATGTAGGGCAAGTAGTGCTAAAGACACCTTTTCAAATAACTACAACATCTACTGGTTAACCACTGCTTTCGGAGAATACTGCTATATAGTCTATGCAAAGCATCTGTATCTACAGCACACATGCCTCGAACAGATTGTTACTTACCAAGTAAGCATCTGTTCTTGGCATGTAGAGCTGTAGATTCACATGTGCCCTCCCATCTCCCCGGGCACCTGTAGTTGTTGTGATGCAGCGCAGAATACAAAATCCCTCCCTACTGCCACGGACTGAAAGATTTCACACACACACACACACACTACATTCGCTGGTGGGGCCCATAACACCAACGCACACTTACCATAATCCGTGCGAGAGGCGATTTATCCTTCCAAACGCTGAATAATAAGGGAGGATGATACCACTTTACCCTAATGAGCAACAAACCTACAAACCCTTCTCATACTCATTAGGCCCTAGACTCCACATTTGGTATTATCCTCCCAGACCGGGACGGATCTGTTAGTTGTAGTTTTAGTGAAACCCTAATTCTCTAATTAACCTTAACATATCTCAATGAATAAACAACCCGACTCATTTCTGTAGTTGTTCAAATCCAAATTTATATTAATATTGCAGATTAAATCATTCATTTGATCAAGTTGCCATTCATATTTACCTATTCTGGCTAAAGTCGTCCTCTATGTCAAATCTGGTAGTCTCGCAATTCTATGCCCATCAATTTAGCAGGTTAAGTTCATCAGGAATTTGGGCATTAATTCAGTCCGTCAGAGATTTAGGCTAACAGCTGTCCTGCAGTGTCACCGTCCTCTCCGTCAGCATATCATCAGGAAATCGAAAAGCGCGCTCTGACGAATCTAATTACCTCTCTATTCTACCATAATTTATAGTAAAATTGATGATAAAAAGTAACACATTTTGGGCATCCGAGTTCGCTGATTGGACAATCAGGGATCATCATTTTGGGTTCTCACAAAACTGTCTTTTGGGTTATGACCCTTGCCAGTTCCGGTTCACACAACAGTCTTTGTTTGGAATATTTGGACGGCGTCCCAGACTGTCCTTGAAAGGTACATGTTCATCTGGGGTCAGGTCCAGGCCACTGTGTGAAGTAGTGTGGCTCACTGGTTAGAGGCGGCAGACCCGAAGGCAGAGGACGGCCCGGGACCAGGGTTCAATTCCCGACGCGGCAGGGTCTTGGACCAGGGTCAGCGGACTTGATAATTCTCGCCTCGGTGCCTACACTAATCAGGGATCGCACTCGGCAACTCTGGGCATTAGCTTGCCTCATCTTCACAATGGCCCCCCCAGACCGCCAGGGATGCCTGGTTTCACCTTGGAGATTCCCGTCAGGGACCATCTCTCAGGGAAAGCCAGGACGGGTTCCCCAGCGGTTGAAGCGCAGAGATACTCCTCCGGGAGTCGATTCTAGCGCTATATAACCCCACAATACAATACAATACAATACTGTGTATCTGTTGTCAGCTCAGGCGCACTTCACCCAAACCTTGTTCAGCGTTGGCAGTCAGGTTAGGCACCACAAGCAGACATCTTTGGGCAGGCCAAAATGGACAACTTAAGCAAAGAAACACAAAAACTTAATTAATACATAGAAATGACTATTAAAATGTTATTCCCTCGCTAATACCATATGTGTATGTATTTATCTAGCCAAAAGCAACACTCACTGCGGGTTATACTTACAAAATAAAGCACAAATCACAATTACATCACTAAAGCAACATATATCATGCAATGTTCTAATTATCTATCAATCAATCAATCAATCAATGAAAACTTTATTCGGATCATTGACAATCCATAAAAGTACAAAAGAAAACAATTATAAAATCATGCAATAAGATAAAATACTGTTTACACATGGGGAATAGTCCATCAAAACTTTAAGACATTGTAGACCGGGCACGAACCACAGTTTTTAAAAAAGAGCTCACACGAAAGACAAGTTCATCATCGTCCAGGGACAAAATCATAGAAAATGCGAGTTCCAGGCTAATTGGTTTAGATTATCTATCATTAATATGCGTACGAAATTTAGTTCACATCATTAATTAGGCCATGCAGATGCAAGTCCCACGTGTATTTCGGTTATGAATAAGGTTGGTTAGTTATTTCCACATCACTCCAAACCATTAATATGATTATAATTAATCAATTAATCTAATTAATAAAATGACATGCAAAATGGGGTGGATATACAAAATTTTTCATAACCCGCTCCAGCAATCCCCCCTTTGGTGATTTTATCACCACACCACCCAAAAGTTTTGTTCTGTCTTTACGGCATCTTAATCATAATTAGGGCTCCCGGTTTTATGGTATTTATTTTTTTAACATTTCCGTCTGTATTTATTCATATTTATTTTTTTGTCATTTTATCTGTATTTATCCACATTTATTTTTGTTGCAAGCAAAAGAAGACGCTCCAGCTAGTATTTTTCCACATTTATTTAAGTAGACCAGGCACACTTGTGCTCGATTTTTACCGGTTTAGATATATTTATATATTAGCTAAATTAAATAAACATAATACGATTGGTAATTTTAAAAAGAAAAGGCACTCGTGTAATTTTAGAGTCGCACTTGCAGGATCATGCATGTCCAGACTAGGCATGATTGCAGTCAATGTTTGTTCACACCCACTTGGGTTGTTGGTGGCATTGTTCTGGATAGTTCATTCACTGGAATGTTTATGGCTTTAGCATGGCCACCCCATAGCTGTTTCTGAAATTGGAGCCTATGGTAAGGGCTTTTTACATATTGGAAGCAAATGACTTCCCTGTGCTCTTGGAAAAGATGTTTGAATTAGTGGTATTGATTAGGTCTTGTTTGCGTAGCTGTCTTCAAAGTCCTATTGTTACCCCTTCTTTAAAATATACATAGAACGAGCTTTGTATCCACCTACAAGAGTTTTTTTTCTCACCACATGCCATTGGCCGTTTTGTGCTTCATTGCACCTTCTAGAAAGTGCTTCCACGTAATGCATGAGGAATCTTAAAAGTGCATTACTACTAAAAAGTAAACTAAATCATTAGTGTCGGTCATATTAAGTTCTTTGTATCCTAAATTATATGAAGAACGCCAGCCTTAGTTTTTTTTCCAGTATTGGCAAAGCAAAGACTAGTGTTAATGTGCTAAATGGCATTTGTATATGTTTGTGCCTTTATTTGCTCATCAAAGCCAGTCCTATTGGTGTTGCCAATGCTTGTTTTTGGTTGCTTCTGCCACACTTAAGTTTACAACCCCTCTGGTACTAGGATGGTGCTACAGACGTCTTTACCCCTCCCCTGTGCTCCTCTCATCCTCTTTTCCCCTCCCATAAAACAAAAAAACAAAGGTTGCTGGGGCTGCAGGCGATGTCCTGGGGTGTTTTTACACTTTTTTTTTTAAACTTCATCTTTGTGAAAGGGCGCCTGCTGCCTGTAGACAAGTTTTTGTGTGAGCCTCTTAAGGGAGAACTCTCAGTACGAAGCAGCTAGGCCTGGGTGGGCTGAATTCCCCTGGTTATTGTTACCTGCCTCATAGTCTGTTTCCACGTTTTGGATAGTGGTTGTTTCCATTGTAGCTTTCAGTAGTGAGCTATTTATGAATGAATGCTAATAACAGAAGTAACCATGCATGCACAAAGCAACTTTCAGCCACATCACATTCAAAAGTGCACCGTCATTCAAACTGCAAACATGCTTGGCACCAAGCCTGATGATCTGTGCTCTGAAGCAGGGGCACCGGTGCATTTGACTGATGACATACACATTTTATCATAATCCCTCTCTTTAGAAAAACGTCCGAAAATGGTTCTTCCTTCTCTTTGCATACAGCATCGCTGCAGAAATTGGTATGGATCATCCATAACCAGTTAGAATTCAAGGGAGTGGTAAAGACATGGCTGTTCTCCAACAGATAATTCAATGATGGACAGGTGGGATGAAAGGATGGATGTCTGTATCTGCAAGCCATACTCTATCTTACACTTCTCTGCAGGCGCGCAATGCCCATGGGCTCAAAAGCCTTCAGTCCCTCCCCCGTCGTGTGTGTCAGCCCGGGCTGAGACAGCTTCCCGGGCACACACACAGCCGCACCCAAGCACTTCACAGGTCTTTAAAAGACCACTTACTTGTTAACAAGGCTTCGCTCTGTCACCCCTTCTTAGAGCCCCTGCATCTTCACTCTGCCGATTGCTGGAAGAATTCGCCCCCCCCCCCCCCAAATTTTTATTAGTCCACCCCGCCCCGAAATTTCACTCTAATTGCGCCTCTGCTTCTCTGTCACAGAGCATATGTAAGTTCGACCACATGAACAATGTGTCAGGGTCGAAGTACCTGTCGTGGGCCAGTTCAAGATTCATTAAGTTTGATGGCACAGACTACATTTTCTCCCATGCGTGCTCCATTTCTGCAGAACATTCTGCTATCTCGGATTTGTAGTGACTTTCTGTGCAGGGGGGAAATGAGCAGCTAATGCCCTGTATAATCCTCTCGGTCTGCAGGTTTGAAGTTGGAATACTTCCCTTTGCTTCCTTCTGCTGGGGTGAAAAGACACAATGCTCCAGGGTGCACTTGTTCATCCGTCTCCAAAGCTGCAGTGTGACGGCAGAGATATCAGATTTCACCTGGCCATTTCTTTTGACAGTATTTTTCCGTTTCTACTTATAAATACAGACAAAGGAAAACAAGTTTTCCGTCTGTATTTATATGTAGAAATCCGTTTAAACGGAAAACCGGGAGCCTTAATCATAATTCAGTTTCACCTTCGTCCTCTCTTTTTACTGATTCATACATACTCTCCTTCCACTCCTCCAATTCTATTTCTTCATTTTCTCTTTCTTGTTTATTATCTTTTCTTTTTGAATTTTCTCTTTTTATTGACCTGTCTTTATGCAAATATTTTTTATCTATTCTAGTTGGAACTACTTTTTAAATCTTCCCTATATTAGTTTTATTCTCACTATGTCCTTCTAAAGTGTCTATAGTAGCCTTAAAAGAAATGACAAGAGCAAGGATGCTCCATAAAAGCATTAATAATCCTGTACAACAACAACAACACATTTTACACCATCTTTTCATGAATGTACATCTACCTTTACTACTTTCTATGTTAGCCATCTTGTTAAAATGGACCGTTTCTTTTGACTTAGCCTCTTTTACTTCACAACTAGTTTTTCTAACCTAAGGTTCTAACACCTATTTGGTTCTACCAGTCTCTATCTTTAATTCAATATCTTGTTTTCTTCATCAATAGTTTTCTTAACTTATTCAGTTTGGCATCTCATCGTTCTTCACCCTCCTCTCGTCTTCCAAATATGGATTTTGCTGAACTTCCGTTTCTTCTTCTCCAATGTCGGACAAGAGAACTCTCAGGATTTCCGATTCTATTTCATCCTCAACCACTTTTAGTACAGTCTCCTCTGGATTTCCTTGACTAGCTGCCTCTTCTCCCTGTTCAGGCAGAGCCACGTACGTCCATTTTGGTGACTTATACTTCTGGTTAGGTTTCCTTGTTCTTCTACTCTCTTTGTCTTCAGTTAATTCGTCTTCTTTTGATTTTTCTTGACTTGTCACTTCATTCACCTGTTCAGCTCTTGGTGAATTCACTCGTGTCAGTCTGTATCTCAGTTTCCTTATTTTATTGGGCCAAACATCATCTCTTGCAACTCTTTTTACTTTACTTCCTTTGTCATTCTTTTCATTCCTCCAAGCTCTCTTTCTTATAACTCGACCTTCAGGTATTTCATATTCACTCTCTTCAGACTCAACTTGCTTTGTCTTTTCAGCGACTTCTTTTTCCACCACTTGTTTTGTTTTCCCTACTTCTGTCCCTCCTCGGGTCTCCGGCACGCAATCTTCCTGCTGGCTACTTGTCCCTTCACCTAACTCGATGTTGCAGTTCCCTACACCTCCTCGGGGGTCTTCCGCAGAAATCTGTCCCTCTCTCTGTACCTGTCCCTTGTTCACTTAGATTTGTTACTTCAGGTGGAATTTCTCTCAGTCTCTCATCTGGTACTTCCTTTTCACGAATTTCTTTTGTTGCGTCTTCAGTACTCTTTCCTCTTTTCTTCCTGTGTTCCTTCTTGGAACCCTGCGCTTCTTGCTCGTTTCCAGAATCGCTAGATTCGGAAATCTGCAATCTTCTTCTCAGAGCAATACTTCTGGGGACTAAAGCTGATCTTTGTTCTGTTTCCCCCCTTTCAGAGTTTCCTTGTGTCTTTGACCCTTCGTCATCTGATTCAGTGCTTGATTCTGATTCATCAAAGTATTATTTTCCTGTGCTGTCCACTGGATTTGGAATTCTCAATGTATGACTGGCATGGGTCCAGTTTTTCAGTCCAGCACACTTCACAGCTGTTGTCGTGGTCAAAATGACTTGTCGTGGTTTTCCCCACCTTGGAACCAGACAATTTCTTCTTCTGTGGACTTTTTGTAAACAACTTTTTATTAAGTTTTTAGAAGGGTCGCACTTGGCGCAGTACACAGCTTGTTTGCCTACAACCATATAGGCCGGCAGCCATTAGACACGTACATCATAGGGTGAGATCCCAGGAAATCAGAGGGGCATGCCATATCCCAAGTGTAAAGATATATGCAATCTCAATCACGGATACTCTCCCAAGTCAAAGAAGCTCGATGTCTACCAATACCTTTATATCAGAAGAACAAGTACTAGCAATTGCAGTTGTGTCAATGAGCGGCAGCAAACGAAAAAGGCCCCAGCCGCGCCCCCTTTCCTGCATGGTGCAAAGTTCTGGGAGGGCATCCTAACGCCCCAACTTTTGTGTACCGCCACCGTAATTACGCCTGATGCTATGTCTTCCTAGGCGCAGCAGCGCACAACCGGGCCTAGCAGCGCGCCCCCCCGGGAGGCCCCCACCCCCGCAGGCAGCCCCCGGGGAGACACCCCGCCCCGCCCCGCAACTCATGCCCCCTCAATCATCCAGCAAGGACACCTAAGGTAAAAACTAGCTCCATCGTCTCTAGACTGACCATTGCAAGGGAAGGACGAGCAGCAGGGCGCCCCAGACGTACCCCTATATCGCCGCGTGCGATCCCTCCAGAACAGTCCCTAAATAGTAAACCAACTGTAATAGTGATAACAATAATACAATAAAAGGAAATAAATAATACAAAAAATAAGAAAAAAGGGGGGTGGGAAGGGGAACAGGGAAGGAGGGACTAGGATAGGGCGAGGGGGGTCAGCGAGGGGGAAGGAATGTCATCCACACTATCACCAACCAATGGAGGCCGGGAGGGCCCAGTATTTCAGAGGCAGGGGTCTCCCCCCGCCCAGAGGGTGGCAGAGGTTGTCACAGATCACCTACCAATCGTCGATCCCCAAAAGCCCCCTGGATCCGCAGGGCACAGTGCATCATCGAAGAGCCGCAGGGCCCGAAGCCGTGGTGGTTGCAAACGAGCATGTTCCAAGCGCCCTAGGTGATCCACCAAAGGCTTCCAGAGTTTCTTAAAGTGAGTGTCGCGGAACTGAAGACGTGCCATGAACAACTCCATCGCCACCACATGCCACAAGCGGGGAACTACCTTTACAACGCAACTTTTACAACGCTATGCTATTACAACGCATTTTTTACAACGCAAAAGCTTTTACAACGCATGCTTTTACAACGCATGCTATTATATGGTAAGTACTTTTACAACGCATATACCATTACAACGCATTCTTAGAAAATGCCTTTACAACGCATGCATTTACAACGCATGCATTTACAACGCATGATGTTATATGGTAAGTACTTTTACAACGCATATACTATTACAACGCATTTTTTAATTTTGGGATTTTAATTTAAATAAATATATATCGTATAATTTAATGTTTTTTTATAAAATATAAATTTAAAAAAGTGAGTAGTTTAACATAATATTAATACTTGAGTATTTTTCTAATATAAAAGAGTATTTTTTAAGTTAAATTAATACTTTAGTATTTTTCAAAATAGAAAGAGTATATTTTAATTTAATTTTAAAAATATAAGTGTGAGTAGTTTTTCTAATATAAAAGAGTATTTTTTAAGTTAAATTAATACTTGAGTATTGTTAACTAAATATTAATACTTGAGCATTTTTCTAATAAAAAAGAGTATTTTTTAAGTTAAATTAATACTTGAGTATTTTACAAAATAGAAAGAGTATATTTTAATTTAATTTTAAAAATATAAGTGTGAGTAGTTTAACTAAATATTAATACTTGAGTATTTTTCTAATTTAAAAGAGTATTAATATTAATAATAAAAGAATTGTATTATGAGGAATTAATAATTGATTAATTTTAATTTAAATTAAATATGTAAATAAAATTGAAATAAGGATTATTATTAAATATTAATACTAGACCAATAATTTAAAATTAATAACAGTAAATTATAGAAAAAATTAGTATTAAGAAAGATTAATACTAGAGTATTTTTAAGTTTCTTATATAAAGTTTAATGTTTGGTCAAAAAACAGGAAGAGTACTTTTGGAGTATTATAATAAAAAATTTGAGAAATGTTAAAAAAAAATAAAAATATTTTTAATATTAAAAGAGTCATAAGAAATGCATTTCAGAAATAATAATACCTTAAGAAAAAAGAGCAGGAAAAAAAGAACTTACTTTAAAAAAAAAATCCCACGCTTTTGCATTGATGTCTATGAGCTTATTTGTCCTTCATTTATTTTGGCAGCTTCAGAATATAGAACCCGCGGAACAAGAAAAGAAGGATCAGAAAGCGAAGAAAGAGCAAGTTTTGAAGGAAAAAGAAAATAGAGTCGAGGTAAGGAACACATTTAGTAAATTTACATTAAAAAAGTTACATTTTTAATGAATAAATTAAAATTTAAAAAATAATAACAGTAAACAAATAATGTTTTCAAAATATTTATTTATTGAAAAATCCTTAAAAAATAAACCATATTTTTATTTATTTTTCCATAGCAAGTAACATTTTTTAGAAAACATATAAATATTTTAATTACATTTTTAAACATTTATTTACAGATTAGTTAAATAAAGTAGTCCGTTATAAATATTGATGCACGCGATGACGTAATGACGTGAGCGTCGACGTAATGCTCCATTTTGAAGAGCATCGGAGGAGGAAGCAGCAGGAAGCTGATCTGCGTCCAGGTAGGAAATATTTTCACTTTAAATTATAGATTAAACCTTTAATAGTGATACATATATAGTGAGGAAAGAATAAGGAGAGGTTGCGGGAAAACTAATTGATGTTTTAAATGTTTTTTAACATGTCCACAATAATGTCATTAATGTATGCCTATGTCGGGTCGCGAAAAGTTATTTGTTTATTAAAAAAATGTATGTAACTGTTTAAAAATTTAGAGTTACTGTTCACAAAGTTTATTTCTTTACTTCGGAACTAAAAAAAGTGATTTTGATCTTTATTTCTAAGTGAAAAAAAAGTAGCGTACTCGTAAAATTTGGGAATTAATGATTGAATACAAATTGGTGTTTATGCAGCAATGTGCATTTTGGATTATGGCTTGACATGTACAATTTAGATTGGTTTGAGTTTTGGTGATTTTTTAGGTCGGAAATTAAAAACGAAATTTTGTGTAATTATATTAATGGCGTTCGGATGTTGAAAAATTGGTCAAATACTATGGGACAGTAAATATGTTGACATTGGTAGTTTTGATAGAAATGAAGATTTGAAGAAAAAAAAAAGGACCCGACTTGTATGTTTGAAAATTTTTTTAGAAAAACATTGTATGCCAATTGTAATTTGAAAAATATTTAAATTTGAAGCAAAGCAAGAAAGTAAGTAAAAAACTAATTTTAGAAAGAAAGAATGTTAGAAAGATTTTCCAGGTAGTCTATAGCCACACACAACGAAAATTGTTGTACAATAGCCAATAGTCTCTCCGACATTTCCCTTGTTTTGACTGTTACTCGTGGGTTTAGACTACCTGCGAGTGTTTGGGCTATTCTCATTTCTTGAAAACTTTGCTCCTTCTTCAAAGTTTCCAAAAAAGAGTAGAAGTTTGGATGAGGTTTGCCAATTGTGTGGTTGAAGGAGTTATGCCATCCCTCAATGGCATTGTTTGTTTTTGCTTCTCCCTCTAAACAACTCGTGTAGCAGTTCCACCACTCCACATGGAATCGTGGCTTCCTCCTGCGACCCGATCTGCTTAGGTGTCCAATCCATATGTCCTCGAAATAATTTAGAATGGGTGCCAATTTTTCTTCGTTACTCGTATAATAAACAGATTCTATAATTGCAGTGTAGTACTCGTCCACACTATCGGGAGCAACAAAACAAAGTGCAGTTAATTTTTTTAGTTCAAATTGTAGTTTGCTATCACGAGAATATTCTGCAACTAGGGATGTTTTTTGTAATTTACGCCAAAATGCCTGGGAAAAATGAAAAAAACATCCCTGAATTTGGGTATCCGTGTACGTTTTAGTGATCACATTGATCATGCTCAATTCAAAATCAATAATTATTTTCCGAGGACTTTGAGATGTTTTACTTTTAATCACTGATAAAAGTTCAGTGTATGTTGCAGAAGTCTTATCAGGTAGCAAACTATATACTAAGGGAATTACACTATTGTTAATTTTGGCATGTATAGTGTAAATTTGAGTGAAAGGATGGGGTGTACTTTTAAACGTCCCATCCATCATCCAAATTTCACTACTTTCTAACTTAGCAAGGTTACGTGGGGTACTAAAAATGAGAATTCGTTTCTGAGGGTTTTCGTTGTCATGCAGAAGGAAAGGTTCATCAGAAAAAGAAATAGAAAGATCATGTGGAATTCTAATGTCAGAGAAAGAATGTGGTGTAGATAATTGAATGTTACTTGCCTGCTTTTGTCTTTGAATAATTCTTCTCAAATTAGGAATTATAGGCATGTTACTAGCAACATGACTGGGGACATGCTGTGCAACCTCTCTTAAAATGGATCCTGTAGAATCATTGGAGGTGCTTGCAATAGCTTTCATTTCGTTCACTGTTTCTCTAATTTCTACCTCCATTGCAGAGGCAGAGTGGTTATGTTCTGTGGTTTTCACAACTAAATTATCAACAGTAACCGCTCTGCCACTGCAATGGGTAGTGTAGTATTGCACACACCTCCAATGATTTCTAGTTAAACTTATTCTTTCCTTACTATATATGTATCCTCCATGGTTTAATAAATTTTTGTCCTTCCTGGATTTAATATACTTTGCAGCTTCCAGACTAGACATTATCTGAAAAGATAAGAGAAGAAAAACAAATTAGTCTGAAAAATTAAATGACATACCTAAAATATAACAGTTACACTATCCAAAACTCTCCCTACTGCTGCACCTTCCTGGTGTTGGAATAGTAAATTGCACCCCTACACCATCCAACACTTTCCCTACTGCTGCACCTTCCTGGAGTTGGAATAGAAAATTGCACCCCTACACCATCCAACACTTTCCCTACTGCTGCACCTTCCTGGAGTTGGAATAGTAAATTGCACCCCTACACCATCCAACACTTTCCCTACTGCTGCACCTTCCTGGAGTTGGAATAGTAAATTGCACCCCTACACCATCCAACACTTTCCCTACTGCTGCACCTACCTGGAGTTGGAATAGTAAATTGCACCCCTACACTATCCAACACTTTCCCTACTGCTGCACCTTCCTGGAGTTGGAATAGTAAATTGCACCCCTACACCATCCAACACTTTCCCTACTGCTGCACCAACCTTGAGTTGGAATAGTAAATTACACCCCTACACCATCCAACACTTTCCCTACTGCTGCACCTTCCTGGAGTTGGAATAGTAAATTGCACCCCTACGCCATCCAACTGTTTCCCTACTGCTGCACCTTCTTGGAGTTGGAATAGTAAATTACACCCCTACACCATCCAACACTTTCCCTACTGCTGCACCTTCCTGGAGTTGGAATAGTAAATTGCACCCCTACACCATCCAACACTTTCCCTACTGCTGCACCTACCTGGAGTTGGAATAGTAAATTGCACCCCTACACCATCCAACACTTTCCCTACTGCTGCACCTTACTGGAGTTGGAATAGTAAATTGCACCCCTACACCATCCAACAGTTTCCCTACTGCTGCACCTTCCTGGAGTTGGAATAGTATATTGCACCCCTACACCATCCAATACTTTCCCTACTGCTGCACCTTCCTGGAGTTGGAATAGTAAATTGCACCCCTACACCATCCAACACTTTCCCTACTGCTGCTCCTTCCTGGAGTTGGATTAGTAAATTGCACCCCTACACCATCCAACACTTTCCCTACTGCTGCACCTTCCTGGAGTTGGAATAGTAAATTGCACCCCTACACCATCCAACACTTTCCCTACTGCTGCACCTTCCTGGAGTTGGAATAGTAAATTGCACCCCTACACCATCCAACACTTTCATACTGCTGCACCTTCCTGGAGTTGGAATAGTAAATTGCACCCCTACACCATCCAACACTTTCATACTGCTGCACCTTAAAATGTTGTTTAAAAATACCTTGTTTTTTTAAAATTGGTTTTCTTGGTGAGTCTTCTTAAGTGGGAATGGCCTGTAGGCTGGAGTAGACAATTATGTGTTGATTGGAATCGCAAAACAAAAACAATTGTCTGCAAAAGTGATAAAAGGAAAAAATGTGAAAACTGAACGTTGTAGAGAAATGCAAATTTACAATAACTTTTTGCAAAAATTATATTTATTTTAACTTATAGTACATAACACTTTCCCTACTGTTGCACCTTCCTGGAGTTGGAATAGAAAATTGCACCCCTACACCATCCAACACTTTCCCTAATGTTGCACCTTCCTGGAGTTGGAATAGTAAATTGCACCCCTACACCATCCAATACTTTCCCTACTGCTGCACCTTCCTGGAGTTGGAATCGTAAATTGCACCCCTACACCATCCAACACTTTCCCTACTGCTGCACCTTCCTGGAGTTGGAATAGTAAATTTCACCCCTACACCATCCAACATTTTCCCTACTGCTGCACCTTCCTGGAGTTGGAATAGTAAATTGCACCCCTACACCATCCAACACTTTCCCTACTGTTGCACCTTACTGGAGTTGGAATAGTAAATTGCACCCCTACACCATCCAACATTTTCCCTACTGCTGCACCTTCCTGGAGTTGGAATAGTAAATTGCACCCCAACACCATCCAACACTTTCCCTACTGCTGCACCTTCCTGGAGTTGGAATAGTAAATTGCACCCCTACACCATCCAACATTTTCCCTACTGCTGCACCTTCCTGGAGTTGGAATAGTAAATTGCATCCCTACACCATCCAACACTTTCCCTACTGCTGCACCAACCTTGAGTTCTGAAAAAAAATTCTTCAAACTGCAACTCTTTTTAAAATTATTTTTGAAATTTATTTACATTAACAATTAAATGGTTAGTCTAACATATTGAAGGTTTAAAAACAATGCTGTATAACAATACCTTGTTTTTTTGAAAATGCTTTTCTTGGTGAGGCTTGTAAAGTTGAATTGGCCTGTTGGCTGGAGTTGTAAGGTATGTGATCGAAAGAATCTTTCTGCAACGAAACAAACAATTGTCTTTGGAAAAAAAAGAGGAAAAAAAAACCCTTAACGTTGTTTTAAAATGTAAATTCAGATTAACTTTTAAAAATTATGACATAGAATATAACTAATACTACATAACACTTTCCTAACTACTGCATCTTCCTGGAGTTAAAATAGAGAAATGTACCCCTACACCATCCAATACTTTCCCTACTGCTGCACCTTCCTGGAGTTAGAATACTTAATTGTACCCCTACACTATCCATTAGTTATCCTATTTCTGCACTTTAGTGGAGTAACAATTGCAAAAGGAATGACTATTAAATTGTGGAAATTATAACACTGATAATGTAAAATACCTTTTTCAGTTGTTGTTTGTTCTCGTGCCTTTAAGGTAATGCTTGCTGCAGGATAAAGTTATTTTTTTGTAACCGATTTACTCTGGAAAAAAAATTTTTTTTTATAAATTAATGTTACTTAGCCAACGTTGGTTAAAAAAAAAAACCATTTTTTAAAAATATGATATTTGACAAATGAGTATGAGTAACAATTGGTTAAGCAAAACATAATACACATTGAATGCATTTTAAAATAAGAGTAATAATGGATACACCTACACTATCACTCTATTACTGTACTGCTGAACATTCTGGGACTAAGAAAACTAATAGTTACCTCAGTAACATGAAACGCTTTTTCAGATGTAGTACCTAACTGAAGTCTTATTAGTAATTGTTACCCCTGCACCATGGTATAATTTCGTTTTTGATGTAGTGAGAATGAGGAAAAAAAAAATTTACCTTTGCAATACAACACTTTAGCTAATGATAAAAATATATTTTTAAAGTAAAATAATTAATATTAAATTACATTTACCTTCACAATAGTAAAGGTGATTTGATTACGTGGAGGTGATGCAAAATTAGGTACACCAATTCTTGATTCTCAATATTTTGCAAGTTTCTGTTTTTGGAAAAGAAAGTAGTTGTTTTAAGTTGGTATATATTTTTAGTGATAACAAATTAGAAACAGTACATTTTAAAAGTTAATATTAAAAATTTTAAAATATATTTTGTATGGAAAGCAAACATATTTTACGCAAAACCATGGTATAAAAATATTTTACTGACTTACTAGTAGTTGTCTACTAATAATGCTTTTCCGAACGAATTCAGTGCTCTCTCTGAGGAGGTCGCAGTGGAGGTGACAGAGGGTCAGGTTTTGACGTCTGGTCTCTCTGGTAGTTGATAATCAACTGATTGCAAAATGGTGTCTTCCTGGTATTTATAAGTTTTACTCTGTGTCACTATTAATTTTTTTTAAAACTGCGTTCGTTGTGTTTTTTTTTATACTTTATTTTACTGTGGAAAATGATAATTTAAAAAAGCATTTAAAAATGTATTGTTGTCATTCATTTGCTCCGTTTTGGCATCCATTTTGGAACATGTCTTTTGGTATTGTTTTCATAGAAAGTGTAGTAGGACAAGTTTTACAAGTGAGATGGATAAAATGGCGCCTATGTGTATGTGTCTTCTGTTTTACTCTGTTTACTTACTTTCCGATGTAATCATGATAAAAATGTGTATGTACTGTTGTTAAATCTTTCGTTCTTTTTGTAAAACTATGAAATGTGTGAAAACGGAATTTTAGGGGGGATTTTGAGTATTAATTTTAATACTCGAGTATTAATTTTAATACTCGAGTATTAATTTGGTAATGCGTTTCAGTAGATTTACGTACAGTTTTTCTCCACATTTTAATACACTTCCCCACCCTAAAACCCCTAATTTCCCTGCATCCCGTGCCAGATTTTATTGTACTTTTAAATAAAAAATAAAAAAAATTGCGTTGTAATGGTATGCGTTGTAATAGATTTCGTTGTAACAGCACTTTTCAGTATTTTAATAGGTTTTGCGTTGTAAAAGTATTCGTTGTAAAGTAATGCGTTGTAGTAGTACTTGCGTTGTAAAAAATGCGTTGTAATGGTATGCGTTGTAATAGCATGCGTTGTAACGTCATACATCCCGCCACAAGCGAGTGAACCATACGTTTATGGAGGGCGTCTCCGCCTTTTTCCAATATAGTGCCACCGTCTGCTTGGCAGCACTTAGCATGTGGAGGCTCAGGTGCCGGTCACGACCCGTCATGGCTCGCGCGTTCGCTGGTCTGAGGCCCAGTACCACCACCAACGGATCCGCAGGCAAGGGGTACCCCAGGACCCGTTTGATATGGCTGAGAACCTCCTTCCAAAAGATAGCCAGGAGGGGCACGTCCACCAAATATGGATAAAGTCACCCAGTGCCTGCGTGCAGCGCCAACATAAGGAGGAGGTCTTAGGAAACATTTTCTGAAGCCGGGCGGGGGTGTAGTACCATTGAGTCATCACCTTATAGGCCGACTCCTGCTGGGGAATGCTACGTAGAATTTTTGGAATATCCCTCCAGAGCCTGGCCCACTGAGGGGGAGTAACACCTGAGCCTGGAACAGTCTGCCAACGCAGTTGGTATGGGTGAGGGTCCGGGCGCTGCGACTGCTGTAACACCCCGTAGATGTGGGAGATCAGCCCCTTATACGCCCCAAATGTACGAGCTAGCTGTTCGAACGGAGTGAAGGGTCGCGTGGCCGCCTGGGTCAAGGAGAAGCCCTGGATCCAGTGCCGAAGTTGGATGTACTGGAATTCGTCGCTGTCCTTCAGCCCAAATTCCAGCTGACATTGGGCAAAGGATTTAAGACCACCGCCCGCGAAGAGGTTCCCAATCGTCCGACATCCGGTTTCCGTCCAGTTCGCAAAGTAGTGCGGATGGCACGCCGGGGGGAACTGCGGGTTACGTGCAATCGGCGTGTGAGGGGACAGGAAGGTGGTAAGTCCCCTGCGAACCGCCACCCTATCCCAAATCTCCAGAACCGTCTTGGTGGGCACGGCCATATAGGCGCTACGATGGCGCGCCTCCCGGGGCAGCCAGGCATGGTCCCACAATGGACGGCAAGTAACTGCCCTATCCATGTGGAACCACACCTTTTCGCTCTCCCATGCCCCCCACTCCAGGACATAGCGGAGGTGCGACGCCCAGTAATACTCGAGGAGATTCGGGCAGGCAAGGCCACCCCTATCACGGGGGAGCATTAAGAGTTTATTAGAGAGGCGCGGCTTCTTTCCGCCCCATATGAAGGCCACCAATTCGCGTTGCAGTCCTTGTATCTGGTGCTTCGGAATAGGTGTCGGCAACGTTTGGAAGAGGTAAAGGATCTTCGGCAAAATCGACATTTTCACCGTATTAAGTCGCCCGAGCCAGGAAAGCGGTAGGGCCTTCCACCCGCGCAGGTCCTGCTGGACCGAAAGTTTATACTCCTGCCAATTAGCCTGCGACCAGGTGGCCAGATCCGGATGCAGATTGAGGCCCAGATAGCGCACTGACTCAGTCGCCCATTGATACGGGACACACGCTTGGAGCGACCGAAGTTCCTCGGCCGGGATCGAAATATTAAGGGCCCAAGATTTTGTGTGATTGATTTTAAGCCCGGAGGTGCACTCAAAATCTTGGAGTAGCCGATGTAGGGCTGGTAGCGAGCGCGACGGGTCAGATAAAGTAAGGCGAAGGTCATCCGCGAAGAGAGCGATCTTATGTTCCACCCCCCGAAGCGATCGTCGGGAGACCATCTTATGATTGCAAGAGGCTCCACTATCATCGCGAACAGCAGGGGCGACAAGGGGCAGCCCTGCCGTGTGCCCCTGCAGATGGGGAAGGCCTGCGTGAGCTGACCATTCACGCTCACTCTAGCCACCGGCGAAATATAGGGGGCCATGATGCGCGCCACCATCCTCGGGCCCAGACCCACCTTCTGTAAGACCGCCCGCAGGAACGACCAGTCCACTCGGTCGAACGCTTTTTCCGCGTCGAGCGAGAGCAAGCAGGCTGGTATCCCCCAATGTTTAGCTTTCCCGACTATGTGTGCCACCCGACGCACATTGTCCGCCCCTTGATGATGCTGGATAAACCCCACCTGGTCCGGTTCAATTAGGTTGGGCATGTGAGTACTAATCCTTTTGGCCAAGAGCTTAGTGTGCAGCTTAAGATCCGTATTTAACAGGGCAATGGGCCGATAGGAGGAGCAAAGGGTATGGTCCTTCCCGGGCTTTGGTATGAGGGCTATTTCGACCATCGCCATGTCCGGCGAGGGCCCCGCCAGCTCGTCGAATGAATTCAAGAGCCGGAGAAGATACGGCTGGAGTTGCGGCCAAAAGGCGCGATAGAAGGATACCGGCAGCCCATCCGGGCCTGGTGCCTTACCCAGCGGAAGATCACTCAAAGCGCCGGCCATTTCTGCCGAGGTGATGAGGACTTCGAGAAGCTCAGACTGACTCGCGCTCAAAGGATCCCAGACACAGGCGCCCATGGTAGACGAGATCAAATCCGCCCTCGGTGGGTCGGCGGTATACAAGGTCGCGTAGAAGTCCTGAAATTCCTGTAACTTATCCAATTCCGTGACCGCCCACGACCCCTCCGCAGCTTCGCAATATGGGCCTTCGCCGCCCGCGTACGCAAGCGTCGTGCCAAAACCGTGCCCACCTTATCCCCCCCGGCGGAGTACCGCTGCTTAAGTGCCAGTAAGGCACGCTCCGCCTTGTTCGTCCGATGCGCCCGGAGCTGGCCGCGAAGGATCGCCAGGCGTCGTTTATGCGCTGCCAGCGGCCGCTCTTGGTCCATTTTTTCAAGCGTCTGGACCTCCTGCGTAAGCTTGGTCTCATAGAGCAGCGCCTCCCGCGCCCTTGCAGCAGCAATGGCAGTGAGGGTACCCCTTATGGTAGCCTTGAATGCGTCCCACAGGAGTGGAAGGGGGGTCCCCGGGAGATCATTCGCCTCAAAGTATGCCAGAATGGCCGCCTGTATTTCCTCCTTGTCCACCGGGTCCCGAAGGACGTGATCCAGAAACCGCCACCTACAGGAGCGCGGAGGACCATTACGGCGCTCGCGCAAACACAGTTCCACGTGGGCATGATCAGATATGGAGATGGTAGAGTGTGCCGCCGCAACCACATCCCCAAGTAGGGCATGAGAGACCAGCAGCAAGTCGATACGAGAGTAGGAGCGATGCGCATGTGAATAGTACGTGTAATCGCGCCGGCCCGGTGAGTGGTAGCGCCAGACATCCACCAGGTTCAAAGCACCAAAGGCGCCTTTTACCGCTGCAGACATGGCCCCCACCCTGTGAAAAGCCCCCCCACAGCGATCGAGCTCTGCGTCCCACACCAAGTTAAAATCACCGCCCACTACGAGGTCCGTGTTCACCGGCTCAAGGTGTTCCCTGATCAGCCAGCGCAAAAAGGCATCTTGACCCTGATTGGGAGCATAGAGGTTGCATAAGGTAAGCGCGCGATGACCCCTCCTGACCTCAACCTGCAAAAAACGTCCCTCGCCATCCCTGATCACTTTGGTAGCACCCGGGGTGATCCCCGCCCTGCAGAGGATAGCCACCCCCGCCGTCTTGGTGGAAGCCGAGGCCCAGAACTGCCGAGGGAAGCGGGGGTGAGCCATGCGGGTGACATCAGCCCTAAGGAGATGAGTCTCCTGGAGAAGAATTATGTCAGGGTTCTGGAGCAGCAGGTACCGCCAGATTTGGCGGCGCTTGTTGGGTGAGTTGAGCCCCTTCACGTTAAGAGAGAGAATTTTCCAGCAAGGGTCAGAAGTCATAGTTCCAAGGCCACAGGGGAAGCAGCATGCTCTCCTATCGTCCAGGCGCTAGCCTGGCCCCCCCGCCGAAAGGGTACCAAAGGGAAGGGAAGGAAGGGGGAGGAAAGAGGCCAAAGGACACAATGTAAACTCGTAGACGGCCAACATGGCCAACTTATCCTATTCCAGTCCAGGGAGTTGCCAGGCACTACGGCACAAGCTGTCCCGGAGATGTCACTCTCCCATGGATAGGCGTGGGGGTTCGTCATCGCCTGACCAGGAGACCAAATCACAAGGGCCCGCTCCGGGCCGCCGCCTCCTCATGAAAGATGAAGATCCAGCATCAGGCACAAGCTCGCAGTCAGCTGAAGCGCCAAGGGCAGGCAAGCAGAATCCTCCTGATGGGCCACAGGCCGATCCGACAGAGAGTCCACTCAACACTAAGACTGACTCCAACAAGGGGTGTCCTCCCTCTGAGGCCTCACTACCAAAACATACCTCAGTCTGTTACAGGGAGGCATCTCAATGAAATCTACTTGCATTCTGGTGAAAGGCCCTCCTTCAACTGTTTTACTTCTTCCCAAGTTCCCACAATGTTAGTGAACATCAATGAGCAAGAAGACATTTCTCTTTCCTTAGCCCGATTGACCGAATTCTGATTTCGTGCACAATACTGTGCCATGTCGTTTGCGTACCTGTTCCCAGTGGCGATATAATCACCACCTTGACTATGTGCAGCACATTTTACAACAGCCAATTGTTTAGGCAGCTGTATCGCCTCAAGCAACTTTCCAACCACTTCTGCATTCTTAATAGGAGTTCCACTCGAGGTCAGGAAACCTCTTTGTAGCCATAATTGGCCAAAGTCGTGGACGACTCCAAAGCCATACTGGCTGTCAATTATTACAGTTACTCTCACACTCTTCCCAATCTTGCATGCTCTAGTCAAGCCACAAGTTCAGCTACCTGGGCTGATTTCACTCCTTTTAAATATGATGCTTCAATTACTGCTGCAACTGTGCATACTGCATACGCTGCACTCAGCACTCCTTCATCTGTTCTCAAACATGACCCATCAACAAACATCACAAAATCACTTTCTGACAAAATTACATCTTTTATGTCTGGTCGTGGTTTGATACAAAAATCAAGTACATCCAGACAATCATGATCAACTTCATCTCTTACCTCCACAATCTCATTATCAGGCAACAATGTTGCTGGATTCACATTCACACATCTTGCAAGACTCACATTAGTTGCACCCAATATGACCTTTTCATACTTAGTCAGCCGACTGTGTGTCATATATTGAGTACGACTCCTTGTCAACAGAATTGCTACATCATGGGGTACAAACACTTTCAATGGATATCCCATCACAATTCCTTCACTCTGCTCCATACTTCGACATGATGCAGCCACTGCTTTCAGACATCCAGGTAAACCTACAGCTACTGGATCTAGCATTGATGAAAAGTATGCAATTGGTCTTCTCAATTTCCCATGTAAGATGAAGATCCAGCATCAGGCACAAGCTCGCAGTCAGCTGAAGCACCAAGGGCAGGCAAGCAGAATCCTCCTGATGGGCCACAGGCCGATCCGACAGAGAGTCCACTCAACACTAAGACTGACTCCAACAAGGGGTGTCCTCCCTCTGAGGCCTCACTTGAGGGGAGATGCTTGTGAGCTCGACAGCGACGGGCCCCCCTCAAGGGACTTGATGTGCTGGATGATATCCTGCTTGTCCCGGGACGCCCTGCTGCCATCCGGGGAAGAAGGGCGGCGAGATCGTCGCACGGTGGACCATTGTGGCTTCAGCGGAGTTCTGTGAGCAGCAGACCGCCGCGCTGGGCTGACCAGCGGAGAGTCCGGGATCTGGAGCAGTTGGGCCGCCTCCCGATAGGAGCGCAGCACCCGGCACTTGGATTCCCATTGGAACATGATGGCGAAAGGGTGTCCCCACTGGTAGCGGATATTAAGGTCTCGCAACTTGTCGGTGATAGGCCTGAAGTCTCTGCGGCGTCTGAGAGTCGTAGGGGCCAGGTCCTGAAACAGCTGAATGGACATGCCTTTGTATTGAATTGCGGGTTTATCTCTGGCGGCTTTGAGGATCGCCTCTTTCTCAACAAAGAAGTGGACCCGCGTCAGAATGTCGGGGAGAAGTCCAGGCCGTCCCGGTGGTCCCGAGACCCTGTGCGCTCGATCTAGAGCCGGCGGCGAGGCATCATCGTCTCCGCAGATGTCATGGAGCAACTCCGCCACAAATGTCATGATATCTGTGCCTTCCGCCCCAGTTGGAACACCCCTAATGCGGATGTTGTTCCGGCGCCCCATATTTTCCAAGTCTTCCTGCTTGATCTGGAGCTCGACGTGCTGTTCCTCCAGGGTCGCCAACCGCTGCCACAGGTGTTCCTGATCCTCCGTGCGGGCATCCAGGGTCTTCTCCATGTCGTCTACCCTACCGCCCAGCTCCCCCACATCTCTCCGAAGGTCTTTGACGCAGGCCTGCACCTCAGTACGAAGCGACCCAATCTCCGTCTTGAGCTCCTGCATGAACAGCGCCATAAAGGACTGGGTGACCGGCTCAGCGGATGCGCCCGCTCCCGACGGCATGGCGCCCGTCTTGCCCCACAGGTCAATAACTGAGGTATCTTTAGAGTCCGCCGGGGGTCCCTTCGCTGCTTTCGTGCGGGTCATGTCGTGAATGCTGCAGGGTTGTTCCCCTCGCGCAGGCGGTTGCAGCAAGACGCGCCCAGCACCCCAGAGTCCATGCTGGCGCCTCAGGGCACAAGCCCGCCAGAGGAGCCCCCGAGTCCTGCGTCCACTTTCAGGGGCCCACCACACCCCAAGGCGGCCCCCGGGCCAGACCCGGCCCCATCAGTATTCGGGGAGGTTGCAAGCACCCCCAGAGGGACTCCCTCCGCAGCGGGTGGCGTCTTCTTCCAGCGCTTCCCCCGGCTTTCCAAGGGCTCCCGCCCTGTGCTGACCGGTCCCCAGGGGCTGAGCAGGTGGGGCAGAAGCGCGCGAGTGCGTTCCGGGGCCCAGAGCCCCCAACAGTCTCCACCAGCGGGGCGATCAGTAGGTCCCGCGCGACAGAGGGGCAGGGGGGCAGGCCCACACTCCGCAGCAAAGGGCACCCGCAGGGATCTTCCGGGCCAGTCGCCCCGCAAACCCAGGGCCCAAGGGCACGGCCCGCAGGCCACCACCAGCCAGTCCCGGGGCCCCTCACCTCATCCGCCGGCACTCGCCTGAAGCCTCCCCCAGCGCCGTCCTCGCCACCAGGCGCCAGCCGCGACCAGCACTCAAGATGGCGGCCAGCCTCTCCGCCCCCGGCACCAGGCACTCAGGATCCAGCCGGGAAGCGCCACGCGGGGATCGCCGTCCGGATCTCCCTCCGGTGCATCCGCCGCCGTCACACAGTCACCTCCGTCACCGTCCCCTACCGGTACGTTGTGCCTCAGGCAGCCGCCTCCGTCTCCCGGTCTCCTCCGCCCGCCAGTGCCTCTGCCAGTGGGAAAATGGCGGCCGCCACCCCGGCCCCGATGTCCCCGGGGTCCACGGCCCCTGCAGCCCAAGGTACGCTGTAGGTCTGGGCCGTCCCGGCCTCCCCAGCTCACCAGGCGACTCCAGCTCGGCCCACGCGGCCGCGAGGTCTCCCTTGCGTGGTGGGGACAGGCGCTCGGGCGGCAGGCAAAATGGCGGGCAGCACAGCAATCTTCAGTCTCTCCGCGGCCTTCTATGCCGTTGGCCCCGGTCACCGGACGCCAAGCAGCCCTCAGCGGGCGCCCCCCGCACTCCGCCGCCACGGGTGCCGATTCAAGCACTGCCGCAGCCGCTACTCCGCAGTTACAGGCATTAAAACACAGCGGCAGCCCGGAGCAGAAGCAGCGTGCGTCTCACTCCATGCCCGGCGAGACCACGCCCCCCTTCTGTGGGCTTTTATCCTTACCCAATCACCTGGGCTCAGATCATGGGCTTGCTTCTTTTCAAGTTTGGTGGCATCTGGTCCAACCTGATGAAACACAGAATGAACTGCGTCAGCTAGGCCTTTACAGTATTCCAACACCATGTCATCAGAAATTGTCATCAGCTTGTTGACTGGTATAAACACATGTCTCATTGCACGTCCCATGATTATTTCATGAGGACTCAATCCTGTAGTTCTGTCTGGAATGGCCCTGATTGTCATGAGTACAACAGGCAAGACATCAGGCCATTTCATACCTGTGGCCAAACACATTTTCCCTATTCTATTTTTGATAGTACCATTCATCTGTTCAACCACACCAGAAGCCTCTGGTCGGTAGGCACAATGTAGTTTTTGTTGTACATTCAATGCTTCACAAATTAATCCTACAATCTCATTATGGAAGTGTCCTCCTCGGGCTGACTCAATTGTCACTGGGATCCCGAACCTTGGGATGAATTCTCTCAGCAGTAGCTTGGCTACTGTCAACCCATCATTTCTTCTTGTTGGGAATGCTTCCACCCACCTGGAGAATAAGCAGACCACTACCAAAACATACCTCAGTCTGTTACAGGGAGGCATCTCAATGAAATCTACTTGCATTCTGGTGAAAGGCCCTCCTTCTCGACCTATTGTTCCCAGACTCACTACTGTCTTCCTGCCAGGATTGTACTGCTGACATATTAAGCATCTCTGACAAAGACTCTCTGCCACAAGTCTGAATTTTGCATTGTACCAGGTCTGTTTAAATGACCTGATCATAGCATCCCATCCAATATGTCCCTGGCCATGATACATCCGTGCCATGGTAGACATCATGCTATCAGGTATAACTGGTCTTCCATCTCGATAGACCCACACATGATCCTTTTCCCATGGGGCACATCCTGCTTTTACCCACTGTCTCATTTCCTCATCTCCTGCCTCATCCTGCAACTGTTTTACTTCTTCCCAAGTTCCCACAATGTTAGTGAACATCAATGAGCAAGAAGACATTTCTCTTTCCTTAGCCCGATTGACCGAATTCTGATTTTGTGCACAATACTGTGCCATGTCGTTTGCGTACCTGTTCCCAGTGGCGATATAATCACCACCTTGACTATGTGCAGCACATTTTACAACAGCCAATTGTTTAGGCAGCTGTATCGCCTCAAGCAACTTTCCAACCACTTCTGCATTCTTAATAGGAGTTCCACTCGAGGTCAGGAAACCTCTTTGTAGCCATAATTGGCCAAAGTCGTGGACGACTCCAAAGCCATACTGGCTGTCAATTATTACAGTTACTCTCACACTCTTCCCAATCTTGCATGCTCTAGTCAAGCCACAAGTTCAGCTACCTGGGCTGATTTCACTCCTTTTAAATATGATGCTTCAATTACTGCTGCAACTGTGCATACTGCATACGCTGCACTCAGCACTCCTTCATCTGTTCTCAAACATGACCCATCAACAAACATCACAAAATCACTTTCTGACAAAATTACATCTTTTATGTCTGGTCGTGGTTTGATACAAAAATCAAGTACATCCAGACAATCATGATCAACTTCATCTCTTACCTCCACAATCTCATTATCAGGCAACAATGTTGCTGGATTCACATTCACACATCTTGCAAGACTCACATTAGTTGCACCCAATATGACCTTTTCATACTTAGTCAGCCGACTGTGTGTCATATATTGAGTACGACTCCTTGTCAACAGAATTGCTACATCATGGGGTACAAACACTTTCAATGGATATCCCATCACAATTCCTTCACTCTGCTCCATACTTCGACATGATGCAGCCACTGCTTTCAGACATCCAGGTAAACCTACAGCTACTGGATCTAGCATTGATGAAAAGTATGCAATTGGTCTTCTCAATTTCCCATGTAAGATGAAGATCCAGCATCAGGCACAAGCTCGCAGTCAGCTGAAGCACCAAGGGCAGGCAAGCAGAATCCTCCTGATGGGCCACAGGCCGATCCGACAGAGAGTCCACTCAACACTAAGACTGACTCCAACAAGGGGTGTCCTCCCTCTGAGGCCTCACTTGAGGGGAGATGCTTGTGAGCTCGACAGCGACGGGCCCCCCTCAAGGGACTTGATGTGCTGGATGATATCCTGCTTGTCCCGGGACGCCCTGCTGCCATCCGGGGAAGAAGGGCGGCGAGATCGTCGCACGGTGGACCATTGTGGCTTCAGCGGAGTTCTGTGAGCAGCAGACCGCCGCGCTGGGCTGACCAGCGGAGAGTCCGGGATCTGGAGCAGTTGGGCCGCCTCCCGATAGGAGCGCAGCACCCGGCACTTGGATTCCCATTGGAACATGATGGCGAAAGGGTGTCCCCACTGGTAGCGGATATTAAGGTCTCGCAACTTGTCGGTGATAGGCCTGAAGTCTCTGCGGCGTCTGAGAGTCGTAGGGGCCAGGTCCTGAAACAGCTGAATGGACATGCCTTTGTATTGAATTGCGGGTTTATCTCTGGCGGCTTTGAGGATCGCCTCTTTCTCAACAAAGAAGTGGACCCGCGTCAGAATGTCGGGGAGAAGTCCAGGCCGTCCCGGTGGTCCAGAGACCCTGTGCGCTCAATCTAGAGCCGGCGGCGAGGCATCATCGTCTCCGCAGATGTCATGGAGCAACTCCGCCACAAATGTCATGATATCTGTGCCTTCCGCCCCAGTTGGAACACCCCTAATGCGGATGTTGTTCCGGCGCCCCCTATTTTCCAAGTCTTCCTGCTTGATCTGGAGCTCGACGTGCTGTTCCTCCAGGGTCGCCAACCGCTGCCACAGGTGTTCCTGATCCTCCGTGCGGGCATCCAGGGTCTTCTCCATGTCGTCTACCCTACCGCCCAGCTCCCCCACATCTCTCCGAAGGTCTTTGACGCAGGCCTGCACCTCAGTACGAAGCGACCCAATCTCCGTCTTGAGCTCCTGCATGAACAGCGCCATAAAGGACTGGGTGACCGGCTCAGCGGACGCGCCCGCTCTCGACGGCATGGCGCCCGTCTTGCCCCACAGGTCAATAACTGAGGTATCTTTAGAGTCCGCCGGGGGTCCCTTCGCTGCTTTCGTGCGGGTCATGTCGTGAATGCTGCAGGGTTGTTCCCCTCGCGCAGGCGGTTGCAGCAGGACGCGCCCAGCACCCCAGAGTCCACGCTGGCGCCTCAGGGCACAGGCCCGCCAGAGGAGCCCCCGAGTCCTGCGTCCACGTTCAGGGGCCCACCACACCCCAAGGCGGCCCCCGGGCCAGACCCGGCCCCGTCAGTATTCGGGGAGGTTGCAAGCACCCCCAGAGGGACTCCCTCCGCAGCGGGTGGCGTCTTCTTCCAGCGCTTCCCCCGGCTTTCCAAGGGCTCCCGCCCTGTGCTGACCGGTCCCCAGGGGCTGAGCAGGTGGGGCAGAAGCGCGCGAGTGCGTTCCGGGGCCCAGAGCCCCCAACAGTCTCCACCAGCGGGGCGATCAGTAGGTCCCGCGCGACAGAGGGGCAGGGGGGCAGGCCCACACTCCGCAGCAAAGGGCACCCGCAGGGATCTTCCGGGCCAGTCGCCCCGCAAACCCAGGGCCCAAGGGCACGGCCCGCAGGCCACCACCAGCCAGTCCCGGGGCCCCTCACCTCATCCGCCGGCACTCGCCTGAAGCCTCCCCCAGCGCCGTCCTCGCCACCAGGCGCCAGCCGCGACCAGCACTCAAGATGGCGGCCAGCCTCTCCGCCCCCGGCACCAGGCATTCAGGATCCAGCCGGGAAGCGCCACGCGGGGATCGCCGTCCGGATCTCCCTCCGGTGCATCCGCCGCCGTCACACAGTCACCTCCGTCACCGTCCCCTACCGGTACGTTGTGCCTCAGGCAGCCGCCTCCGTCTCCCGGTCTCCTCCGCCCGCCAGGGCCTCTGCCAGTGGGAAAATGGCGGCCGCCACCCCGGCCCCGACGTCCACGGGGTCCACGGCCCCTGCAGCCCAAGGTACGCTGTAGGTCTGGGCCGTCCCGGCCTCCCCAGCTCACCAGGCGACTCCAGCTCGGCCCACGCGGCCGCGAGGTCTCCCTTGCGTGGTGGGGACAGGCGCTCGGGCGGCAGGCAAAATGGCGGGCAGCACAGCAATCTTCAGTCTCTCCGCGGCCTTCTATGCCGTTGGCCCCGGTCACCGGACGCCAAGCAGCCCTCAGCGGGCGCCCCCCCGCACTCCGCCGCCGCGGGTGCCGATTCAAGCCCTGCCGCAGCCGCTACTCCGCAGTTACAGGCATTAAAACACAGCGGCATCCCGGAGCAGAAGCAGCGTGCATCTCACTCCATGCCCGGCGAGACCACGCCCCCCTTCTGTGGACTTTTATCCTTACCCAATCACCTGGGCTCAGATCATGGGCTTGCTTCTTTTCAAGTTTGGTGGCATCTGGTCCAACCTGATGAAACACAGAATGAACTGCGTCAGCTAGGCCTTTACAGTATTCCAACACCATGTCATCAGAAATTGTCATCAGCTTGTTGACTGGTATAAACACATGTCTCATTGCACGTCCCATGATTATTTCAGCCAATTGTTTAGGCAGCTGTATCGCCTCAAGCAACTTTCCAACCACTTCTGCAGTCTTAATAGGAGTTCCACTCGAGGTCAGGAAACCTCTTTGTAGCCATAATTGGCCAAAGTCGTGGACGACTCCAAATCCATACTGGCTGTCAGTTATTACAGTCACTCTCACACTCTTCCCAATCTTGCATGCTCTAGTCAAGCCACAAGTTCAGCTACCTGGGCTGATTTCACTCCTTTTAAATATGATGCTTCAATTACTGCTGCAACTGTGCATACTGCATACGCTGCACTCAGCACTCCTTCATCTGTTCTCAAACATGACCCATCAACAAACATCACAAAATCACTTTCTGACAAAGGTACATCTTTTATGTCTGGTCGTGGTTTGGTACAAAAATCAAGTACATCCAGACAATCATGATCAACTTCATCTCTTACCTCCACAATCTCATTATCAGGCAACAATGTTGCTGGATTCACATTCACACATCTTGCAAGACTCACATTAGTTGCACCCAATATGACCTTTTCATACTTAGTCAGCCGACTGTGTGTCATATATTGAGTACGACTCCTTGTCAACAGAATTGCTACATCATGGGGTACAAACACTTTCAATGGATATCCCATCACAATTCCTTCACTCTGCTCCATACTTCGACATGATGCAGCCACTGCTTTCAGACATCCAGGTAAACCTACAGCTACTGGATCTAGCATTGATGAAAAGTATGCAATTGGTCTTCTCAATTTCCCATGTAAGATGAAGATCCAGCATCAGGCACAAGCTCGCAGTCAGCTGAAGCACCAAGGGCAGGCAAGCAGAATCCTCCTGATGGGCCACAGGCCGATCCGACAGAGAGTCCACTCAACACTAAGACTGACTCCAACAAGGGGTGTCCTCCCTCTGAGGCCTCACTTGAGGGGAGATGCTTGTGAGCTCGACAGCGACGGGCCCCCCTCAAGGGACTTGATGTGCTGGATGATATCCTGCTTGTCCCGGGACGCCCTGCTGCCATCCGGGGAAGAAGGGCGGCGAGATCGTCGCACGGTGGACCATTGTGGCTTCAGCGGAGTTCTGTGAGCAGCAGACCACCGCGCTGGGCTGACCAGCGGAGAGTCCGGGATCTGGAGCAGTTGGGCCGCCTCCCGATAGGAGCGCAGCACCCGGCACTTGGATTCCCATTGGAACATGATGGCGAAAGGGTGTCCCCACTGGTAGCGGATATTAAGGTCTCGCAACTTGTCGGTGATAGGCCTGAAGTCTCTGCGGCGTCTGAGAGTCGTAGGGGCCAGGTCCTGAAACAGCTGAATGGACATGCCTTTGTATTGAATTGCGGGTTTATCTCTGGCGGCTTTGAGGATCGCCTCTTTCTCAACAAAGAAGTGGACCCGCGTCAGAATGTCGGGGAGAAGTCCAGGCCGTCCCGGTGGTCCAGAGACCCTGTGCGCTCAATCTAGAGCCGGCGGCGAGGCATCATCGTCTCCGCAGATGTCATGGAGCAACTCCGCCACAAATGTCATGATATCTGTGCCTTCCGCCCCAGTTGGAACACCCCTAATGCGGATGTTGTTCCGGCGCCCCCTATTTTCCAAGTCTTCCTGCTTGATCTGGAGCTCGACGTGCTGTTCCTCCAGGGTCGCCAACCGCTGCCACAGGTGTTCCTGATCCTCCGTGCGGGCATCCAGGGTCTTCTCCATGTCGTCTACCCTACCGCCCAGCTCCCCCACATCTCTCCGAAGGTCTTTGACGCAGGCCTGCACCTCAGTACGAAGCGACCCAATCTCCGTCTTGAGCTCCTGCATGAACAGCGCCATAAAGGACTGGGTGACCGGCTCAGCGGACGCGCCCGCTCTCGACGGCATGGCGCCCGTCTTGCCCCACAGGTCAATAACTGAGGTATCTTTAGAGTCCGCCGGGGGTCCCTTCGCTGCTTTCGTGCGGGTCATGTCGTGAATGCTGCAGGGTTGTTCCCCTCGCGCAGGCGGTTGCAGCAGGACGCGCCCAGCACCCCAGAGTCCACGCTGGCGCCTCAGGGCACAGGCCCGCCAGAGGAGCCCCCGAGTCCTGCGTCCACGTTCAGGGGCCCACCACACCCCAAGGCGGCCCCCGGGCCAGACCCGGCCCCGTCAGTATTCGGGGAGGTTGCAAGCACCCCCAGAGGGACTCCCTCCGCAGCGGGTGGCGTCTTCTTCCAGCGCTTCCCCCGGCTTTCCAAGGGCTCCCGCCCTGTGCTGACCGGTCCCCAGGGGCTGAGCAGGTGGGGCAGAAGCGCGCGAGTGCGTTCCGGGGCCCAGAGCCCCCAACAGTCTCCACCAGCGGGGCGATCAGTAGGTCCCGCGCGACAGAGGGGCAGGGGGGCAGGCCCACACTCCGCAGCAAAGGGCACCCGCAGGGATCTTCCGGGCCAGTCGCCCCGCAAACCCAGGGCCCAAGGGCACGGCCCGCAGGCCACCACCAGCCAGTCCCGGGGCCCCTCACCTCATCCGCCGGCACTCGCCTGAAGCCTCCCCCAGCGCCGTCCTCGCCACCAGGCGCCAGCCGCGACCAGCACTCAAGATGGCGGCCAGCCTCTCCGCCCCCGGCACCAGGCATTCAGGATCCAGCCGGGAAGCGCCACGCGGGGATCGCCGTCCGGATCTCCCTCCGGTGCATCCGCCGCCGTCACACAGTCACCTCCGTCACCGTCCCCTACCGGTACGTTGTGCCTCAGGCAGCCGCCTCCGTCTCCCGGTCTCCTCCGCCCGCCAGGGCCTCTGCCAGTGGGAAAATGGCGGCCGCCACCCCGGCCCCGACGTCCACGGGGTCCACGGCCCCTGCAGCCCAAGGTACGCTGTAGGTCTGGGCCGTCCCGGCCTCCCCAGCTCACCAGGCGACTCCAGCTCGGCCCACGCGGCCGCGAGGTCTCCCTTGCGTGGTGGGGACAGGCGCTCGGGCGGCAGGCAAAATGGCGGGCAGCACAGCAATCTTCAGTCTCTCCGCGGCCTTCTATGCCGTTGGCCCCGGTCACCGGACGCCAAGCAGCCCTCAGCGGGCGCCCCCCCGCACTCCGCCGCCGCGGGTGCCGATTCAAGCCCTGCCGCAGCCGCTACTCCGCAGTTACAGGCATTAAAACACAGCGGCATCCCGGAGCAGAAGCAGCGTGCATCTCACTCCATGCCCGGCGAGACCACGCCCCCCTTCTGTGGACTTTTATCCTTACCCAATCACCTGGGCTCAGATCATGGGCTTGCTTCTTTTCAAGTTTGGTGGCATCTGGTCCAACCTGATGAAACACAGAATGAACTGCGTCAGCTAGGCCTTTACAGTATTCCAACACCATGTCATCAGAAATTGTCATCAGCTTGTTGACTGGTATAAACACATGTCTCATTGCACGTCCCATGATTATTTCAGCCAATTGTTTAGGCAGCTGTATCGCCTCAAGCAACTTTCCAACCACTTCTGCAGTCTTAATAGGAGTTCCACTCGAGGTCAGGAAACCTCTTTGTAGCCATAATTGGCCAAAGTCGTGGACGACTCCAAATCCATACTGGCTGTCAGTTATTACAGTCACTCTCACACTCTTCCCAATCTTGCATGCTCTAGTCAAGCCACAAGTTCAGCTACCTGGGCTGATTTCACTCCTTTTAAATATGATGCTTCAATTACTGCTGCAACTGTGCATACTGCATACGCTGCACTCAGCACTCCTTCATCTGTTCTCAAACATGACCCATCAACAAACATCACAAAATCACTTTCTGACAAAGGTACATCTTTTATGTCTGGTCGTGGTTTGGTACAAAAATCAAGTACATCCAGACAATCATGATCAACTTCATCTCTTACCTCCACAATCTCATTATCAGGCAACAATGTTGCTGGATTCACATTCACACATCTTGCAAGACTCACATTAGTTGCACCCAATATGACCTTTTCATACTTAGTCAGCCGACTGTGTGTCATATATTGAGTACGACTCCTTGTCAACAGAATTGCTACATCATGGGGTACAAACACTTTCAATGGATATCCCATCACAATTCCTTCACTCTGCTCCATACTTCGACATGATGCAGCCACTGCTTTCAGACATCCAGGTAAACCTACAGCTACTGGATCTAGCATTGATGAAAAGTATGCAATTGGTCTTCTCAATTTCCCATGTAAGATGAAGATCCAGCATCAGGCACAAGCTCGCAGTCAGCTGAAGCACCAAGGGCAGGCAAGCAGAATCCTCCTGATGGGCCACAGGCCGATCCGACAGAGAGTCCACTCAACACTAAGACTGACTCCAAGAAGGGGTGTCCTCCCTCTGAGGCCTCACTTGAGGGGAGATGCTTGTGAGCTCGACAGCGACGGGCCCCCCTCAAGGGACTTGATGTGCTGGATGATATCCTGCTTGTCCCGGGACGCCCTGCTGCCATCCGGGGAAGAAGGGCGGCGAGATCGTCGCACGGTGGACCATTGTGGCTTCAGCGGAGTTCTGTGAGCAGCAGACCACCGCGCTGGGCTGACCAGCGGAGAGTCCGGGATCTGGAGCAGTTGGGCCGCCTCCCGATAGGAGCGCAGCACCCGGCACTTGGATTCCCATTGGAACATGATGGCGAAAGGGTGTCCCCACTGGTAGCGGATATTAAGGTCTCGCAACTTGTCGGTGATAGGCCTGAAGTCTCTGCGGCGTCTGAGAGTCGTAGGGGCCAGGTCCTGAAACAGCTGAATGGACATGCCTTTGTATTGAATTGCGGGTTTATCTCTGGCGGCTTTGAGGATCGCCTCTTTCTCAACAAAGAAGTGGACCCGCGTCAGAATGTCGGGGAGAAGTCCAGGCCGTCCCGGTGGTCCAGAGACCCTGTGCGCTCAATCTAGAGCCGGCGGCGAGGCATCATCGTCTCCGCAGATGTCATGGAGCAACTCCGCCACAAATGTCATGATATCTGTGCCTTCCGCCCCAGTTGGAACACCCCTAATGCGGATGTTGTTCCGGCGCCCCCTATTTTCCAAGTCTTCCTGCTTGATCTGGAGCTCGACGTGCTGTTCCTCCAGGGTCGCCAACCGCTGCCACAGGTGTTCCTGATCCTCCGTGCGGGCATCCAGGGTCTTCTCCATGTCGTCTACCCTACCGCCCAGCTCCCCCACATCTCTCCGAAGGTCTTTGACGCAGGCCTGCACCTCAGTACGAAGCGACCCAATCTCCGTCTTGAGCTCCTGCATGAACAGCGCCATAAAGGACTGGGTGACCGGCTCAGCGGACGCGCCCGCTCTCGACGGCATGGCGCCCGTCTTGCCCCACAGGTCAATAACTGAGGTATCTTTAGAGTCCGCCGGGGGTCCCTTCGCTGCTTTCGTGCGGGTCATGTCGTGAATGCTGCAGGGTTGTTCCCCTCGCGCAGGCGGTTGCAGCAGGACGCGCCCAGCACCCCAGAGTCCACGCTGGCGCCTCAGGGCACAGGCCCGCCAGAGGAGCCCCCGAGTCCTGCGTCCACGTTCAGGGGCCCACCACACCCCAAGGCGGCCCCCGGGCCAGACCCGGCCCCGTCAGTATTCGGGGAGGTTGCAAGCACCCCCAGAGGGACTCCCTCCGCAGCGGGTGGCGTCTTCTTCCAGCGCTTCCCCCGGCTTTCCAAGGGCTCCCGCCCTGTGCTGACCGGTCCCCAGGGGCTGAGCAGGTGGGGCAGAAGCGCGCGAGTGCGTTCCGGGGCCCAGAGCCCCCAACAGTCTCCACCAGCGGGGCGATCAGTAGGTCCCGCGCGACAGAGGGGCAGGGGGGCAGGCCCACACTCCGCAGCAAAGGGCACCCGCAGGGATCTTCCGGGCCAGTCGCCCCGCAAACCCAGGGCCCAAGGGCACGGCCCGCAGGCCACCACCAGCCAGTCCCGGGGCCCCTCACCTCATCCGCCGGCACTCGCCTGAAGCCTCCCCCAGCGCCGTCCTCGCCACCAGGCACCAGCCGCGACCAGCACTCAAGATGGCGGCCAGCCTCTCCGCCCCCGGCACCAGGCATTCAGGATCCAGCCGGGAAGCGCCACGCGGGGATCGCCGTCCGGATCTCCCTCCGGTGCATCCGCCGCCGTCACACAGTCACCTCCGTCACCGTCCCCTACCGGTACGTTGTGCCTCAGGCAGCCGCCTCCGTCTCCCGGTCTCCTCCGCCCGCCAGGGCCTCTGCCAGTGGGAAAATGGCGGCCGCCACCCCGGCCCCGACGTCCACGGGGTCCACGGCCCCTGCAGCCCAAGGTACGCTGTAGGTCTGGGCCGTCCCGGCCTCCCCAGCTCACCAGGCGACTCCAGCTCGGCCCACGCGGCCGCGAGGTCTCCCTTGCGTGGTGGGGACAGGCGCTCGGGCGGCAGGCAAAATGGCGGGCAGCACAGCAATCTTCAGTCTCTCCGCGGCCTTCTATGCCGTTGGCCCCGGTCACCGGACGCCAAGCAGCCCTCAGCGGGCGCCCCCCCACACTCCGCCGCCGCGGGTGCCGATTCAAGCCCTGCCGCAGCCGCTACTCCGCAGTTACAGGCATTAAAACACAGCGGCAGCCCGGAGCAGAAGCAGCGTGCATCTCACTCCATGCCCGGCGAGACCACGCCCCCCTTCTGTGGACTTTTATCCTTACCCAATCACCTGGGCTCAGATCATGGGCTTGCTTCTTTTCAAGTTTGGTGGCATCTGGTCCAACCTGATGAAACACAGAATGAACTGCGTCAGCTAGGCCTTTACAGTATTCGAACACCATGTCATCAGAAATTGTCATCAGCTTGTTGACTGGTATAAACACATGTCTCATTGCACGTCCCATGATTATTTCAGCCAATTGTTTAGGCAGCTGTATCGCCTCAAGCAACTTTCCAACCACTTCTGCAGTCTTAATAGGAGTTCCACTCGAGGTCAGGAAACCTCTTTGTAGCCATAATTGGCCAAAGTCGTGGACGACTCCAAATCCATACTGGCTGTCAGTTATTACAGTCACTCTCACACTCTTCCCAATCTTGCATGCTCTAGTCAAGCCACAAGTTCAGCTACCTGGGCTGATTTCACTCCTTTTAAATATGATGCTTCAATTACTGCTGCAACTGTGCATACTGCATACGCTGCACTCAGCACTCCTTCATCTGTTCTCAAACATGACCCATCAACAAACATCACAAAATCACTTTCTGACAAAGGTACATCTTTTATGTCTGGTCGTGGTTTGGTACAAAAATCAAGTACATCCAGACAATCATGATCAACTTCATCTCTTACCTCCACAATCTCATTATCAGGCAACAATGTTGATGGATTCACATTCACACATCTTGCAAGACTCACATTAGTTGCACCCAATATGACCTTTTCATACTTGGTCAGCCGACTGTGTGTCATATATTGAGTACGACTCCTTGTCAACAGAATTGCTACATCATGGGGTACAAACACTTTCAATGGATATCCCATCACAATTCCTTCACTCTGCTCCATACTTCGACATGATGCAGCCACTGCTTTCAGACATCCAGGTAAACCTACAGCTACTGGATCTAGCATTGATGAAAAGTATGCAATTGGTCTTCTCAATTTCCCATGTTTCTGGGTCAACACAGAAAGTGCACATCCATTCCTCTCACTGCAATACAACTCGAATTCCTTCTCATAGTCAGGCATACCTAATGCAGGTGCTTCACACAAACCATCTGTGACGGGGTAGGGGATAGCGGTACCAAAAACACCCCTGACTGTCACTGTCAGGCACTTGATTGCGCTAAAAACCCTTCTCTCACCACGCAGGCATCTGAGGGACCTTCCCGGCTGGACAACTGGGCTCCGTACAATCACCTCGATTGGACGGTAGAGGATGAGTATCATACCTTTAAGAAGGAGTTTCCCTGCGTGGAAGCCCCTCCCCCGGATGACGTCTTCATCGGCGGGACTTCAAAGGAGAGTCCGAGAAGAGAGACGACGGACGGCGTTTCCCCGGAGGTCGAGAGAGAGCTAAGGAGACTGGAGGAGCGGGAGTCGGTGAGAAGGAGACTGGAGGAGCGGGAGTCGGAGAGAAGGAGAGCGGAGGAGCGTGAGGCGGATTGCGGAACATCGGAGGAGCACGAGCCCGAGCGGAAGGGAGCGGAGACGACGGAGCTGGAGTGGAGGAGACGGGCTGACCCCAGAGGCCGGACGGAAGGCGGAACCCACCTCGACGTGACAACTACGAGGGGAGAAACCTACAAGCCAGGAGGCCAACGTATCCGTGAGGCGCCCTGCCACGTTCCCGGGGGAGGAGCGTGGCTGGAGCAGGTATGAGGGAAAGTTGCGGGGTGGGTGGGGAAGGGAAAACGTTTCTGATTAAAGCCGCCTGTAGACTGTTCAGCTCCGATCAGACCACAGCACCTTCCCCCTGAGCACGTAGGCACGCAACGACTATTCCCCAACACGGTGTCCCTCACTCCCGGCCCTAAACTCACCACAGTACCCAGCGTTTGTCTGACACCTGCTTTCCTTTATCTTTTGGGGCGGATACACCGGGAGAGACCAGACCAGGACCACCCTTCCGAGACACCGCCAAGACCCGGGAAGACATCCAACGACAACCCCTACGCCAGGCAGCTGTCCCGAAGTGGGAACGTATTGCGGTGTAAACTGTTGAATAAAAGCTTACTAGAACCTCCTAAAGCCTGAGCCTGCGTATCTGTCACCTGAACCCACAACACTGGTGTCAGAAGTGGGATTTACCACCACAAGGTCCATCTGGAGGGAAAGATGGACGCCCTAATCCAGCACCTCGTCCAGGGACAGGAGAAATTGGAATGGGCAATACAACGACAGATGACGTCAGCACAGGCAGACCGGGACTTGTTCCAAAACACCATAACAGCTCAACTGGACAGTATACAGAAGACCAGCTCAGCCCCTACCCTACCGGTACCCATAGACCGCCGGCCCCTGTCTATCCCTAACCCCTCAGGTATCTCCTTGCAGACATACGTCCATGGTGAAGACCCCGACGTCTTTCTTATGAACTTCGAGAGGGCCGCCAGGGCATTGGGGTGGCCGGAGGAAAAGTGGCCCCATTTTTTGGCTCCCCTATTGACCGGAGAAGCCCAGTTTGCTTACCAGCTAGCCAACCCCTCGGGACTGGTCCCATATCCTACCATTAAGACGATTATACTTAACCATCTGGGGCTTGATGGGGAGGCCTACCGGATCCGGTTCCGGAAAGAACGAGGGATACCGGGAGAGAACCCCAAAACCCTGTTCATCAGGCTCAAGATGGCCGCTGACAAGTGGCTGAAGCCGTCGACTAGTACAATGGAGGACGTGATGACTAAAATATATCTAGAACAGTTCATGGAGGTTTTGCCGTACGCCAGTCAGAGATGGTTGAAGCAACATTCCGGATTAACGTTAGATGAGGCCATAGAAATGGCCGCCAACTATGCAAGAGCCCAACCCAAGTCCCTGGGATGGGAGGGAGAAAAGGGGCAAAAGGGAGTCATCCTCGGAAAAGGAGACAAGAAGCAGAGAAGCGTTGTTGAACCCCCTAGACCCCGGCCTATGCGGATGGAGGGTCCCCCTCCGGTTCGAGGGCCCCAGTGCTTCGATTGTGGGGACTGGGGTCATATAGCCAGGCTCTGCCCGAGGAAGCGGTCCACTGAGGAGCCGATGGAAGTAGGATACTTGCCACGGTCCGTACTGTACTCAGCCGAGATGGGGAGCTCATTCTACGTGAGTTTGCAGTTGAACGGGAGGACAGTGAGAGCCTTGTTAGATTCAGGCTGTCGACAGTCGGTGGTACAGGACCATCTCATACACCCACACCAGTATTTACCAGGCGCAGTGGTTCACATCCGTTGTGTACACGGGGACGTGAGACCGTATCCCCTTGCCCAGATAACTATACACCCCGTGAACAAAAGCCCCTGTACGGTGAGAGTGGGAGTGGTGAAGTCCCTTCCTGAGGAGATGCTGTTGGGGGTGGATAACCCAGAGTTTATGGCACTGTTTTCAGGGTCTATGGCTACAGCCCCTGTAGAGAGCCGGTTCGACAGGGCTGCTCTCCTGTCCCCAGAACCATGGGTTTTGGACCGCAGTTTTCGGTTCGCGCAGGCTAATGATACCACCCTATTTAACGCCTGGAAGAACGCCCATGTGACCCAAAACCAGGAGGTTAAAAAGTTTCCCCGTTTTTTTATTAAAAACGAGTTACTGTACCGGGAGGGGGCAGAGGGAGGGACTCCACAGCTGTTAGTACCCGTTTCTTTCCGAGAACAGGTCCTTTTCTTTGCCCATGCCCACCTTACAGCAGGGCATAGCGGAAAGGAGAAAACAACAGAGACCATAACGAGGTTCTTCTACTGGCCAGGGATATACAAAGATGTGCAGAACTACTGCATGAAGTGCGAGATATGCCAACGGAAAAATACACACCGCCCCCCTGCGGCCCCGTTACGACCTCTACCCATAATCGGAAGACCATTCGAGAGAGTGGGAATGGATCTGATTGGACCCCTGCCGAAGTCGGCGAAAGGACACCTGTACGCCCTCGTGGTGGTTGATTATGCCACAAGATTCATCGAGGCCTTCCCTTTACGCACCCCGACTACAATGCATGTCGCGGAGAAAATGGTGGAATTGTTCTCTCGCGTGGGATTTCCTAAAGAAATCTTAACGGACCAAGGTACGCCCTTCACCTCTAAACTGATGAAAGAAGTATGCAAAACCTTGGATATACACCACCTACGTACCTCTGTATATCATCCGCAGACAGACGGTCTGGTCGAGAGATATAACCAAAGCCTAAAGGGAACACTAAAAAAAATGCTCACGGCTGAGGGCCAGGAGTGGGACCGTCTGTTACCCCTAGCGCTGTACGTCTTAAGGGCACAAAAACAAAGCAGTTTGGGCTGTTCAGCTTTTGAATTGTTGTACGGGCGACAACCTCGCTCTTTATTAGAGATAACCAAAGACGTGTGGGAGTCCGAAGAAGACCGAGAACAGAGATCCCTTCTTGACTACACCCAACGACTCAGGTCCAAGTTAGGGAAACTACAGGCCCTAGCCTGCTCCAATTTGGAACAGCAGCAGACGAAACAGAAACGGTACTACGATCAGGGGACGAAACTCCGGAGGTTACAAAAGGGGGACTGGGCTCTACTCCTCCTGCCATCGATCGCCAACAAGAACAAAAACGAGTGGGTGGGTCCCTATGAAGTCCGGGAGACTATCGGGGATACGACCTATAGATTGCAGATATCCCCCACGAAACTCCAATCATATCACATAAACATGCTGAAGAAGTGGATAGGACCCCCACCGACAAATGCCCAGTTCCTTATACCCACGGGTCAGAATACCGATTCCAAGATTACAGAACTTGTGGTGAACAAAGAGATCTCCACGCAACAGAGGAAAGAACTCATGGAGACGTTGCAACCGTTAAAAGACATTTTTTCCGATGTACCAGGGAGAACCACGTTGGTGGAACACGTCATTGAGACCCAACCAGGAAAAATTGTGAAACAACGACCATACCGGATACCTGCCGCCCGACGAGAAGCCATAAGACGGGAGGTCTATGACATGCTGCAATTGGGCGTCATCCAGCCATCAAGGAGCGAGTGGGCATCACCAATTGTGATGGTGCCCAAACCAGACGGGTCACGGCGTTTCTGCATGGACTTCCGCGCATTAAACGCCATTTCGACATTCAACGCTTATCCCATCCCACGGGTGGACGAGTTGATCGAGAAACTTGGGGACGCGGTGTTCATCACCACACTTGACCTAACAAAGGGGTATTGGCAGGTGCCCCTCCGAGAAAGCGACAAGAAGAAGACCGCATTTATCACAGAGGAGGGACTGTACGAGTTCACCGTCCTTCCCTTCGGCCTACATGGGGCACCTGCCACCTTTCAACGCCTCATGAACGCCATCCTGAGTCCCTACACGGCCTTCTGTTCCGCATATCTTGACGATATCGTCATACACAGTAGAACCTGGCATGAACACCTACAACACGTGGATACCATCTGAACCGCCCTGAAGAAAGCAGGTTTACATGTGAACGCCAAGAAGTCTAGGGCGGCGTTCCACCGCGTGAACTATTTGGGTTTTGTACTGGGAGACGGGACAATAACCCCACAAACGGAAAAGGTGAAAGCCATTGATGGAACCCCCTTCCCACAATCTAAAAGAGAACTACGGGCATTCCTGGGACTTATAGGGTATTACAGACGGTTTATACCTAAATTTGCCGATATAGCAGCCCCTCTTACTGATCTGCTCCAAAAAAGCGCAAAACCACGAGACCTGGTACACCCCTCCCTAGAGGCAGTACAAGCCTTCACGACCCTGAAGACAGCCATAACCACTCAACCAATTCTAGCGTCCCCAGACTTTTCTAGGACCTTCATCCTGGCCACGGATGCCTCCGAATTGGGTCTCGGGGCTGTTCTATCACAGGAGGGGGCGGACGGGTTGGAACATCCAGTACTCTTTGTTAGCCGCAAGCTCTTCCCTAGGGAAACCAAATATCCCACGGTTGAAAGAGAGTGTCTGGCCATCAAGTGGGCCGTTGACAAGTTACACTACTATTTAGAGGGCAAGCCATTCCTGTTATATACAGATCATGCGCCTCTGCGCTGGATGTACCAGAACCGTAGCTCCAACCCGCGCATACTGCGCTGGTTCTTGTCTTTACAACCATACGCATTCACAGTGAAGCATAGAAAAGGGAAGGACAACGGCAACGCCGATTTCTTGTCACGGGTCTTTCCTCTCCCCGATCGGGAGACGCCAGGGGGGGAGGTGTGTGACGGGGTAGGGGATAGCGGTACCAAAAACACCCCTGACTGTCACTGTCAGGCACTTGATTGCGCTAAAAACCCTTCTCTCACCACGCAGGCATCTGAGGGACCTTCCCGGCTGGACAACTGGGCTCCGTACAATCACCTCGATTGGACGGTAGAGGATGAGTATCATACCTTTAAGAAGGAGTTTCCCTGCGTGGAAGCCCCTCCCCCGGATGACGTCTTCATCGGCGGGACTTCAAAGGAGAGTCCGAGAAGAGAGACGACGGACGGCATTTCCCCGGAGGTCGAGAGAGAGCTAAGGAGACTGGAGGAGCGGGAGTCGGTGAGAAGGAGACTGGAGGAGCGGGAGTCGGAGAGAAGGAGAGCGGAGGAGCGTGAGGCGGATTGCGGAACATCGGAGGAGCACGAGCCCGAGCGGAAGGGAGCGGAGACGACGGAGCTGGAGTGGAGGAGACGGGCTGACCCCAGAGGCCGGACGGAAGGCGGAACCCACCTCGACGTGACAACTACGAGGGGAGAAACCTACAAGCCAGGAGGCCAACGTATCCGTGAGGCGCCCTGCCACGTTCCCGGGGGAGGAGCGTGGCTGGAGCAGGTACGAGGGAAAGTTGCGGGGTGGGTGGGGAAGGGAAAACGTTTCTGATTAAAGCCGCCTGTAGACTGTTCAGCTCCGATCAGACCACAGCACCTTCCCCCTGAGCACGTAGGCACGCAACGACTATTCCCCAACACGGTGTCCCTCACTCCCGGCCCTAAACTCACCACAGTACCCAGCGTTTGTCTGACACCTGCTTTCCTTTATCTTTTGGGGCGGATACACCGGGAGAGACCAGACCAGGACCACCCTTTCGAGACACCGCCAAGACCCGGGAAGACATCCAACGACAACCCCTACGCCAGGCAGCTGTCCCGAAGTGGGAACATATTGCGGTGTAAACTGTTGAATAAAAGCTTACTAGAACCTCCTAAAGCCTGAGCCTGCGTATCTGTCACCTGAACCCACAACACCATCTCTCAATTGTCTAAATGCTGCCAATTCTTCTCTGCTTAATTCAAGGGGATCTTTTACATCACTTCTCGTTAATCGCACCAAAGGCTTTGCGATCAAGGAGAAGTTCCCTATCCACTTACGGCAGCACCCTACCATTCCCAAAAACATTCTCACTTCTCTTTGAGTCATGGGAGCTCTCATTCCTTTTATTATTCTGATTCTGTCTATGGTTATTTTCCTTAGTCCTTTCTCAATGTTGTGTCCCAGATACTGCACTTCCATTTTACAAAACGGTAGTTTTGCAGGTGACACTTCAAGTCCTCCATCTGCCAAATGATTCAGTAAGGCTATTGTATCTACCTCACAGGCTTCACGTGTTTTTGACGCCACCAAAAGGTTGTCAATATATTGTACCAGTACAGAATTTTCTGGCATTTCTAAACTCTCCAAAAATCTCTTTAACAACTAATTGAATATTGAGGGGCTCCCTGTATACCCCTGTGGGATTCGGCACCATGCCAAAATACGCTCACCAAAACGAAATGCAAAAATTTGCTGACTGTCATGGTGCAATGGAATGGAAAAGAAAGCATGACACAGATCAATTACTGTGTACCACTCTGCATCATGGGGAATCTGATACAAAATCACTGATGGATTTGGTACAATGGGACAACATGATACCACAATTTTATTCACCTTTCTCAAATCTTGCACTATCCTAAATTTCCCATTAGGCTTTTTCAGTCCCATTATTGGTGAATTACATGGACTACTCATTATTTCTCTCAAGATTCCTTGTCTGATCATTTTCTCTATTATAGGATCAATCTGTACTGTGGAACATTTGGATACGTTACTCCTTCTTTTACAGTTATTTTAACTGGATCTACATTTCTCATTAATCCTACATCTTCTCCAGTGAAATCCCAAACCTCTGCTTTTACAGAGTTTCTCAGTTCTTTTGGTAACTCATCAGGGTTGAATACAGCATATGTTTCAGTAACTTCACTTTCTCTGTTAGCTAGGGTCATCTTATACAATACATCATCATCTGGCGTTTCAAAAGCTATTCCATCTGGAGTACAAAATATAGTGCAATTCATTTTGCACAACAGGTCCCTACCTAATAAATTCACAGGACTGGTGTCACACACCACAAAGCGGTGCATTTCTGAAAATTTCCCTATGCTGACTTTCACTGGTTCTGTATGATAGGTCTTAATTTGCCTGTTGGACACACCAACTACTTGGATCGTTTCATCCGAGAGAGGAAGATTCTTAACATCAGCTGATCTAACAGTTGATCGAGTAGCACCAGTATCCACTAGGAAAGTAATATTTTCATCATTAACCCTCCCATCTACAAAAGGTCCTGTCTGGTCTACTTCTAGAGTTGCGCCAAGTACGCACTCATCTTCCTCCCTTCGGCACCGTCAATAGCTCTCTTCTGCGTCACTCTCATCACGTTGCAGCCAATACTGCGAGACTGCGCTAGTGCGCAGCAGTTTATTTACCTGTTCTTCATTGTAGAATCCCGATTCACTACTATACTTCTGTGTGTCTCTGCTCTGTGGAAAAGGCGGCTTTGGCACCTGATTCTGTGGGGGAACAATTTGCTGCTGTTGCTGCAGTTGACCACTCACCTCATGCTGCACCTGTGGGTTCAATGATGGATTTTCATTGTTAGTACTTGGGGGAAATTTACACTCGGATTTCCAATGCCCTATCCTGCCGCAATTATGACACGGAAATTTCTTCTTTGCTTCTTCAATGTTCCCTTTGTACTTCCCATTATTACATTTTGGCTTGGTCCCTGCTTGTTCCACCAATTGTGCTTCCTGTCTCTCCGCTACCTTTACCTGTGCCCACATTGCCTTCTCCTTTAACTTCCGCTGTTTTGCTTCAATTTCATCACTGAAGTATATAGCATGTCTCAATACTTCATCTATTTTCTTGTTTTGCCAGTCTACCGTATGCTGTTTAATCATATCACCAATTTCTGGTCGTAGACCATATACAAATCTGTATACAAAATGGCTCAAATCCTTTTCACTCAAATTCTCGTCTCCGCTAAACTGCTTAAAAGCTTGTATTAGCCTCTCATAGTATGCATGTACTGACTCTTTACTTTCCTGGTGTGTTCGATCAATTTTTACCCAGTCTGTTTCTTTGGGGGGCACTTTATTTTTCAAAAATACCATAACCTGCTCATACTTCTTCATTACCTCAGTGTCTGGTGATCCTGTTTTAGGATCCCTAGGGTATTCCTTAGTTGGCCAATTTATCATTAATTTACACTCTGACCATAGGTCTGCTGGTACTATTATATCGAACAGACTATTCAAATCAATCCATAATACCTTTGGCAATTTTACAAATCTGTCTACCTGTCTGTACCACTCGACTGGCTTTTCGCGTAGTCGAGGGAAATCATTCGTAAATGACAAAATATCCTGTCTTGTCCATGGAACATGTACATATCCTCCTCCTGGAATCTCTCTCATAGGGCGCCTCTGTCACTACCTTCTCCTTTTCTCTCACAGGAAAGGCTGAAAATGTCTTATCTGTGGCATCATCGCGTTTTCTATACCACCTGCTTCTCCATTTATCCACGTCTCCCCATTTTCTCAGCAAAATGATTATGTCCTTAATTTGACCTATTCGTCCTGTGGTGTTCATGTTCTCAATGTCCCTTTCAGTGAATTCTACTCGATATGGTTTCTGTAAGGCTTTTACTTTTTCAATATCAATACCCATTTCATTTGCTACCTCTTCTAACCTTTCATGCAAGTTTTTCGCTCTCCAGGTTGCACTTTTATATAGAAATAATAATTCTTCATCCTGATAGGTTTTCAATTTTTCTGTCGGGATAGTCCCTACGATTAACTCTTCCAATACCATTCGTAACTTGGACACATCAATTGATTGGGATTCTTTGTCTTTCCTCTGCAAGCTTCTTAACCATTCACTTAACTCGTCTGTTGATGGTCCTACTGGTTTTTCTACACTTCCATGTCAAAAATCATTTTGTGTTTCTGACACTGTCTCTATCATTGTCATACGTCTCTCTGCACAATTCTGATCTACAAATGGATTATTCGTAAAATTCGGTTCCATTACACTCATAGTCTGTCTCCATGGATTCTCATTCTGTCTCACTCTTGGTTGTTCTACAGGGTTACTATTTCTATAAGGGACTGTCAAACAATGCTCACTGTCCTTCTGTTTTTTTAAAAATAGGCATTACTGGACCTATCGCTACTGGAACAGTTACTGCTTCTAGATTCTTGGTCAACTCTCCTATTTTTTCCGTTAATTCCAGGGTTGTTTTTGCTAATTCTACAGAATTTTCTCCATCTGTTCTTTCTTCTTATCTCTTTTCTACTTCTCTGGTACCACTGTTTTTACTCAAACTTTGGGATTCTGGTTCCGATTTTATAATTCGCATTGTTTCTCTCATTGGGGCACTTGGAGTTAACATTTCTGGTTCTGATCTATACGGTGGTGAATTTTTATAAAACATATCGTCAAGAACATCATCCTCAGACTCATTCGCTACATACCCTCTCGACTCCAAATTATGCCTCTTTTCCGCACACTTTCGACCTTCATTCTCTCCTACAGTTCTTACAGGGAACACACCCTCAGTCATGCTCGCATCTCGCCATCTTTTCATTCGGTCACTATGCGTATCATGTCCGTATGGTCTTCCAAACCAATACCTATATCCTCTACCACTTCTGTTTCTTTCTCGTTCATGCATTTCGTCTTCCCATTCGGTCAAAGCCTCAAACTGTGTCGGTCTAGGTCTTGGCTCTAAATTCGTCATTCTTTCCCTTAAGTTTCTTAAAACAGCCAAATTAAATGAACCATGCTCTGGAAAAGCTAGTACTCCGTCGTCCTTGGTGTATCTCACCCAGTTATCCAACCAAATACAAGTATGATACCCATATTTCGTAATCATAAAGGATGCAGGGGTTTTCGGTGGAGGAAGTGACTGTCCTTCCCTAGTCTTAACTGGTTTGTCTTTCTTAAACCACTTCTTAATTCTCCCTAACCAGGTCTTTTTCTCCTTTTCTGGTGGATCGTAATACATTTTCTTGTCTTTCACGCAACGCTAGTCCCTCTTTACAACTATACCGCTAGTTTATCCAATCACAGTACGACTTCACACTAACGCACCTATTCAGAGCATCCACGTCACTGTCACAGTCCTCGAATCCTAGCGCGACTCACACTAACGCACCAATAAGGAGCATCTACGTCACCCTGTTTCTTCTCCAATCCTAGCGCGGCGAACACTAACGCACCAATCCGGGGCGTTTCACAGTTCTGACCGACTGTCCAATCCCAGAGCGGTCGTTCTGACGTCAGCAGCCGCTGCGGCAGCTCCTGCTCCTGTCTACCCCTCCTTTACAAATCCGCTCAGTAAGTTTTTGTTTCAACTTTCTACACTTCTGCTAGTAACAACATAGAAAAATCTCCATTGTCCGCTTCGCTAACCAAAGAACAGCAAAAAGACCTTTCTCACGAGAATTCTGTCTTTCCCGAGAGCAGCGCTTACCTCTGCCCTACTACGGAATCATTACTTCCGTTGATAAAGTAGCACATCCCTCTACTTCACCCTTCTAACAAGCATTAACTAATTGTTTCTCTAGTATTTAAGACACATAGTTGGAGACCCAATGCTCCTAAGAAATAAACCTAGAGTTTCGCAATCAACCCAAATGCCTTTGCATTCACACTCGTTCACACCAGAAAATTTAGTACATTCACACAGAATCCTGTCTTTCCCGAGAACAGCGAACAGTCTGTCCTACTACAGAATTATGACATACATTAACAAAGCAGCGCTTACCTCTCCTTTGTCCTTCTAACAAGCTCAGAGAGTACCTATTACCTTTCCAGTGATAAGCGTTATCGGAATGCCAGTTGGATCCCTGGTACCTAAGACCAGAACTTCACAGGTAACCTTCGCTATCATACACACTTCTCTCATACAGAAAACGTCTCTAATGGCAACACACGACGATGCTACCGAATCGAACCCAGACAATGCGCCGTGCAACTTCAATTGTCACACGTTTCCCCTGTGTACCTATAGGGCAACAACAATTCTGTCTTTCCCGAGAACAGCGCTTACCTCTGCTCTACTACGGAACCGTTACAACCTTCCGACTCCCTACATCCCAGAAGCCGTGCAAACAACATTAAACTCAACGTAACTCAACATAGAGTGTTAGTACATAAATCAATGCCAATCAATAACCAAAATCAATAAGCAATGTACAAGCAATAATCACTAAACCAAACAATAACAAACCATCATACTGCTACCAGAAAAACTGATGCAGCGCGGAATACAAAATCCCTCCCTACTGCCACGGACTAAAATTTCACACACACACACACTATCTATACATTCGCTGGTGGGGCCCATAACACCGACGCACACTTACCATTAGTCCGTGCGAGAGGCGATTTATCCTTCCAAACGCTGAATAATAAGGGAGGATGATGCCACTTTAACCTAATGAGCAACAAAACTACAAACCCTTCTCATACTCATTAGGCCCTAGACTCCACATTTGGTATTATCCTCCCAGACCGGGACTGATCTGTTAGTTGTAGTTTTAGTGAAACCCTAATTCTCTAATTAACCTTAACATTAACACATCTCAATGAATAAACAGCCCGACTCATTTCTGTAGTTCTTCAAATCCAAATTTATATTAATATTGCAGATTAAATCATTCATTTGATCAAGTTGCCATTCATATTTACCTATTCTGGCTAAAGTCGTCCTCTATGTCAAATCTGGTAGTCTCGCAATTCTATGCCCATCAATTTAGCAGGTTAAGTTCATCAGGAATTTGGGCATTAATTCAGTCCGTCAGAGATTTAGGCTAACAGCTGTCCTGCAGTGTCACCGTCCTCTCCGTCAGCATATCATCAGGAAATCGAAAAGCGCGCTCCGGCGAATCTAATTACCTCTCTATTCTACCATAATTTATAGTAAAATTGATGATAAAAAGTAACACATTTTGGGCATCCGAGTTCGCTGATTGGACAATCAGGGATCATCATTTTGGGTTCTCACAAAAGTGTCTTTTGGGTTATGACCCTTGCCAGTTCCGGTTCACACAACAGTCTTTGTTTGGAATATTTGGACGGTGTCCCAGACTGTACTTGAAAGGTACATGTTCATCAGGGGTCAGGTCCAGGCCACTGTGTATCTGTTGTCAGCGCAGGCGCACTTCACCCAAGCCTTGTTCAGCGTTGGCAGTCGGGTTAGGCACCACAAGCAGCCATCTTTGGGCAGGCCAAAATGGACAACTTAAGCAAAGAAACACAAAAACGTAATTAATACATAGAAATGACTATTAAAATTTTATTCCCTCGCTAATACCCATATGTGTATGTATTTATCTAGCCAAAAGCAACACTCACTGCGGGTTATACTTACAAAATAAAGCACGAATCACAATTACATCACTAAAGCAACATATATCATGCAATGTTCTAATTATCTATCATTAATATGCGTACGAAATTTAGTTCACATCATTAATTAGGCCATGCAGATGCAAATCCCACGTGTATTTCGGTTATTAATAAGGTTGGTTAGTTATTTCCATAGTTATTTCTACATCACTCCAAACCATTAGTATGATTATAATTAATCAATTAATCTAATTAATAAAATGACATGCAAAATGGGGTGGGTATGCAAAAATTTTCATAACCCGCTGCAGCAGTTGCAGTTCTGATTCTTTAGGTTACATATGCATTGACATCTCTGTACTACACTCACTTACTCTATTCTCACCCTCTTGCAAGAAAACAATCTAACAATGAAGTTGATGCCCATGTGCACTATTACCGAAAGGAGGAGTCACCTACCTAGTCACTGGAAAGACTTCTTCGAAGAAAAAGAACTTGCAAACATCCGGACCCAACACTAGATTGCAGGAGTATGCAAAGCATGTTCACCTACAGCTCTACATTCCAAGAAAAGATGGTTACTGGGTACGTAACATAATCCTTCCTCCTTGAATTTCCCTGGAAAGATTCCCAGAACTCTAGATTCAAATTAATTCAATACTCTATTCTACATCATGCATACCTTACACCACACAGACTCCACACTATATTTGTTTCCTCGGCATGCCCCAGATGCCCTGAACAGGATGCTGACCTCCTATATATCCTTTGGACTTGTCCCACAATATCTTTATACTGAGCACAGATTGGCACCCTACTAGAGGAGTTAGCGGGGGGACCAACTGGCGTTCTTCTGAGAGCTCTCTTCTGGGTCTCTCCCATGCCCCAAATGCAAAAGTGTAAGGGCGCGGTTTGCGGACCTGACACCCCTCCTGGCAAAGCACCTACTAACAAGGAGGTGGAAATCAGCAGCGCCTCCCGCGTTGTCCATTTGGAGGAAGGAGATGTTGAGGGGGGTTTTGGCAGAGAGCGGTGCGCCCCACCAGAAGTATACCATGGGTTGTGAAAGGGACTGATAGCGAAGGAATGGGACATATTGCTGCCATCCTTTATGGCCTTAGAAATGCCCGGTACCTGATTACTAATACTTGGTAATGTATAACAGTTTTGGCCTGTCATTTGCTCTTGATGGGCAGCCACAGCTGTGTACCACCCACCGCTACACAAGTGTAGTGGCTGACTGAGGAGCCTTATTTTCCGAGACTGTTCCTATTAAATGCTGATTCAAGGGTTTATTCGACTTACATGCTACCTAATGTGCTACCACAAAACATGCTTTAATTGATGAATGTAAAGTTACGGGGGAGGAGAGAGGGGGATTGTTATGTTTGGAAATTAGTTATCACCACATTTTTTTGGGAGAACACATTGTTCAACATTTACCTTAGCTCATGCCTACCTATAATGTACACAAAGCTGAGAATGCAATACAAGAACTGAATAATACTATGTATGATTTTGCATGACATGATTGCGGCAAAGTAAGTCATTATAACTACAATGTCTTTGAAAGCCAAATAGTTTGTGATAAATAAAAAAAAAAGATTGAAGCGTGACAACGAATCCTTTGCAGAAGTATCAGCACAGACCAATGGAGCAACTATTCAGTGAGCATAATCAAAGTAACAATAGCGTTAATATAGTGCAAAAGACCAAAAACAAAAAGAGCTTTCTCACATTTATAAAAGATTGGAGTATATCCTCACCACAGGCACCTGTACATGGCTGATGATTCCAGAACTTGATAGTCACACTGCCTAGTGCAACAAATTGAGAGTTGAGTTCTGACACTATGGAGCTGGAAGGAAGTGTGAAATACAGTGCAGCAGCTTTCTTAAATGCACCACTGCCATTTGACGCAGTCAAGAAACAAAAGATTATTGGCAGGGTGGCTGCATGGATTGAAACATTTGATGAATCTGTTGATGTCTTTGAGTAGGAGGATGAGAATAAAATCATCAAGTATGTGAAAAATCTGTCAGGGAATGGAGTGAAAGAAATGCTAAAGAAAGTTCAACGTACTGACACAACATTGTACCGAAAAGTAAAAGAAGCGTTAGAAGCCACATTTATTCCAAGCTGAATGTTGATTATGAAAGGTATATTTAAAACACAGCATAACAACAGACTGGCAAAACAATGGATGAGTTTGTTGAGAGTCTCGACTCGCTTATCAAATATTGCAAATTCTGTGACTTCACTGATGAAGAATCCATGTGCCCCAGAATAGACGACTGCCTTTCAGATTCTTTCGGAAGGCGCATATTGAGAGATGACCTGGAAGCAGGAATAGCACAGAATGAGTCAGCATTGACTGTGAGAAGTAGGCATAAGCACATGGCAGATGCACGCAAGTTGATGTCCTCAAAGAAGACAAAACAATGCTTCCGATGTGGATTTTCTTTTCCCCATGAGGGCAAGTATCCAGCCATAGGACAAATCTGTAAATGTTGGGAGAAAGAGAATCCCTTCATAATGTTGTATCGATCCAGAGAGAGGACAAGTGCGTCAGGACAAAAAGAATAATGGGCATTGGAGTTATCCGAAAGTAATCTGGTCACACTCACAAGACCAAAAAGTATATTCAACTACGCCAGATAGAGATCAAGCAAAGTCAATCATAGTCAGCTTTGTCAGGTAACAGTTCTTCATTGTCCCTCTCAAGTACCAATGAAGAGGATGGTGCTTGGTGATGTCCACCAAAGGATAATATGCTCATGTGGGCTTAGCTGCCATTGAGTAAGATCAAGACCTAGAAAAAGCCTACCAAACGAAACGTTGAACCTCACTAGGAATCTGTCTCAGAATTACGCTGAAAGTAAATGGTCTCCCAATAATGTTAATCATCGACAGTGGGGTGTCTCATAATATGCCGGTGGAAATTTTCAACAGCCTCTCGCCTGTGCCACACTGCACTTATTCCGTCACAAAAATATATACCTGGGGGCCTCTAACCCGTTATAAAGCCATGGGTCGTCCACGGCAACAGTGCAACACAAAACGATGTCCACACAAGCCATCATTCAAAAAGAACTTTGTCTAGTGCGTCTCTAATCCGTTTTGTTACAGCGACCGACATGGAGTTGATATCCCTCAACGACAACGTCTGTTCTCTACCTGACATCACAAGGCAATTCCCATCACAGTTTCATGACTTGGGGAAACCCCAGAAGATTAGAGTACAGCTTCACATCAATGAAGACATTTGTCCTGTTGCCCAGCAACACATCAGAGTTGCTTTGCATTTCCAAGAAGCTGTGAAAAAAGAACTGGTAGCACTTCACTTTTGAACGCTCCACAGGCCCCAAGCATGGATCTTGCCCAAAGTAGTAGTACCAAAGAAAGACAGTAGTGAAGCGGTGCGCATTTGTGTTGGCATGCTCCACCCAAACGAGGCCTTAGAGAGGGATAGACATACTGGTAATTATTTAGCTGACTTGATCATGCAACTGAACGGAGTTAGTCTGTTTCTGCCATGACCTAAACTAAGGGCATCCCCAGCTTGAGTTACAAAAAAAACTGCAGATATATTACCACTTTTTCCACTCTTGTTGATTTATTCAGGTACAAGAGACTGGAGTATTATCGACTGCTGACCTATTTTAAGATGTTATTTGCAGATTCATTCAACCGGTTTCACATGCTTTCAACTACAGTGACAACATACTGGTTTTTGGAAGCACACAAAGAGAACACAACAAAGCTCTCACCCAAGTGTGCCAGTTGCTTGCTGATGTTGGCCTGACCTTGAATGCAGCAAAATGTGAATTCCATAAATCCAAACTCCAGTTCTGTGGGCACATATTTTCTGATGGGGTCATGACCCCAGATAAGGTGCAAGCACTGTCATCCACGTGCCCCCTCAAAATGTTGCGAAGCTGTGGTCCTTTCTAGGCAAGGCCTTTTATTGCTTGTGATACATTTGCCTGTTTGTGCCCCATTGAGAGTCCTAACAAAGCTGAATGTTCTATTTCAGTGGACCTCTGAATGTGATAGAAGTTTTAAAAACATGCATTTGAGAATGCGACAGAAATGGCCTACTTCAACCCCAAGCTACACACGACGTCATGGTACATGTGAGCCTGGCACGGCTAGGGGCAATTATTGCTCAACACAGTGCCTATTCCAATGCTCAGAGACAATTGTGGCCTATGCCAGTATCTGAACCAGAATGTGCCTACTCTCAGCCCACAAAGGGGAGTCTGGCTGTGTAGTGGGCTGCAAACATTTGTATGTATTCCTCTATGGTAAATGATTTACTGTCATCGTGGACCACCAGTTGTTGCTCATCATATTTGGAAACCCAAAGGCCAAGATGCCTCCTCGCATTGAAAGGTGGGGGTTGAGGTTACAGGAGTACCACTATGAGATAGTACACAAACCTGGTAAGGATCAGAACCCAGCCGATTTACTTTTCATGAGCACCGATACATCATCCAGGATTGACATCAAGGACGGCTCAATTTCATCGTAAGATCAAGCACGTCTGCAGCTCTTGTCTGTGGACCAAATTATTGTTGCCACCATTGAGGACAAATACATTGCTATTTTCAAAGAAGGCTTGGAGACACAATCATGGAGATAAAGCACCTGACCTTTGGCTGACAATACTGAATTCTAAAGTTAAAAAATTTACAGGATGAGTTAGCAGTGGCCCAAGAAGGAATAATAAATACTGTGAAGCTTGAGAATCATCATACCTGAAAGCCTGAGACAACTGGTTAGAGAATTAGCCCATGAAAGACACCGTGGCATTGTAGCCACAAAAAGAGCACTACGAGAAAAGATGTGGCTCCCTCGGCTAGATTAGCGAGTAGAAAAGGAGTTCCCACATCTGTTATTGCTTGTCCCCCAAGGTGACTCAGCATCCGATGATAATGTCTGATTTCCTGCCCATGCTTGGGAGAGAGTCTCTGTTGATTTGTTTGGACCATTAGGAGATGGACAGCATCTCATGGTAGTCATAGACAAATATTCATGTTTCCCCTTGGTAGAGACACTTTCTTCAACAACCTGATGACATCTTTGCAACTTCGGGCATCCCAGAGATCATCAAGTTAGAAAATGGTCCTCCATTCAATAGTAAAGACTTTACACAACTCAATGTGAAACACCAAAAGAGTACACCTCTCTGGCTTCAAGCCAATGGCATTATCGAAAGATTTATGGGCATCCTTAAAAGGCTTATTGAACTAGTCTCAATGGAAGGAATCTACTTGAACCAAGCACAGCGCCAAGTCCTCCGGGCCTATTGATATCCTCTCACTTCACAACAGGTGAGAGGCCAGCCTAATTGTTAATTGAATGAGCAATCAGAACAAAGCTACCTCGATGGACCTCTGATGGGTCAGTGAACACTGACAAACTTTGTGACACATACGCTGCTCACAGGAGTAAAATAAATGTGTGCTGATCAGCGTCGACATGCTCAGGAAACAGTCTTTGACAAAGATGACTGGGTGCTGGTAAAGCAGCGACAATAACGAAAGACAGACCCTCCCCATTTGCTACCGATCCTTTACATGTGTTGGTACCCAAGGGACACATGGTGACTGCACATCATCCAGGGAAATCCATTACTCTGGACACATCACACTATAAACACCTACCTCATCAATCACAAGCTCCTGAAGCTACCTTGGAATTGAACACGCATGCATGTCCGCGCCTGAGCCTGTGCCCCAGTTGCCCAGTTAGGGTGGACCTCAGCCTTTCTGGTTCACCCAAGTCAGAAGGCAAGTGCGAGCTCCTCGTAGACTGATTAAGGAGATATGATTTAATTGATGCCTGTCACTTTTTGTTTTACTGGGGGGGAGGTGTAGCATATTGATGCGATGCGCACTAGAACCCTGGTGGTTCTAGGCAGACTCTGAGACCTGAACTACGTAAGATGTGGGGAAGGTGATAGGTTGTGGTCTTGCAAGTACAACATGATGATCAGAGTGTGACTCAATGGCAGAATAAAGATATGCTCAATTACAGCTCCCATGTGTGGCGTAATCTATATTGCATGCTCCAGAGCTTGGGAAGACGCTACAGCATAGAGTGGAATAGTGTGGAGTGGCGTAGAGTGCAGTAGGGTATAATGGATTTGGTTAGAGTAGAGTGGCGTACATTGGAGTGATGTAACGCAGAGTTGAGTAAACTGGCATTCATACAGTAGAGTGCAGTACTATGTCCGACAGTGTTGGAAACTGTCGTAGAGTGATGTAGTGTTGTATAATAGAATGCACAGTGGATAAAGGATAAAGTGGAGTAGTCTATAGAGCGGCATAGAGTACTGTAGTGTTTAGTAGAGTGGAAGAATATAGAATGGAAGAGAGTACACTGGAGTGGTCTAGAGTGGAGTTGCAGGTGTGTGGCCATGATGGCGAGTGGGTAGGACGTGGCTTGCTCGTCTCCCCGCTCCCGTCCGCCGGCCGGGGTGCTTCCCGGCATCGTTTAGCAGCAGCAGACCCCTGGCAGAGATCAAAGAAGGCAAGAGACTTCGGAGGCTGGGTCCACAGCAAGAGTTAGACGCGGAGACTGCCTAAATCGAGGCACCCGGCGGGCCACGTCTAGAAACCCAAGATGGCGGCCCGGGCACTGTAGCTGACTTGTAGCCCGGCGCACAGCTGTGCGGAACGTGGCGATACGGGAGCACCGTCGGCCATGGGATGCACCCTACAAACTGTGTCACCAAGGAAGCGGTCTTGCATCGCGGCTACTGGACAATAACTGGGGTATTCATTGTTGGGCTTGTTGGGGTTAGGGAGGGCAGGGTCCAGTATTCATATCCCATTTCTCCACGAAGTCCTGGGAGCTCATAGGACACACACACTGGGGTCTCCATACCCACACCAACAGCCTGGAAATGCACACAGGGGTTTCTCTAGGGGTTGGGACCAGCGGCAGGTCAAGGGCTAGCATGGATCTGCCCGCACGAACTTAATATGGCTAAGGAGATAGCGAAAATAATTACTTTAAATGTCAAGGGGATCAACAACCCAGTGAAAAGACACGCTATCCTAGCCTACTTAGAATGCGCTGAGGCCGATGTGTGTCTCCTACAGGAGACACACCTCCTCCCCAAGGACTGCCATTGCATCCGCTCGAGGGCATTCCCTCAGCAATTTTCTCTTCCATGGGGGAGAAGAAGGCGGGGGTGGCCATTCCTATCTCCAACTATGCAAGGGGGAAGTAAAGGAGAAAGAGGCAGAACTAAAAAGGAGGTTACTGGCCTAAAATATCCAGTTTGGCAGTCAACTATTGGTGATAGGTGCCATATATGCTCCTAACTCGGTGCAAGAGAGATTCCTACAGGCAGCTTTAGCGCACGTGCTAGCCCCACAGAACCATATGACACTGGTTGGGGAGGGGGCCTAAACATAGTCATGGACTTGAACAAAGACAGGTCACAAGCAACATACCTCCATGGGGGAGAGATGTCGGGGGACGGGAAGAAATGGCTGAGGGAAATGGGACTGATTGATATCTGGAGGGAGGCATTTCCTACTTCGAAGCAATACACATTCTACTTCCACGCACATAAGTCGTATGCCCGCCTAGATTATTTCCTGGGAACGGGGGAGATTAACAGGGTGGTTGAAGCAGTGAGCATTGAACCCGCGGCCCTCTCAGACCACGACGCACTGACCATACAGCTACAGCTGACGGGACGACCCCGCCAACCTGGCAGTTGGAGACTCAATGAGACCATGCTCCATAACAAGGTGGTAGAACAACAAATTACTAAATGCATCAAGGAATACTTCACCCTTAACAACACCCCGATGTAGCCATTCCAACTGTATGGGAGGCGATGAAAACAGTGGTAAGGGGGAAATAATAGCAATTTCGGCTGCCCACAATAGAGAGCGCAAGGAGATAAGGGCAAACCTAGCAGCCCAGGTGCAAGAGCTTGAGCGAGTGCATAGTCGGACTGGGGCGCCTAGGGTTTGGAGACAGCTGAAGGCAGCCAGGGCACAACTAGCTGGACTGGATCTGGACAGGGTGGCGTATGCAGCAGTTTGTTTAAAACATTCTTATTACATTGGTGGGGACCACACAGGCCGGCTACTGGCAAATAGGCTACGAGCCTGAAGACAGCAGACCAAGGTTACCGCTCTACAGAGGGACGGACGAGGGGAAGCCCTAATGGATCAAGAAATCGCACACACTTTTAGGGAATTTTACGAGAAGCTGTACACAGCAGACATTTCATCGGAACATGACATTATAACATATGTAGACTCCGTCCACATTGACCCCAGATCAAGCAGAGACTCTGGACGCCCCCATCCGAATAGAGGAAGTTATCACAGCGATCTCATGCCCCAAGACACTCAAATCCACAGGCCCGAACGGGTTCCCTGCCCCTTTTTACTAAATATTTTTCCCTATCTTAGCTCCGATTTTAACAGGGCTGTTCAACCCCTTCGGAAGCACCAATCGGATCCCCACCACAATGTAAGAAGCAGCAATAGTGGTCCTGCCTAAGGCAGGTAAAGATAAGCAGCAATGCGGCTCCTACCGCCCGATATATCTGCTTAATGTAGATTTTAAAACTTTTACGGGAATACTTGCATCCCGCCTAAGCCCTCACATGCCAAACCTAATAGAACCTGAACAGGCGGGATTCATTTAGTCCCGACAATGTAGTGTCAAAACAAAAAGGATACTTCACCTTATAGATAAGGCCCACCAAACACAAATGGATGCGATATTATTGACGGCTGACGCCGAGAAAGCATTCAACCGAGTGGACTGGGAATATCTGGGACACACGCTTGCGAGATTTGGCCTAGGGGGTAGGTTTTGGGAGTGGGTGTGCTGCTGTTACGATAAACCTACGGCTACCATTAGAGTCAACGGCATCTCCTTGGTTCCCTTCGCCATCCAGAGAGGGACTCTGCAGGGATGCCCAATGTCCCCGCTACTGTTTGCCCTATATGTAGAACCCCTGGCACAGAGGGTCAGGGATATCCTTTGGGGGAGAAACCCATCCCATCAGCAGACGATGTGCTAGCGGCGCTGACCGAACCTAAGACCTCACTCCCTACCGTTTTAGAGAAGTTAGAAACATTTGGCCAGGTTTCGGGCTTTCGGGTAAATGTGGGTAAATCAATGATCTTAAATTTAAACCAGGCGGGACCCGCACTAAATCCCAAGAAAGACTGGTTATCTGGCTTGGGGATGGTGAACACTATTCCCTACCTGGGATTGGAATTGGCGGTCACGGTTCAACGAACGGCCCAGCTGAACTACGATAAGCTAGCACGACAGACGAGGTAAGACCTAGGGGCCTGGAGCAAACATCATCTCTCCCTCTTGGGGCGAGTAGCCGCGGTCAAAATGTCCCTGCTACCGAAGGCATTATACTTGTTTCAAACCCCCTCCAGAGGGAGCGATTGTCTTGCTACAACACAACATTAATCAATTTGTGTGGGCAGGGGCACGCCCGCGGATGAGCAAGGTCGTAGGGTATATGCGCCCTGTAAACCGAGGCCTTGGAATACCGGACGTCCTCAGCTACTATAAAGCAGCTCAACTAAGGTACTTGGTGGAATGGGCAAAGCCGGAGTCTGAAAAACGCTGGCTTTTTCAGGACAGAGCCCTGGTGGGTATCCCACTATGGAAAGTCCCTTTCATGAAGCATTCGCAGCGCCCATGGGCTTTGATGGGTTCGCCGATCACCAAGTCAGTAATAAAAGTCTGGGACGGGGTGGCGATAACCAAGAAACTTACATTTCCGTCGCCTCTAACCCCCCTGTTCAGAAATAGTGAGTTTACCCCTGGAATGTCGGACAAATCATTTGGGGCATGGCGGGGGACTTCATGCCGCTCGATGTGACATCTCTTCGACATATCGGGGGTGATAACATTCCCCCAATTGAAGCAAGAGCTCGGGATCCCCGAGATCGAAAGATTGCGATACATGCAGCTGAGACACTGGGTCCTTCAAAAGGAGATGAGAGAGAAAGGGGCCGCAAAGTGACCACATACGAAAAATGGTTGATCACCAAACTCAACGACAAGGGATTGAAATGTACAACATGATTAGACCTTGCTCGCGCTCACAAGCTACTCGAGTCAAAAGAGGTGGGGGGGAGAATTGGGAGGCGAGCTCACGCAGAAAGACTGGGAAGGAATTTAATATAGAGCAAAACACACAGCCCAAAATGTGGCCAGTATCGAAACAGCTATGAAAATAGCTACCTACTGGTACCTCACTCCGGTGCGCCTGCACAGAGGCAATCCGTTCAGGAGCCCCACTTGCTGGAGAGGTTGTGATAATGAGGGAACACTGCTACATATACTGTGGGAATTCCCATTGTTGTCCAACTATTGGATCAAAATCCTGGATTAAGTAGATGAACTATTTGACACAGAGATACCGAGGTTAACGGTATATGTGATTCTGGGCCTTCCCAACCAAGTCACATATCCCCTTAAAAGCATGCGAGGCCGACAGATGGGACTAGCCTCGGGGCAGCTTTACAAAACATACTGACACACTGGGGGACATCCACACTTCCAACACATGTCGGATGGCTCCACAGGATATGGCACATTGTAGGGATGGAGCGCATTTCGAACACACTGGGTAGCTCTAATGTCTCTTTCCAGAAAGTATGGAGCCTGTTCCTAGCATTGCTTTCAACAGAATTCAATGAAATTACCCAACCTAAATGTTTGAGAGTGCTGCAGCTTTCGGACTTAATGGCGGAACGACAACCATCCTAAACTGCCTAATGGGAGACACCTACTATATGAGGCAGGGACTCGATAGTCATGACTTAGGAATATCGGACGGGGGAGGGTGGGAGTTAAAGTTACTGGTTTCTAGCAAACAGTTGTGCACTCAACGATGCATTTCATTCATTGCTTCGACACTGTTCCTTCTGTACAATCTACAACGATAGCACAGTGTTTTTCTGGGTATAAGAACACGTGTGAAATGTACTCTCTATTGCAACTTATTGATAATGCTGGTGTATTGGTTTTTTTTTTAGACTAAAAAATGCAAATAAAAATATTTAAACATAGAGTGGAGTTGCGTACAGTGTAATAGCGTAAAGAGGACTGGCATAATGGAGTTGGGTACAGTATAATAGCCTAGAGTGAGGTGTTGTGGATTGGAGTAGACTGGAGTGGCATACAGTGGAATAGCATAGAATGAAGTGGCATAAAGTGGAGTGCCATACAGCATAGTGTTTTGGAGCTGAGCGTTGTGGAGTGGTGTTGAGAAGAGTGGAATGGTGTTGAGATTCAGGAGTGATATGTGTATGTGTTGTGGAGTGGTGGAGTCTTGCGTTTGGAGTTTTTTTTTTATCAACTAATACAAAAAAAGACAGTTTGTACATATTTATCCATTGGGCAAATCCATGTCTGGTATGACAAGTCTCAAAATCAATACAGCAAGCTTATCCCACTGTTCCAAATAGATGACCATGAAAAACTAAACTCATATGTTCGAGGCATGTGAGCTGTAGATACACATGCTTTGCATAATTCTGCCATCTAGTGTTGGGTTAGGATGTTTGCAAGTTGTTTTTCTTTGAAGAAGTCTTTCCAGTCATGAGGTAAGGTTACTCCTCCTTTCGGTAATAGTGTGCATGGGCATCGACTCCATTGTTACATTGTTTTTTTACGCCATTGGGTTCGGACGTGTATTGCTGCGCTCCGGTTCAAAAACAGTTCTTTGGGTTACCCTCTGTGCGCAATCCACTCTACCCTTGACGGTATTGTTTCTGTATACGTTTGCCTGTTCTCTGCGTATCGATTCCATTGACAAACTCTCCATTTTTGAACCTCATGGGCAGCCGTCGGGCCTAGCCGCGTCGGTCCAGCCTTCTGTCGATGGAACAAACTCCATTCCAATTCTGCCCTCTGTGCCGCTCCAAATATCCCTGCATCGACCTACATCAAGTTTGTAACTTGTGCCTGTCTCCCGACCACAAGGAGGAAGACTGCGACGCTTGTAAGTCGTTTCGGTCCAAGAAGACTCTACGTGATCGTCGGGCTTGACAACGAGAGATGCAGTGTTAAAGCATCCAACACACTCCGGATATCTTAGGAGAAGAATCAGATCAAGAAGAGATTGAAGCGTCGGCTGCAGAAGAAGAGGCCCTCTCTGTTCCATAGTCCGATTCAAAGATCAAGATCGATCAGGATTCCGAAGATGTGCCTCCGGGACAGGGCGCCGTGAGTTCCGAAGACCCCTTGCCCCCTAAATCCGCTTCCAAAACTCATAAGGCTACGACACCACCTCTGCCTTCTGGCCAATGTCGGCACCGAGACAATGTTTCCGAAGCCCAACCCCCAGGGCTCGGCACAAGCCTTCCGGCTTGGAATCGAGTTGTCCGAAATTACCTTCGGAACCGAAATCAAGCTCCAAATACAAATCTGGTTCGGAGCTGAAACCCTCCGCTTCAAAACACAAACATGCTTTTGTGCCGAAACCCTCCGCCTCGAACCACAAACGCGCTTCAGAGTTGAAACATTCCACTACCAAAGAAAAGTCGATTTCATCGCCAAAATCTCAGGACACTGTTCTCGAGCCTCCAGAACCAATTTTAGACGTTCTTAAGGCCAAATTGGATTCCAAACAGAAAAAAGATTTATATTAATCCTGACACTGAACATATTTTGGCTAAAACTCCAGCAAAACACAAGCTTCCTGCAGAGGACAATGCTGATAACATTCCCTTAAAGAGGAAGAAGGGCTTAGCTACCAGCCCTGTTTATCCTGCTCACAACCCTCTCCACCATCTTCTCCACAATTAATAATTGAAGATCCATTACACATAACACCTCAGGGATCTCCACATACAGATCCAGATGTGGGTCAGGCTGATGAAGATCCTCACTTGCCTGCAGACCCATGGAATGATTACACCATTGACCCTCCAGTAAACAATGAGCCAGACCTCTATCCTGCAAAACCATCACCACCAGATGATAATATGGCTTATCAACAGCTCATTGCTAGAGCAGCAGAGTATCCTGGGGTGCCATTAAATAAAGAAACATTAGAAGAGGACTTTTTATTTGAAACTCTTTTGTCCACACATAGGTCAGGTCAAACACTCGCTATGCTTACAGGCAGATGAGGCATGCGGAATATATCTTTAAAGACCCTGTCAGAGCACGTATTTTAACTCCAAGAGTAGATAAAAAATATAAACCCTCACCATCATATCCTGTGTTTATTAAGGGACGATTACCTCTTGACTCCCTAGTAGTGCCCAATGCTTGCAAACGAGCTAACTTGCAAACCTCTGGGGATGCACCTCCCCAGACAAGGAATCCAAACTTATAGTTGCCTCTGGAAAACAAGTGGCTGTTCAAGCTGCTAACCACTGTCGCATCGCAAACACGCAGGGCCTACTTGCTAGGTATGACAGGGCACAATGGGAAGAGATGCAACAACTGCTCCAATATCTCCCAGACAAGCACAAGTCTAAAGCAGAGCAGTTAGTTGAAGAAGGGAAACTCATCTCTAACTCCTCAATCGGATGTGCTTTAGATGCAGCTAGGGAGATCAATACCAGAATTCTTCTTAGAAGGCATGCATGACTTAGGATCTCGGGGTTTAAGCCTGAGGTTCAAAAGTCCATTTTGAACACTGCCTTTGACAAGGAATACCTGTTTGGTCCTGCAGTAGACCAATCCTTAAAAAAGAAAAAGGATACTGAAGTTGCAAAAACCATGGGAGCGCTCCAGTCCCCAGTCCAATAGAGGCTCCTTTTGCCTCTCATTTTACAGAGCATGGTCCAAAACAACATCCTCAGATCCAAATGTTTCCTCTTACAAAGGCAACAACCAATCCTTTCCATCTAGAGGTTTCTACAGAGGAGACACTTCCAATGGTAGGGGTAAAAGCACCACACCACGTAACACCCCTTCCCCTAATAAACAATGACTTGCCCACACTTCCCCCTCGTTCACTCAACACCTGTCGGGGGAATACTTCAACAGTTTCTCCCCATGTGACAATCTATAACAACCGACAAATGGCTGCTTGACATTATCCAACATGGTTATTGCCTGGAGCTCACCTCCAATCGACCAAACATTCCACCTCGTGTTTACAAACTATTGTCAGACGATTTGCAGTTACTCAAACAAGAGGTGCAATCTCTCTTACAAAAGGGAGCCATAGAACCGGTTCCTTTTCAGTACCAAGGTTCAGGGGTTTACTCTGTCTACTTTCTAATGCCCAAAAAGGACAGTTCCTTAAGACCGATTTTGGATCTCAGAAAGTTTAACCAGTACATACTTTCAGAATATTTCCATATGTTAACGCTTCAACAGGTTCTTCCTCTCCTACAGCAAGGCAATTTTTTGTCCACACTGGACTTAAGATGCATGTTTTCACATTCATCCAGCTCATCACAAATATCTGAGAATTATGATAGCAGGAAAAGACTATTAGTTCATAGTAGCATAGTAACTATTGCTCCCAGGGTATTTACAAAATGCCTAGCAGTAGTAGCAGCTCATCGCAGAAGACAACAAATTCATGTCTTCCCTTACCTAGACGATTGGCTCATCAAAGCCAGCACACACCAAAAGTGTTTACAAAACACTCAAACCACGCTACACCTACTCCACCAATTGGGTTTCACAGTCAACATTTAAAAGTCTCACCTACAATCTTCACAGATATAATCTTATCTAGGAGCCACTCTCAAGACTCGCATGGTTCTAGCCTTCTCCAATGCAGCTAGAATTTGCAATATCCAAACTCTATTGCTGCAGTTCTGAACCAATCTAACCTTGCCACCAGGACGTTCATGCAGCTACTGGGAAGGATGGCGTCATGCATTGCAATAGTATCTTATGCAAGAGTACACATGCTTCCATTACAAGAATACTTAGCACGTCATTAATCAGTCACAGGGTCAATTAACAGCTCTAGTGTTGGTGGACAGCCGCACCCATCGCTCTCTGCAGTGGTGGAACCCACAACCTTTATCAAAAGGGTGGCCTTTCATAGACCTTGTTCTACAAGTCGTGCGAACAGCAGACTCATCTCTCACAGGTTGGGGTGCACATCTCCATCATTACACAATTCAAGGTCTATGGGATGACAAACACAAACGTGTCCACATCAACTATCTAGAGATTCTAGCGGTGTTTCTAGTGCTGAAAGCTTTTCAGTCTCGTCTCACAGGCAAAGTTGTCCTAGTCTGCACAGACTACATGACAGCAATGTACTATGTACAAAAACAATGGGGGACACACACTCTCCAACTGTCAGGCTTGTCTCAGACAATTTGGAAATGGGCAATTCATCACAAGATTCACCTTCTGACAGAAAACCTCCTGGGAGTGAACAATCAAATTGCTGATCTCCTCAGCAGAAGGAGATAGCAAATACACGAGTGGGAACTTCATCCCCAAGTTCACATTCCACACTTTCTTCAATGGGGATACTCACAAGTAGATGACTTTGCCACAGTAGACAATGCACAATGCCCAAACTTCACCTCCAGGTTCCCACACCCTCTCTTAAAAGGCAATGCACTATAGATGAATTGGTCAGAGATATTTACCTACGTTTTTTCGCCTCTCCCACTTCTTCCGTTTCTGGTTCGGAAGCCCAAGCAAAATTCACTCACACTGATTTTGGTAGGGTCATCCGTGGTACACCACCCAGTTAGAGCTCTCAGTAGTTCCACATAAAAAGCTACATCTCACCTCCAGTCTCCTAACTCTGAACCATGGAGAAATCAAGCATCCAAATCCCAAGGAGCTCGACTTAGCAATTTGGCTCCTGAAGTCCTAGGGTTTGGATCTTTAAATATGCCACCAGACTGTATGACTATTCTAAAAGAAGCTAGAAAACCTAATACCAGAGCTTGCTATGCAGCAAAATGGAAAGGATGTGTTGTTTACTGCAATAACAACAACATTCTACCTCTAGATGCTTCTGTTCAGAACATTGTCTGTTACCTTCTAAACCTACAGCAATGTAGGCTCCCTTACACATCTATTCGGGCGCATCTTACAGCAGTAGCTGCGTATTTGTAAAACGGACAGCATTTGTCTTTGTTCAAAGTTCCTGTTATCAAAGCCTTTATGGAGCGCTTAAAGAGAGTTGTACCACCATGAATTCCACCCTACACCAGTGTGGAATCTTAATATTGTACTCACAAGACTTATGGGCCCACCCTTTGAACCACTACACAAGTGTCCTTTACAGTTTCTCTCATGGAAAGTTCCATTTCTAATTGCAATCACTTCATTAAGAAGAGTTGGTGATCTACAGGCACTAAACTTATAAGAGCCCTTCTTTCAGCTCCATAAAGATAGGGTAGTTCTTCACACTAATCCCATATTCCTTCCCAAAGTGGTTTCTGCCTTCCATATTAACCAATCAGTTGAGTTACCTGTGTTCTTCCCTCAACCGGATTCAGTAGCAGAACGAGCTCTTCACACACTTGATGTCAAAAGAGCTTTTTTATATTATATTGAAAGAACAAAAGATTTTCGTAAAACAAAACAACTGTTTCATTTACACCACCTCACAAAGGCAATCCTATTTCTAAATCTCGCATTTCAAGATAGATTGTTAAATGCATTCAAACTTGCTACGCAAAAGCTAAAAGAACTTTATCTGTACACCCTAGAGCGTATTCCACTCGCAAAATAAGGGTATCTATGGCCTTTTTAGGTAACATTCCTATAGCTGACATTTGTAAAGCAACAACGTGGTCGACACCACACACATTTTATCAACCGCTATTGTGTGGCTGTACTAGCACGCCGACAAGTCAATGTAGGTCACGCAGTGCTAAAAACACTTTTCCAGACAACTGCAACATCTAGATATTAGCCACCGGTTTGGGAGAAAATTGCTATATAGTCTATGTAAAGCATGTGTATCTACAGCACACATGCCTCGAACAGATTATGATACTTACCCAGTAAGCATCTGTTCTTGCCATGTAGAGCTGTAGATTCACATGCGCCCACCCTCCTCCCATGGCACCTGTAGTTTTTGCAGCTCTCATTTACATTATCTACACATGGACATCTCTTTACTACACTAACTTACTCCATTCTCGCCCTCTTGCGGCAAAACAGTCTAACAATGGAGTCGATCCCCATGCGCACTATTACCGAAAGGAGGAGTCACCTTACCTTGTGACTGGAAAGACTTCTTAAAAGAAAAACAACTTGCAAACATCCAGACCCAACACTAGATGGCAGACGTATGCAAAGCATGGCAATCTACAGCTCTACATGCCAAGAACAGATGCTTACTGGGTAAATAACATAATCCTTTTCTCCCTTGTAGCATCAAAACCCATTTAAAGTGCCAATCAATTATAAGACATATTTTATAGTATTTAATTATCAAAAATCATTCTGTCCCACTGACATATATACAATACTAGTCTTATTTGAACAGTCTATCTGAAAGTACAGTCTAAGTTTACTCATAGCAGCAATATTATTATGAAGGGGCACACCCTTACTTAACGATATCATTGATATTCCGCTTTAGAACGAAAACTCCTATGATATAGCACCATTGCTATTATTAGAGTATATGAAAAACCTTAAGCTAAAACATAGGATGGCAAACAGTTCGAACATTGACCAACTAGATCTTGTACAGATCATACCATACTCAATGATGAGGAATAAAATGTCCAGGTTGCCTTAAACTTGCGAAGAGCACCCAATTGAATAGCATATGCCTCCTCAAAGGCATCGGTCCTATCCATCTTATTCACCCATTGCCCTATTATCGGTAGTGTTGTTTTCCAATTCTGCAAAATCAGTGACCTGGCCACTGCTGCTGATAAAGAAATTAAGTATTGTTGGTATTTCTTTAGCTGTACAACTTATGGGAGGAACCAAATAGGACCAACATAGGTAATGGAAGAATCATAGTAGACATGTAATGACTAATAATCTTAAAAAATCCTCCCTAAAAAGCTGTAAACTAGTACAAGAAAAAACATATGAACCCATACACCTGCACCATTCATCTTACACCTAAAGCATTGATCTGGGAGTGATGGGAACATCTTATGCAGTCAATGTGGCATATAATTTGCCATCCACCTTTATAAAAAAAAAAAGCCATCCTTTTAAAATGTGATGCTTTTAATTCTCTGCATCCAATTTCATTAAGTAGGTGCCATTCTCTAATCTTAAATCTGCAACCTGTTGTTTCTAAAACTCTTGAAAGTAATTCATCCGTGAGGTTCTTGTTGTTACTCTGGCGTAACAAGTGATACCAGTTTCCCACTCCAACCATCTTATTTTCATTGATCTGCCCATTTATTACCCATTCATGTTCACTCATCACGTAGTTATTTTTAAGAAAGCTAGTCACCTGGTTGAAACTTAAACATAAAGCTGCATTTTGACTGCCAAGTTGCTGTACTATTGATTCCCATGCTATCAAATTTGTATGATTATAAAAGTCCCCCAGTTGTACAAAGCCAAGTTCTCTCCATGCCTGCAAGACTCCCCGCGAGAGCTGTAAACCCCAATCTCGCAGTCTTGCATTGGGTAAATGCATGACATATGGGTATATCTCGAGCTGAAGTGGTATGTGTTGTGGGGTTGTCGTGTAGTTCCTAGGAATCGCCAGGACCTGCGTGTTTTGGATGATCTAAGCTGAGGGTTTGGTGTCCAAACCGCTTCCGGACACAACCACAGGGTTTGCCAGCCGTTAGACCAGCTAGCTCTACAGTGCCACTACCACCTTACAGTGGCATAGGTAGTTTCTGGCAACCACTGAAAATGACAACCCTGATTAGGATCGTGTAAAGCAGTACAGTACTTTTCGCTCAGTCACTCGTGCTCACTTATTCTCAGAAAATACACAGGGTGGGGATTAGGACGTTTAAATAAGTATTTATTGGTCCAGTGTCAATCTTGTGTAAAACATATTTGCTGCGACAATCAGGAGACAGAAGCATGCGAATGAGACTGCGAATACCAATATATTAAATAGTAGATATATTTCTACCATAGTGCTAATGAGATGAACATAAGCAGTTCAGATAAAAACAGTAGCATTTGCATATTCCTAAAGTGCGCGCCTTAAGTAATTTGCCTAAATGTATCTCGCCTCGATATGCAATTGTAGTATGTATATGCGTATATGTAACTAAGAAACCCCTTTGGGAAGAATCACTCCCCTCACCTGATGGTTGAGAATGAAGGACCCCGTCTCTGCTTAGAGGATGACACCCCATTAGGGATGTCAGACCGCTGCGTGTCAAAGATTCAGCATGCATGATCCTGTGTCAGCTTGGAAGGAATCCTCTTCTGATTTGTAGGGGGGAATAAGGGACTGATATACTAGGGTGGTCACTTGAGGGTTTCTTCTAGACTCGATATGTTTTGAAAACAATCATAAATGTTTTGAAAGCAGTCATAAATGTTTTGAAATCAATCATAATTGTGTTTCCAAACAAATGCGATCATGCACAGCGGGCTGTTGGTCAAGGTGTGTTGTGGAGTGGTTGATGTGTTGTGGAGTGGTTGATGTGTTGTGGAGCGGTGTAGTATTGTGGAGTGGGGTGGTTGGGGCGGAGTTGTGGGGTGGTTGAGGCGGAGTTGTGGGGTGGTTGGGGCCGAGTTGTGGGGTGGTTGGGGCGGAGTTGTGGATTGGTTGGAGAGGAGTTGTGGGGTGGTTGGAGCGGTGTGATGTGGAGTAGCTGTGGAGGGGAGGTGTTGAGTGGTAGTTGTGGAGAAGAGGTGTTGGGTAGTTGTGGAGGGGAGGTATTGAGGGGTGGTGTGGTAGTGTTGTAGAATGGAGCAGTGTTGAGGAATGGTGTGTTGTGGAAGAGGTGTTTAGTGAAGTGGACGTGTGTGTATTGTGTAGGGGAACATGGTTGTGGAGTGGACTGTTGTGGGGAGAGGGGGGTGGGGTGGAGTGTCGAGGAGTGGAGTGTGGGGTGGGGGAGTGGGAGTATTGTATGTGAACTTTAGCAGTAATGTAGATTATGGTGTGCAGAGTAACACAAAACAGCTAACTCCACTGCCTTTAATTTCTCCAGATCTACCAATCAACACAGGACCGCAGATGGTGACGTAGTGTTGCTTTGTAAATCTGGCTTAAGTAATGCGTTGTCAATGCGCCACCATGGGTGATTCAAGGGTACTGCAATACAGTAATACAGCTAGGCCTTAGTTATAATTTGGGCCACAGTATTCCATGGTAATTGTGCGGTATACCATGGTAAATGGCAATGACAAGCCAGTATATAATTGGGTAATGGCTTTTTTTTTTAAAATGAAAAGGCAGCCATATTGTTTTTCTACACTTTAGATTTGTTTTTGTAAAGGCATTAGATATAGATGAGTAGTAGGTTTTATTGTAGTTCCCTAATATTACTACTTTATTAAAGTGTTGATCGAGAAATGTATATCTTTCATATTTTAAAATAAGTGCTGCTCTAGTCCTTAGTAAGTATTGTATTTTTTAGGAAAAGCTGCATTTCGTAAACTTTTTTTTAGCTGTGCAGTATAATGTATTTCCACGCTACTCCGTACAATGGTGTTTTTTTTTTACAGAATTCAATGTTTTAGAAATAGTTATTACACTATATTTGTAAAATGTTGTGTATTAGTGTTTTTTCAATTTTAATTTGATTTTTAAATGTACTGCAGTGCTTCCTAGGTAGTACATATTTTTTGCCTACCTATTACCACTTTACTTAAGTGATAATCGGTAGAATCTTTTTTAAAACCTAATACATACCTTTATCTAAGGCCAGAACACTGGCAATACAACATGGCTGCCTTAAACTTTTGTAAAGGTAGTCATTATCCAATCAGTTAATGGCTTGTCATCGACATGTACCATGGTAGTTTCGCTAAATTCTGTGAAAGTACTGCGGTCACAGATAAAGCTGAGTTTAAATGCCTTATAACGTATTAAATACTTACTATACTTAACTGCAGTATCCAAAAAGGATCATCTGCGCGGTGTTAGGGAAATAAATCTTCCAACCTTCCTCAGGAGTGACACAAAGAAATCACACAATCAAAAGGGAGTGGACCACTTGTCCTGTGTAGCCAGGGTCTTATTACTGTTCTTTCCTTCATAAAAGAACCCTCATAACCATACACATATACCTGTGTATGGTTATGAGGGTTCTTTTATGAAGGAAAGAACAGTAATAAGACCCTGGCTACACAGGACAAGTGGTCCACTCCCTTTTGATTTTTTGCATCATACATAGGAAGCCGAATGGACCACAGCTTCTTTTTCCCTCCCCTTGATAACTTACAAAGAAATCACAGACATCAGGCAGGGCTCCGAAACAGATACAGTTTATTTGCTGGTACCAAGGCAGACGCATATCTCAGTTTTGCGCCTTGAAACAAGCTTCTTCTGCCTTCTTGTGGGTGCTTATATATGGTAGAAAGTACTATCACCAGCACAAACCCCAGAAGGGGACACAGTCCATATACAGGTAATTATATAGAAAACAAAATTGCCATGCAAGCATAAGACACAGTACAAAATATACTTATTGCAGTATAAGCAAACAAGAGAGCAGAAAATAGGTTGAGCTAAACTTGTAAGATACGGGAGGCCTCAGAGTGTGGTTTATGTTGACAGCTGTCAACCAAGGAGGTGTCAGAGAGGGCAGTAAAGGGCCTTGGGTCAGGCTGGAATAAATCCTAAAGGAGGTGGGGAGCACTTTGGAGGACAGAGCAAGCAGTTTAGTCAGAGACAGATATAGGTCAATGGGTCTGAGATAGTGCGGGGGAGAATTGGAATTGATTCCCATATATGTATGATACATACACATGGATATATATTTTTTCCCCCACAATATTCCACCTTTGGATAGTCCTATCATATACCATAGTAAATATAGTAGAAACATAGAAGTAACAATGTACAGATAAAGTACATATCTTTGGTATTACACCATTGCACTGTATTTAAATAATATGCATATATTGGCACATAGACACATCTGAGAGGTATTAATTATTCAACTTAGACAAAATGATATATTAGTACTCCATGCATTTATGTGTTACATATCTGTAGCCATTAATTCAAATATTTCTTTGTGTGCTTCCTCTACGTCTTGTGTATTCTAAGAGATTCTAAGATATCTGCGGGCTAGCTCCTGCTCTGTAGAGAACTTTAACTGCAGAAATTGAATTGATGCTCTCACTACACAATTGATGTCCCATGGAGCAACAACACTGAAGAAAACACAATATTATCACTATTGCTATAAAGATACCCAGTAGTGCTAGAACAAATCTTTTCAACCATCCTGTTGGTTGCATGGCCATCATCAAAATCTCTCATTTATCCACTATTAGGGTATCTTTCATAGATTCACATGCTTGAATCATTCCCTGTCGTCGAGATGAGGATCCCCGGTACATTTATAAGGGTAATGTCACATTAGACATAGAAGGTAACAGGCCTAAGGCCTCATATTTAGTAACGTATCTAAGTCCGTATTTAAAATAGGACCAAACTTGGGAGAACAACCAATCAGCTGACACCACCCTCTAGAACCTTCCTAGAAGGAGCTCCAGTCCCTCAGATTTTCTACCGCACGTCGTGCTACGGGAGTCTTCACTGAGCTCTGCTTAGTTTTCTCATCTTAACTTCTAATTATCCTTGTCTTCAGATTTTCTCGTGGATTCAAGGTATTTTTCATCTATATTTCCATTGCCTGAGTGAATTTCTCTGATTTCTTCATGTCAGACAGACCTAAAAAAAGGCCTTTTTAGGCCCTGTAGTACCTGCAAAAAGAAAAGACTGCACATCGATGCCCCCCTTAAAAACTCCCTTTACTGCATTTATCCTGATCACAAACAAAAGGATTGCAAGGTATGTTGCACCTTTTCTTCAAAGACTTTAAAGGACCGTGCGGGAAGGCTGTTATTATGGCTGCAGAGGCTTAAAGACAGGGAGGGCCCTGTATCTTCTGAGGAGAGTGAAGGTTCCTTAAGATCCTCTTCAAAGACGCCTCAAAAAGACCACTGGTTGTCTCTCCAGGTCACTCCTTGCAGCAACCTCCAAAGAAGACTCACAAAAAGTCTCCAGAGGCTACTAAGAAACCAGATCTGCCCTCCAGGGGGTCTCCTTCCTATCAGAGTTTCATTTCTGTCAAAAAATCCTTTCAGAAATCCACTTCAGACCATCCTACTCCTCCGGTGAAGGTGAAACATCATTTTTAAGAGCCTTCCTCAGACCCGTTGACGAGCTGTCTGCCGATGACAAGAACTCCACTGATTGTTGTCGGAGTAACTTCGTCGACGACAACTCTTGCCACATTTTCAGACTTGTCAGCATCTATTTTGTTGCCGACAACTTCTTTGTCGATGAGTCAAGCTCCTTTGTCATGGACGATAAAGATAATCAGAAAGTTGTCATTGTTGACGAAGACTCAGACGATGACCATCCCGACGACGAAGCTGACGAGTGCTTCGTCGATGGTGTTGCCTGCGTTGACGACGAGTCTACCGTCGGCAACTTTCTCGTTGACTATTTCTCCCATTGCGTAGGCGATGGCCTCGAAGACAAGAGATGCATCGTCTATGACGGTATTGTCATCTACGACAGTTACGTCTGGGACATCAATACCAATGCCCGTTGACTATTCCTCAACAACGGTATGTGTACCGACGACGTCCTCATCGACGACACCAAAATCCAGAGCAGGTTGACTATGTTCCCAGCAAAAATTTCAAAAAGAGAGACTGACACCCTCATTAACTTCTCCTAGTAGGGTTCAAGCCTTATTGCCAACTCATCTATTGGATGATGATGAGGACTCGGTCGAAGACAGCTTGTTTGGGGCTGTGCAAAGCCCTTCGGAATTGAATGTTAAATACCAAGAAGACTCCAAAGATGAAGACCAATTCTATGACCAACATACATACTACTCTGACCAACGACGCCAACAGCAACTGCAGCCAGAGATGGTTTGTCTTCCTTCCGCTCTGATAACTGATCTACAATTCATGCTGGCGGACTACAAAAAGAGGTTTCCGATGTCCTCTCCAGCTCCAGCGTTTTCTCCACCTCCCGTGGTGCAAAGTCAGCCTTCACCACTTCCTATGTCTCAAGTGCCTGTGCAGCAGCTTCCATCGACAGATGAAGATGAAGGACAGCAAGAAGAAGGGGAAATCCAGGATATACTATCACAGCCATACGAATGGGATGATTACATTATCCCTCCACCAGCGTCCCCATTTCCGCCTCAAGTAGACTCTCCTCCAGAGGATATTGGAGGATTTCATAATCTCTTGGAGAGAGCAGCCTGACGTTTCGAGCTTCCAATGCCTACTAACCAACAAGACTGTTTCCTTTACGATTTCAAGGAACCTTTTAAAAAAATCAGTCGGGTCTATGCCCATTATCGACTATATTTGGGACCAGGGCATTAAGATAATGAGAAACCCAGCCACAGTTCCTCCAGTCTTACCAGGGCTTGACAAGAAATATAAAGCCCCTGACGACGCGCCTCACTGCCTCATAGGTCACCCCAGCCTTGATTCAGTGATTGCCCAGGCGGCTCAACGCAGGTCAAACCATCAGCTTCGCTTTTAGCACCTCGAGATATGGAGGGTAGGAGGCTAGACAACATTGGCAAACATTTTTCCACTATGTTGACAGTCAAGGCATCCAATTCCTTAGCGCTGCTGGGGCTCTACAACAGACAGATGTGGTCAGGCATCGCTCTTTACCTCAACGATCTTCCACAAGACATCAAGGAGGAAGCAAGAAAAGTTTTACTGGAAGGCGAGCGCTCCGCTTCAGTGATAATTGATTGCGCGATGGACATCGCTTCCACCGGTTACCGTCGGTTAGCTGGAGCCGCGATCCTAAGGTGCCAAGAATGGCTAAAGGCTACTACATTGAGGCCTGAAGTCGGGACCAAAATTCTAGTTATGCCTTACAATGGACAAGAACTTTTCGGTAAGCATGTCGACGAAGGCCTTCGGGGAATCAAAAAAGACACTGACACAGCCAAAGCTTTGGGTACCCTCCAGTACAAAAGAACCCATTTTCGTGGTGCATGGGTAAAAGCCAGTCATCCTACAGGGGAGGTTACCAGCAAAATAGGTATCCTTCCTATACCTCCTCCAGCTAGCAATACAGGACGCAGTTCGCTCAGAGACAACAGCCTGCGACTGCCTACAATAAATCTTCCTTTTGAGGGAAGGTGGGATGACAAAAGGAGTCTGCCAGACGTCAATGACCTCTCACTTCTGACTGTTGAAATTTCTTCACCTCCCCCCCAAAGTAGGAGGCAAAATCTCCCATTTTCTCCAAAACTGGAAGCAAATCAAAACTGATCGCTGGGTCCTACAACTAATACAATTCAGCCATTTCCTAAAATGTATACAGCCACCCCGCCAACACCTCCTCAATCTCTGGCTCACAAACATCTGCACATGTTACGGTTGGAAATAACATCGATGATCCAAGGCGGCGCTAGAGGGAGCATATCGAGATGGCGCAGCTCCAACGGACGGAGACTATAATCATAAAAAATCCTGCTGTTCCCGCTTTATGTATCGTCCACAAACCATGCAGATCGACGGCAGCTGAAGATCTGCAGATATCGGCTGTGACCGCCCCCAACAGGGAAAGAAACGAACACTCACGACACGGGCCTGTGGTCTCAAGATGGCGCCGCCATTCGTTTAGAGCTCCGAGATAACAATTACGGGTGGCTGTTGTGCCCTGCGCCGGAGCCCAGTAGAGGATCCCACTTTCACCATGTGGGGCTCGGTCTGAAGTACTGTGCTGTGACGGGCTAGCATCCATGCTGGAGGACCCCGCGTGTGTGCGCGGCTGGAGAGCGGCAATACTGGAACGGGCTGTGAAGAGCGCACTCCTGGGGAGAGAGTACCCTCGCGGGTGTCACCACAGGTGACCGTGTTGCTGGCTGAGCTCCTGGATATAGCGAGGCCCGGCAAGGAATCTGCAGCATAGCGGTCGCCCGAACTGTAACTACTGGGTGGCATTGTTACAGCAGAGGCCTATGTGGGAAGGGCCGGCCGATCCAGCAACTTGCATGCCATGAACTGAATGCTGCGCGATTTATCATCCCAAGGATGCAACTTAAGGCGTGCTGGCTAACGGCCCAACGAGCCCAGTGAGAAAAGTGAAGTGAACTAACTGGTAGACCGGCGCAAACTCAGCCTGGCGCTTGCAGTGGGCTGCTTCTAGATCGGCGCTCAGGGCCTCATCCCAACTGCAATGTGAATAGAGAACCTCATTACTTTGCACTGAGACTATAGCCCCTCAGGGGTGCATGGCTGTGTTGGGGCTCATACAGGTGAACCATGGAGCGACTCTGGGCCTGCGGGATCCCATTTGCGACAGGCGAGGCCGTTAGTAACCTTATCCGCCTCCTCCGGAGACTGTTCGCGCCACAGTGACACCCGGAACTGTTCATAGGGCTTGTGCAAACTAAAGACCTGCTGGCGCCACGCAACAGGGACTGGTGACACCCCCCAAAAAATACTGTCTCAACTGGAAACTGAGACGGCCCTACCATCCGAGCGCTGCTACTGTAGAGGGGCCTGGGGCTGCTCTATCATTGTACCTATTGCAGCTGATACGGAACACGGCAGCGGTGACCATCTGGCCTGCTACTCGTTGCGCAACCTTTTCCTGCCGCTCAGTAACTTACCGCGGACAGGCTTGAAGATGGGAAAAACTGAGCGGAAACGTCCCCGCCTGACATTCAATCGATCAATCAAGCATTTGTAAAGCGCGCTACTCACCCGTGAGGGTCTCAAGGTGCTGGGATGGGGGGAGCAGCTACTGATCGAACAGCCAGGTCATGAGAAGTCTCCTGAAGGTCAGCAGGTCCTGGGTATGTCGCAGGTGGGTGGGGAGGGTATTCCATGTCTTGGCGGCGAGGTGGGAGAATGATCTGCCATCGGTGGTCGTTCGGCAGATGCGTGGGACGGTGGCGAGGGTGAGGTCGGCTGAACGGAGCTGGCGGTTTGGGGTGTAGAAGGTGAGTCGTTCGTTGAGGTATGCTGGTCCGGCGGTTATGAGTGCTTTGTGAGCGTGGGTGAGGAGCTTGTAGGTGGTCCTCTTGTTGACCGGGAGCCAGTGCGGGTGTCTCACGTGGGCGGTGATGTGGCTGTGGCGCGGGATACCGAGGATGAGGCAAGCGGAGGCGTTTTGTATGCGTTGGAGTCTTTTTTGGAGTTTGGTCATGGTTCCCGCATAGAGGGCGTTGCCGTAGTCCAGCCTGCTGCTGACGAGGGCTTGGGTGACTGTCCTTTCTGGTTTCGGTGGGCATCCATCTGTAGATCTTGCGGAATATGCGGAGGGTGTCGAAGCAGGAGGAGGGGACTGCGTTGACTTGCTGGGTCATAGAGAGCGTTGAGTCCAGGATGACACCCAGGTTGCGTGCGTGTTCAGTAGGTGTCGGTGTGGCTCTTTGTGTGCGTGGTCAGTGGGTGTCGGTGCGGCTCCCAGAGCGGCTGGCCACCAGGAGTCGTCCCATGCAGAGGGGGTGGGGCCGAGGATGAGGACCTCCGTCTTGTCAGATTTCAGTTTCAGGCGGCTGGTCTTCATCCAGTCTGTGACAGCCTTCATTCCCTCGTGGAGGTTGGACTTGATGGTGGCAGGGTTCTTGGTGAGGGAGAGGATCAGCTGGGTGTCGTCGGCGTACGAGATAATGTTGAGGTGGTGCGCTTGGATGATGTTGGCGAGAGGTGCCATGTAGATGTTGAAAAGGGTCAGGCTGAGGGATGATCCTTGGGGTACGCCGCAGGTGATGGTGGTGGCTTCAGACCGGAAAGGGGGGAGGCGGACTCTCTGAGTTCTGCCGGTGAGGAAGGAGGTGATCCAGTTCAGGGTTTTGTCGCGGATCCCTGCGTCGTGGAGGCGTGTTAAAAGGGTGTGGTGGCAGACGGTGTCGAAGGTGGCCGAGAGGTCCAGGAGGATGAGGGCAGCGGTTTCGCCTTTGTCCATCAGGGCCCTTATGTCGTCGGTGGCAGCGATGAGGGCGGATTCGGTGCTGTGATTGCTACGGAAGCCGAATTGGGAGGAGTCCAGGATGTTGTTCTCCTCAAGGAAGTGGGTCAGTTGTTTGTTGGCGGTCTTCTCAATGACTTTCACCGAGAACGGGAGCAGCGAGATGGGTCGAAAGTTCTTGAGGTCCTTTAGGTCCGCCTTGGGTTTCTTGAGTAGGGCGTTGATCTCTGCGTGTTTCCAGCTCTTTGGGAAGGTGGCGATCTTGAAGGAGCAGTTAATGATCTTCCAGAGTTGGGGTGCGATGATGGAGCTTGCTTTGTTGAAGATGTGGTGGGGGCAGGTGTCGGAAGGTGAGCCGGAGTGGATGGTGTTCATGATTTCGGTGGTGTCTTTGTCGTTGACGTTGTTTCAGGAAAGCAGGAGGTCTGTGTGTTTGGTGGGCGTTGAGTCGGGGGTGTCGGTGTCTGGGTGTCGGAGCTGTCCTGGATGACTACGATTTTGCGGTGGAAGAAGGTGGCCAGGGAGTCGCAGAGTTCTTGCGATGGCTGGATGTCATTGGAGCTGGGGGTGGCGAGTACTTTCACGATGTTGAAAAGCTCTTTGCTGTTGTGTGCGTTGTTGTCAATGCGCTTCTTGAAGGAGGTCCTTTTGGCGGATCGGATGAGTTTGTGGTGCTTGCGTCTGGCATTCTTGAGGGCTGCGTGGTTGTCTGGTTGTGGTGCCACTGCTTCTCGAGTCTTCGGCATGTTTGCTTGGAAGTCTGTAGGTCGGCGTTGAAACAGATGGCTCTCGTGCTGGTGTGCCTGTTTGAGGGTTTCCTGATCGAGGCGAGGGCGTTGGCGCAGTCGTCGATCCATTGTCTGAAGTTGTGGGCCGCTGCGTTGGTGTCTGAGGGCTCGGATGGAGGGCCTCGGGCAAGGGTGGTGATAAGCTGATCTTCGGTGACTTTGTTCCAGCTGCGGTGTGGGATTCATTGAGGTTGGATGTGCGCGGTGTGTTTCTCGAAGAAGTGGATGCAGTGGTGGTCGGTCCTGTGGAGTTTGGTTGTGTGGCTGAAGGTGGAGAAGATGGGGTCGAGGGTGTGTCCGGCGGAGTGGGTGGGTGTCGTGACGAGCTGTTTGAGTCCGAGGTTGGCGAGGTTGTCGATCAGGGTTGTGGAGTTGCTGTTTGCGTTCTCGTGGTGGAAGTTCAGGTCTCCGAGGAGAATGTAGTCTGTGGAGGCGAGGGCGTGCGTGCTGATGAGGTCGGTGATGGAGTGCCTGAACTGCGGTCGGGGTCCCGGGATCTGTCGACGAGGGTTCCTCTAAGTGTGGTGTGATCGACGTGGATCTGGAAGTGTAGGTGTTCGGCCGTGCTGAGGGAGTCTTCGGTGTTGGTCGAAATTCTGATGGTGTTCCTGTGGACGATGGCGATTCCTCCTCCTGGTTTGTTGTTTCGGTCCCTGCGGGTGATCTTGTAGCCGTCCGGGATGGCTATGGCTATGTCGGGCACGTTCATCCAGGTCTCCGTCAGGAAGGCGATGTCCGGTGAGGATGAATCGGGCAGGTTCCAGAGTTCGACGGCGTGCTTGTGGACTGAGCGGGTGTTGAGTAGTATGCATCTGAGAAGGTTGTGGTACGCTTTGGTGGGGTGGGCAGGACATGCAAGTGTACGCTGGTAGGTGTAGCTACAGTTTCGGCAGGTGAAGGGTCCGTGGTTGAGCTTCGGGGTGGCCTGGAAGCAGGTGGAGGATCGGCGGGCGTTGAGTGCGTGGGGGGTGTTGGCATCTAGCGGCGTCAGGTGTAGTGGTCCTCATGGGTCCAGGGGGTCTGGCGCTGAGCGCGGTCCAGGCGCGGACGTGCGCAGATGGGCTTGCCTTAGGTGCGCCTTCAGCGTGCCAGCAGCGCGACCATGTAGCGGTCGGCATATGTAAGGGAGGGGGGCGGGTGCAGCGGAAGGGAGGCGGTAGCGGGGCTCTGTCGGGGGCAGGGCAGCAGCGGTGGGAAAGGAGAGTGTAGGTGGCGCTGGAGAAGACCCCAATCAAGCGGTAAACAGGGGGGCATGAGAAATAAAGACACCAGAATGCACAATAACACAGATGAAACGGTAAAAAACAATTAAGGGAAAAAGATACCACAGAACACAGAAGTACCCTGCGGCACAGTTACGGCAGCCGGCTCGAACTCAGCCGGGTGGGAGCACAGAGCCGCGGTCGGCTGATCAGGCGGAGCGGCTGGGGAGAGTGCTGGCCTTGGCCCAAGAGGTCAAGGAGACATTCGAGCCACGCAAGTCTAGCAAATCACTACAGCAAGCTGCTTCAGATTCGGAAGCTGATGCTCCTTCAGATACCCTAGCTGCAATCGAAAAGACACTTCTCGCCGTACAGAACAGTTTGCACTCTATCGATGGCAAGATAGATAATCTACACCTAAGAATGGATCATATGTCCACAAAACTAGACAAGCACACGGTGCGTCTGGGAGAAGCGGAAACCCGTATATCTGACGCCGAGCATGGTCTAGAACAAACAGCGGAAAAAACCCACGCCATGGAAATGGTGCGGTCTGTGATACAGGTTAAGAATGAGGATTTGGAGGCTAGATCCAGGCGTAACATCATTCGCATCGCTGGGTTACCGAAATCCACCAACACTGGCCATCTTGAAACATACGTGGAATCTTTGCTACCGACGATTTTTGGAGCGGAAAAATTATCACGAAAGCTGATAGTGCAACGTGCACACCCCTCACTGGCTGCCTGCCCTCCATCGGGTGCTCCTCCGCGCCCCATCATTGCACGGATGCTGAATTACTGAGACCGGGATACCATCTTACGCTTGGCTAGGGAGAAAGGTAACATAACTCATGATGGAAACTCTCTGACAGTCTACCCGGACTTTACAGCGACAGTGCAGCCAGCAAGAAGGAAATTTCAACTGGCCCAAAAATGTATTGCCGAATACATCCCATAAGCAATACTGTATCCCGCGAGACTTCGCATAGACATCGATGGCAAATCGAAGATTTTCACCACCCCAAAACCAGCATTGGAATACGCGAAGACACTCAGGCGGAAGAACCGTGTACCGCCGGACCTCCCAATGACTGCATGGATGGGTCATCGCAACAAGGTCTGGAATGACAACCGAATCAAACCTGCCTGGGACATGACATCTGGTACTGAGGCTTGGTTGTTCTTTATCCCCGAACTGAATGCCGGTGATACAGACTTTACTCCAATGATAGCGGCCCTCTGATCTGCTGACCTGGACACTGCCTATACAGATAAGACCTGATATTATTTATGTGAATGTTCTGACATGCCTGTTGATTATTACTATGGGTGATTGGGCGAGAATAATGTTCTCCGTCCACCTCCTGTTCAATCTGGGAGGGTACTGGTGATCCAGCGCTCCCCGATGGGTGTTCCCCACAACTGTTTTCCAGATACGTTGTACCTTTGGGTGCTGTTTTGGGGGTTCGGGATGACTTTAGCAGGTTGGGTTTGCTGAAGTGGGTGGGGTGTGTGGGGGAGGGGGGTTTTATGGGTTGTTTAATGTGGCTAACACTCAATCAGACTTGGTATTACACGACGGGCAAGAGTGCACAAATAATAACATCATTATATATGCTGTTAGTGCCTTAGATATTTCATACACAGACAGTGACAAAGTTGCATGTTTGACCTGGAATGTGCGGGGGCTCAACTCGCCCCAAAAAATACGTCAAGTATTGGCATATTTGGATCGTCATGAGATAAAAATCGCATTTATACAAGAAACACACCTTACACGTTCTAATGAAGGGAGCATAGGATCACACTGGGCGAATTATAGAGTGGCCTCTTCATATTCATCTTATGCCAGGGGTGTTCCTACGCTTGTGAAAAAAAATCTTTCTTTCACCATGATCAAGGACTGCACAGATGCAGTAGGTCGATATGCCATAACTCATGGCAAATTAGCAGGGGAACTATTCACCCTGATGAATGTTTATGGCCTCAACTCAGAGTACCCTGATTTCTATGAAGAGATATTAGCCATACTGCGCACCTTGCCAGATGCAACGATAATATGGGGGGTGACTTTAATACAAACTTGCATTGCGAATCCCACAATCTGTGAGTCGGCAATTCACCTGGCGCTTCCACTTCGAGGCGTTACTAGACCCATTATACACGCACACTATCCGCGAGGCCATCATCCAGTATTTCGCCCATAACAAGGGCTCGGTAGATAGGGCTGCAACTCTCTGGGAGGCGTTCAAAGTCATGATTCGGGGTCAGTGCATTAGTACGACAGCGGGGATACTGAAGGACATTAGAGGGCAATTATCTAAGGTTGAGAACACCCTTTACAATCTCGAAAGACAATACGAGACCTCACCCAGCATCCCTCTTCTAGCACAGATTAAGGAGTCACTATTAGAATATAACGAGCTAGCAGACAAAGAGATTCGCTGCCGCTCACGGAGACATGTTGCGCGAGCATAGGGGGAGGGAGGACGCCCGGGTAACAAATTAGCTATGAAAATAAAGAAAAGGGAAGCTAGACACACAATCACAAAAATAACGGAGGCATCTGAAAGAGACACGTTAGTGATAGATTCCTTAACTTAGAATATCCCCAGGCGTCAAACTGGATCCGGAAAAGTTTTTTCGGCAGCAGTACCCCTGCGCATCAGTAGGTGGCGTCGTGCGGCTCCGCGTCCGTCGCTGGCGTCGTAAGCGCCGAGGTGATGTCACGGAGACTACTTAGGCTCCACCCATGCACGCTGACGTCAGTTCTTTCTTTTTCCGCGCCAATAAGCGCAGATCCGGTTAGAGCACGTACCCTAGTCACTTTTTGACTATCTTTTTGAGACTTTTTGTCTTCTGTAAGTTTGAGTCTACTCTGGTGCACGTAGGGATGCCTGGTTTTAAGTCTTGTGGGGCCGGCCGTCGCAATATGTCGGTGGCGGACCCCCCGACGTCTTTCTCTACTGCCTGGAGCATGACCACGACTCCCGGGCCTGCTTGGACCGCTTGGCCATGGCACGAAGGCCTTGAGGGAGCAGCGCCAGAAGCTGTTTGAGGTCTGGCACTCGTCACTGCACAGTTCACTGTCCAGGGGCCGCTCCGGGGAATACTCGCGGAGCCACCATCACCGCTCCTCGGGCTCCAAGTCTTCACCCTCGGATTTGGGTAAGAGATGTCACAAAAAGAAGTCGAAGAAGCGGTGTCGCTCCACAACATCCCCCCGTCGGTCCCTAGATGCAGACGAGGGGGACAGGGGTTCTGCCCCTGTGGCTCCTTCGTAGCCAGGGAGTCCCACGGCCTACCCACCTTACCCGGGTCCGTCAGCGACTCCCTCGCAGGTGCGAGAATTTCTTGCTACCATGGACTGCCTGTTTAGGCCTCGGGCTCCCGCCGGCATGCCCTTGGGATCTGCGGTCCCGTGTCAGGATCCTGTTGGGCCGCCGGCGACCCGGCACCACAGAATCCCACGTCACTGGCTCCGGCCATGGCGCCACAGGGTCCCGCGCTGCCGGCTCTGGCCCCAGTGCCGCCCTCGACTCCGGCGCCGCAGTGGATACCATTTGTTCCGTCCCTGCCCAGGTTCTCAGACAATTTTGTCCCTACATGGGATCCGCATTGGGACATGGCGCCGGTTCGGCCCCATCCGGCGCCGTTCCCGGTGCCGTTTGTTCCGTCCCTGGTCCCTGCCCTGCCGCTGCAGCCTGTCCCATATACGGCGGAGGTGGAGGATGACTGGGAGGGGTCCGAGGACCCGCTTGCTTGTCTGTGTGACTCCAAGCAGGACTGGTCGGACGAGTTGGAGAAGGCCGGCGGCCTTGATCTCTCCTCTGAACCGGGGTTTGCCTCTCCTCCACCTACCATGGAGGAGGGCGCCTCGTATACGATGGTGCTTCGTCGGGCCGCCAAGGTCCTCCACCTTGCTCTCCCTACGGTGGCCCTAAAGACTAAAGAACGTCAACCACTTCCTCCGGAAGGAGAATTGCAAAATGCTGACTCTGGCTCAGGTCTTGGCTGCCCTCGACCCTGGAGACTGGATGGTAGCGTTGGACTTGCAGGACTCATATTTTCACATCCCCGTCCTGCCGGCCCACCGTCGTTACCTGCGGTTCACGGTAGGCCACGAGCATTTTCAATTTGCCGTGCTCCCCTTCGGCCTTACCAGCGCCCCTCGGGTGTTCACGAAAGTGATGGCAGTGGTCGTAGCTCATCTGCACAGGTCAGGGGTGTCAGTCTTCCCCTACCTCGACGACTGGTTGTTGAAGGCAGGCTCGCCCCAGGCAGTCGTCTCCCACCTTCAGACTACGGCCGACCTACTGCATTTGCTGGGGTTCTCCATCAACGTGCCGCAGTCGCACCTGAGTCCCTCTCAGCCGCTCCTCTTCATAGGAGCGGTTGTGGATTTGACGCAGTTTTAGGTTTTTCCTCCCGAGCAGCGAGCCCAGGATACTCAGGCTATGATTCCGGTCTTTCAGCCTCTATCCCGGGTTTCAGTCAGGATGACCCTCCGGCTCCTGGGCCTGATGGCCTCCTGCTGGTGCAACATGCCAGATAGTATATGCGGGCGCTCTGCAGTGGGACCTGAAGTTCCAGTGGGCGCAGCATCATGGCAAACTTTCCGATCATGTCTAGATCTCGAAGGGCACTGCACGACAATTGCAGTGGTGGCTCACGAATTGTGATTGGGTCAATGGCAGATCCCTCTCCCTTCCCCAACCGGAGCACACAGTGGTGACGGATGCGTCCCTCCTGGGATGGCGAGGCCACTTGGGAGAGGCGGAGATCAGAGGACTCTGGTCTCCGGCGGAGTCCCGGCTCCATATCAACCTTTTGGAGCTTCGGGGGATCCGACTTGCACTGAAGGCATTCCTTCCCTTTGTCCGGGGAAGTGTAGTGCAGGTGTTCACGGACAACACCACCACCATGTGGTATTGCAACAAACAGGGCGGGGTGGGGTCATGGACCCTATGTTGGGAGGCTCTGCGCCTCTGGACATGGGTGGAACATCAAGGCATTACCTTGGTGGTTAAACACCTGGCAGGTTCTCTGAACGCCAGGGCGGACGAACTCAGCCACTGGTGCTTGATGGGTCACGAATGGCGTCTTCACTCGGAGGTGGTGCAAGATCTCTTTCTGCAGTGGGGAGAGCCTTGGTTAGATACATTCGCCACCGAAGAGAACATGCAATGTCATCAGCTCTGCGCATTGGAATTTCCAAGGCGGCACTCGCTCGGCGACGCTTTTCGTCGCTAGTGAAGTTGCAGTCTGTTGTACGCCTTTCCGCCTATATCACTTCCGCCCAGAGTGCTGAAGAAGGTTCGGCGCGACCGGGCCTAAGTCATCCTTGTGGCTCCGGATTGGGCACGAAGATACTGGTATCCCGAGCTACTCAGCATGGTGATCGATCCCCCGATCAGTCTGCCTCTTAGGGAGGATCTTCTGTCGCAGCAGGAGGGGACGGTCCTCCACCTGAACCTGTCCAGCCTCCACCTCCATGCGTGGAGATTAAGCGGCGACAGTTGACAGCTTTCGATCTTCCTCCCGCAGTCTGTGATGTCATTCTGGCAGCCAGGCGTCCCTCCACTAAGACGGTATACGCCTGCCGGTGGAACAAGTTTGTGGCATGGTGCACAACAAAGTCTGTGGATCCCCTTTCTGCCCCTCTGTCTGAGGTCCTTCTGTTCCTACTATCATTGGCCCAGCAGGGCTCTGCTCTGGGCACTATCAAAGGTTATCTTTCGGCCATCTCCGCCTTTCTAAGGCTTCCAGATCAGCTTTCTCTCTTTAAGTCCCCGGTTGTTAGCCGTTTCCTGAACGGTATTACGCACATGTTTCCTCCCGGGCCTTTCGTAATGCCTCAATTGGACTTAAATATTGTCTTGACCTTTCTGATGTGTGCTCCTTTTGAGCCCCTTCATAACTGTCCTTTATGTCTTCTCACTCTCAAGACGGCTTTCCTGGTAGCGATCACCTCTGCCAGAAGAGTTAGTAAGCTCCAGGCTCTTTCTTCTAAACCTCCTTTCCTTTCTGTTCATCCGGACAAGGTGGTTTTAAGGACCCGTCCTTCTTTTTTGCCAACGGTTGTCATGCCCTTCCACATCGGGCAGACCATCACTTTGCCCACTTTCTTTCTGCCTTTGCAGCCTTCAAAAGAGGAAGAGAAGCTCCAACGTCTGGACCCAAAACGTGCGCTCTCGTTCTATCTGAAGCGCACACAGCAGTTCCGGGTGGATGACCAGCTCCTTGTTGGCTATGTGGGCGCTAAAAAAGGTCGGGCCGTGCACAAACGAACCATCTCTCGGTGGGTCGTTCTGTGCATCAAAGCATGTTACTCGTTGGCTAAGAAGGAGCCTCCTGTGGGGCTGCGTGCCCATTCTACTAGGGCAACGGCAGCCACTACTGCCTTGGGACGTGGCTTTCCCTTGCATGATATTTGTCAGGCAGCTCCGTGGGCCTCGCTGCACACGTTTACCAAGCATTACTGCCTTGACAGTCAAGTCCGGAGACACGGCTTCTTTGGCCGTTCTGTTCTCCGTGACTTTCTGGTGTAATCTATTCGCAGACCCACCACCGGGGTTGGTATTGCTGGGGTATCTGTTCGAAGGTAAGGAATCTATCACTAACGTGTCTCTTTCAGATGCACAAGTTACTACTTGTGTTACGATATATCTGTAAGAGACATTAGTTAGTGATAGATTCCTTACCGCCCCACCCATCCTCCCCGTTCTGCGAACTGATTCTAGGATTAAGGTCATCCCTTTCAGGGCCCTAGTTTCTTGGCACCAGTGGTCAGTTTCTTGCATGGCTCTGCGTTCCTGGCACAGAAAGTTATGTACAGAACTGACGTCAGCGCGCATGGGTGGCGCCTAAGTAGTCTTCGTGATGTCATGTTGGCGCTTACGACGCCAGCGACGGACGCGCATGGGTACCGCTGACGAAAAAACTTTTCCGGATCCAGTCTGACGCCTGGGGATATTATAAGGTAAGGAATCTATCACTAACTAATGTCTCTTACAGATATATCGTTACACAAGTAGTGACTTGTGCTTCAGGTGCGGACTATTATACTAAACGTGATATAGTTTCACAATTCAGAACAACCTATGCGGCCATGTACGTGTTGCAAACTGGGGCCTCCACAGACGAAATGGACGAGTACATGTCAGACATTGCACTGGTGTGGTTATCGGAGGGCCACCGAGATTATTTAAGCCAACTGGTATCCATGGAAGACATTCGACAGGCTATAAAAGCTCTTCCTAACAAAAAAGCCCCGGGCCCTGATGGCCTCACTGGCAAATTTTTCAAAGAATACGCGGAAGAAATATCGCCCTATTTACTTGAGGTCTACGCCGAGGCTTCTGAGGTGGGCATTTTACCACCGACTCTAAGGGAGGATCTCATAATCGCATTACTCAAAAAAGATAAACCGCCCACTAGCTGTGATTCATATCGCCCGCTTTCGCTAATAAACATTGACGCGAAGATACTCGCTAAAATATTAGCGGCTAGACTACAGCCATTAATGCCCTAACTGGTCCTGCCGGATCAATCTGGATTTATTCCCGAGCGATCTATCTCACATAATTTACGCACCCTGTATCACATTCTTGATCCGAAGTTAAAGGCGGCGGCCGTGATGCTTGATGCGGCCAAAGCCTTTGACTACATAGAATGGGGGTATCTATTTTATATACTCCGCCGTATGGGGTTCCCTCTCATTTTTATTACCTGGATACAACTACTGTACACCGACGCCATCGCAAGGATACACGTGGAAGGCATCACCTCAGACCCTATACAGATAAGCAGAGGAACTAGACAGAGTTGTCCCCTATCACCGCTATTATTTACGATCACACTGTAACCACTTGCCTGTGTTATCAGACAGCGACACAAAGCGGTAGCGCTGCGTTTTGCTCACCGTCCAGTGAGCATATCCCTTTACGCAGATGACATGCTGCTATTTATACGTGAACTGCATGTCTTCATGGACCCTATACTAAGGGAATATATATGATTTGGGAGGTTTTCAGGACTTAGCATCAATTGGTCCAAATCAGTGGTGGTGCCGCTCACTGAAGTCACCTCGCCGTATGAGCTTGAATTCCCTCTAGTGTGGTCGCTGGAGCCAGTGCAGTACCTTGGGGTGTGGGTTTACCGCGGCCCTGAGATCGTCATCCAAGAGAATTCTAAAACAGCCTGCACTCTTTTAGAACAGCAAGTGGATACAGTTACCACTGTCCTTTGCGGATCGCATGGCACTGATAAAAATGGTAGTTCTATCCAAGTTTTTATATCTCTTTAGCAATTTTCCAATACAGATGTCTACTGCCTTTTTTAAAACGGTTCGCTCGTTATTAGTCAGGTTGATCTGAAGTGGCAAACAGGCCCAAGTGAGCTTGGCGACGCTCATGTTGGATTATAAAAGCGGAGGGTTCAATGTGCCGGACATATACTATCTATGCGCTCAAGCTCAATACGCGTACTATTGGTATAATACACACAACTTTATCCCACATGTAGCTGTAGAAGACGGAAATGCACATCCTATACCTCTAAGTTCCATATTGACTCATACACAAAGAGGTACGCCCAAGATAGAAATTAATTCAGTTGACTCCACAATTGCAGCTTGGCAAGCACTGGGCCGTAGAGCGATGAAACTGCCACTATACTCCCCACTTTTAGCCCTGTCGCATCACGCAGCTGCCTCGGTCACACATGAACTGGTGGCTCTGCGTATATTGGCGTTAGTAGGGATTGAAAAAATGCAGGACGTCAACCCTAATGGAACCTTTTTAACAACAGAAGATCTAAGCTACGTGCAAAATCAAACCCCACTGTTCATCTTCACACTACACAGATTTAAAAAAGCATTGCAAGCGCATTATCCCACATTCCCATCTGAACCCCCCACATTGAACTCCTTGCATGTCCTACTCCTTAGCCCCACGAGACACAAAATGATAACTAAGATATATAGGCCTGCGAGAGACGAAAGACCGCTATCACACAACAGGGCCATGGAACAATGGAACCTGAAGCTAGATCCGCAACTAACGCAACAAGACTGGGAATATTGTGGTCAATTAGCTAATTCACTTACACCCAACGGAAACCTACGCATCATACATTTCAAGTATCTACAACAAATGTATCACACACCACATAGATTATTTAAATATGGCTTAAGAGACAATGACACCTGTAAACGATGTGGGCACCCAGGTGCGGACTTTTGGCACCTGGCATGGGAATGTGGAAAGGTGAGGGAATACTGGGAAGGGGTCATTGACACTTTGCAAAAAATGACGACTTTACATCTTCACTGCACCCCTCAAGTATGCCTGTTACTTCTAGCACCATTTATAAAAGGCAATCTAAGCAGACTTGTGAAAATTGCCTTACTACTAGCCAAAAGAAGGGTGGCCATGGTATGGGACAGCAAGTTTAGCCCTACATCCGAGCTGTGGTTAAAAGACATGGTATATTGTTGTGACACCTTAACGCTGTATGCTGAGGAGCTCCCGGTCACCTCCAGACCCAAAGACATTTGGGAACCCCTGCTGCAATATCTATGTATGAAAGAGCACAACACACTGACTGACTCTACTTCATTAGACTGATGCAATACAACTGCCCAATGTATGAACATGTATTGCACCTACCAGCTGAGCCCGTCGGAAGTGTAAACACCACAGTATAAAATGGCCATGGGTTGTTTGGATGTTAATATGTACGTTGACAGCGAATGTGTCTATACTATTTGATATTATGTATGTCATTTGTATGATTAACAATAAAAATTTATTTTAAAAAAAAAAGCAACAAAAAACATCGATGATCCAAAAAGGAGCCATAAAACCTTTTCCTTTTCATCAAAAGGGAAAAGGTTTCTATTCCAGTTTCTTTTTAGTGCGCAAAAAGAACAAGTGGAGGCCAATTTTAGATTTACGAAATCCAAACAAATTCCTCAAGAAACAATCATTCTGCATGGTCTTGCAGCTTTTTAATGGGAAGGACTACATGGTATCCCTGGACCTTCAAGACGCCTATTTCCATATACCCATACGCAAGAAGCACAAAAAATGTCTCCGGTTCGTTGTAGCCGGCAGGCATTATCAGTTCTGAGTGTTACCCTTCGGGCTCAAGTCGGCCCCTCATGTTTACATAGTGCCTAGCACCAGTAGTGCCATATCTCTGACAACATCATCACCAAGTTTTCCCGTATCTCGATGACTGGCTCTTCAAAGCTTCTTCCTTCAATGCTGGCTAGAAGTCTCCCAAAGTTTGTCTGCGGCTTTTCATCAAATTGGGTCTCACATTAAACCCAGAGAAATCAGTCCGACAGCCACCTCGACGAATTACGTTCCTGGCAGATATCCTAGATATGGCTCTGAAAAGAGCCTATCCAACAGCGGAAAGACAACAAAAACTTCTGACGTTAGCAAGTCACATACAAAGAAGAAAGACTCTTTCGGTGCGCTTATACAAATCCCTGCTCGGCATGATGTCCTCTTGTATTCTTCTGATACCCCACTGCAGTTTACACATGCGTCCTCTTCAGGAAGCTTTAACTACTCAATTGGTTCAGATAACGGAACCTGCTACATAATTCAAGTGACCACACAAATGGTCACCTTGCTATCTTGGTGGACTCGTCCTCACCATCTGTCTCAGGGGTTACCCTTCCTTCCACAAGCCGCTCCTCTGTTGATAACAACAGATGCTTCTCTGGAAGGTTGGGGGGGGGCATCCTTCAGGAACTTCAGATCAGTGGTAAGTGGCCACCTTCTCAACGTAATCTGCACATAAATTTCTTGGAACTAAGAGCAGTCTTTCTAGCCCTTCAGGCTTTCCTGCCCAGGATACAAAATTCTCTAGTGCATGTCAGAACAGACAATACTACGACAATGCACTATCTAAACAAACAAGGAGGAACTCGATCTCTCTCCCTCTCCCAATAATCTCAACGAATTTGGGACTGGGCAATTCAACACGGACTTTTGTTGAGAGTTGAGAGCGGAGTACGTTCCAGGGAAGGAAAATACATTAGCGGATTCACTAAGCAGATTACAGCAACCTGCCACGAGTGAGAGTGAAAACAAGATACTCTCAACAGAATCTTCTCCCAGTGGGGCAAACCAACTATAGACCTGTTTTCCACAAATGACAACGCCAAATGCCAACGCTTGGCAAGCTGGTATCCCCAGCAGGGATCTCTGGGGAATGCTTTTTCAATAGCATGGTCCGGCGTTTTTGTCTAAGCTTTTCCGCCAATTCCTCTCCTTCCCAGGGTTCTAAAAAAGATGAAAGCAGAACCTTGCAAACTAATTCTAATAGCTCCAGCGTGGCCTCACCCAAATTGGTTCACGGAACTCCATCTCTTCTCCTTACAGCCGCTGATTCCTCTGAAGCGGTTTCCCCTCTCTTCTCACGATGAACCAGGGACAGGTTCAACAACCGAATCCAGGCTCTGAGATTATCGGCTTGGCTCCTGAGTTCCAGGATTTTGAAACTTAAACATTCCTCAAGAGTGCGTCGAGATTCTGTCTCGTGCTAGAGCCGACAGTACCAACAAAATGTATTATTTAAAATGGAGAAGATTCTGTGTCTGGTGTGGGTCTGCTAAGGTGCATCCTCTCAAATCATGTCTGGAAGAAGTCTTGCCATATCTCCTCCATCTAGCAAATTCAAGTCTGGCTCCTACTTCGATCAAAGTTCACTTGGCTGCAATTTCGCGTTTTCGAAGATCTTCTAAAGGTTCTTCCATGTGGTCAACAGACTGATAAAACAGTTTCTCAAAGGTCTATTCAGGACCTCTCCTCCTGTGAGATCTCCACCTCAAACATGGCAACTCAACATGGTACTTGCTCAACTTATGAAGCTCCCGTTTGACCAGATACATAGAGCTGACTCAAAATTATTTTTGTGGAAAACTGCTCTTCCCATAGCTCATCCGTCCGCGAGAAGAGTTAGTGAACTTCAAGCTTTCACAATACAAGAACACTTTTATTCAATTTAAGCATGATAGTGATCCTTCATACCGGCCCGAAATTTATTCCGAAAGTCCCATCGGACTTTCATCTTAAGGAGCCGATTGTCTTAAAATCCTTTTTTTCCAAATCCTCAAACAGCAGCTGAACGACCTTTGCCTTCTTTGGACTTGAAGCGCTGCCAGCTGAACGAGCTTTGCATTCTTTGGACTGCCTTAAATTTTATCTAGACAAAACGAAATCCTTCCGTAAGACTAATCAACTTTTTGTAGCTTCTTAAATCAGCCACGTTTGAAGTGATTTGCTCACTTATACCGGTTTGGAGCCTACGCGCCCTGTTTCTCCTCAGGCCCATTGTTTGGGCTACTGATGATAGCTCGTCCCCATCTCCCCTCCCCACACTCCTGTCCTGAGGAAGACCCCAACGTAAGGGATATACCTACCTACTACTCACCAGGGGTCGAAACTTCGACATCTACCACACTAGCCAGTTTGATCAACAGCGATTCATCACTGTGTCTTTTGTCTGCAACTATGGCTATCTAAATGTCTGGATTTAATGTGATTTACCTGGCTCTTGTATGAGCCCCTTCCTGAAAAATAACTTATTGTGTGATTCATACATTGTTCTATCCACTTCCTTATCCTCATTTCATTCACTATACCCTCACACATCCCCCCTGGGGCACTACTTTTAAAAATTGTGTTAGCAAATGCTATAAAATACAGGTTGTTCAGTGTGATTAAAAACTGTTCATCAGCATACATTCACTAAGCATTACTGCTTGGATTCCAAATTGATGAAAGATGCTGCGATGGGACAGGTGGTGCTAAGACATCCATTTCAATAAAGGTGAGCCTTCCTTTCTTCCCACCAACCTTTCCAATGCACATATCTGTTTTTAGGTCGAGCCTAGCGCAGCGCGCATGCGCTGCTCTAGGAAAACCTCTTAGAATCACAATCTTTTTTCAGCATTTTTCCTATTGGGCTTTGTGTGCGAAGACCGCACGCAATTGGGCAAAGGTGGGTGCATGTCCCACCTTTCCCAGGAAATGTATCCTTCCACGGCCTACAGCTTGCGGTTAGGAGCAGCGGCGCGCAGTGTGTCATCTGTTTCGGGTCAGATTTCAAAGGTTGCTTTTGACTTAGCTTTCGCGCGGCTGCGCTTGTTAAAGCCTCCTCTCATGTTGTTCTTCTTTTTTCAATGGACGAACCACTTGTATACCGGAACGCTGAGATAACCAACCCATGGCCTCTGAAAATGCCTGCCTTTTCTCTTCTCTGTTTGTTTTTGATTGCGTGTAAAATGTGCCTTATTTGTGTCATCTCTAAGACTGGCACTTAATTACAGTATCCTAGCATCGCTCGGTTGAATACCGTGGTTTGTCTGTGACTGCAGTGCAGCATGAACTTCAATCGCTGTAGGGGCTGCTCGGCTTTTCATCCTTACCAAGGGGGTAAACCAAGTGCTATTAACTTGTAGCACTTCGAGGCTGTGTCAGAAGCACGAGACGATGCAGTACATGACCATCGTGGAGTTATTATTATTTTTTTTTTGATAGTCAAGTTTTTATTGTTTTCAAACACATGAAACAGTTCAGCAATTGCACGGAGATCATCAACACAATTACAGTCCTATAAGGAATGCATCCCATGGTCTCAAACCCCTTGAGGCGTAAACAGGTAAGGTATGAAATCAAGTTAATCAGAACCCTCCCAGGGGGTTCAAGGGTATTGTTTCCCGTTTATGGAGGTCTTCCTTGGCCCTCTTAACCAATGGGGCTACGTTGAGGGACCAGCCCAGCTCGGGAAGGAGGGTAATCCATATCCCCAAGTATTTAAAAGACAGTCGCCAAAGCGGTTTCGTGGATTGCCAATCAAAGCAATCCCTAGATAAATGCAGAGGGACCTGAGGCCTGTTCGAAAGATTGTAAGATCTGGAGGCAGTATGGCCCCGAGGAGGATGGTTCGGCCAGAAAGACCAGGACGTTGTCTGCATATAATGCAATCTTGTCCGTTTTGGTATTAGGCCACTCCCAGCCACGGATATGTTCATCAGCCCGTATTAGGGAAGCCAAGGGCTCCATCGCCAGGGCGAAAAGTAATGAGGAGGGGGGCTGCCCTGCCTAATGCCCCTGGCAATGGGGGAAGGCCTCTGATAGTACCCCGTTGACCAGCACTCGCGCCCTTGGGTGGGCATAGAGAACCTGAACCAAAGCTCTGAATTGGGGCCCAAACCCCATCTCTGCCACCACCCCCTGCAAATATGTCCAGTCCACTGAGTCGAATGCTTTTACGAAATCTATGAACAGGAGTGCTAAGTACGGGGTAAGCAAATGCCAGTGGGCAAGAGCCAGCTGCAGCTTCCGGAGACAATGGCGGGTCCCACGTTGAGGGATCAACCCACATTGTTCCGGGTGGACCAGCAGGTTTAAGTAGGGCTTTAATCGTTAAGCTAGGATGGTGACATACAGCTTGACTTCCGTATTAAGGAGGGAGATGGGACGGTAGTCCGCGCATCTACTGGAAGGAGATGAGGACTGAGGGTGATTGCTTCTAACATCTCTTCCCGAGAGATGGGGCGTTCTAGGTCCCTCTGGGCAGTTAATTCTAGCTTCGGGAGACACACCCTACCTCGGTCAAGGAGAACTGGGAGTGGTAGCTCAGGTGTGTGTGCTGTGTATAGTCGCTGGTAATAGGCGGCAAAGGTGTTGGCCATTTCCACGGGGCACGATGCACCGTTCCAGCCTCATCCACCACCTCTGGGATAATACGGTTCGCCCTAGGGTATGTGGCCAGCCTGTGCAGGATCGTACTGTTTTTGTCCCCCCAACCATAGATTCTCGCCACCAATGATCTCCAGAGGAGCTTAGCAGCGTCTAGGGATAATTGTCTAATTTCGTCCCGAAGGTGGGCAAGTTTTCGGGCCTGGGCGACATCATCTGATAGGGACAGTAGTTGCTCCAAGCGGAGCGCCTGCGCCTCCTTCGAGGAGATCTCACACTACTGTGTCCGCCTCTGGGTCTTGAGCTGCCCTTTAGTGATGCCCCGTATGGTCGCCTTCCCTGCCTCCCATAGGGTACCCGGGGAGGCTACGGAGCCACCATTCGTAATGAAGTATTGTTTAAGTTCCTTCCCTACCACTTTTTAAAATTCTTTATCTTGGGCAAACCAAGCGTTCATCCTCCATGTTTGACGGGCCGTGGGAGGGGGAGCCCCAGAGCTAAGCAGTACGGGAGAGTGATCGGAAATACCCCTAGGCAGAATTGGGACGTCTAGAATCCCAGAGCAGTCGAGTGCAGGAACAAAGATGGCATCTATGCACACCTGTGTGTGGTGGGCTGCGGAAGTGTTAGACGGACCGGGAGGGTCGGCCGAGGACAAGGGGAGAGGTCTCCGGGGAGAGCCGTCTCCAGCGATCGTACAGATGAATAACTTCCCCCCCACAGATATACACCACACAAGGATAAGATTTAGCGTTCTTTATAGGTGATTTCTTAAGGTACGATGAAATGGTACAAGGAGGTCTGGACTCAGGGGTCCCCTCGATTCGAGTCTCTTGGTTTGGGGAAAGGGGGTAGCGGGACAGTCTGGTTACCAGTCTGGTAGCTGAGATGGTATGGTGGATAGCTCACAATCCTCGAGCTCGGTGTTCTAGCTTGGACGGGCTGCGGCAGCGCCAGCAGGTCCCGGTGAAGATGGTCGTTACACGGTCCGCGGCAGCGCCAGCAGGTCCCGGTGAAGATGGTCGTTACACGGTCCGCGGCAGCGCCAGCAGGTCCCGATGAAGGTGGTCGTTACAACGGTCCGCGGCAGCGCCAGCAGGTCCCGACGAGGATGGATGTTGCAGAAGGCCGTGGCAGCGCCAGCAGGCAGGACGATAGTTCACAAGGCAGGGCTACGGCAGCGCCAGTAGTCCGTCAAGGATGAGTTCTCTCGGTGTCTCTCGACTCCAGGATACAACTGCCTTCCTGCTCTGGAGCTGCCCTAGTTATAGGTCTGGCGCCCTTTGATGTCCGGACCCTCGCACTTGGAGGTCGGGGGGTCCGGGATGAGGGAGTCCAGACACCCAGCAGGGGGTGGAGCCAGCGCCTGGGGGAGCTGGAGGGTGATCGGCACCTGGCGGGGGAGAGCCCTCGACGCTTCTTTCTCCCATTGACCTGCCAAGTGGTCCGTTCACCTCCTGGGTGGATGGTGGTGCCGGGATGTCGGGGCCGGCCAGGCCCAGGGTTAGGGTCGGGCTGAGGCCGCGCGGCCTCGTGGCGCAGTGTCCAAGATGGCGGCTGATCCGGCCGGGGGAGCCGGTAGTGGTTCGGCCCCATGATACATGGATGTCCGGGGGCAGGAGTTCCGTTGGGAGACGGGGTGCGGGTTGCCCTTGGGGGTAACACCTGGGAGTCCGGGGTTTGGGCCCTGTCGTGCGGGGAGGGAGCAAGCCCTTCAGGTGGCCTGTCCAACATGCGTCCCCCCCAGCTGAAGGCAGGGAGAGTCACCCATCCTCTTGGGGACTCTCCTCGTCGAGGCGGAAAAAGCGTGACAGGCCATCTGCGTTGGCGTGGTCTTGGCCCGGTCGATGTTCCACAGTGAAGTCCATTCCCTGCAGGGAGATGGACCAGCGCAATAGTTTTGGGTTTTCCCCCCGCATCTGCATTAGCCACTGCAGGGGTCGATGATCGGTTTGCACCCGGAAGTGGGTACCGAAGAGATAGGGCCGGAGCTTTTTGAGGGCCCACACCACTGCGAAGGCCTCCCTCTCGATTGTGCTCCAGCGCTGTTCTCGGGCCAGGAGGCGTCTGCTGATGAAGGCCACCGGCTGGTCAAGACCCTCGGGGTTCAGCTGGGAAAGAACCGCCCCGATGCCGTGGTCGGAGGCGTCCGTTTGTACAATGAATTCCCGACTGTAATCGGGGGCCTGGAGCACAGGGGCGGTGCACAGGGCGGCCTTCAGCTTCTCGAAGGCCACTTGACAGTCGGGGGTCCAGTTAATCTTCTTCGGGTGGTTTTTGGACGTGAGACCCGTGAGGGGCCCCACAATGCTGCCATAGTCCCTCACGAACCGCCGGTAGTAGCCGGTGAGTCCCAAGAAGGCTCGGACCTCGGTCTGCGTGACGGGGGGTTGCCAGGACTGGATAGCAGCAATTTTGAGTTGCAGAGGGGCCACCAGACCGCTTCCCACCTGGTGTCCGAGGTAGGTCACGGACCCTTGACCAATTTGGCACTTGCCGGCCTTAATCGTGAGGCCGGCCCGCTGGAGGGCCTGCAGGACCTCTAGGAGGTGGTGGTGGTGGTCGGACCAGTGGCGGCTGTACACAGCGATATCGTCCAGGTAGGCGGCGCTGAACTCTTCGAGCCCCGCCAAGACCTGGTTCACTAGACGTTGAAAAGTAGCTGGGGCATTCTTCATGCCGAAGGGCATGACCTTGAAGTGGTAGTGGCCATCGGGGGTAGAAAAGGCGGACCGTTCCTGGGCCCGGGGTGTGAGACCGATCTGCCAGTAGCCTGCTGTCAGGTCGAAGATGCTGAGGTAGCGGGCGGCCCCCAGGCGGTCGATCAATTCATCCGCTCGGGGGATAGGATGAGCGTCGGTCCGGGTGACAGCGTTCAAGCCCCGATAGTCGACGCAGAATCGGAGTTCAGGAGTGGTGCCGGGGGCAGCGGCTTTGGGGACCAGCACGAACGGGCTGGCCCAGGGGCTGTCCGAGGGTTCGATGACCCCGAGCGTGAGCATCTTGGATACCTCCTCTTGGATGCAGGCCCGCACCCGATCTGGTACGCGGTAGGCCCGGTGCCGGATAGGGGGACTGTCCCCGGTGTCCACGTCGTGCAAGCACCAAGGGGTGATCCCTGGGGTGAGGGAAAACAGTGTAGCAAACTGCAGCAGGAGGTCCCGGCAGCCCTGGCGTTGCTCTGGGGTGAGGGCATCGGAGAGCCGGACCCCGTCCACGGAACCGTCGTTCTCCTGGGTCTTCAGGAGATCAGGGAGTGGCTCGGAGTCTTCTTCCGCCCCACTGTCGGTAGCCATCAGGAGGCTGAGTTCCGAGCGCACAAAGTGGGGTTTGAGTCTGTTGGTGTGGAGGACCCGGAGGGGGTTCCGGGGGGACTCCATGTCGATGAGGTAGGTGACGGGGCTCTTGCGTTCGACCACTTTGAAGGGCCCCGTCCACTTATCTTGCAAGGCACATGGTTCGGTGGGGGACATCACCCACACTTGTTGACCAGGTTCGAATTCGACGGAGGAGGCATTCTGATCGTACCATTTTTTCATGTCCTCCTGACTGGCCTCGAGGTTCGCTTTTGCCATTTCCCTGAAGCGCCGGGTCTGATTGCGTAGTGCCAGGAGGTACTTGAAGACGTCTGGGGGGGTCTTTAGGGGGGCCATCTCCCAACCTTCTTTGACTAGGCTGAGGGGCCCTCGCACAGGGTGCCCGTACAGGAGTTCGAAAGGGCTAAAGCCGAGGGACTTCTGGGGAACTTCTCGATAGGCGAAGAGGAGGCACGGGAGTAGTACATCCCACTGGCGACGGAGGGGCTCTTCCAATCCCCCAATCATTCCCTTGAGTGTGCGGTTGAATCGCTCAACTAGTCCGTTCCCTTGAGGGTGATAGGGGGTCGTGAATCGGTAGGTGACCCCGCACTGTTGCCAGAGGGACTTCATATATTTCGAGATAAAGTTTGTGCCTCGGTCGCTGACGACTTCTCGGGGGAAGCCCACCCGGGAGAAGATCCCAATTAGGGCCCGGACGACCACCGGAGCTGTTACAGTTCGCAGGGGCACAGCCTCGGGGTAGCGGGTGGCGTGGTCCACCAGTACCAGGATGAACCGATGTCCTTGTGCTGTGCGGGGGTCCAGGGGCCCCACAATGTCTATTCCTACCCTCTCGAACGGGGTGGTGACCACTGGGAAGGGTTGCAGAGGGGCTTTGAGCTTACGGCCGCTCTTCCCGCTGGCCTGGCACGTGGGGCAGGACCGGCAGTGGTTGAGGACGTCGTTCCGCATCTTCGGCCAGAAAAAGTGGGTCACCAGGCGACTGTAGGTTTTGTCCTGGCCCAGGTGTCCAGCCAGGGGAACATCGTGGGCCAAAGTTAGTAGGAAGTCTCTGAAACGGAGGGGCACCACCAGCACTCGACCGGCCCCTAACTCCGCGATTCTTTGTTCACTGTATAGCAGGTCGTTATCCCAATAGACCCAGTGGGTTCCGGTGGAGTCCCCTGCGCTCTGGGCGCTGGCTTGCTGGCGGAGTCCCTCGAGGGAGGGGCAGGTCTTCTGTTCCTGGCGGAACTGTTCCTGGGTGGGCCCCCCTTCTTGACGCCACTGAGCCAGGCCGGGAAGGTCCTGGGGCTGGGCGACCCCTTCGGGCGTTGGCTCCGGGGGGTCGGTATAGCCGTTGTCCTCTACTGGAGCGACCGGGGGAGGATGTGCTGGCCATTCTGGTTCTTCTGGTCGGGGGACGGCACGGGCGGCCATGGACCGGGTGGTTACGCAGGCCCAGTCCGGGAGGCCCAGCATCCCCAGGTGCTCTCTTCTTTCGACGGCAGCCCACGGGGAACTCTCAAGGTCATTCCCCAGGAGACAGTCCACGGGGGCATCATCCCGGACCGTCACCTTCAACATGCCGGAGACGCCTCCCCATTCGAAGGGGACGCCGGCCATCCGACACAGACTTTCGGAATTGTCGGCTGAGCGGACGGGGCAGAGAATGTTCGGCAGGATCTGCTCTGGTTTCACCAGGTGACAGCGGACGGCCGTCACACTGGCCCCTGTGTCACGTAGGGCTTCGGCCCGGCGCCCATTAATGTTCACCCACTGGCCATATTTCCGGGTGTTGGCGGGTAGGGGAGCCCGCGGGACCATGTCTTTTCCCCCTAGGCACGCTAGAACCATGGCGGCCGGTTCCCACTCTTGTTGTGCCTGCTCATATTCTTCCTGTTCCTCGGAGATTTGTTCTCCCCCCAGGGCGGCGGCAGCTACCTGGCGGGGCTTTGGCGTTTGGTTCTGCGGGCAGCTCGGGTCATTGGCGTAGTGGCCGACTCGCTGGCATCGGTGACACGTGACGTTGGCTCGGAACCCCGGGCGCATCGGGGGGTTGCCCCGGCCGGCCGGGGGCGGGGTGCTGGCCGCGGGAGTGGCCGGGATGGTGTCTCTCCCTCGCCCCTGGCCTCCTCCTCCTCCTCGGGGACGGTGCTGACCTTGGTGGTTTCGGTTTTGCTCGTGTGGCCCTCTCCGGCCCACTCGTGTGCTTTCCCACCGGTCAGCTTCGGCGGCGAGTTGCCGTGGGTCAGTCAATTTACTGTCGAGGAGGTGCTGCCTGAGCTCGACGAAGCAGTTGTTAGACAGGTGCTCCCACACCATAAGATTAAAGAGTTGCTCGTAGGTCGTTACGTGGCTTCCCTTGATCCAACCCTCGAAGGCTCGGCTGAAATAGTTGACGTATTCCACCCAAGTTGTACCCGGGATCCGGGTGCAGTCTCGGAACCTCTGGCGGTACATTTCGGGTGTGAGCCCATATCGGGTGAGGAGGGCAGCCTTCATGTGGTCATAGGATGACATCTGATGATCTGGGAGCTGTAGTAGGGCATCGCGGCCTTCGTTGACGAACCTCCCCCATAGGCCGGCTCCCCAGTCACTCCGATCGATCCGGTGGGAGGTCATGGCGATCTCGTAGGCTTTGAACCACTGTTGTATGTCGTCCTCTCGGACATACTCTCGGACAACATCCTTGGGGATGTGGACTTTCTTCTCGGTTGCTCCCGGGGTGTGCGGTCGCTCAGGCACCCCCGGTTCTTTATTCTGTTTCCGAAGTTCTATTTCCGCCAGTTTGCGCTCGTGTTCGAATGTTAGTCTTTTTTCTTCGAGCTCTCTCTGCCTCTGTTTTTCTTCCCGTTCTTCTCGGAGCCGCAGATGTTCTAGATTTAGTTTTTGCTCGGCTAACTTTAGTTCACCGTCCATCTTGAGTCGTGCCATTTCCAACTCATGTAATCTGGTTCTTTCTCTTTCTTGGATCTCTCCCTGCGAGAGGCCCGTTCCTCGCTCCTCGGGAGCTGTGGCGTTCCCCTCTGGTGCTGCACCGTTTTGGTCGGGGGATCCGGCGACCCCGGTTTCCGCCCACGACTCAAGGGCGTGCTTCAAATCGTCTTTGGTACTCAGGCCGGTGGAAGCAATGCCTAGTTCCATGCAGAATTGTTTAAGTTCGCGATGGCTATACTCTTCCAATTTATCCATCTGGAATTTCTCGGTGGAACCGCTCTCTTTGGTTGACATCGTGGTTTTGTCGTGGGGTGAGCTACTCTCTGTACGATTACGCGTTGATTCGGATCGCGCCGCTGGCCACCAATGTTAGACGGACCGGGAGGGTCGGCCGAGGACAAGGGGAGAGGTCTCCGGGGAGAGCCGTCTCCAGCGATCGTACAGATGAATAACTTCCCCCCCACAGATATACACCACACAAGGATAAGATTTAGCGTTCTTTATAGGTGATTTCTTAAGGTACGATGAAATGGTACAAGGAGGTCTGGACTCAGGGGTCCCCTCGATTCGAGTCTCTTGGTTTGGGGAAAGGGGGTAGCGGGACAGTCTGGTTACCAGTCTGGTAGCTGAGATGGTATGGTGGATAGCTCACAATCCTCGAGCTCGGTGTTCTAGCTTGGACGGGCCGCGGCAGCGCCAGCAGGTCCCGGTGAAGATGGTCGTTACACGGTCCGCGGCAGCGCCAGCAGGTCCCGGTGAAGATGGTCGTTACACGGTCCGCGGCAGCGCCAGCAGGTCCCGATGAAGGTGGTCGTTACAACGGTCCGCGGCAGCGCCAGCAGGTCCCGATGAGGATGGATGTTGCAGAAGGCCGCGGCAGCGCCAGCAGGCAGGACGATAGTTCACAAGGCAGGGCTACGGCAGCGCCAGTAGTCCGTCAAGGATGAGTTCTCTCGGTGTCTCTCGACTCCAGGATACAACTGCCTTCCTGCTCTGGAGCTGCCCTAGTTATAGGTCTGGCGCCCTTTGATGTCCGGACCCTCGCACTTGGAGGTCGGAGGGTCCGGGATGAGGGAGTCCAGACACCCAGCAGGGGGTGGAGCCAGCACCTGGGGGAGCTGGAGGGTGATCGGCACCTGGCGGGGGAGAGCCCTCGACGCTTCTTTCTCCCATTGACCTGCCAAGTGGTCCGTTCACCTCCTGGGTGGATGGTGGTGCCGGGATGTCGGGGCCGGCCAGGCCCAGGGTTAGGGTCGGGCTGAGGCCGCGCGGCATCGTGGCGCAGTGTCCAAGATGGCGGCTGATCCGGCCGGGGGAGCCGGTAGTGGTTCGGCCCCATGATACATGGATGTCCGGGGGCAGGAGTTCCGTTGGGAGACGGGGTGCGGGTTGCCCTTGGGGGTAACACCTGGGAGTCCGGGGTTTGGGCCCTGTCGTGCGGGGAGGGAGCAAGCCCTTCAGGTGGCCTGTCCAACAGGAAGTGTGTGTGAATTGGGTAGTGCGGAGGTGCCATGTGCGCCACGCATCGCAGAGTCCCAGGGATTCGGACCAGTTCCTCAGCTGTCTCGCATGCGCCGTTCGGAAAACGGAAGGAGGACCCGTTGTGTCAAGGGCCAGGGAGGAAACTGCGTTAAAATCGCCCGCAACAACCATGTTGCCCATAGGCATATTGTTCAGCAGGACAGTGGTGTGCGCAAGTGTGGACAATAGCATCGAGTGGGGGGCATATACAGACATAAGAGTGAGAGGGGAGCCAGCCAGTGACCTACAAACTGTCACAGACGACCCTTGAGGATCATGAATCACTTGAGAAAGTACGAAGGACAGGGTTTGCCTCAAGAGGATGGCCACCCCTCGGGAGCCCCTGGAGAAGCCGGAGTGCCATACTCTATCATACCCGTAACGGGCCAAGAAGGGATAGCATTTACCTAGGAGGTGTGTCTCCTGGAGCATAAGAATATCTATGTGGAGGCGTTGCACATATCATAGAATCGCCGTGCGTGTGTGCTGGTCCAATAGTCCATTGACGTTCCACGACAACACGTGGAGGGACGCCCTAGTCGTAGTATTAGCGGTCATGATAGGTGTTACCTGGTCTAGGGCATGTGGTCTGACAGGGGTATTCAAAGGCGCGTGGGAGCCCGCAATGATGTGGGCAGTCGCGTGCTATAAGGGCATATCCATCCCTGGTAAATTTAGCGTGTGGCATTCCGTGATAGCTGAAACAAAAAACAAGAAAAATAACAAGTTAGGGAAAAATACCTTCCCAACTCTCCCCCCTGCCCCCACCCCCATCCTACACTTAGGGAATGGAAGCATCTGTCGACCACCCATGTAAATAATACCAAACTAAAATATCGTATTGGGTGCATGGAGGACCCCTCCATAAGAACGGATCTGCAATGGAGTGGCATCAGAACAAGGTGAATGTACTTGATAGTCAACCAGCGTCAAGGACTCCCCGAATGGAGTGACCCGTCCCGGTGTTGAAAAGGAGAACATACCGAGCCCGGCAGTCCCTCAGAGAGTGGGAGTACGGGAAAGGTCTGAGTCTGGACTGGGAGATCCCACCCGGGTTGGCGATGAGGACTGTCCGGGAGGGTCCTCAGTAGAACGGTGCCTGGCGCGAGGCAGGGAGCCCGACTGGCTGCAAGAGTCCCTCTGCCCATGGGCCGCCGCACTCGGGGACCGAGGTGTTGCTGCCTGTGCCTGCCGCCCCCTACGGGACCGCGTGCGGCACTGACCTTGGCATCCCGGCGACCGCGGACCCTCGGGCTGGGAGCCCGCCAAACCCGGAGAGGGGTCACGCCTCTGATGGAGTGGCCGCTCCTCCGTCAGCCACGTCCATGCTGCCTGGGTGAATCGAAGAATTGTGTTTTGTTCTGGAAAATAACTCGCAGGCGGGCAGGGAACTGAGCTGATATTGTAGTCCGAGGGCCCGCAGTTTCTTCTTAACGTCCGTATAGGAGCGCCGGAGTTCTTGCACCTCCCTAGTGTAGTCCGGAAATACCATAATGGTGTGGTTTTGAAATTTGAGAGGGCCTGCAACAAGTGCCGCTGGCAGGATGGCGTCCCGATCCTTTAAATTAGGAACCTTCAGGATGATGGGGTGAGGTGGAGCGGTCGGGGGGCAAAGGGCGTGTGAGCTCTTTCCACCACAAACCACGATGATAAGATGTTTTCAGGCATCCATGATGTAAACCAGGTCTCGATAAATGTGGTCACTTGACCCGTTTTGACCCCCTCTGGAAACCCCACCAGGTGGAGGTTGTTACGGCGTGCGCGGTTTTCGGCATCCTACGAAGGTCCAGTCAGAGGAGGGACACATCCACCTTGATTTCTCCAATCTTCCCCTCAACGGACGCTTGTGAGGCACTAATGGCCTGGAGGATGGTGCCGAGATCCCTGCCCTGCGTTGGAGGAGGACCCCAAGTCACCTTCCCAGGGGGTTCTTGCTCGGAGGTAGTGAACCGATCTATTTTCGTCTGCGTGGGGACAGGTGTAGATTTAGGAACCCTGTCCCTCCCCATAGTTGGTGACAGGCCTTGTCGGTGGTCGGGTGGCAACTGCTAGTCATGTGGGGGGAACCCAACAGTCAGGAGGGTTTGTCAGAAGGCCAAGACACCTGTCAGCTTACGAAGGGCCCAGGTCGTTACTAAAGGAGTTATTATTATTAAGCTTGTGCTTGCAGCATAGTGATGCGAGGGAAGGCTTTAATAGCATGAGACCCCAAGCCTCTCCACTCATGCATTGTTTTTTTCAGTTTAACCCCTGGCTCTCCTGCCAGTTCCTACAAAAAGCGCTCCAAGACCGGCTTCGGGTCGAGTCCGCACGATGTAAAACTACAAGAAAAGCTTTGTGTGTGTTTTAGGACATGTACTTCATCGATGTCCCTGAGATGGGATGGTGAAGGTCCTGGTGAGGGGCTGGCCTATGGCTTACGAATGAGGAACGGAACGCATAGACACCCTCTCACATAGAAGCGACCAACACGATGAGCGTAAATGAAAGGAAGCGGAGCAATGGATTTCCGACCTTGAAGATGCCTCCACCACGACTGGGAAAAAATCACTGGACATGGAGAAAGTCCTGAAACTCATTGCTGCAAAAAAATGTAGACTTGGAATCGCGCTTGAAGCGCAACAGTCTGCGGATCCTAGGAGTGCTGGAGTCCACCGCCACGGGTAGGATGGAGGAGTATGTGGAGCGCATGTTCACCACCACCTTTGGCAGAGAGGCCTTTTCGTTGGTCTGTTGGTCCTCATCATTGAGAGAGCGCATTGCTCGCTGGCCCCTCGCCCTGTCCCCGGCGCCCCTCCTCACCCCATCATCGCGAGGCTCCTCAACTATAGAGATCACGAAACTGCCTTGCGGCTCGCCAGGGAACGAAAGAAGGTGCTCTTTGAAGGCATAGAAGTCTCATTATACTCGTACTTCACTATGGCCGTTCAGGAGGGGTGTAGGAACTTCCTTCCAGTAGAAAAGAAACTCCAGCAAATGAACATTGAATACGCCATGTTCTTTCCTGCTCGCCTTAAGGCCGTTCATCAGGGAAAAAAACACTTCTTCACTAATCCTCAGCATGTCCACGAGTTTCTTAAAACCTTGCCCAAGGACCCCACAGGCCATGCCACACCCCCCCCCCTCCATCGCCTAGGGAGGTACATTGGATATAGAGTGACAATACTGCCCCACCCTGAGACTTTTGCAGCTTCTCCACTTGAACACTCTTCTGATCACGTGTCCCCCTTGACCTGCGGCCTGGACCACTGTGCCCTGCATCATGGCCTGTTCTCTGTCCCTCCGTAGAGCCTGTTCGGCCTATGTTGTGCGCACCTAACCCACAAGCAGTACTGACCGCAGGCCTCCTGGGCTGCTGAGACTGTCTACTGTTACCCCTGAGCGCCCTCGCCTGAGCGAGGAGTACCTGGTTCGCCCTCTTCCTGCTATCCACTCAGGAAATCCCTCAAATGTTCTGGTCGGTAATGTTTGCCACCCTGTGTCCACCCTCCCCCGTTGGGAGCGGAGAGCGGGAAGATGGGGAAGGTGGGAGGGGCGCACGACACGGCAGGATTGGGCTGCTGCTGTGGGAGGGGGAGGAGGAAGGGTTTGTTCTCTACCACTTAGTACTGTTTCGACAAGTCAAGAGCCTGGGTGTGTGGATTGAGAAGGACATGAGTTTCAGAACCCAGGCAAAGAGAACTGCAGGAACATGCTTTGGACTACTCAGAGCCTGCAGGAAGATCTTTCCCCTGCTCCCAGAGACCGCAAGGAGGCTCCTCATCCAGGGTCTAATCCTGGCAAGATTAGACTACTGTAACGCTATATACTTGGGAGCTCCTGAAGCCACCTTGAATTCACTGCAGAAAGTCCAAAATGCCGCAGCCCGCCTACTTACGGGCACACCTGGAAGATCCTCCGCCAGGCCAGCCCTCAACTCTCTCCACTGGCTCCCAGTCAGAGAAAGGGTCTTGTTCAAAGCCCTCTGTCTGGCCCACAAAACACTCAACAACAACGGTCCCCCTCTTCTGAGAGAACTTTTAACTCCATACAAAGCAGAGAGGGATCTCCGGTCCAATTCTGAAAATCTCATTGCAGTCCCTAGAGTGAGAAAAGCTAAGACCGGTGGCCGTCGCTTCTCGGTTCACACGGCGAAGAGATGGAACCAGCTACCCCGAAAACTTAGGACTGAACCGAACTATCTCCAGTTCAGAAAGACCTTAAAGACCTTCCTTTTCCCGCAAATATAATCCCATTAGTTGGCCAAAACCCCTGGAGAAGCAGATCAGCGCTGGGATGCTCTTCGGAGTTACTACGCGCTTTACAAAACCATTAAATTAATTAAAATTAATTAATTATACACACGCCCAGGTTAGTTGACCACTGCCGTAAGCACACAGTGCCCACCACTGCAGCTCTGACACTGCGCCATGGAGAATCGGCTTAGTCCCCCTAACTATAACTTCCTGACATGGAGCGTATGAGGCCTGGGAGACCCCCGCAAACGCCGGCACATCCTTTCTTACCTTGAACGCCACAATGTACACTGTGCAATGCTCCATGAGACACACCTAGCCCCCACGGCCTGCCTCATTCGCATCCCGTTGGATGATCTGCAGATGTTTCTCATCATACTCCTCTTATGCCCGGGGAACGGTCATACTAGTTAAACGCACCCTTCCTTTCACCTCCATTGGGTCTTATGCTGACCCGCGAGGTCGATACAGTATCCTATGGGGCAGATTGGCGGCTCAATCTATAACACTAATTTCTTGCTATGGACCTAACACTGACAAACCCGAATTCTTCTGGATCCTTTGGGGTAAAATAATTGACATAGGCTCAACGCACGTTATGTGGGGGGGATTTTAATGTTACCCTAGACCCGCCGCTAGACCGATCGCACCAGCAACCCCACCACTACTCCAATGCCCACCGCACCCTCAACCACATTATCAACGACCATGGTCTCGTCGACCCATGGCGCGTTCTCCCCCCATAAGCCAGAGAGGGATCCTGCTTTTCCGCCGCCCACTCCTCCTGGTCGCGAATAGACAGCTGGCTTCTCACTAGAGGACTGACCCCATGGCTGCTGCGTGCATCTCCTCTCCCCCACACATACTCCGATCACTCACTGGTGCTCATCACCATCACACCCGCTCACAAAGAATCACCATTCCTGTCCTGGCGCTTGCCCCCGCAGACTCTGTTAGACCCTGTGTTCAAGGCTAAACTTGATTTCTTCCCACAAAACGAAAACTCAGTCACACAATACTCCATGGACTGGAAGGCCTTTAAAGTCACTGTGCGTGGGATTTGCATCGCCAAAGCGGAGGAGTCCTGAAAGACATCCACTCGACACTCCACAAGCTAGAACTGCAGCTCAATAAACAGAAACGCAAATCCATAATGCACCCACCCCGGAATTACAGGAACACATGAAAGACCTGCTTAATGATTACCAGGAAACTGCTGAGAGGGAGTGTAGGTTCAGGGGGCAATATCACCAAGCTAGACGATATGGGGAGGGTGAAAGACCAGGCAAAGCGCTTGCGTCCCTGATCCGCCCACCGAGATTCTCCAATACTGTCCTAGAAATTGAGGATGAGGATGGTCAATTGCTCAGAAATACTCCAGATATAGGTGCTGTCTTCCAACGCTTCTACAAAACCCTGTACACTTCACATAGAACACAACCAGTTGACTTTACCCCCTTCTTTGAGGACACTGCAATCGCCTGGCTGGGGGATAATCAGAGGGAATTTCTCCTCACCCATCACGAGGACGAGGAGATCATAACAGCTATAATGCAACTACAATCTGGCAAGGCCCCGGGACCAGATGGCCTCCCGGCCGAATTCTCTAAAACTTATCGACATATCCTCATTCCTGTGTTGCGACATGTCTTCGAGGAAGCCCTCGAAACAGGCATACTACCCCAAACGATGCGTGAGGCGCTCAGCCGGCGACAAAATGTGATTCATACAGGCCCCTCTACCTCATAAACGTCGATGATAAAATCTTAGCAAAACTGAATGCCAATTGCATCAGCCCCCTTATGACTGCCCTCCTCCTCCCTGAGCAGTCGGGCTTTGTACCCAGCAAAGGTACGTCTCATAACTTGCGCACCTCTTTGCGGGCCTCCAATACATCGACCCCGACATGAATGCAGCGGCCATCTTTCTCAACGCCACCAAGGCCTTCGATTCCCTAGAATGGGACTATCTTGTATTTGTCCTACAACGTATGGGATTCCCCGCTACTTTTCTCACATGGATTAATTTATTATATACAGGCCTGAGGGCCAGCATTATGGTCAATGGCGCTCGCTCATCCTCCTTCATGATCGCCAGAGGCAGTAGGCAGGGATGCCCGCTTTCCCCAGTCCTTTTTGCCCTGGCTATTGAGCCCCTGACCGCCAAAATTCAACAGCGCTTCCGAGACCACGCTCTCATATATCCAGAGAGACAAATACTAATCTCTTTATACGCAAATGACCTCACCCTCTACCTTCGCGACCCGGAAGTGACCCTCAACCCCATCCTCAGGCTTCTCATTCTTTTTGGATACCTCTCCGGGGTGAGCATAAACTGGGGGAAATCTCAGATCCATCCCCTCACCAATGCCACTACGCAATTCACACCTGACTACCCCCTCACGTGGTGCGAGGATACAATCACATACCTCGGAATAGTCGTTACCCGAAACCGGAGCGACTTGATGACAGCCAATTATGGATGTACGCTTGATCTCTTAACTGAGAAAATTACCAGCTGGATTGCCCTGCCACTCTCCCCAGCTGGTAGGACCTCACTTATTAAAATGGTGATCTTGCCCAAATGGTTATCTTTTCATCAATATTCTCTACGCCCCCAGCCGACACTTCTTCAAAGCCTTAAAAACCTAAACTCATCTGCCTCACATGGGTAGGGGAACAAGCTAGGCTGCGCTGGGACGCACTCTCCCGGCCCTTCGATGCCGGGGGCTTTGAAGTACCAGATCTAGAGCTATACTTTAGCTGCGCCCAGGCTTACTTTGCGGCGTATTGGAAAAACCCTCCCTCTCACATGCCCCACCTGGCGATTGAAGACGGATACATGGCCCCCACCCCCAGCTCTGCTTACTTGAGTACCCCAGCTATCCCGAGGTGCTTAGCCTCCACCACTGTACAATGCACCACCAGTGCTTGGCATGATCTGGCCGACCACCACTATTCTCTACTCCCCCCTGCTGCCTCTCCATGGCCAACTTTACCTCCCTGTCACAAAGGAAGGAGGCTGCTGCCAGCTCCTCCGCAAGCTTTCCCTCCAGACTTGGGGTAAACTCTACATCAAAGGTACATTTCGCACCAGTGAGGAATTCTTTGGCACCACACCACCCACCCCCCTAGACCGCTTCTTCTACATTAGGCTGCGGCAGGATGTGAGGGCCCTAACCCATCCCACAGGAACCTCTCATCATGACTCCCTTACATGCCCTCCTACAACAAACTGACCCCACACATGTTGTTTCGCTGCTATACCGCACTACTCAAAGAGATTGCACGGTTGACCCCCCTTAGCTAGGGCACGTTGGGAAGAAGACCTAGGCTCCCCCCTTACTGACGACCAGTGGTTCTACTGCTGCCGACAAACGGGAAATGCCTCGGCCAGCAGCAGGCTACTCATCATCCACTACAAATACATCCATCGCCTTTATTATACACCTGCGCGCTTGAAATGCCTTCGCCTCCGCGACAATGACCGCTGCGATCGCTGTGGGTGTGAAGGAGCGGACTTCCGACACTTAGCCTGGGACTGCCCCCCCCCCCATACGATGTTACTGGACGGAGGTGCTGACAGCGCTCGACAATCTGACTGGGCTACACATCCCCGATGAACCCATCATTACACTACTAGGGTACACTGAAGCACTAGTTGCCGCTACACGGAAATACGTCTCCCTGGCGCTCCTACTGGCCAATAGATGCATAGCCTGCAGGTGGGGTAGAGGGAGAGCTCCCAAATTTAAGGAGTGGCTGCAAGATCTTATCTATTTCCAAGACCAACTACAAACCTATGCCGCGCTCTTGCCAGCTTCCTCTCGCCCACGTGACATTCGGGCTCCCCTTCAGGCATATCTTCTGGAGCAGACCATCTCCACACAGACAGCCATAGGGCCTCGACCTGGCAGTGGTGGGATAAACCAGGACCACGCAACCTGAACCGTATGCTATCTCTCCCCCCCCACCCCCCCCCCGCACAGTACACCACTTAGGGGGACAACAGGGTCTACGGAATATTTGCTCATGGGGCTAACACTACATCCATTGTATCTGACTGGTCAACTTCTGAGATTAGTAATGTACTGCAGTAATGTGTATATTTTAGGATTTGGTTCACACGTGCACGGTTCTACAAAGCTATTCGCCAAACTGCTTCATCTGACGCGGCCGGCCCGAAGTGGTTGTAGGCGGCTTGCTGCGTACTCTTACTCCACCTATACTGTTATACTGGATTCTCTTCTCCGCTGCCGGCCCGGCTGGGGTTGTAGGCACTGTGCTGTGTTTCACCTAATCTATCCTACAGTAAAGATTGTTGAAAATTAAAAAAAAAATAACAACAAAAAAACTGCAGTTACAGGTAAGTAACTCATTTCTTCTCTGCTCCTCGGAATATTTGAACTGCATGCTTAATTTGTGCAACATCTCTTGCTATGTTTACACTATTATTTAAAAATAACAGCAAGAGTAATTCAGTAGGACACACGGTCCTCCTTGTAGTGTCAGAAGGTCAAGTGCAATTCTATATTGACTAGTCATGGCATCCACTGAATTAATTAACAACTGCAACTGTTTAAGTGCATCTCTTGCTGCATTGAATGCTATAGCTAGCTCAGCAGACATGTTAACAAGGGCAAATTCGAAATCATATACCCCATATCCAGGAACTAATATACACATTAGCTCAAAGAATAGACCTTGTCTAGCCTCCAGAATAGGTGCATGTATATCTCTTTTATACCTATGAGCAAAACTCCCCAAATATAATGGCTGCAATATGCGGCAAGTCTGAAGTGTTTGGTATAAGATAAGAAATAGCACACATGCCTTCCCAGTGGCGGGAAAGCACCTTGTATGTTTTAGTGCCACAAATGAAATACATACCACCCTGTAACTGTGTGTCCAATGTGTGATATTTACTGAGAGGAAGGCCTACCCCCTCAGGAAAAAGTGTTTTGAAATTGATCACACCATTTGTAATCAATCCATGCAGAATTTATAAGTGTAACGTGTTCCCAGCAGCAAGCTGGGCATAAGAGATATTCTAATATTTTAGAAATCCTAATTCTTTTGCTCAATTAGTGTATCGTATAGAAAACCATCAGATGTTAAGTTTCTCTTCTTCTATAGTGATGTTCCAGTATTGTAAATTGTAGTTCCTACTCACTGTCTGTGCCTTTTATTCCAATTACCTGTGGTGTCGTCAAATTCCAGAATGTTGAAAAAGTTGCTACTTTTTAAATGTCCTAAGTATCAGGAAACTGGCTTACAACCTGAAACATGATCCTTTATACATAGAGGAAATTTATTTTCCGTGACATTGTTTTCCACCATAGGGGACACTTGGTATTGGGCTTCAGTATTTGGTAGTATGGTACAATGAGGGTTCGTTCCATCAAATCCTTCCTTCCCCACAATCCAAAGTTAATTGGATATGAGGCCTCCATTTCCTTGCACATAATTTTTTACAGGCACAGGTGTCTCATATAGGCCAATTAAGTCTCCGGGTGTCTGGATAACTCTACAAATCCAGCAATTTTCAAGATCTAAAGCTTGGGCTACTTACTCATGTACTGCAATGAGGGGATGTTCAGCATGTTGCAATACAGATGGCACATTCATAAGTAAGGTACTAAAAAATATTGTTTTACACTATTTGATGCATTTTCTTGAAAATATATGTAGTGTCTTTCTGTTCAGTTCTAGGGCACTTTCTCTAAGTGAGAGGTTCGCAGTGCACTATCATCTGCTTCTCCTCTTGCTCCTTAGTCATCTTGTTCAGGGATGGTTTCAATAGAACTAGTTCCTGCCCCCCAACAAAACAAAGGAGTTTACTCCCTATATTTTCTCATACCAAAAAAGGATGGCTCTCTCAGGCCCATTCTGGACCTCAGACCCCTAAATCAATACATACACTCAGACCATTTTCACATGGTCACACTCCAGCAGGTGCTTCCTCTGCTCTCCCAAAACGACTTCCTAACCACCATAGACCTCAAGGACGCCTATTTCCACATTCCCGTTCACACCGCTCGCTGGAAGTTTCTCAGATTCGTAGTGGGCGGTCACCACTACCAATTCAAAGTACTCCCCTTCGGAGTCACCACAGCCCCAAGAGTGTTTACCAAGTGCCTAGCAGTAGTGGCAGCACACCTGAGAAGACAACACGTCTTCTCATATCTAGACGACTGGCTTATAAAAGCCAGCTCATACAACCAGTGTGTCCAACACACTCATGCTACTATCCAACTACTTTCGACCTGGGCTTCACAGTAAACTACGCCAAGTCCCATCTGCATCCCTCCCACATACAACAATACCTCTGTGCCACCATAGACACCTCAAAGGCGTTAGCCTACCCAAGCCCTGCCCGCATAGCAAGCATACAAGCTCTTCGCGCAAAATTTCAACCTCAACACTCACTTCCAGCCCGAGTGTTTATGCAACTTATAGGGATGATGGCCTCTTGCATATTCATAGTACCTCATGCAAGACTCCAGATGCGTCCTCTCCAAGAATGCCTAGCACGCCAATAGAACCAGGCTCAAGGTCAACTAACAGATCTGGTGTTGGTAGACGGTCGTGCCCATCGCTCTCTGCAGTGGTGGACCACCAAAAACCTTTCCAAAGGGCGACCGTTCCTAGAGCCGGTTCCCCAAATAGTTCTAACAGCGGACGCATCGCTCTCCAGCTGGGGAGCTCATCTACTACATCACACCATGCAGGGCAGGTGGACACCTCAACAAAAGTTACTCCGCATCAACCATCTGGAGTTATTGCCCATATTTCTAGCCCTGAAAGCCTTTCAAACACACGTCTCAGGCAAGGCTGTCTTAGTCCGCACCGATAACATGACAGCAATGTACTACATCCAAAAACAGGGCGGCACACACTCTCTGCAGCTCTCTCAGCTAGCACAGACCATATGGAGGTGGGCCATACCTCAAAACATTTTTCTCCTAGCACAACATGTCCCAGGAGTCCAAAACACCATTGCAGATCTGTTGAGCCGTCAAACTCAACAAATCCACGAGTGGGAACTTCATTCACAAGTTCTTCAACCATTCTTTCAAACGTGGGGGCAAGCACAAATAGACCTCTTCGCCACCCACGAAAACTCCAAATGCTCAAACTTCGCCGCCAGATATCCACACCCATTGTCCAAAGGCAATGCGATATGGATGAATTGGTCAGGCAAATTTGCGGACGCTTTTCCGCCTCTCCCACTCATTCCATTAGTGGTGCGCAAACTACAACAACACTCCCTAACTCTCATCCTAGTTGCTCCAACTTGGGCCAGACAACTGTGGTACACCACATTGCTGGAACTCTCCGTAGTTCCACACCAAAAATTACACCTCTCTCCATGCCTCTTAACCCAGAACCATGGAGAGATCAGACATCCGGACCCAGCTCAGCTCAACCTTGCTATCTGGCTCCTGAAATCCTAGAATTTGGCTACCTTAATCTTCCCCCTGACTGTACGAACGTCATTAAGGAAGCTAGACGTCCTACCGCTAGAGCTTGCTACGCAGCCAAGTGGAAACGATTTGTGATTTATTGTCACAACAATAATGTCAATCCCTTGGATGTGTCTATCCAACAGATCACAGGCTACTTACTACACCTACAAAGATGCAACCTAGCCTACACATCTATTAGACTACACCTTGCTGCCATAGCAGCATAACTACAAAATAGGCAGCATCTATCCCTCTTTAGAGTACCTGCCATAAAAGCCTTCATGGAAGGCCTCAAAAGAATAATTCCCCCTAGAGTGCCACCCTCACCGGTGTGGAACCTAAACATCGATCTCACAAGACTAATGGGGCCTCCATTCGAATCTCTACATAAATGCGAGCTTCAATTTTGAACATGGAAAACAGCTTTCCTTGTAGCCATTACTTCCCTCAGAAGGGTCAGTGAGCTACAAGCACTCACCATTCAAGAACCTTTTCTGCAAATGCATCATAATAAGGTTGTTCTCCGCACTAATCCAAAATTCCTTCCTAAAGTCATTTCTCCCTTTCACCTCAATCAATCTGTGGAACTGCCCGTATTCTTCTCACAGCCACAAACCATTGCAGAAAGAGCTCTGCACACCCTAGACGTCAAAAGAGCTTTACTCTACTACATCGAGGGAACACAACCTTTTTGCAAGACCAAACAATTATTCGTGTCTTTCTCACCACCACACAAAGGCAACCCCATCTCCAAATCTGGGATAGCTAGGTGGATTGTTAAATGCATACAGATTTGCTACCACAAAGCAAAACGAACGCTATCTGTTCCCCCTAAAGCCCACTCTACACGTAAGATAGGGGCTTCCATAGCATTTTTAGGGAACATCCCCTTAGATGATATCTGCAAAGCAGCTACATGGTCTACACCGCAGACTTTCACTAAACACTATTGTATAGATGTGCAAATTAAGCAACAAGCTAGTGTGGGACAGGATGTCCTCAAAACACTGTTTCAAACAACTGCAACAGATACTGGTGGTCGCCTCTAAGAGGGGGTACTGCTACACAATCTATGCACAGTGTGTAATCTACAGCTCATATGCCTCGAACGGAATATGCTACTTAAAAGTATGCATCTGTTCTTGGCATGTAGAGCTGCAGATCTACACACGCCCGCCCACCTCCCTGGCTACCTTTATCTGTTCCAGTTTTATCTTATTTAGATACAGCACACATGGGCATCTTTCCCGTTTCTTACAAAGCTCCATCATTTCCCTGCTGGCGAAAAACAATCTGAGGATGGAGCCGAAGCCCATGCGCAATATGATCCAAAGGAGGAGTCACATACCTCATGACTTCCAAAGACTTTCCAAGAGAAAAACAACTGCAACATCCAGGCCCAACACCAGATGGCGATCTATGCACAGTGTGTAGATCTGCAGCTCTACATGCCAAGAACAGATGCATACTGGTAAGTAGCATATTCCTTGCACATTGGATTCGGAGTAATCCCGAACCTATTCTCCGTCTAGGAACGTTCCTTCTCCTCAGCAGTCTCCAACTCCTTTACCAGATGTGGAACCAAGACTTCCAACACCGCTTCTGCCTCCACCTCCATCAGTGCCACTACCACGAAGACCTAGGTCTCACACGAGGCATAGGTCTCACAGTCATAGACACTCCTTTGCTCATTCACATCATTGGCATCACAGAGGAAGGTCTAATTCCAGTGATACCAGGGACACCGCCTCTTCAAGCACAGGGAGATATTCTCTTACACTGTCGGACTATCCTCCCCGTGGATTTCACCAGTTGATGATATTTCGACCTTTCAAGAGGTTCTGGTGCGGGGTGCATCCAAATTAAACATTCCAGTGCCCACTCCTATACCACACCAACAACTTCCGTAATATTTGAGACTCTTCAGAAAAAACAAGCTTCACGTGCCTTGCTTCCTCTGGTGCCGGACCTCCTAGAACCAGCTATGGAACTTTTTTTGACACCCTCTTAAATTAAGTCAGCTCCATCCAGCTTACAAAAGAAATACCGGCCTCCAGAGCAAGACCCTACTTTCCTACAGACGGACCCAGCTCCGGATTATGTTATTGTGGATGGCGGAAAAAAAGCAACATGCCACGGCTCCAACCTAGTCAGTGCCACCAGATAAAGAGAGCAGAAAAATAGTCTCATTAGGGAGGAAGGTTTGTAACACAGTAGCGACTACCATGAAAGCTGCTAGTGCCACAGCCTTACTAGGCAGATATGACCGGGCACTGTGGGAATCGCTACAACAGTTTGCGGACTACCTACCCAAATGGACTTTAATGAGATCTTGTCAGAAGGTCTTAAGGTCTTGAATCAAGTCATAAGCGCAGCAGCGGATACATCCCTTCTTGCTGCACATGGGTATTGCCACGGCATGGCACTTGGGCGGCAGTCATGGCTGTGTGTTACGTCGCTTAAACCTGAATCACAGCAGCGCATCCTGAATCTCCCAACTTCAGGTACAACTCTTTTCGGCACTCACGCAGACGAGGAGATGACCAGGATGAAGGCAAAAATGAAGACGCTAGAAACTGTTGGCCTAGAAAGACCTAAGGAGCAGCATATATCTTTCAGACCTTTTCAGCGCTGCTATTCTACCCCCTTCAAACCCCTCCCCTCGGTGGTATCCGGACCGCTAGTCAGGTACACAACAACAGTACCAGCGCTCCTACCAGCCTTTTAAAAAAAGACAAGCAAGAGGAAGATCAGGACAGCAACCTGGTCAAGGAGGCAAGGTGCCAGCTGGGTCAAAAACCCTCTTCCGTTACCTGCTCTGGTTGGGGGGAGCATCCAACATTACTTGGCAGAGTGGCAAAAAATCACGCAAGACAATTGGGTGTTAAATATTGTGTGGAATGGATATTCTCTCAGATTCATCAGCCCTCCACCATCAATACCTCCGAAACAATCCAGATTCCAACTGCACCAATTACAATTGGAGGTGAACATTCTTACAGAAACAGGTGGGACAACCCGTTCCTCCTTTTCAACGAGGCATGGGGCTATACTCAAGAGTCTTTCTTGTCCAGAAGAAAGATAAGCACGAGTTCAGGCCCATTCTCGACCTAAGGACGGCCAACAAGTAGATTTGGAGAGAAAGATTCCGGATGCTAGCATTGCACCAAATTTACCCTCTGCTACATTGAGGGTATTGGTTATGCGCAATCAACCTTCAGGTTGCATACTTATACATTCCCATCATAAGGAAGCAACGCAAGTTCTTGAGGTTTGCAGTGGGGAACAGCCACTATCAGTACTGTGTACTTCCATTTTGCCTGAAGTGAGCACCCAGGATGTTCTCCAAATGCATGGCGGTTGTAGCGACCCGCCTGAGGTAACACAAGGTGTTCGTCTATCCCTATCTAGACGATTGGCTAATCAAGGCATCCACATCTCAAGAGGTTCAACTGCACTTAAATCGGACTTCCTATCTTCCCCTTCGGTTGGGACTTCATGTCAACCAGAAGAAGTCAACTTCGATCCCTATACAGTGCCTCCATTATTTGGGAGCATCCATTGAAACTCTTAACGGCAAACGTGTGTCCTTTAGAGGAGAGAAGCTTATCGATCCTTCGGTAGGCTCAGGCTCTCATGGCAATGTTTCACCCAACCGTGAGAAAGGTCTCCTCTCTCCTGGGTTCAAAGGCATCCTGTATATTCCACACACCCAATGTACGTCTCCACATGAGACCCCTGCCGGAATGCCTGGAAGACCAATGGGACCAGAACAGGAGATTGGGAAGACCAGATTTGATGGTCTTAGAAAGCGCTCCGGTCCATCAAATGGTGGTGCTTTCCCTCCAATCTTTGATGAGGGATCCCTTTTTACAAGGAGATACCTTTTCAGACCATAGTCACAGATGCCTCTATCCAAGGATGGGGAGCCCACACAGGCCAACTTCAAATCTGGTACCCCCAGTCACTTTTTGACTGCGTTTTTCGAGACCTTTTTGTCGATCGATCGATCGACTCCTAGTGCCGTAGGGATGCCCGGCTTCAAGTCCTGCGAGGACTGTCATCGCATGATGTCAGAGACAGATCCGCACCGCGTGTGTCTTTACTGCCTGGGGCGCAACCACAACCCCAAGTCGTGCCCCAACTGCTGGGTCATGGCGCCGAAGACTTTGAGGGAGCGGTCCCGAAAGGTGCTTGAAGTCCGGCAGTCGGCTCCGCGCCGCTCAAGGTCCCGGTACCGTGGGAGTTCGACTGACCGGCCGCAGAGCCACCATCATTGTTCATCGGGATCGAAGTCTTCGCACTCGGGGTCAGGTAAGACCAAGCGTTCGAAGAAGCGCCATCGCTCTCCAACTTCCCCTCGCGCGACACGGCTGAGGGTGCGGGTGGTGCCTCCCCCGCGGCTCCGGAAGAGCCTACGCAGTCGCCGCCGGCCTACCAGCACTTCCCGGGTCTGTCGGCGACTCCTGCCCAGCTACAGGAATTTCTGTCAGCCATGGCTCGGCTATTTGGGCCTTCGGGCCCCGCGGACCCAACTGGGGTCCTAGCCCTTTACTGTCGGCGGCTGTGGCTCCGGCATCGCTGTCGGCTCTGGCCCCGACCCCGGCACTGCAGCGCCCCCATGGATCCAAGGTTGGATCCCGGTGACACCTCCGCCGGCGTCGACCCCACCGGCACCACCTCCAACGTCGCCCGACACACCAGACTACTTTGCCCCCGGTTTCACCCCGATGTGGATACGGCACCGAAACGGCATCGCTCGACTCCAATTCCTACGCCAATGGGGAATTTCTGTCCCTATGTCCATCCTCCTTATTTTCGGCCTGTACATCAGCCTTCGGAGGAAGATGAGGACTGGGAGGGGTCTGAGGACCCTCTCACAGCACAATATGAGTTTGACCCGGACTGGGCAGAGGAGTTGGGAGAGGCCAGTGGTCTCGATACCCCTCCTGACCTTGGCATGCTAATTCCTCCTACCGTGGCTACGGAGGAGTGTGCAAGTTATGCAGTGGTGTTTGGAAGGGCGGCTGAGGCCCGCTACCTCGAGCTCCCTACAGTGGTTGTCAGGACTAACCTCCTGACAGAAATGCATCAGCCGGAGGCTACCTCTGCAGAGCCACTGCTGCCTTTTAATGATGCACCTTCGGACGTTCTTTTGGGCACCTGGTCCAAGCCCAACACAGAGGCTCCTGTGGATAGGAAGGTGGCCCGACGCCATTGACCGGCCCCGGGCGACTACCTTCTCCTTTCCCAACATCCACTCCTGAGAGCTTGGTTGTCCAAGCCTCTGCGTCCCCAAGCGCATTCCCATCCCGCACCACCGGACAGGGAATCCAAGAAACTGGAGCATTTTGGTAAGAAGATTTCTTTCTGCCGCCAGTTCAGGGCTGCGGTCTGTGAACACCGCATGACTCTTGGGCCATTATTCCCACTCTGTGTGGGATATGGTGGCGCGCGTGCTGCCTCAATCTCCGGAGGAGGCCCGGACAGTGCTCTCTCAAGCTATTGCTGAAGGGAGGTATGCAGCCAAGTTCACTATTCGTTGTGGCCTTGACACCGCCGAGTTGCTGGGCAGGGCGATTTCCACGACAGTGGCGCTCTGTCGCCACGCCTGGCTGAGGACAACTGTTTTTTCTGGGGATGTCCAGAACACTCGGATTGACATGCCCTTTGATGGCATTCGCCTTTTCGGCAACAAAGCAGATAGTGCGTTGTAGCGCTTTAAGGACTCGCGGGCTACGGCCAAGTCCTTGGGCCTTTCCGCCACGCGCCCTCCTCTGCCTTCTGCTTTTCGCCCCTTTCGTGGTCACGGAAGGGGCGCCCCTACACGTTAAGTCCAGAGCCACAGGCCTGCGCAGCAACAGTCTCAGCACGGCTGCGGACGTGGAACCCGCCGAGCCAGATCAGGGGGCCAGCGGTTTACAGTAGACCACGAGCACTTTCAGTTTACCGTGCTCCCCTTTGGCCTTACCAGCACCCCTTGGGTGTTCACGAAAGTGATGGCGGTGGTTGCAGCTCATCTGCGCAGATCAGGGGTTCCAGTATTCCCTTATCTCGACAACTGGCTGTTGAAGGCGGGCTCGCCCCGGTCAGTCGTCTCCCACCTCCAGACTACGGCAGACCTCCTGCATTTGCTGGGGTTCTCCATCAATGTGCCGAAGTCGCACCTGATTCCCTCTCAGAAGCTCCTCTTCATCGGAGCGGTTCTGGGTACGACACACTTTCGGGTCTATCCTCCTGTACGTCGAGTCCAGGATATTCAGGCTCTGATTCCGATCTTTCAGCCTCTATCCTGGGTTTCGGTCAGGATGACCCTGAGGCTGCTGGGCCTCATGGCCTCCTGCATCCTGCTGGTTGATCATGCCAGATGGCATATGCGGGCTCTACAGTGGGACCTGGAGTTCCAGTGAGCGCATCATCAGGGAAACCTGTCAGATTATGTCCAGATCTCGGAGAGCACTGCACAGCAGTTGCAGTGGTGGCTTACGAACCAGCATTGGGTCAATGGCAGATCCCTCTCCCTTTCCCAACCGGAGCACACAGTGGTGACGGATGCGTCCCTCCTGGGATGGGGCGGCCACATGGGAGAGGCGGAGATCAGAGGCTTCTGGTCTCCGGCGGAGTCCAGGCTCCATATCAACCTTCTGGAGCTCCGGGCGATGCGACTTGCACTGAAGGCATTCCTTCCCTCTGTCAAGGGGAGAGTAGTGCAGGTGTTAACAGACAACACCACAGCCATGTGGTACTGCAACAAACAGGGCGTGGTGGGGTCGTGGACCCTATGTCAGGAGCCTCTGCGCCTCTGGACATGGCTGGAACATCAGTGCATTTCCCTGGTGGTTCAACACCTGGCAGGTTCACTGAACGCCAGGGCGGACAAACTCAGCCGCAGGTACATGTTGGATCACGAATGGCGTCTTCACTAGGAGGTGGTGCAAGGTCTCTTTCAACAGTGAGGACAGCCTTGGTTAGATCTATTCGCCACCGAAGAGAATGCGCCATGGAATTTCCAAGGCGGCACTTGCTAGGCTACGCTTTTCTTCACGATTGGAGTTGCGGTCTGTTGTACGCCTTTCCTTCTATACCACTTCTGCCCAGAGTACTGAAGAAGATAAGGGGTGACCGGGCCCAAGTCATTCTTGTGGCTCCAGACTGGGCCCGAAGAGTTTGGTATCCCGAGCTACTCAGAATGACCATCGATCCCCCGATCCAACTGCCCCTTCGGGAGGATCTTCTGTCGCAGCAGCAGGGAACGGTCCTCCACCCGAACCTGTCCAGTCTCCACCTCTTTGCGTGGAGATTGAGCGGTGGCAGTTGATTCCTTTCGACTTGCCTCCTGAAGTCTGTGATGTCATTCTGGCAGCCAGGCGTCCCTCCACTAAGTTGGTATACGTCTGTAGGTGGAACAAGTTTGTGGCATGGTGCACAGCAAAGGCTGTGGATCCCCTTTCTGCCCCTCTTTCTGAAGTACTACAGTTCCTTCTTTCTTTGGCCCAGCAGGGGTCTGCTCTGGGCACTATCAAGGTCTACCTTTCTGCTATTTCAGCCTTTCTTAGGCTTCCTCATCAGTCCTCTCTTTTCACGTTGTTAATAGATCCCTCAAAGGCATTACTCAATCAATCAATCAAAGGCATTACTCATCTTTTCCCTCCTATACCCTTCGTAATGCCACAGTGGGACTTGAACCTGGTCCTCACATAATTAATGTGCGATCCCTTTGAGCCTCTTCATAACTGTCCTCTTCGTCTGTTAACCTTGAAGACTGCTTTCCTGGTTGCCATCAGCTCTGCTAGGAGAGTGAGTGAGCTCCAGGCTCTTTCTTGCAAACCTCCTATTCTGTCTGTGCATCAGGACACGTCCATCCTTTCTGCTAAAGGTTGTCACTGCATTTCACATCGGGGAGACCATCACTTTGCCCACCTTCTTTCCACCTCTGCATCCTTCCAGAGAGGAAGAGAGGCTCCGCCGTCTGGTCCCAAAACATGCGCTCTCATTTTACCTGAATCGCACACAACAGTTCCGGGTGGATGACCAGCTCTTTGTTGGCTACGTAGGCGCCAAGAAAGGTTGGGCCGTACACAACGGACTATCTCCTGATGGGTCGTCTTGTGTATTAAAGCCTGTTATTCTCTGGCGAAAAAGGAGCCTCCGGTGGGGTTGCGCGCCCATTCCACCAGGGCGACGGCTGCCACTACGGCATTGGGACGTCATGTCTCCTTACAAGACATCTGTCAGGCAGCTACGTGGCCCTCATTGCACACTTTTACTAAGCATTATTGCCTGGACAGCCAAGTCCGGAGAGACGGCTTCTTTGGCCGTTCTGTTCTCCGAGACTTCCTGCTGTGATCTTGGTTCGCAGATCCACCACCGGGCTTGGTAATACTGGGGTATCTATTCTAAGGTAAGGAATCTATCACTAACGTGTTTCTTTCAGATGCACAAGTTACTTACCTTCGGTAACGATATATCTGTAAGAAACATTAGTTAGTGATAGATTCCTTACCGCCCCACCCATCCTCCGTGTTCTGCGAACTGATTTCTACGGTTAAGGTCATGCCTTTTAGAGCCCTAGTTTCTATGCACCAGTGGTCAGTATCTTGCATGGCTCTGCGTTCCTGGCGCGGAAAGTCGTGTACAGAACTGACGTCAGCGTGCGAGGTCGGCGTCTAAGTAGCTGCCGGGACGTCATCTCGGCAACCACGACGCCAGCGACGGACACGGAGCCGCACAACGCCACCTTCCGACGCGCAGGGTTACTGCTGACAAAAACTTTCCGGATCCAGTCTGACACCTGGGGGTAATTCTGAGGTAAGGAATCTGTCCGTAACTAATGTTTCTTACAGATATATTGTTACAGAAGGTAAGTAACTTGTGTTTTACTTCCACGTTATAGAGGTGCACGTAGTTACCACGCTTGTGATTCAGCGGGAATCAGCATGACAGCAAGGGAAGCCTGGTGATCTTCATTTTCCATTACCACCCCACACTGCTTGACTCACATTTTTCTTTTCTTTAGTTTATTCTCATCTACCATTTCATTTCTGTTCTTTCTTGTGAACGACTCTTGGAGAGTAACTACACTTTGTACCATTGACACTTATTTTTCCTGCGCATTGCATATATATTTGAAAAGAAATTGTATTTTTGTTATTTATAGATTGAATCCCCTGAAGAAGGGCCAGGTGGCCTGAAATGCATTGGGCATGGTACATCTATGCATCATCCGTACTGAAAGAAGCTTCTCTGACCATAACATATTAAAATGCTTTTTTGTTACAATTTCATTTGTTGTATGTGAATAATGTTTATTTATGTTGTTTATGAGCTGTATTGATATCATGTTTGATTTATCTAAGATATCAGTAATAGATAAAGTTTTTGCATTTGAGTGAATTAAAAAAGCCATTGTCGGCACGATAAGCAGAATTGCAGTGCTACTGTGCACAGTGGTCTAGTTTTATTACTTGTAATATAGTGGAATTTATGTTGACATGCCAAGACAGCATGTCTACCACTGTAGCACGCTGAATCAGTTTGATTAATAGTGTTTATAGTAGGATATAACACACCAAGAAACAGGGAGTGCTCCACCCTCTCACCACAGTTTGTATTCTTATATCACAAGTGGAAGCACCCACCATGTCGTTTGATGCAATCTCCAGCATCATAGATAACAGAGACAATATTTTGGCTTACACAACAACTGAACAAGCAACCAAAATGTATTCTTTAGTGCAAGAAGTAAGTTAAATCATGCAATGTGCAGGGAAGCACTGTATCACAACAATTAAAACAGTTTGAGTACCTTACTAGGAGAGAACTAAATCAGCGCTTACATCTGTCGACACTGGTCCAATATCATAAAGCCAAACTGATGCCCAGAGGACTAAGGTTATCTATCAAACCCATGCTTTTTAGATTTCATCTGAATAAGGATTTCATGGATAAGTGGAATGTAATGCTTAATAAATGTTCATTGGACCTCATTCTGCTACTTTTAGAGGAATTATCAAGAGCAATACGAGAAATCACAGGTGAGATTTCTATAATAAAACTAGATCTAGAAACCAGAATGGAGACAGATATCTGGAATAGGACTCTGGAAGACATTAACCGAAAATGAGAGATCTATTCGAAAGACTTACAAGAAGGAAAACTACGAAAATACAAACGAGACACACTGATTTATAAATTAAATGAGGTGTACACCTGGGCCGAAGTGTATGCCCAAAGGCGTGTGTATTTTAAGAAAAACATTACCACATCATCTCAGGAGAGTGTGGCGACTGAAGGAGATGTGGATATAACCCGCGCACCTGCGCAGACTGATAATAGTAGAGGACCAATACAAGGAGTACCAGATAGTGAAGCAATAGCACATTCTTCAACATCTAAGTCTTTTTTGACCCAGACTGCAGATACAAGCCAACCACCAGGACCCCAAATCAGGAAAACAAGGAGAAGCCAAAGAAAAGGCACGCACAAACCTTCGAAGTCAAAAAACAACCTAATTGTAAACATTTTTTCTACTGTGCTAACACCTCAGCAGATAAATGTTTTAAACAAAGGACCTGGATTTGTTCCCACTTACAGAACAAACACTCCAGAATGTGAGATCTCATTTTTCAAATTCATGCGAACAATAAGGTTGAGACATTTCTTCACGAACATACTCTCTTCCAGAGAAGACCTTTTAGAGGGTTAATTTCTTGAATTTAAACCTAAATCTAAGTTTCAAGAAGCGGTATCGCATAAGGTTTTGGATACTTTTGAAAATCTAGTGAAGATGGATTTACAAAAATTGAACATCAAGAGTCAACAAAAGGACAATTTCACCATATATAAAGGAAACTCATTGAAGTCACTGTCTAACAACTCTGAGATTTTTATTCTAAAACCTGACAAAGGCGGCGGATTGTGGTCATGGATAAGATGTTTTACATACAAAAGGTTAAAGAACACGTTACAGACACGTCCACTTATCTTCCCATGAGTCAAGATCCCACATCGAAATTGATCGAAACACTAGACATGATTGTGAAGAACGCCATGGAGATGGGTTGGATCACATCCATTACTAAATCTTATCTCACTGTGTCAAACCCATGAAGACCACGGATGTACATGCTTCCGGAAATCCATAAGGATCTTCAAAATACACAGTTTAGACCCATAGTTACAGGTTGTGGTACTATATTTGAACCTTTGGGTTAATATATTGATCACTTTCTGCAACCATTCGTTCAAAAATGGAGGTCGTATGTCAAAGACACTACGGATTTTTTTCAAAATTATAACTAGTCATTCCAAAAAAAGAAATTATATTGTGTAGCATAGATGTAAAATCTCTTTACACCTCAATTACCCACTCTGGGGGGGATGGAAGCTGTGGATTGGGCCCTCCTGGAACAGTCAGGAATAAAGGAAGACAACGTTTTTTTGCTTGAACTTTTGCATTTTTGCCTCAATCACAGTTATTTCCAGTGGGAAGACAAGTTTTATATGCAGCTAACCGGTACATCTATGGGCTTTGCAGGGGGTGCTGTGTATGCGAATACTTACATGGCTAAATTTGAGAATGACTTGTAGACAAGGACAAAAAATTGACAGAAAATCTTCTACTTTACTGTAGATATATTGACAACATTTTTGTGATGTGGACGAACTGTCGTGAAAATTTAGAACGTAAGATCATACAGCTAAATACACATGATGATCATATACAATTTACTCACACCATCAGTGAAGATTCCATCGCCTTCTTGGATGTCCTGATCACTAAAGTCAACTCAGAAATTCATACTGAAGTATACCGTAAAGAAACAGACAAATACAATGCTTTACAGTTTCGCAGTTTTCACCCCAGCAACTTGATCCATAATTTACCATATTCTCAGTTTCTTCGGATTACAAGGATATGTTCACAAAGCACCACGTTTAAGGAAAACATAAAAACACCGAAACAGAAATACATTGAGAGAGGGTGCCCTGAGAACATCTTGATGAAGCTATTGAACGCATGGACAAAAGAGATCGCGTTACATTATTGATGAACCAACCCAAAAAACAGTTACAAAGACAAGTCTTTGTGTCAAAATACTCCACAAGTTCAAAGAAGATCAAGCAAATCATCAACAATAGATGGGAAATTCTCCAAAATGTAGCAGACTTTAATGATCTTTTTTTTAAAAAGCCTCTTCATGCCTACAGTCGGTCAAAAAACGTGAAAAAATTGTTGATGTTCGCACCACAGCAAGAAATCACGATTTACCAGGGCACTAAGAAATGTTACAATTGTGTACATTGTAACAATGTAATAACAGGCAACAAGATCCAACATCCATTAACGAGAGATTCTATCCTGTTGAAACATAATTCAGATTGTAATTAAAGAAAATTGATTTACGGCATCAAGTGTCCTTGTGGAGTACTTTATGTTAGCAAGACAGAAATAAAAATAAAAACACGGATTTCAAAGTATAAAAGTACTATCAGAACATTGTACAAAGTCAGTAACTTAGCAGTACAGTAATCTGAAGCTAGGCATTCTGTTGTTCAAATTAAGTTTCAGGTGATAGAAATTGTTACACCTACTCCAGGTAAAGATCTCACTAGAGCTTTACTTCAAAGAGATCTCTTGGATTAGAAGATTAACACCCAAGATCCCAAGGGACTGAACAAAAAAATAGATATGGGGTGTTTTTTATAATTACCTTGGCATTGTTTTTATAACTAAAATGAAAGGTTTGGCTGTTTCCGCATATGATTTGTTTTATATAATATTGTCAGGATGGACTGGTGGCGACCATTGTAAGCATTACTTCATGTTCTTTTTTTACGCTCTGTTTGCTTCTATTTTTTTCACCCTTTTTCACATTTTATTTTATTCATTATAATTTCCCCTGTAGAAAGTGGGTATAGTTTGTAGTTTTTGGGGCAGCTGATCCGGTGGACAGTATACGCAATGAATGTAATGACCCCACTTTTGGGTCGGTGATGTTGTTTAGGAGTTAGTCTTTTTCACAGTGAATGTTCTATTATGGCGCCCAGTTTTGTTAGCTCATCGAGTGTTGCATTATCGGCGTAGTCCGTTGTCTATTTTGGTGGAAGTCAGCCCCATTTGAATCTCAGCGTCGTGGTGATCATTTTCATCACGTTTGAGAAAGTTAGCATTGTATTTGAAACCCGCCATTTCACGAAAGGTGAGCACAGTACTGTGTGTTGAGTCGCTTGTAGTGTACTTTGTTATCGATTTTGTTGAAAGGCAGAGTGTAAGCTATGTACTGTTTACCCTTGCAGACTTCGCGTTTTCACTTGGACTGGTTCCGTAGAGGCAGTATAATCTTTTCATTAAGCAGGTCAGTGTACTTTATTGGAATTGTTACATAGAGCATTACTTTATGATTAACTTACTAGTGTACCTTGACGAGTCATTTACCATCTTTTTATAGTGAGATGTGGAAGCGTGACATTCAGTAAGTTTGCAGGAATTTTTTTTTTTTTTTATAGTTGCATGGTTTTACTTCCGCGTTATAGAGGTGCATGTAGTCACCACGTGTGTGATTCAGCGGGAATCATCATGACAGCAAGGGAAGCCTGGTGATCTTCATTTTCCATTACAACCCCACACTGCTTGATCTACATTTTTCTTTTCTTTAGTTTATTCTCATCTACTATTTCATTTCTGTTCTTTCTTGTGAACTTTGTAACATTGACACTTATGGGTGTGTGTCTACAACATAAGTTATTTTTCCTGCGCATTGCATATATATTTGAGAGGAAATTGTATTTTTGTTATTTATAGATTGAATCCCCTGAAAAAGGGCCAGGTGGCCTGAAATGCATTGGGCATGATACATCTATGCATCATCTGCACTGAAAGAAGCTTCTGTGACCATAACAGATTAAAATGCTTTCTTGTTACAATTTCATTTGTTGTATGTGAATAATGTTTATGTTGTTTATGAGATGTATTGATATCATGTTTATGATTTAACTAAGATATCGGGAATAGATAAAAAAAATTGTGAATTTAAAAAGTCATTGTCGGCACCACAAGCAGAATTGTAGTGCTACTGTGCACAGTGGTCAAGTTTTATTACTTGTAATATAGTGGAATTTATGTTGACATGCCAAGACAGCATGTAGCATGGTGAATCAGTTTGATTAATAGTTTGATTAATCAGTTTGATTAATCAGTTTGATTAATAGTGTTTATAATAGGATATAGGATATAACACACCAAGAAACAGGAAGTGCTCCACCTTCTCACCACAGTCCGATTTACAATCTCCCAAAAAGCCCTTATATTTTTTGGGTGGTCCGCACTTTCCAAGACCTCTCAAGCTGCTTTTCTTATCTCAGTTTTCCTTTTCTCAATTGCTTGTTTGTAACCCTCATTTTGCTATGCTGACTGCTTCCCGGTCCCGAGAAAAAGAGTCGCTGCACAAGCAGCCAATCACTGGCAATTTGCCAATACCCAGGCTCTCTTAGCCAGATGCGACAGAGCACACTACTATGAATTGGAACAATTTCTCCAGTTTCTACCTGATGAACGTAAGTCGAGGCACACGACCTAGTTCAGGAAGGAAGGCTAATTTCAAACGCATCTATTAGATGCGCTTTAGATGCAGCGGACACCAACCAACACCAGTGTCTCGCTAAGAAGGCACGACTGGCTTAGAATTTCAGGGTTTGAATCCGAAGTACAGGCTTCTATCTTAAACTGACCTTTTATATAAAGATCATCTTTTTGGTCCTGTTGTAGACACTTCCTCAGAGAAGATGAAGGACACAGACATTGTAAAATCTATGTGAGCATGTCCAATCAGGGTTCTTTTCGTCGTTCCTTCTACGGGGGGGAGGGGGGGGGGGCTCTAAAAACATATCTGTAAACAACACCTCTACATCGTATAAAGGTAACAGTCAGTCATCCTCTTCAAGAGGTTACTTTTGAAGCAGATTTAGAGGCAATAATGGCAAGGGAAGAGGTAGAGTTTCCACACCCCGCACATACCCCTCAACAAACAAACAGTGACTTGCCTCCCCTTCCCCGATCATTCCGCACCTGTAGGGGGACGTCTCTCTCAATTCCTCCCTGTCTGGCATATAATAACTTCAGACAGATGGGTCCTAGGAATTATCCAATCTGGTTATTGCCTGGAGCTTACCAACAATCCCACAAACATTCCTCCAAGTTCACACAAAATGTCACTAGAGAATCTACACCTCCTCAAACAGGAGGTTTTCGCTCCCTCCTGCAAAAGGGAGCTATAGAGCCCGTACCATTACAATATCAAGGATCAGGCATGTACTCCCTATACATTCTCATACCCAAAAAGGACGGCTCTCTCAGGCCCATGTTAGACCTCAGAGAGCTAAATCAATATATTCACTCAGAACACTTTCATATGGTCACTCTTCAAGACGTGCTCCCACTCCTACAGCAAGGCGACTTTATGTCTACTCTAAACTTAAAGGACGCATACTTCTATATTCCAATAGATCCTGCTCATCTTAAATATCTCAGGTTTGTGGTAGTGGGACAACACTACCAGTTCAAAGTGCTTCCATTCGGAGTCACCACTGCTCCCTGAGTATTCACCAAATGCCTGGCAGAAGTTGCTGCTCACCTGCGAAGACTGCATATTCATGTCTTCCCATAGTTGGACGACTGGCTCATCAAAGCCAGCTCTTGCCCAAAGTGTCTCCATTACACTTAACTAACATTGCAATTACTGCACGATCTGGGGTTCACAGTGAATGTGTTGAACTCCCATCTCCAACCCTCCAACACACAAACATATTTGGGAGCCACTCTCAATACTCAAAAAGCTCTAGCCTGTCCCAATGCAACCAGAAGCTGCAATATTCAGGTTTTAATCTCAGTTTCAGCTCGACCAGTCGCTACCAACTCGAGTATGCATGCAGCTACTGGGAATGATGGCGTCATGCATTATGATAGTTCCCCATGCAAGACTTCTAATGCGTCCCCTTCAAGAATGCTTAGCATGTCAGTGGAATCAGTCTCAGGGTCAATTGTCAGATCTAGTGTTGGTAGACGGCCGCACTCCTCGCTCTCTGCAGTGGTGAAATCCACAAAACTTATCCAAAGGACGGCCCTTCATCGACCCAGTTCCACAGAAAGTGCTAACAACAGACGCATCGCTCACTGGTTGGGGAGCTCATCTCCAAACTCACACAGTTCAAGGTTTGTGGAGTCGAAAGCAAAAGCAACTTCATATCAATCATCTAGAGCTGCTAGCAGTATTTCTAGTGCTCAAAGCCTTCCAAACTCACCTTGCAGGCAAAGCTGTCCTAGTCCGCACCGACAGCATGACAGCCATGTATTACATACAGAAACGGGGGGGACACACTCTCTCCAGCTGTTGCACCGTGCACAAGCCATTTGGAGGTGGGCCATACATCACAATATTTCTCTCCTGTCAGAACACCTCCCAGGAGTAAACAATCAAATCGCAGACATTCTCAGCGGGCAGAAACAACAGATTCACGAGTTGGAACTTCACCCTTAAGTTTTCCTCCCATTCTTTCAAAGGTGGGGTTTTCCGAAGATAAATCTGTTCGCCGCACACCAAAACGCAAAATGCCCAAACTTCGCCTCCAGGTATCCACACCCATTGTCCAAAGGCAGTGCACTATGGCTGAACTTGTCAGGGATATTTGCCTTTGCTTTTCCGCCTCTCCCACTCATTCCACTAGTGGTTCGGAAGCTCAGACAAGCATCCCTCACACTGATCCCAGTAGCTCCCACATGGGCCCGTCAAGCTCGGGTCACTACCCTGTTGGAGCTTGTTAGAAATGGGGATTCCTGGTAGGCTAGGGCATGCGCCTAAGCCATGCAGAAACCACCACTCTAGTCATGGCGAAGGAGTTACACACTGAAGATAACCCCTGCTCACCCCCTTGGTAGCTTGGCACGAGCAGTTAGGCTTATCCCAGAGACAATGTGTAAAGCGTTTGTGCAACACACACACACAGCAGCAACACACTAGGCACACCACAAAAGAAACTCCACACAAGGTTATATATAAAAATAGCCTTTTTATTATCCAAAACACATTAGAATAGTAATCACACAATATACACTGTGCCAACTGGCAATAGGCAATAATTACAGGGGATTATATACACGACAGGGCCAATAGACCACTGTCAGAATCATCACAAAGCACAAGTAGTAAATGTAGAACACAACCAGTAATTACTGACAGAATACTGTACTCAGCATTATATCCTGCAACATAAATCACATTATGCAATCAGCATCACATGAGGCGTAAAACACATTATGCACCAACCTCATAAGCATAAAACACATTATGCAATAATATCCTAGCATAGACACTCTAACAGTCCCAGTAGGCATAACATCATGGCCTTGCGCCCTACCTACACTGGTACCCACCGTGACCCCAGGCCAACTGGCCTCTCTCTGGGGCCCAATGCCCTTGTGTCCAGAATGTCAGGGCGTGCCTGCCAATGCAGCAAAATCAAGTGCGAGCAATGCGCTGGGGCAGGGTAGGAGTGTATCTCACTCCTTTCTTATCGTGCAACCCAAAATGCCCCCGAAGAAATAATAGCACTGGCACTAAGGGTGCCTCCGGAGTCCCCCACTGGTACTCTATAACAAATGTTCCCAGCATTGCAGCTTCCCGCTACGGCAGCGCAGCTGTGAAGAAGACAGAGGCACGGGCACCTCTGTGCCTTAGGAGCGACCACAGGGGGAGGGCACCGACAGTGTGCCGCGACACACCCACTTGCTTCTTATTAAAGACAAAGTGCCCCCAGAGGGAAAAATGACACTGGCACTACACGTGCCGCCTAAACCCCACTCCGGGACTTTTAAAAATAAAAGTTCCCCATTGGTGCAGCTGCCCGCAACTGTGCGGTTCAGCTGTGGTGAATAAGGAAGTCACTGACACTACGCGTGCCTCGGGAGCACTACCAAGGCTCCCAGCTCAGCCCCCCACTCACCGGGCTCTTCTGACCACGGCCAGACGTTGCCTGGCTTCCGGAGGCTGGACTTCTTCCTCCACCGGGCCCTCGAACATCACCACGGGGGAGCCCAAGGACTCCTACCTCGTAGCGGCTCCATCCTCTCTCGGTGGCAGGCACCATTCCTGTAGGGTAGACTGTGCCGATCAGCGCACCGGTGGCGGGACTTCCGGTCAGCCAGCCCCGCCCACAACCCGGCAGCTTTGCCTGACTTCCTCCTCGGGCTCCTGCTTCCCGGCCAGGACTCGGGAACCAAATGCAGAGCAGCAGGGCTCGCGGGCAAAAAGTGCAGGGTAGGCTCCTGCTTCTGAAATAAACCCAGATGCGGGGTGGGCTCTCGCTTAGATCAGAGAAACGCGGGTGGGCTCCCGCTAAAAAGTGGCATAAACGCGGGGTGGGCACCTGATTTTCAAATAAGCATAAGAGCATGGTGGGCACCCTCTTTTAAAGCAGCGCAGGGGGGAAACCCACACGCCGGGATTCTCTCACAGCCTCTCGCTGCAGATGTGAGCTCCTCTCCTCTGCTGGCCAATAAAGTCAGAGCGCCCACGAGGAGCTGGATTTTTAAAAGGTCCAAGGGGCACAGCTGAGCCCAGGGAGGCCAGCACACAGGGCCCTCCAGCAGGGAGGCAAGCCCTCGTGGCGGTTCCTCCTGGGCCCCCAGCAGCAGCAAGCCCCAGTAAGCACAGGAACAGCACTACACTCATGGGGTCACAGCCTCTATATTTATAGTACATATTTGCTTTGTCTGCCCTGGCACAGGCTTGGGGGAACCAGCCTAAACTGGTTCAGGGGGAATTGAAGCACTTTGTTTACAAGGCTCCTCTTCCCCATTGTTAGGTGGGGGCTCGTCATCAGACACACCACAGTGGGGTGGAGCCAGCATTCACTAGGGCAGGCAAAATCCTATTCCGGGTCAGGAGACTACTCGATAAGGAAGATGCCTTATTCAGCCTAGCGCTGACTCACCCTGCCACTCCTGGAGCCACACACACCTCACCAGCCCCTGTTATTCCAAAGCCAGACATGCAATCCACATCAAGCAGGCAGACACATAGCACACAGAAATGCCAACTTCTAAAAGTGGCATTTCTAAAATAGTTATAATAAATCTGCGCAAACCATTGTGTTCCATTTATTATAACTATTCCAAATATACCAAACTTGACCACGCTGCTCCTCTCATATCCGGAATTATCACTGAAACACTTATCAGGGAATACCCAATGCATTCCTATGGGAGGGCAGCCTCACAGTAGTGAGAAACCAAAATGGCTGTTTGTCACTACCAGGACATGTCACACACTTAAGGTACATGTTCTAACTTTTACCTACAATGCAGCCTGCCCATAGGGCTAGCTAGGGCCTACCTTAGGGATGACTGACAGGTAGTAAAATGGGGGTCACAGACATGGCACACACTTTAGGTGCCACGTTAAAGCGGCAGTAACACTGCGTGCACAGGCAGAGGCCTGGGATAGGTTTGAAAGGCTACTTTGTTGGGTGGCGCAATCAGCGCTGCAAGTCCACCAGTAGCATTTAATTCACCAGCCCTGGGTATATGAGATACCACTTTACAAGGGACTGACAGGTAAATTAAATAGTCCAAACAGGTGTAGACCAATCTTACCATATTTACCACAGAGAGCACACACCCTTTACACTGAACAGCAGTGCTAAAGTGCCCAGAGTCCTAAAACCACCAACACCATGTCAGAAAAAAGGCTAGGAGAAAGGCAAAACGTTTAGGGATGACATTGAAAAAAGGGACAAGTTGAACAGAGCACTCAGTGGATCCTCATCAAAAACTACGTCTCACACCCTGTCTCCTCACACAGAGCCATGGAGACATAAGACATCCAGATCCCAATGAACTCAACCTAGCGATCTGGCACCTGAAATCAGAGAGTTTGGTTATCTGAACCTTCCACCAGACTGTATGAACATCATTAAAGAGGCCAGAAGGCCTGCTACAAGGGCTTGCTACGCAGCTAAATGGAAGCGGTTTGTTATGTCTTTTAATAACAACCATATCAACCCGTTATATGCTTCCATTCAAAATATCATTTGTTACTTACTACAATTGCAGCAGTCAGTATTGGCTTACACATCCATACGCTTACATCCCGCTGCAATAGCTGCATACTTTCAAAATAGACAGCATCTGTCCCTTTTCAGAGCACCTGTTATCAAGGCCTTTATGGAAGGACTCAAAAGAGTTATTCCACCAAGATTTCCACCTGCTCCAGTGTGGAATCTTAACATTGTCCTTTCCAGACTAATGGGTCCACCTTTCGATCCATTGCATAGATGTGAACTGCAATTTCTCATTTGGAAAGTTGCTTTCCTCATTGCTGTTACATCACTGAGGAGAGTGGGTGAGCTTCAGGCATTAACCATAGAGGAACCTTTTTTCCAACTCCACAAAGACAAAGTGGTTCTTTGCACTAGCCCCACGTTCCTACCCAAAGTTGTAGCTTCCTTTTCACATCAATCAATCTTTTGTGTTGCCTGTGTTCTTTCCTTAACCAGATTAAGTGGCAGAACGGGCTCTACACACTTTAGATGTTAGACAAGACTTATTGTATTACGTAGAGAAGAAAAAAACATTTAGTCAAACTAAACAACTCTTGGTGGCTTTTGCTTCACCACAAAGGCAATCCTATTTCCAAATCTGGTATTTATCGGTAGATTGTTAAATGTATCCAAACATGCTATGCAAAAGCAAAGAGGACTTTACCAATATCCCCTAGAGCGCATTCCACCCGCAAACTAGGACCTACTATGACTTTCTTAGGAAACATCCCCATAGCTGACATCTGTAAAGCTGCAACATGGTCTACACCGCACACATTTACCAAGCCCCATTGTTTAGATTTGTTAGTGAGACAACAAGCTAATGCAGGCCAGGCAGTTCTTTGAACACTCTTTCAAACAACTGCAACAGCTGCAGGTTAGCCACTGCTTTGGGAGAATACTGCTGTATAGTCTATGCAAAGCATGTGATCTACAGCTCACATGCCTCGAACGGAAAATGTTACTTACCCAGTAAGCATCTGTTCTTAGCATGTAGAGCTGTAGATTCACATGCGGCCACCCGCCTCCCCGGGTACCTATACCTGTTGCAGTTTCTTACTCATATACATACGCATGGACATCTTTATTCTACACTCACTAACTCCATTCTCACCCTCTGCGGTAAAACTATCTAACAATGGAGTCGCAGCCCATGCGCAATATCACCGAAAGGAGGAGTCACCTTACCTTGTGACTGGGAAGACTTATTTGAAGAAAACAACTTGCAAACATCCGGACCCAACACAAGATGGCAGGAGTATGCAAAGCATGTGAATCAACAGCTCTACATGCCAAAAAGAGATACTTACTGGGTAAGTAACTTTTTCCTTATTAGAGGGTAAATTAAAGAGGGAATAAAGAGATGAAGCGCTATAGAGAGAGAACTTTTTTAATTGCTACTTGTCAGTTCATGGTCAAAACAATGTATTGAAAATGCAGCTATACAGCAATAGCTTCACAGATGACGATACAACAAAGTAAAATTCTCACCGAATTTTGGACAAGACTGAGTAACATGCGCTCCTAGGCTCGGGACTGGGCAAGGACCTCACTTTGGTATTTCGTCTCACCTACAGACCTAGAGTACATTCTAAGCTTCATAAACACGCAAGAGGGTTGTGGGCACCGCTGAACATCTACGTGACTGTACTGGCAGATTGCAATTATTTGAAACAACACGGTTGAAAATTATTGCCTGCTGGACCCTTGTTTAGCAACATACAGGGCCTTCAGGCAAGTTAAAGAGAATGTAATTGCCATTAATTAGGCACTTACATATTCATGGCACATGACGTGGAGCTACTATGTAATACAAATAACTCTCTTGTCTGATTTTTCATTCCTTCCCTCGTGCGCAGTGCCGTTACTGGCGCTGGGCATGTAGAGGGAACAGAACAAGAGATAGAAAGTGGGCAATCACCGCATGGCTTCATAATGAAGGCCTACCTGCTTCTGCTGAGCTTATCTAGACTCTACATAAGAGCAGCGACAGGAGTGGCTGCAGCAGGCAAACCCAGCTGTCCTCTGGAGACTGAGGAGTTGCAGCAGTGACTCTTCGGCTCACTAATGCTGCACATGTAGGAGAAGCCTCAAGTTCACATGTCAGGTTGGACACAGACAGGCAGTAATCCAACCCAACATGCGCACTTTGCATCAGACCAGCCTGGTGTGAAGCCCCACCCACGCCTGCTTGCCCTGAGCTCTTACTCTTGCAGATTGGCTCCTGGCCTGTGACTGAAATTAAAGCATTGTGGCAAGGAAAAAAAAAGTAATTCTAAGATTTACAACCGGAACCAAGGAGGCACCAAATGCAGGGGTGCGACACTCGTATTGCCTCAATAGGGCAGCCGTCCCTGCTCAAAATGTTGGCATGTATGGTACATTGGACCACAGAGGGCAGAAGGAATATATAGGAACATGGACTTTGACAATAGAGGGCAGGAGTGAAGTGGGCAGGGGCACTAAACTGATCTTACATCGCAGATACCAGAGGTTTCATCAGCACAATACACCACACAGGGCAGGCGGGTGGGCAGTGCTGCACAACGGACTATGGAACGCAATAGCGAGGGGACAGGGCCATGCACATGGACAATAGAGAGCAGAGGAAAGGGCGCAAGCTGACTATACCAGACAGAAAGAAGGGGCAGTTGCAGCAAAGCAGACCATGAAGGCCAGAAGCGAGGGGAAAGGGGCACACCAACGGACCATGGAAGGCAAGAAGAAAGGGATAGGGGGCTGCACATGGGAAACAGAGGGCAGGAGCAGCAGGCTGACCATGCAGGGCAGGTGGGATGGGCAGTGGAAGCACAACACAACGTGGAGGGCAACAGACTATAATGGCATAAAAACAGACAATGGAGGGAATGTGTGATGGGATTGGGGAAGGAAGCCGACCACACACGGCAAGTGGGCAGGTACAGTGGCAGCACAAGATATCATGCATGGCAAACAGAAGGGTTAGTGGCAGCTCAGCAGCCATTGAGGGAAAGTGGAGGCAGAGGTCCATGCACAAAAGACAATACAGGGAAGAAGGGAGAGGTAGGGGCTGGACACAGACAAGAGATGGTAGGGGAAGGGGCAGGGGTTCACAACAGACGACCATGCAGGGCAGGCAGTAGGAGCAGTTGCAGTAGAACAGAGCATATAGGGCAGAAAGGAGTGGCAGCAAAATGGACCACCGAGGACAGAAGAGAGGGGATAAGGGCATGGTACTTGGACAATGGAAGACAAGGTGGAAGGGGCAGGGACAGGCAGCAGCTATCTAATCATGCTGGGCAGGCGAGATGTGCAGTGGCAGCTCAACAAAACATTCTGTGTACACAGAAGGAGCAGTGGCTGGTCCATAGAGCACGGTGGGCAAAAGGGAGTAAGCAGGGGCATGCACACAGACATCAGAGGGCAGGGGGAAGGAGGGGAAGGGCAGCAAGTTAAGCACAGAGGCTAAGCAGGAGGGTAATGTTAGGGGTATGGCCTCAGGCAACGGAGGGCAGAAGCAGTGGGCAGGGACATCACATTGGACCATGCAGGACAGAAGGGAGTGGGCAGGTTCATGGACTCTGACAACAGTGGGCGGGATGCAGGTGGGCAGGGGCAGCATGCTAAAGCTGGAAGACAGGCGGGAAGGGCAATGGAAGAACCATGGCCACCCAGGGTTGGATAAAGGGGAAGGGGTTGAACTTGGATATTGGAGGGCAAGGAGGAGTGGGGCAGGAGCAGCACAACAGACAGAACCAGACCATGCATCCTGCCCCCTGCCATGCATTATGTACATCTTAATTAACGTTAAAAAATATCTTGAAATTAACTGAAAAAAAGAGGTTAAAGTGATGTTATAGTTAGGAATTCTAACTTTAAATTAAGGAAAACCTTACAAATTCACTGTGAGAAGTTGGCCTGGCATATGCTGGTCACTAGTTATAGTGGCCACCTTGCACCAGTCCAATTTGACTCTTATGGTAGATAGGTTTAAGACAACCTTTTAAAGAAAGCTATCCTAGTGGTAGCTGTGGAGAGCAGCTGTGAGAAGTTGGCCTGGCATATGCTGCCCACTAGTTATAGGGGACACCTTGCACCAGTCCAATTCGACTCTTAAGGCGATAGGTTAAAAGACAACCTTTAAAGAAAGCTATCCTAGTGGTAGCTGTGGAGAGCAGCCTTCAGGCTAAGTCTTAAAGGAGTGTTAAGCTTATTGTTTTACCATAGATAACCTCTTGAATGACCAAATGAAAGAGTAGCCCACACAGGTATATATTCAAATTATATGTATTTATTCTAAGAATAATCCCACTAGTCTCTTTATGAGGCTGGAGGTAAAGATACAATTCAAACAAGCATTGATAGTTACAATAAATAGCACTGGAATCATAGGGCCCAAGGGGGGGACCAAACAATATATTAAAGTGGTATAAGAACCACGACAATTCTACAGACAGTGCCTAGGGCACTCAGGGTCGCTGGCCCCTTACAAAACCACCCAAGGTAGTGAGGAAGGGGACCCACGGAAAACGCGTGCAGTGGTATAAACTACTGTCGGGATCTCTATTAAACCCTATGGAGAATGTCGCGGTTTGAAATTACAAGAATCTAAACATTTCTAGCAGGAGTTCAAGTTCAGCAGCTTAGAGTTAAGCTCTTGGAGGGCCCACACCCACGACAGTACCGAGGTACCACTGTTATCTGCCCCAGGGAAGCCGGGTGCATAGGTCGTTTTCGATGTCGGGTCGCGATCGTGTTTTCAATGGAAAAACGTGAAGAACTGCTGCTAGCAAGAAGCGTCGTCGATGTCGTGCAGATTGAAGATATAGATCTTGAAGAGAAGGACCTGAAAGCAGAGGGGACAGAGTCTGGGTCATGGCACAGTGACCAGGGGGCTCAAGAGAAAGAGCCTTTCAATGTCGGGTGCTTCCAGATGGAGGATGAGTAGCTTGGATCAGCAGCCACGGGTTCCAGGAGGCATCAAGGAAGGCCAGCTTCTGGAGGGCGACTGTCCCACGTAGGATGAGGGTCGCTGCGGTGTTAGTGTCTGGATTGGATCCACTAAGCCTTGGCAACTGCAACCCACGCAAGAATCAAGAAACAGCTACTGGTGCAGACCCGCGAGGTCTCCAGCGAGGAGACTGAAGAGCAGGCCCGGAGCAACCAGGGGAGCCCTTGAAAGTGAAGATTGACCTCCGCTAGGGCCCACCAGTCGAGAGACAAGGGACCGCGGGAGGCAGCAATTTGGCGTGCGTAAAGATGCGCCCACGGGTCGCCGGAGCGGGCTAGGGCGTCGATCTTTGGCACAGATGATGCTGAGAGGTTAGCTCAATAATGGGCCAAAGCACAACTTCCCCACTGGTCGGGGTCGTGTGCTGTGCAAGAGGTGGCCGGTGTCCTGGGGTATTGGGGATCTCGACACCCACGAGGTCCATGGTGCTGAGCTTTGCTGTGCATACTCACTGGCCTCTGGGATGCTTGGAAACCCACCTCAGGGTAGGCAGAAGTCTTCGATGTCCGTAGGAGCAGTGGAGTTCCAACCGGGTCACTTGCAGTGTTTCAGGTGCCTGCCAAGCAGGGGGGTAACTCCTTTACCCCAAGGGAGATTTCTTCATTCAGCTGTGTGGCAGCAAGTCGAAGGTGCAAGTCTGTGAAGTCCAAGATTAATCTGAGGCTCTGGGGACCCTGCACCCACCTTTATCCAAGGATTAGGGGAGTGTCTAAATCAGAGCCCACCAATGAGAGTTCAGGCGGGAAAGGGTGGCTTTGTGTGTTTTCCCGCCTGGGCAGGGGACAGGATGCCCCTGAACCGGTTTGAGGCGGTGTATGCAGTAGTAGGCACTGGAGAAGCCTACGTGCAAGTTTGAAAGACATCCTATGGTGCACCCACCCAGTTCCAATCCACATAGTCTGTCTGGGGAGGTGGGAACACCTCCCTGCAACAAGATCCCTATTGTCCATCTGCCGTGGCTGGAGTTCTGCCCAGCAACAGGCAGCCAGAGTTGTGTGGGTGGCGGGTAGCATCCATTTTGTACTACGTGTGCACTTTTAAATTGGTGTCTAAAATCTGCCGCTTTTACCATATCACCACTCTAGCAGGGGGGAATCATGCCCTCACTCCCATGGCTGGATTGGGGGTATGATTCCTACATGTTTGACACCAAACACGACATGGTTCTGTGCAGCCACTCTCAAGTTATCACGCTATCGTGATTACTTATAATGCGGTTAAGAGTATATGGTATGGCAGCACTACAAACAACCTCGCACTAGTTTTTACGAAGGTTGCAGAGGGGCCCTACTCAGGTAGGGGTTCCCCCTCACATATATCTCAGCACCCTGCCTTGTAGGATTAGCAAGGCCTGCCTTAGGGGTGACCTATGAGGATATATGTGTTATAATTAAGTGGGATACAGGGTACCTATATCCCTGTAAGGGGTGCAAGCACCACCTTACCCAGACTACAGTAGTGGTCTGGTGGGTCATGTTGTATGGCTGTCCCAGGGGTGGCACAATAAGTGCTGCAGCCCCTGGTAGGCCTCTGAGGGACCCATGCCCTGGGAACCTAGGGTGCCATCTACAAGGGCCTCATAGGGTGTCCTCAGTATCCAATTGGTATGTACCTAGGGTACTCACATCAGTTTAGAGAGGAAGCAGATAGGCTGGGGTCCTGGATAGCAGGATCCCAGCCAGACTAGTCAGAAACCATTCAAATACCAGGCAAAAAGTTGGGGGCAACCATATAGTCAGATTCCACCTTCCTACAGCAGCCTTCAGGCTAAGTCTCAGAGGAATGTAAAGCAGCTTGTTTTACCTTATAATCTCTTGAATTACCAAATGAAAGGACACCACACAGGTATATATATCAAATATATATGTATTTATTTCTAGACACACTCTACTAATATCTTTATGAGATTAGAAGTCAGGAACACATTCAAATATCAACGTTTCACAATAAGTTAAGCACAAATATGGCTGGGGCCCTAGGGGCGTACCAGACCATATACTAAAAAAGAGGTTTAGGAAAGTCGACTTGCAGAATGACGAGGCCTAGGGCCTGTAGAATCGCTGGGGCTTCACTACTGCAGTGAAAGGAGGTAAGTAACAGACCCACGGGAAACGCATGCAGTGTGTGAACACAGATGCGGGTTCCCTATTGATTACAGTGGATCAAGTCGCGGTTTGATTTTTAAAGTTTTAGGGTACTTCGAGGAAGTCTACAAGCAAGCCACTTACAAGGTAAGTAATTCGAGGGCCAACACACACTTGGGCACCGGAGTGCACGAGTTACCTCACCCAGGGAAGCCGGGTTTATAGGTGTCTTTTGGTTTCGGGTCGCGCCTCTGTTTTATATGGATACCATAGAAGATTTGCTGCGTGCGAAGACTGAAGTGTCCGGTGGAATCCAAGGCTGGATTCAGGATGTAGAAGACCTAAAAATTGAAGGGACAGTGTTCACAGTCACTTGCCAGTGACCCGGGGCCAGGAAGATGGATGCCCCTGGATGTCGGGTGATTTCAGGTGATCAAGGGTGTTTTGACTCTTAGCTCGCGAGGTCCAGGAGAGATCGACGATGACCAGCAGCTGGATTCGGAGTGTCCCACGACGTCTGCAGCTGACTGCGGTGTCGGCAACCGGATTGGAGCCAACAAGCCTTGGCAACAGCAAGTCTTGTGGAAAGTGAATTTAGTCAATGGTGCAGACCAGCAAGGTCTGAGGAACTCACCCAGCGAGGGAAAGTGAGGGCAGGCCTGGAGCAACCAGGGGAGCCCTTTGAGTGGATAAGAAAGTCTTCGGGGGACCCACAAGCCAACGGGCAAGGGATCGCAAAGACGCCTCTTGAGGAAATGCTTCACAGGAGCCCACGGTCACTAGGGACGGGGTAGTCCTCTGATTTTCACTGCACAACCTGCTGGTGGCTTGGGCCACAAATGGTCCAAAGCTCAAGTTCGTAGAACGTCGTGAAGGGGTTGCACTTGACAATAGTGCACGGTTCCCAGGTATTGCAGTTCCTCGTCACTCATGGGGTCCACTCGCCTCAGATTTGCTGGGGACTCACAATGGCCATCGAGAAGTCAGGAAATCCACTTCCAGGGCTGCAGGGACTTCGGACTCCGGCGGGAGCGGGACAGTTTGCGACCGTTGATTCAAGTTTTGGTGCCTGCCAAGCAGGGGAGTCACTCCTTGACTCCAAGGGAGATTCTTCCGTCTTCCAAAGGTAGTGGAACGTCGAAGGACCAGGATTCTTCTTGTAAAGCGTCGTCCAGGGTTATCTGATTTGCAATGGCAAGGTTTCCCTATCTTGTATTGAAGGTTGGGGAGGGACTAGCTTTATGACCACTCCTCTGGGAGTGTCAGGGTAGGGGGTGGTTACACCCACTTCCCTTTGTCCAGTTTCGCGCAAGAGCAGGGGCAGGTAGCCCCTGAACCGGTTTGAGCTGGCATATGCACAGAGGAGCCTACTGCTCCCCCAGTGCAGTACTTCAAAGCACTCTAGGAGTGCACCCACCCAGCCCCAATACACTAAATCCTGTCTGGAAGGTAGTGACACCTCCCTGTGACAGGATGCCAATTGTTGGGCCTCCCTCCACTGCGAGTTTCAGTCAGCAGCAGGAGGGCAGCCCAGTGTCTGTGCTGGTGGCATCCATTTTGTGATGCCAGGGCTCTTTCAGATTTCTACAGTGTTACCACAGTAGGTACATGTCGTTCCATCTAGAAGGGTGGGATCATACTCCCACACCAGTTACTGGTGTGGGGGTATGATTCCAAGTTGTTTGACATCAAACACAACATGTTTTGATGCAGTCATTCCAAAGTTAGCATTAACTGGGAGGTTATAATGCACTTAAGAGTATATGGTTTAACCGCATCCACAAACAGCCACAGAGAATAGACTCTGCCAGCTGCAGAGGGGTGCTGCTCATGCAGAGGCACCCCCTCACATTGTAAACCAATCACCCTGCCCTCAGGATTGATAGGGCCTGCCCTAGGGGTGACCGATAGGTTTATATGTGTGTGTATGGTGAGATATAGAAACCTATACCTCAGTGAGGAGTGCTAACACTACCTCACCCAGACTGCAGTAGCAGGCCTGTGGTGTCAGATTGAGTCTGCTTCCCAGGGGTGGCATAATACATGCTTCAGCCCCTGGTAGGCCTGTGAAGTGCCTATGCCCTTGGTACCTAGGGTACTATATACTAGGGGCGCATAAGGTACCACAGTATCCAATCACTAGTGCATCTAATATGCACACCAAGTCGGTTAGAGAGAACAGAGAGACTGGGGTCCTGATTAGCAGGGACCCAGCCAGATTATAGCCAGAAACCAGTGTATACATCAGAAAAAAAAGTGGGGGTAACATAAGTGCAGATCCTACTCTCCTACATTCACTGAAAAAAACAAAGGTAAAGGGATGTTATAGTTAAGTGAAAGTCATTCTTTAACCCTTGTATATTAAATCAGTTATGACATATTAATTGATTATGGATTATAGTTACTCTGGATAGGCTCGAGAGAGTCCTCTGGGAGCTCAAATTCAAAAATGGAGGGTTCTGATTGTACCAGGGAGCTTTTTTCCCCTTGGACCAATTCGCTTGGCAGGAGTCAGCAGGAGCAAGTAATCTGATTGGCTGCCAGCAACATAAAAAAAAAGATTGCTGGCAGCTATTACAGGACTCGGTCTCCTGTCCTGAAATTAAAAAAACGAAAATAAAAGTGATATAAAGGGGCAGGGTAGGGATAGCCTGCCCCCCTAGACCCCATGGGCAACCCAGAAGTACCCATGAGACCAAAATTAAAAAATAAATACTGCAGGATCACAGAAAAAATTGCAAGTTTCCTGCGGGATTGGGACAAAAAACACAGAATGGCAGGCCAGGCTGCATTCTTTGATGCGCTGTCCCCCTCCTCGAGCCGCCATAGGCCCCGTGGACCCTATCCCCTAAGCCCAATTTATTTATATGGATAGGGGGGCAAGTTGCCCTCCTCGCCTTTAATTTTTTTAAAACAATTGTCCCTGCGGGTTGGGATCCCCAGTGCCTAATAAGGCTCGGGAGGAGAGCCACATGGCGCCGTCAACCGTTAATGTAAAAAAAACAAAAAAACAGCCCTAGGGGATGGAGTTCCCAGGGCCTAGCAATGCTTGAGGGGTGGGGGGGCACATGGCCCGCCTCCCCTTTAATTGTAGCAGTGGCCCTGGGCTATGGCGTACCCAGGGCCTCAAAAGACTTGCGGAAGGGGGTGGACACCCAGCCCCCCTCCAATTCCTTAAGAAAAGAAAGGGCCATGGGGGATGGGGCCTTAGGGCCTTAAAAGGCTTCGGGAGTTTGGCCACGTGCCGCCCCCCCCTTAAGAAACAAACACAAAAAAAACCTGGGAGGTGGGGTCTCCAGGGCATAATAAGGCTCAGGGAGGGGGGTACGTGGACCCCTCCTCTTTAATAAGCATATGGTCTGTAGCCAGTCCGCCACTGTGCATGGCCAAATGCTGTGCACAACAGGGGTTTGGCTTTACGTATGGCAATAACATATTACTTTACGTTAAATACCTAGAAATTCACAGAAAATAAACAAAGATTAAAGTAATGTTCTAATTAGGTGAGTCTCAGTGACAACATTAACGTTTTGAACTGCGCCCCTGCCATGCACTGCTTATGTCCACACATCACAACACTCGTGACATGTTCTAAGACCTCACTGATGACATCATCCAATGAGTTTGTTAGTTTGTTTTAAAGGGGGCATAGTGGCGGGTAAATACCATATTTTTCTACCCAATTTTGTACAGCCTGTGTCTAGAGTTTAGAAAATGCATGTGCTCCTAATGCACCATAGGTGTGTACATTGAACACATTATAAATATTTGTATTGAAGAGTAACTCTGTGCAGTTGACAGTTTACTCTTCAATACAAATATTTATAATGTGTTCAATGTACACACCTATGGTGCATTAGGAGCACACTGTGGGCACCAGGTACTAAACTATGTACATGTTCTTTTTTTGTCTTCAAGATGGGCTATCTGTAAAGTTTTTGCCACAGTATGAAGGCTGCAGGTAGTATGATCTTTAGCACCTTCAGACCCAGGGCCGGACTGAGAACCGAAACCAGCCCTGGCAAACTGCTCGGTTGCTCCCCCAGGGGGGTACGGGCGAGCTGTTTTCTAGGGCTGGTTTCGGCCGATTTTGTTACAGGGGGCTGATATTGCCGGCCCCTGGTAAAAAAACGGACACCCAGTGGCCAAAAACAGGACCCCACTCTGGCGGCCCACTGGGGAAACGCCCGGTGCCTGTTACGGCCTGTCCGGCCCTGTTCAGACCTTGGTTATTTTAACCGAATAGTCGCAGTTTGAAAATGGTTTGAATAGTGTACACCGTTTTTTGTTATAAATACAGAATGCTAGTGTTCTAGTTGTTCAGTAGAACACAAGGGGAAGCTGTATTAGACCTCTCTTTTTCTTTGTCTACGTAAGACGGAGGGATCAGTGTGAACATTTCCATGAAGGAGCCGAGGTGGATAACACTTTTCTTTTTTGTGCAGAAAGTTTTCGTGCAGATTCATCAAACAGCGCCAAATTTATTATCCCGTCTTAATGTGGTAACTCTGACCTAACTAAAACTGTAAAGATCAGTAGTTCCAGACAGCAGACATACTCCAGAGTGGGTGGGTGCAGCAGTGCTCGGCATGACGGGACTCGGTCCTCCTCAAAGAAATGAGGTACTCGTCTCATACCAAATTGATGACGAGGCACCGGCAGTCACGAGTTTGCTGTGTCGAATCTTTATTTTCTAAAGATTGCATGTTTACCTCTTTCCTCTGCTAGATAGCCTTGGTCACGATAGTGCCCACCATTTTAGATACCCTCTAAATACACAGATGTGATCAGTGATGAACATAAAAAGAGTGCATACAAGCTGCGGTCACAAGTTCATAATGAGCTTCTTACAGGCTAGTCGACAATCCTACAATGACTCTCAGGGGGCGAGATGTTAAGGCATACAGTCATGCCCAAGTGGGCTTTTTAATATCCCTATCATCATAAATACCGTTATGTTAGGCTTCAACAATACTGATTACATAATCGTAATTGTAATCATAACTATCAAATAATTTAAAGTAATTTTGAAAGTATTTTTTTTCTTTTTTGTGTTGTTGAGGAACCAAAATGGTTTGACGGCTAAGCATATTTATTGTGATGCACTGGCGTGACAAGGGCCTCCTTCTAAGGGCCTTCTAAGCCAGGATGAATTTTAATTTTAGAAAGTAAGCCCCATGGTTATGCTAATATTATACCTACTCCCGAAGGTGCATAAGGATATAATCCCTTACGCAGACCTATAGTCTCAGCCCAGATCAATACATTTAGCTGTAGGCTCAAATTGACTAATTATTTCGTGTTCCCTTTGGTGAAAAACATTCCATCTCATGAGCAGTATGTACAAGAAACACACAATTTCTATAACAGATTTATGATATTAACTAGCATGAGGTTTATTTGCTTTTAGATGTGTCAACCTTATACCCTGGTATTAGGCGTAAACACTTTCTCATGTCACGCCCATAAAAAAAACATTAACTCACTAGGATGTTGCTTGATATGCTACACCTATGTCTCGCACAAAACCTCTTCACATTTAATTGAAAGTACTTCGGATAGAACAAGGTACTGCCATCAGTCCCTGCTTCTCTCCCAGTAATGCAAATGCGCATATGGGCTGGCGGGAGGAGCAAGTACTGCGTAGTTGTGATTTGGAGCCATGGGCTTACCACATAGTCTTGTGGATCCGTTTTATAGATGGCTAGTTTGATTATTTGGAAAGGTGATCAGGAAAAAGCAATGGAATTTGTATCCATTAACAATGAGAATGATTTGAATCTGAGATTTACTAGTACTGTCAGTGTCACCGATATTGTATAGTTAGACTACTTGCTTGAGATAAGAGGGGGACAGAGGTAGGGGCACTAGTCACAGCCATGCATAAATAGCCCACTGCAATGAACAGTGTTTCACAAGCCTAGCAGCTTCCATCCTAGGGACCTTGTTGACTATATCCCCTATGAGGAATTATTGCGTGTGAAAAGAAAGTGCAACTCACAGGAGGGATATGAGAGAGCAACCACAGATATGACAAAAAGATTTCAGTCGAGCGGCTACTCATGCAATACTTTATAAATATCTGAAAAAACGATCACTAACCTGGATAGGCATTAGATTCTCTTTAAAATTAAAAGGAAAAACATCTGACAAAGGTAAGGATATACAAAGACTTAAACTACATACAATAGTGAACATCAAGTGACCTTTGCCTGTTGTGATTCCCATTTCAGTATGGACTTTGGCAGGCTGTTAGTGTCACACTTACATACTTATTCTAAGTCTGTCAGGATATAGTGTCTGTTTCAGCTTATCTGTGTTGGTCATTTCCCCCATAGTTGTCTGTGATATCAAGAGTTGAGTGAGCTGGGCCTGAATGTTCTAGCTGGCACTGTTTTTTTGTGCTGTTATTTTGAAGCATGCCATGCCCTGCCCTACCATTCTGGAGCACCACTTGTCTGGTCCACTGCACTTTAAAGAGCAGATCTCTGGTGCAGCTTCCCATCACTGCTGTGGTTGATCTTCCTCAGATCCCGATCCACTAGTGATCCGCTTCTGTGCAGCAGCAAGCACATATCAGATATTGCTCTCCAGTCTGCTCACCAGTAGCTCATCCTAGGCACTGCATGTTACACCTTGCTGAGGCTTTAGCAGCGCTCCAATGTCATTCCGTGTGTTCTCTATGTCACAAACCTATCATGTGAAGTCTTTTCTTTCTGTCTGTGCTCCAGATTACTTAAAAGTAATCTTAGAAATTGTTTACCAAGACCTAAAATGACCTAATGTTGCAGAATAAATTACTCTAACTGTACGTTGTTGTTCATGTGTCCAAAGTGTTTTTTTTCCATTTACCCCATTAAGCAATTGAGATTTCACTGCTTTACGTTTATAACGTTTCATGTTAAAATTATGTTTTGAGTGGCATGATTATATTAATGCTAAACTACGTTTATGTTCATTTCACTTTGTAGACAATGGTACGTGGACTCAGCTGTGGTTGGTATCAGACTATCATGAACATGGCTCACTCTTTGATTACCTAAATAGGTATACAGTTACTGTGGAAGGAATGATCAGACTAGCCTTATCTACAGCAAGTGGTCTTGCTCATCTTCATATGGAGATTGTAGGCACACAAGGTACAGTATTTCCTTTCTCTTGGTAAGGTAGCGTATGTGCATATCTTACATAGGATAAAGCTGTGAGTGAAAACATGTTTTCTTGTTTTATCCCAGAATATCCTAAATAATATACAAAATGTATTCCATGTCCTTGATTTAAAAAAAAAAACATGTTTCTGATTGATTGTCAATGTAGGTAATTTGATATGATAACGTTCTTAGCTATAGAGAATGTTTGTTAAATTCTGTTGAGGTCACAGAGGCAACGATTAGGCTTCACCTTTCTTCGCTTTACTCCTCAGCATGTGTTGCCTGCTGCACTTATCTAAACATTATGCAGAGGGGCTTGTAGTGAACATATGTTTGTTGTAGTTTGGTGTAAATTTCTTAACTTTTCCCTATGGATTCGGTAAATACAGTTTTGTTAGTGTTAGATAAGTGACCATTGTGGGAAAGCATGGTTTTTGTAGGTTTCACCTCATTTTGCCACCATTTGGACTAGTAGCTGCTGATTTATGACTCTGAAAGTGCACTGGAACCTGCTAAATAGGCCCCAGGGCCAGTGCTCTCTCCCTAAATACGATATAGCAAATTGGTCCTCCCCAATTGGGAGAACTTTAACCCTCTTATAAGTCCCTAGTAAAGTGGTAAAAAGGGTACCCATGGCCTGGGTGTTAGGTCACCAGGACCTGAAGCACTATTTGTGCCCTGAGTGACCCAAGTACATAGATGACCCCAGGTCTGCCATTATAGTAACAAGGCAAACTGCTTCAACTCGACTTTGCCCTCACCATGAATGGAAAGGTCAAAGTTCTATCTTTAATGTATGTCAGTTACCCCTAAGGTAGGCCTCCTAATCCCAGGAAATGGGGTGCACTATATTAAGTGTGAACATATAAATGCAAGTTTATTTGTCCCTATAGTAGCCCTTTCCATTAAGGACTACTATAAATGATCAGCGATCGATAGGATAACATGGGCTGGCACCCTGCATCTGAGGTCGCCAGCTCCATTATGGTACCGCCGAATATGGTCACGTTTGGTATCAAACAACATGCCTCCTCACCCTCACATGATTCCTATGTCGAATTTGATGTGGCATTCACCCAGGGTGCTACCTTAGAGGTAACCAACCTGGTTGTCTCAGCCTTTCCTGTGCTTAAGCTGGCAGCCTGCAGTAGCTGGTGCTAAGACAGGAATCTGACCTTCTGCTGGGCAGAGTGAACACTCCCAGGAATCACAAACAAAGGCCTGGCTCGGAAGGTGGTGACACCTCCCACCCTTATAGGATGCCTAGTGAAGTGGCACATCAGGGCGGTCGCTTCAAAGCATGCACCCCCTCTGGTATGCATGCAGGCTGATTGCCAAAGGAGGAAGCTAGCCTCCCCCTAGGCACATTTTCACCCAGGTAAGCAGGACAATTAGTTATGGTGACGACATACACCACCAGAAGGCTAGCCACACACCTAGGTTTAGCTACTTGGTCTGTATAGCCAAGGAAGGTTTCTACCATTGTTAGATGTTGCAGAACAGAGGGTTCTGGGTAGAAAAGGTGACACCCCCTCCCTCTGCCCCCCCCAACCCCTATATGTAGTCACCTCAGGGACGGACTAGCCGCTGGGGCAAGGATCCCATTGGCCACTTGCACCCCTACCCCTAAAACTAGGATTTATGGGACACTCCTGATACCAGAAACTCCGATCCATGAAGATTGCAAAGAAGAGACCCAAGTCTTCGGGAACTGAAGCTACACAAACCAAAGGCGGGATACTCTGCACCAGTGACAACGCTCCCAAGAACTGCACGACTGAGATTCAGCCTGGACCAGAGACCTGCCCCCAGACAGAGGGACCCCTTTGAGAGCTATAGGCACCACCTGCAGACTCCCTTGGACTAGTAGGACTAGTCCACTGCAACCACAGGTAAAAAAACAGCTTCTTGGAACCAAATAATCCCTGGCCATTGGGTCCTCTAAGGAATTGCTCAAAAGTAGATGGTCCAGTACATTATGGGAAACATAGTCCTGACCTCCAGCAAGTTGCAAGCAGCTTCCTTACCCCCTCCACCCCGGACCTCTGGAAGTCGAAGAATCATCTTGCTAACCTTACCGCTACCAAGGCTTGCTGGTGACCAGTCCGGTTACTACCATCTTCACTTAATGCTGCAACAAGAGGGAACCAAGCAACCCCCTTCAACTGACCACTGCAGAGGCCCGTTGGTAACTTTTTGCATCAATTTCCTCCCCAGCACTGTCTAAGTGGTAAATCAGCACCAAGGACAGCCAGGACAACTTTGCAACCCCGCCCCTTGGGCCAGGTAAAATTGAACTGAATGTTGTGGCTTGGTCCTGGGACCCGCATCACCTTACCCCTCTGTATCTCCACGTAACTCAACCTGCAAGTGATCAATTGTCACTAGAGCCTTCTTCCTATTGACTGCAATCGTAAATCTGCTTTAATTTTATAAATTGGTGTTGGATTTCCCTTGAGTCATGTCAATTACATCTAATCAGCAGATTCCTTAACTTTTGAATTCTCCCCAGACTTTAGACTGGATCTGGAAATTTTCAGCAGTACCTCTGCGTGCCGAGGTGCTGCGCTGTATGACTGTGATTACGTCGACTCTGATTGTGATGTCAGTGGAGTCATATAAGTACCCTCTGGCACGCAGACATCTGTTTCTTCTTTCTGCCTTGTAGCGTGGATCTTGAGAAGTGGTTCCTCATGCCGTTATTTTGGCCTACTTCAACAAGTTTTGTCGGTGGGAACAGTGTGCCGTTTCTACATGTCTTCAGGCTTTAAGCCATGTGGGTCTTGTACTCGACGAATTTCGGTTACCAGGCAGGACCCCACAAGTCTTACCTACTGCTTGCAGAGTAATCTCACAGAGACGACTTGAACAACCTCCACCGTCTCCCACCTTTCCCTTGTGATAGAGTATATACTGACCAGGGCGAAGATGGGGACCGGGAGAAGGAATCGTAAGGTGTGTAGTGTTGTCCTTCTGTGTTGACCTGGTGTGTACGCCCACGGAAGACGAAAGGCCCCCCTTTTATGAATACTGCCTGTAGGGACAAACTATATGGTTAGATATTGTTGCACCCTTGGATCACATTCATACAGGCTTCCATACAGACATCCAAACACGTTGTGGGAAGAATATTGTATTCACCTGGGACGTGGTACGGGCTGGTACTGTACTCATCTGCACGCAGAAGGGAGAAAGTGGAATTGAGGTCGTAGGCGCTCCGAATCCCGACTACTCCAGCCAGGGGAGGAATCCGATGCCTAAACACGCTCGGTTGAGCGAAGCGGGTTCATTTTCGGCCTCACCCAGTAGTGCCTCCCATGTTGGCCTCCCAGTCTACTTTTTTGTACAAGGAAGCTGGATCGCTAACCTGCGGATCTCGGAAGACCCTGTTAATTCTCAAGGAAGTGGAACAAACACTCTGGCAGCCATACGGGTAGCCCGACCACCCAGACAGTGTCCCGGGTCCTGAACCATGACAGTTATAAACTCACATTCAGTTTGTATATGGTGTTTGGGAGAACACCATGACTCCGATGAATGCGGCTCTTCCCAGAAGCTGAAGCTGAAGGCTCTTAAGGAACGTCAGATAAAGTTCTTGAATTCGCAACTGACGAGGTCTCCAGATGCTTCGTGTCAGTCTCAATCCTGGAGCTGGAGCCGTTCATGGGGACGTTGCTCTCCATCGACTTCCCAAGGTAAGCGTAGGAGACTGAAGTCGCGGCCTCTCTGACTTCACCACGTGGAGAATCAGTCTCTCACGGCTCCTCCGCTCGCTGGTTGAGGAGTCTGGCCATGACTCAGCCCTGTGCCTCCCTGTTTTTCCGGGAGCTGGGGCTTTGATGGCCCAGATGAAGGAATACTATAATTCTCTTTATCTTATATTTGGACCCCATCCCCTGGAGCGCCGTCGGGCTGCATGGAGGTGAGAGGAGTCCTAGCGGTGGGCTCGCCCTCTGTCATTTGGGCCATCTGAGTCATCGGGTCAACGCAGGCAGATCCGCTTTGGCACCGGTGCACAGCCCTTCAGGGTTTCCACCTTCGACATCCATTCTTGATTAGCTGAATCTGGCATTGATGTGCGTTGTGCCGATCAAAGTCATTTCCCCTCTTCCCTTCAACGTCGAAGAGTCACCTTCTCGGCGGCGATCCGTGTCAGGTGCAGCGTTGATAGAGCCAGTTCAGGGGAATGTTGTATTTCCACTTCCCTCTCTTGGTGGGGCTTTTGGTAGGTGATTCAGAGGAGTCTGGGCTATTACAGCCTATTTCTGAGGTTTTTCCACCTCTTATGGAGGAGAATTGGCTATCTACAATTGGTGAAGCTAGTGGACTTGATTCTTCCCCAGCCTCTGGACTACCTTTCCCCTCGTAGTCTAGCTACTGAGGTGAGTTCCTCCTTTGCAGATATGTTCAGGAGTGTGACAGTGGTTTTAGATTTATCTCTGCCTACCCTGGAGAAGTCCACTGACACCCTGATAGGGTTGGAGCCTGTTGTTCCATACAGTGATGCCTTGTACGACATATTGTTGAGTACTTGAGCTAAGCCTGATGCAGGGGTCTTGGTGGACCGTGCTATATCTCACGGGCACCTGCCTGCTCGTGGGACCCTACTTGACTCCTCAGGTATCCTATCTCTCATAGTCTGGTAAATCAGGCTGTTACAGCCTCACAGAATATGGATCATCTACCTAATGAATCTGCAGCTTGATTTCTCTATCACATGAACAAATTACCTTCAGTAATGCATTATCTGGTACACACATAGTTTAGCTACAGATTCCTTAACGCCCTACCCATCCTCCCGCTCCACGAATGGCCTGTAGAGGTTGTACCTTTTTCATCACTGGTTCTTTACACTGGTGATCACTGTTTCAGATTGTTGTGGGACTCAACAAACAATTTGGTCTTAACTCCTAGATCTTGCCTTGGTATTACCGTACCGTTCATTTCCATTTTCTAGTTATTGTTTTGAAGGTACATTGTTCTTTTTCGGCACACTGTTTCCACACCCAGTTTCTATAGTGGCTCTGCATTCTGGCGCTGAAAGTTTCACAGAAGAAACTGACGTCTGTGCACCATAGGGGACTAATATGACTTCACTGATGTCACAGCCGAAGTTGATGTCATCACGGAGTCGTACGGCGCCGTCCCCCGGCATGTAGAGGTACTGCTGAAAAATATCCGTATCCAGTCTGACGCCTGGGTAGAATTCAGAGTTTGAGGAATCTGCAGCTAGACTGTCTCTACCAGTGCATTAGCGGAGGTAAGTAACTTGTTGTTATTGTCCATGTTGGTACTCTAACACATTTTCCTCTAGTAAAGCCTGACTGCTTTTGGCACACTACTAGGACTGAGCGAAGATTTTATTATTGTGAAACCAACGACCTTTCACGTGGCCGATTAGGACATTGTCGACATTACTAAGTTAGGATGAGCCCTGCAGCCATGATGCAACTTTTGTGCACGTTACTACAAAGCTTTGTTTTTGAAAGACTCTGTTTATGTCTTTCACATGAGAACTGTTTGCAGTGTTCGTTCTCTGCTTGTTCCTGGAGTTAAGTCTGAACATTGTAAGCAAGGTCAATAAACCATGCCCCTTGTTATTTTATTCTGGTCAGGCCCTAGCAACTAGACAAAACACACAAATGCAGCTGCTGCTTGAAGCTCGTACTTTGATGTTACGGGGAGACATGTTTAGGTGAAAGACACTTGGCGAGAGCAACACACACCTACCATGTAGAAATACAATCTATGGTCTGGGGAATGGGGTCTGCTGATCTTACATTATATAATAATACTTCTTCTTACCAAGGGGAGGGAGGTTTGGCACTATAGTCCTTTCTCCATTATCTTTATTCTATGACATCTCCCTTCATGATGTATTACCTAGCTGCAATGTTAACCATATTCGTGTTATGCATCTTTCTGCTTGTTGTGGCACGTATACTGCATGTTAGAGCACGATAGTTAAAATAAACGTTTTAAACAATAGTCATGTCTCAGTCAGGTCGTATTGTGGACAGGTACAAGAGTGTGAGCAAAAAGGTGTGTCTTGTTACCGCGATTCCTGAGAGATCCAGGAGTGTTGTGTTCTGGGGTGTCTAATCATTTGCTTCTCCGTGAGTGTGTAGGAGAGCGAGTGAGACACTATAGCTAGTCGGTACTGGGCTTGTGGGCACTAAGGCGATGAGAAGGCTTAGCCCCTATACACCGAGGTCCCATAATCCTGTGCATAGTTCTGTGCAGAATCCCTGCAACAGACCAGTTTTGGAGGATCATGTTAGTATAACATGGTGAGGCCTAATCAGCATCATCACATAATACTCTACTTTCCTACAACATTGATAACAGTAATCATTGTTTTCAAAGCCAATTTTTATTGACATGTTCAAAATGTAGCACAGTACAATGACTAATGATGAGTAGAATTATAGTCAACTTATTTGAGTGAATACACATCTGGAGACAGTGCCAGGTTTGGTGCCGCAGATTAGTATAATGTTTTGCATACATTGAAATGTTTGTTTTTGGTTTATAACATGTAGTCAGAACTAAAACCCTTCCCCCACCAACATCCAAAGACTCACCGAGCTAACATTCTAGAGCAGGCAGCCTAGGGTGTTGGGATCTATTTTCAGGGAATTTATGTTGGTGAGGAAATGTGATGGCATGGAGCAGCTGGAGAAGGAGTCGAAGTTGCTGTTGGAAAAGGGCAGGTGTAGGAGATAGTAGGCGCAGATTCACAATGAGGAAGCTAGGGCTGTCAAGTGTCATCTCGGATGTGTGATATGAAGTCCTGGAGGATCGTGTCCCAGCAGGTTGCTATGGGGTTTTTCCATAGCCCTGTCTTTTCTTCTTGTCGGAGGGCTGTGCTCTCTGCTTGTGCCCATCTAACGATCTCTGTTTGCCAGTGCTAGATCATGGGAGGTGCAACAGATTTCCATTTCATTGCCACTGCCCGCTTGGCCAGGTATAGTGCAAGATCTGTGAAGCGAGTCGTGGCCTTCTGTCACAAAGTGGTGGATCCGCCTCATGATTTATTAAACTTATATTATGCCTCTCCTTATTTACAGCCCCACCGTTCACTTACCACATTCCTTGAGGTAGAATCGTGTTACAAAGAAGACGGTCCCTTTAAGGAACTGGACTTGTTATGTAATTCTTCCTCTGTCGACGTAACATAGACAGGAGAACCAATTGCAATCTACCCTCACTGGGAGGATTTTTTGAAACCCGCAGAGAAGGTGTCGTCCAGAACGAGGAGAAAAAGCCACCGCCGCACGAGCAAGAGGAGAGAGAGATGCGTACAAGTCTTTCCAAACACAGAGCGACCGGAAATCCACCGCGAAAGAACTCTGACGACCAGACCCACCATACCCTCACTGGAGGCATGAAGAGACGCCAGTTCCGAACTCACCGGCAGAATCTGAGAGAAGCTGACAGTGTCACGAGGTGTCCCACCACGTTCCTGAAGGAGTGTGGCTCTCCCAGGAATGCACTCATCTATGGGACCTGATGGGGAGGACGGAGGAAAGGGCAAACAAGTCATAAAAGAGAACAAGGGAAGAGAAACGTTTAGAGTTGAATAAGTCAGTAGAATCATCCACTGAAACTGTTACAGAACTGTTGGAGATAATTATTTAAGTGGAAAATTCCTCACTCCCCATTCCCAAGAAAGCAAAGAGAGCTAAAACACTTACCTGGCTCTGTATTCTTTCCGAGGCACAAACACCGTTGGGCACTTGGAAGAAAAGAAACCTCGAAGGACCCTAGAAGGAAGAAAAAGAGGAAGAATTCAGTTTTGAGATTCAGAGATAGTGTACTAAAAAAATAAAATAGTGAGAGACGAAGCAACACACGTTCTCTGCTTTTTTGTCATCCCCTAAAAGTTTACACGTTCCCAGTTTTGGGGCGAGGCAATTGGCCAAACAGGCACTGACATGCTGAGTCAAATTGCTCCTTGCCCATGGTTCAGAGAATGTCCAGCATAGCTGCATCCCAGTAGAGTTGCAGGGACCCACAGGCCCACAACGTGTGGATCACATGCTCAAAATCTAACTTACAGCGCAGGCATTCATCTGGGACCAAGGGATTTATTTCTGGTGTAGGTGTCGGGTCTTGGTCAAGTAGGTCCTGTGTGTGAGGCAGAATTGTATGTACTTAAGTTGGGAGTTGTGGAGGATCTTGCTGGGATATTCTAAAATATTTAGCCACTCCAAGCCATGGAACGGTTGTCCCAAGCAGGGGTGGCTCCTCCATTTGAGTGGAGAAGCGTCGCCCCATAGGCCCCAGGACTGGAAAAAAATAAGTTTATATATTACTGTTTTCTTTTTCATCAACCTGTCCCGAACTAAGTGTGGGCACTGGGCCAGTGCTGCCGAGTGGCAGTAGCAGGGAGCTGTGCACTTTAAAATGTGCATATCTCTTTGACAGCCGTCTTGGGATGGCCAGCCAGACATGTGCATTTTAAAGTTCTCTAACCTAGCTGTTTTAGACAGCTAGTTTAGAGAAAGCACATGCCTCCAGTGCCCTTAGGAGCGATGGGGAGAGCCTGCTCTATCCAATCCTGGCACTGCTTTTATGCTGTGAAAGAAGCACCAGGATTGGTTAGTGTAGTTTCTTGCTTTGGAAGCTTCCTGGAAGACACCTGAGGGAGGAGGACATCGTTCTGTGAAGGTAAGTGAATTAATTTTATTATTTTTGTGTCTGCCGAAGGTAGAGGATCACGTCTTCTGCATAGAGGAAGACCACTTGCATCACAGTTGCCAAAGTAATGCCTCATTTCCTGCAACTGGTTCTATATATTCTATAACTGGGATGGGGCAACCCTGTCAGTTGCCCTATATATGGGATAGACCTCTGAGATATGGCAACTCAAACTGGCTCTTGCGTTGGAATATGGGCGTCAGATCCAACCTATGATTTGTGGGACAAAACCGTATTGTGGGGAGGGCCCAAAACATGTAGTCCCATTTTAGAAAGATAAATGCCTATTCCAGGTCAATAGAATGGTAGCCCGCGTTGGACCAAGTTCGGGCAGCCTGTTCCATATATACGAATAAATGTATGTTTAATGAAGTGTTACAGTGGGGCGATAAAGCTGTTCTTAACGGTATGAATCAGTTTAGGTAGAATAGGGAGTATGTGGTCTGCGAGTATTTTGATGAGAATTTTATAGTCTGACGAGAGAAGGGTGATCAGTCTGCAAGAGGATAGAGGGGTTGCGGCCCATTTTCAGGATTGGCACTACTTGGGCTTCCCATAGCGAGGGTGGGAGACAGCCAAGTTCCCTTGCCAAATGGAACAGTTGTAGGAGGCGTGGTGCCAGAGAAGCATCATACATTGTGTAGAACTCAAGGATAGGAATGTTCTGATCACCTTCTTAATCCCTTGTACTTTGATGGAGCCTTGTGTGCACTGATGGTCTATTGGTACCTGGGGTAGGTGAATATCTGTTAGGGTCTGTTACTGTCTCATGCATCCTGGGGGCTTCCCCATGTTGGAGTAATATATTTGGAAAGTACTGCTAATACCACATGGTGTGTTGTTTGTTATGGTCCTGTGGTCTTATATCATGTATGGATGTCCCTTGGGTGTGGGGCATAACCAGCCTGCCTAAAAGCCTACGTGGCTTGTCAGCCTCTGTATGGATATGGGCAGCATGTGCTGTCCAGTCTAGGCAGTGGAGGCGTTCTGTCGGAGTAAATATTTTAATGCTCTCGCCGTGTGGGGTCTGACAAGGCCGAGCTCTCCCGAGCTCTCAAGGAACCCTCAATCTATTGGAGTTAGTTTTCTTTCACTCATCGAGATCCTATGACAGTACAGATACATGCTCCTCACAAAACTGCGTTGAAAGCCACCCAGTCTACTAGGGGGGGGAGGAAGCAGAACCCGTGAAAATCGTGACTTGGATAGTTGTTTTGAATGCATTGTCTTTTAAACACAGGGCCTGCAGTTTCCACGTCCGGGTTTGGGTAGGTGTAGGAGAGTAGGATCTGCTTCTTATAGTTTCCCCCACTTTTTGCTTGTGTATCACTGTTTTCAACTTTGACTGACTGGGATCCTGCTATCCAGGACCCCAGTCTAGCTGCTTTCTCCTCTAAACGGATTGCATTTACTTTAGGTACACTCCAGATTGGATACTGGGGTACCCTTATCAGTCCCTAGTATATGGTACACCATGTACCCAGGGCATAGCTACCCCACAGGCCTCCCAGGGGCAGCAGCATGTATTATGCCACCCCCGAGAGACCATTCAAACTGACACCACAGGTCTGCTACTGCAACCTGTGTAAGGTGGTGCATGCACCCCTTACTTAGATATAGGTTCACTATATTTATTCTAAATCACTGCACATATAAACCTATCAGTCACCCCTATGGCAGGCCTTATTTATCCTGAAGGCAGGGTGCTGGGTTTTATGTGAGAGGGTGCCCCTGCATGATCAGAGTCCCTCTGCAGCCTTCAGAACCTATTTTCCGGGGTTGTTTGTGATGCAGCCATACCATATATATTTAAGTGCATTATAAACTCGCGGTAAACGCTAACTTTAAAACGGCTGCTTAGAAACAAGTCGTGTTTGGTGTCAAACACCTTGGAATCCTACCTCCCTGCCAGTAACTGGCGGGGTAGGTATGATTCCACCCTTCTAGAGGGACGCATGTGAAACACCGGTACACCCGGTACCAGCTTTTTAGACCTGGGCATCACATAATGGATGCTGCCAGCCACAGACACAAGTCTGCCCTCCTACTGCTGAGCCAAGCTCGAGCAGGGGAAGGCTTGACAATAAGTTTTCTGTCACAGGGAGGTTTGTTTATGTTTATGTTTATGTTTTTGGCAATTTTTATAGCGCACAACTACCCGTGGGTGTCTCGGCGCTCAATGAAACAGAACGATAGCTAAGGCAGATTTTAATGTGGGAAAAGCCAGGTTTTTAATTTCTTCCTGAAGCTAATGAGCATTGGGGCCATTTTAATGGAAAGGGGGAGTGCGTTCCAGAGTCTAGCTGTGGAAATGCTAAAGCATCTATCACCCCAGTTGACCCTCTTTGTTCGTTGAATTTTGAGCAGATAGGCTGAGGAAGAGCGAAGAGTTCTCGGATTTTCCAGCGGACAGAGGGCATCTTTGAGGAACTGTGGGCCCAAGTTGTTGACAGCTTTATAGGCAATACACAATGCTTTGAATTTTGTACGGCTCCTGACGGGCAGCCAGTGAAGCTGTTGGATATACGGGGAACTGGAGGTAAACTTAGTTATGCCCAATAGGATTCTGGCTGAGGCATTCTGTACTAGCTGGAGCCTGTTAAGGACTTTCTCCTGGGCATTAAGCAGGAGGGCGTTGCAGTAGTCTGTTTTGGCAAAAACCAGAGTGCTAATAAGGGTTTTGCCAGCTGAAATGGGAAGGTAAGGGAGAAGTTTTTTGATTTTCTTCAGAGTGAAGAAGGAAGTGGAGACTACGGAGTTGACATGGTGGTGAAAGGTCAATTTGTTATCGAAGATAACTCCAAGGTTACGAACCTTGGTGACAGGTTCTGGTGGAGGTCCCATCTCAGTTGGCCACCAACGAGGGGACCAGGTAGGTTCCAGTTTCCCGAATGTCATCACCTCCGTCTTATCAGAGTTTAATTTAAGACAATTTGATGACATCCAGGAACTGATTGCAAGCATTCCTTTTTGAAAGTTTGCCGCAATTGTCGCTCCGTCATTGTGTACGGATAGGACCAGTTGGGTATCATCGGCATAGGTCGTGAGGGCAATGCCGTAGGACTTGATCACCCTCGCTAAGTCCGAAACATATATATTGAACAAGGTCGGACTTAGCGAGGAGCCCTGTGGTACTCCGCAAGGAAGAGAGAAAGTAGGGGAGGTGAAAGGGCCCATCTTTACTGCCTGTGATCGGTTGGCTAAGAAGGAGGCAAGAAGTTCTTTGGCCTTGTTCTGGATGCCTATTGCTGAGACACGGTCGATCAGGATGGCATGATCGACCGTGTCGAAGGCTGCGGAAAGATCCAGCAGTACTAGTACTGCCGCTCCTCCTTTATCCAATGTCATTCTTATTTCGTCTGCCGCTTTTATTAAAGCAGTTTCGGTCCCGTGTCCCTGCCTAAACCCAGATTGGGTTTCATCCAGTAGATTGTTTTCATCTATGAATTTCGAGAGTTGAATATTCATAGCTTTTTCGAATACTTTTGCTGGGTAGGGGAGACATGCGATGGGTCTGTAACTGGATGGAAGGGAGGGGTCAAGGGTGGGTTTTTTCAGGAGTGGCTTAATGATAGCCTTTTTCCAGATTGTGGGGTAAGAGCCGGTAGTGAACATAGAGTTGCAAATGTTCGTCAAAGCAGGGTAAATGGCTTCTGGAATGAGATTGAGAATAGCCGGAGGGCAAGGATCTTGGGGGGAGCCCGATTTGGTGCTGCAGATTAAACGGTGGATTTGTTCCTCAGTGACTGCTTTGAACACAGAGAAGGATGGAGCGTTAGTGGAAGATGATTGATTGTTTATAGTAATAGACGGAGATTTTTGAATGAAAGCTGAGAAGATAGAGGTGACTTTGTCCTTAAAGAAATTTGCAAGGGAGTTGCAGAGCGTTTGGGATACTTCGGAAGGGGGGGCCGGAGGGTTTGAGAGATGGTTAACCACTTGAAACAATTTTTTTGCGGAATTTTTTGCCTGTTCAATTAGGGAGGTGTAATACTTAGTTTTTTCGGACGTGATGAGGTCTTTATAGTTGGAGAGGGCGCTTTTGTATACGATTTTGTCGGTAGGATTGTAGTAATGGCGCCAGTGTCTTTCTAAATTTCCACAGTGTTGTCTCTGAAGACGGAGAGATTCCGTGAACCATGGGGCAGAAGGAGACTTTCTATTTCGTTGTGAAGTTTTCAAAGGTGCTAGTTTGGAACAAGCCATGTCTAAGCTGTTGAGGTAATTACTGGAGGCTAATGATGGATTAAGTTTGGTGGTAATGATGCTCTTGGTCAACATAGAAGCAAGATGAGCAGTATTGATGTTTTTCCAGTCTCTAAAAGAGGTAGGAGAAGGTATTCCGGTTAGAGATGGTGGAGATTTGATTTTTATGGAGAAGCAGACTGCTGAGTGGTCAGTCCAGATAAGAGGAATTACATCTGAAATCATAAAGTGAGGGTTATTGGTGAATACACCATCTAGGGTATGGCCTGCTTCCTGAGTGGGCTGGGCGACAGTTTACTGGAGTCCGGCTGCTGACAGATCGTTAATTAGCGCAATGGTATCAGTGTCGCATGGGGATTCAAGATGGAAATTGAAATCTCCTAGTATGGTATATTGTGGAGCTCCAGCCGTAACCTCGATTAAGTTGTTAAGGTTATTGAGGAATTTGGATCTGGACCCAGGCGGGCGGTAAATTAGCATACCTACAAATGACTGATTGCCTGAGAGGCTAATGGAAAAGGAAAAGGAAAAGGACCACCTCCCATACAGTATTTAGTGTATTGGGGCTGGGTGGGTGCACTCTGAGAGTGTTTGAAAGTCTGCACTGGGGGCACATTTGGTGTCCCTGGGCATAGTCCAGTTCAAACCGTTTGCAGGAGCCATTTGCTCCTCCTCTGGCGCGAAACTGGACAAAGGACATGGGTGTAGCCACCCCTCTGTCCTGACCCTCCCATAGTTGGGTCCCCAGAGTTTGTCCCACCCCTTCCTTGTGTATAAAGTAGGAACCCTGACTACAGGACTTTAGATTTTACCTGGATTAAACTCTGCTACAGAAACAAAGTACTTCGATGATCTACACTTCGCTGGACGACTGAAGAATCTCCTTTGGAGTAAAGGAGTTACTCCCCTGCAGCAGCAAGCACCTTAACGCATCTGACCGGTTTGCATCTCCCGAGCTCCTGAGGACTCCTGAGCGTCCCTGAGGTTGATCTGACCTCTCAGCAATTCTGAGACCAGTATCCCTCGGCACCGTGCAACCCGAACCCCTATGCACCGTGTACTTTTGCAGCAGCATATGCTTTTTGCGATCCCTGAGACTGTGCTTTGGGCTACGTGTAGTCCTGACCCCGAGCAGTATTTCCACCGAAGATTTCTGGCCTACACTCCACGAGTGTTCCGTGGGCTGGTATTTCGTGATTCAGCTTGAGGTCCCTTTGCGATCCCTGATCCGTTGGCCTGTGGGTCCCTGTGAACGTAACTTTGACTTTCCTTGGGCTTTACTGGTTGCTCCAGACGTGTCCTGACTCTCCATTGCTTGGAGAGTCCCCAGGACCTTGCTGGTCCTCACCGTAGCTTGTTTCCTCTGCCCGCTTGGGTTGCAGTTGCCAAGGCTTATTGGTGTTCGATCCGGACACTGACCCCCCAGCACTCGACATCCGAGATGGGACAGCTCACCTCCGGACTTTGGTCGTCGTCGACGTCTCCTGGTCCCCGTGGCTGCAGAGTCAAGCATCCTATCTTCTCACCTGAAGCACCCAACATCGTGGGCATTCGTCTACTGAGCCCCTGGTCACCCTGAAGTGACCTAGACTCTGTCCCCTCTGCTTTCAGGTTCTTCTCACCTCGGATCCAGGCTTGGATTCCACTGGACACTTTTCGTCTTCCCGGTAGCAGCACTTCTTCGCATCACGCCATTGAAAATGACCAGGGTTTCCGACACCACTTGACCCCTATGCACCCGGCTCCTCTGGGATAGGTAACACGGGTACCTCGGTACTCACAAGAGTGCTGTCCTTAGAACCTTCTATGTTCCAAAGGGTTTGCTTGAAGTCCTCTCCGAAGAGTCTTTAAACTGTAAATTTTCAACCATGACTTTGCCATAGAGTTGTACGGAGCTCGCGTCTGTGTTCTCACACTGCACCCGTCCTCCGTGGGTCCCCTGTATCACTACTTTGGGTGGTTCCTTGGGGTCTCTGCGATTCTACGTGCTGTAGGCACTGTGTCTAGTGAACTTGTGGTTGTTATACCACTTTCTTAGTATATGTTTCGGTCTTCCCCTGGATCCCGCTGTGTATTGTGCTATATACTGTCGTTCTAGTGATTTAATATTGTGTGCTTTGTGCTCCAATCTCATAAAGAGGTTAGTAGAGAGTATTTAGTAATAAATACACATATTTTATATATCTCTTGTGTGGTTCTCCTTTCATTTGGTCATTCAGGAGGTTCTGATCCGGTAAAACAAGCTGCTTTACATTCCTTCGAGACTTAGCCTGAAGGCTGCTCTCCACAGCTACCACTAGGATAGCTTTCTATAAAGGTTGTCTTTAACCTAATCCTCAATAAGGATTGTTTGGACTGGTGCAAGGTGCCCACTTTAATTAGTGGACAGCATATACCAGGCCAACTTCTCACAGTAGGCACTCCCTGTTCAAATCCATGTATAGCGGGTTATGATCGGAAAATGTTTTACCTAGGTAGGTCGTGTACTTGATCTGTGCTATCAGCTCCGTGGAGCACACTCTACGGCCCAGATGGACTTGAAGCCTGTTAGGGGGAAAATTGAAATTGTGTGGGAATTTGGGCCCATATATCTGTCGGGGACCGGTGTTGTAGTCATTTAGCCAGAGCTGGTGCATTATGGGTCACCGAGATGCAAGAGAGAGGAGGGTGGGGATCTGTCTGGGTTAGGATCAAGCACACAATTATAGTTGCCCCCCAGGAAACACCGGATTTCGACCCTGTTGGCTAGTAGTATAGAGAGGCAGCCTAGAGACTAAGACTGATCGAAATTAGGGGTATAAAACATTATCCAGTACTAAAGGCTGACTGTCTAGGCGACCCCAGCAGAAGAATATATTGTCCCTCTTTATCAATTAAGGAGTCTTCATCATGAAAGGAGACTCTGGGGTACAAATCCAGATCGCTGACCCCCTGGAGAAAAAGATGTGAAAAAGCTGACATAGCTAGTTGTCATATCCCTGATGTTCTAGGTTAGGAACCTGTAGGACTCAGTCTGTGTTTTTGGCATAGCAGTACGGTGCAGCCAGGCCATACCCCATGGGGGTGTGTGAGTAGGCCCTATGGTGCCTGCGGTAAACTTGTAATTGCACGGTGATGGGAGTCTCACAAATAGAAAAACAAACCCCTCAACTAAAAAAAAATAGGGGCCAGTGGGCAGTCATCGCTGCAGCCAGTCAGTGTCCAATTATCCGCGATTGTTCATATCAGTTCATCTGCCATTTGCGGGGTGACTCGTGGCCTCTTGTATCAATGTTGTCGATTACACATTCGACAAGGAGTCTGGGAGATCCCTGTCATGAGGAGAAGTCTGGGCGGAACGAAGGCCTTCCACCAATCGTTGGACTTCCCTCTGGCCCTCTGAGGCCTGGTGTACTGTGGGGCCATCACTGCAGGCTTCCACCTTTGGCCACGGTGGCCCCGGCCAAATCTTGGAGAGCGCGGAGAGACCTGGGCAATCTCAGTGAAGATCCATCCAGGTTCAACTTTCGGTATGGTCTACAAAGAAGTGTGTAGGCTCGCCTTTCTCCACAGGCAGTTGTGAGGGCAAGAGCAGGGAGTATTTGAGGTCTAGGCTACAGAGCTCTTTTTTTGGTGCCGACGAATAAGGCCTTTGGACAGCCAAGATGAAGGTAGGGAAAAGCATGACTCTGGAGGAGGCCACTGACCTGTGATTGGTGCCATTAATCTGGCCTAATGGAGAATATAGTCGTGGTCCTGGAAGTTTAGCATCCTAGATGCCATTGGCCATGCTGCATCTGGGAAAGGTGTTAGTTGGCATGCTGTGGCCTCATTCCACCGCATACATTGCTTGGAGCCTGGTTGGGCCTACCATCTCTTGCTGCCTGGTTTCCAAGAAAGTAGTGGCCTCTGTTCCCTCCATGCCCTCCGGCTTACCCACCACTCGGATGTTCAGCGACCTCAGCTCGATATTCTAGGAGTTGTATGCAGTCTGCTAGCTGCGTTAGGCGAGCTCCATTATCCTCTGTTTTGGGGGCAATGTCCTCAAGGGTGGATATATATTATTGGACATTACATTGCAGTTTCCGCTGGTCTTCTCGAAATACACCAAGATCCAGGTGCAGCATGTTTAGTTCCAGGGGAGTTAGTGACTTCAGTATTTCGGTGAGGATGACGATGAGTTTGTCTTATGCTCTGTGGAACCAGTTAGTCGAGAGGATTCTGTTGAATCTTTATGTGAGCCCTCAAGTGCCATTAATTCCTGCACTGCAGTGCGGCGCAGCCGTGCCAGCTAGCATTTTTCTGCCAATGTCCAATGGGGAGCCCAGGTGTTGCACAGGACCAGGGCTGCGGGGAGCAATACGTCACTAATGGAGGGCAGTTCAATGGTCTTTCCAGGACCCCTTGAAACAAAGGGTGGGCTGGCACGAGCAGCCCCAGGGTTGGTCCTAGACTTGTGGTGGCAGTCGAGGTGGTCTGGGTGATAGGGCGAGCAATGGTCCTGCTGCCTGACTTCTGTTGTTTAACTTAGCTGGGGAGCTTTCAAGTCGGGAATTTGGCCATTGGTGGGTGTCGCCTCCTTCCCCCTCCCTCCCTCCCGGAATATAAACCACTTGCGGGGCACAGTGTAATTTTCTCCCAGGCCGGGCCCACACACCAAGGCCCTTCAGTCAAGGGCTGAGATGGTCTCCGGGCCCAGCAGGCCTCCAAGTGATCACGCCACGTGTGGCTCGCGTGCTTCGTACCTCAATGGCAGTGGGACCAGGAGTCTCCTCTCGCCTTGCCTGTGTCCATGCTGGCAGATGTTTAGAGCAAGGCAAGACCTCTTGAGCTTAGAGCTGCAGTCCACGGCCCACCAGTGAGTAAAGGGGAAGGTCTACATCCCTTTAGGCCGGGTGGGGCACCAACAGCCATGTATGTTAATTTATGGGTCGCAGTGTGGCCTAAGCTATGAAGGCCTGAGTGGGCTCCACACCACCACTCAGGCCGCTCTGTTGGCGGCGTATCTCTGAGGCATTTTGGGACCTGCAGCCAGGCAGTCGGAGCTCAGGTGCCGAGGCAGTGTGTTGTCTGCCCCAGTTGATGGTCCAGTTGAGGTTGCTTAGCAGTATCCCAGCGGGGGCTCAGGATATTTTCAATTGGGCCGGCTCCGAGCTCTCCTAAGTTGTGGCCATCTTAGACAGGTAGACATATCCCCTTCCCTTGACAACAGTAATCAAGTGATGGAAGATGATGAATAACCCTCATCTCTGGTCCGGTCATAAAATTATAAAATGTCTTCATATTTCTACTTCAAACTACCTTAAAGTTGTGCCTTGAATAACTCCGCTCTGTGATGTCTAGTGTATTTGAAACATCTTTTAGTGTGTACCTTGATATTGTTGAGTTATGTCTTTCTGGTGAAGCAAGGGTATATGTGGCCATCCAAGACTTTGCAAAATTTTGTGTGATGTTGCACAAACGTATCTAGTTAGAGGGTGTGTCACAACATTTTCAAAGGCCAATATAATGGAATTTCTCATCAAAAATGTCAACAGATGGTCACTAAATTTAATGGGCACTGTGTTTTTTTGTTCATTCATGCCTTTTCTTGGTTCGGTGAAGGTCCATTAAGCAATTTAGAAATCTAAGGCAGAATGTAAGGTTCTAGTGTGCATGTCAATTTATGTATTGTTTAGAGAAAAAAAACATGTAAACATCAGACCATGCATGCGCAGACATTTGTGCATGCACAATATGACAGATAACTGTGTAAGTTTGTTGAAAATATTAATGAGGTCAGGAAAGGAAACACCAAAATGAGGTTGTTTTGGCAAAGTTCACATCTTGGCAGAACGACATTCCTCTGAGAGAGACACTCACTCAATGGGACATATGTAGTTTAATTTTACATTAGACTGCATTGCACTGTTATTGGTATTCATAAACAATAAACCAATAATACAAGAAGGACACAAAATACAGCCAAAGTCAGCATAGGTGGATCATAATCATACATCCCCTGACAACTCAGCACCACAGTCGAACATATGGAATTACTCTCTGCACCAAACCATGTTGCCCCATTATTGCTGTTTATCAACATTGGCCAAAGAACATGCAGAGATAGATGTGCATGAATCTGGTGCCTTGATAAGACATAATCGCACATTCCCTGTCACACACAACATCAAGCTTTGACCTACGGACTTACACTTTGCACCATTGTTGATGTTCATGAACAATGGATAAAGAACATACACAAGGGGCACGTCATACACTCAGAGGCCATGTAAGATAAAAACAGATTGCAGACATTTAAACATACATTTTTAAAAAAGATTCATATTTATTTAAACCACATTGGTGGCCCTGGAGAGCCTTGAACATGCCAGGCGTTCAGGTAGAAGACATGATGGTTGAATATGATATTCTGCCACTAATTCTCATCTTCACCACTTGTGCAGAGTATCTCTCAACAGATAATATAGAACACACAATAAGCTGCTGATTGGTGTTGAAAAAGACTCCACCCAGGTCCACCATATGGTCAGTTACATCCAGGAATGCTGCTACTAAAGTAGAAAGTCTAGCAATAACATCTTCCTCCACAATATAGTGTGGCTGGTCAACCCAAACTTGGCCACCTCCTCCAATATGGCAACCTCTCCAACAATTTGTAAATGTTGATGCCCACTGCATGGAATACATACACAGTGCTCTGATTCCACATATTACAACATAATTGTCTTGCTTTAAATTGTATGTAGGCATATTACATGAGCATGTCCTGTGGCAGCTCCCCCGTTCAGTCCAGCAGGTCCTTGGACTCTGCCAACCTGCAGCATTGTTAATGTTAACGTTAATGTTATTTGAACTTATAAAGCGCACTATCACCCCACGGGTATCCTAGCGCTGATTTACACTATCCCTACTATTCACATATGTTACACTGAGGATAGCACTTGCTATAAATGATGAAGATCTAAATTACACTTTTAAGATAGAGCCAGGTCTTTTGCTTCTTCCTAACCTGCAAAAGATCTTCTATCTGTCTAAGACTGGGCAGGAGTTCATTCCAGAGCCGAGCGGCTGCAGAGCTAAAAGCTCTTACTCCCTTTTTTGTTCTTTTAAATCTAGGCACTTGTACCAACTTAGCTGAAGATGATCGAAGGCTTCTGGTAGGAACATACCATTCGAATTTGCTCTGCAGAGATTTGGGCCTGAGACCATGCAGAGCCTTAAATACAATGCAGAGCGATTTGAATTGTATCCTCTGTAACACTGGGAGCCAATGAAGCTCTTTAAGAGACAGGGAGGCTGATGATAGACGTGATCTCATTAGGGATAGCTTAGCAGCTATTATCTGAATTCTCTGAAGTCTCCCAACCAAAATATTTGGGGCCTCCAACAGCAGGGCGTTACAGTAATCCAGCCGGCTGAGAATGACACTTCTCATTATCAGTGCTCTGGTCGGAATTGGTAGCATCGGAAGTGTGTTCCGTAGCACTCTGATAAGGGAAAAGCTGGTCCTGACCGTTTTATTCACTTGAGTTTCACTACCCCCAGATTGTGCACTGCCTCAGAGGGTGTCAGTGGCTTATCCGTGGGGATAGGCCAAAAGTTAGTCGGGTCCATGGAAGTTTTCCAGTGATAGAGATTGATTCCCCTCCAATGACAGGATGAGTTGAGTAGCATCTGCATAGTTCACCAGATTAACATTATGGGACTTAATAACAGAGATCAGAGGGCTCAAATATTTGCTAAACAATATCGGGCTAATCGCTGATCCCTCAGGGACGCCATGCTGAATGTTAGTAAGTTCCGATTGATAGGCGGGGGGGTAGGGCTACTGCCTGTTGTCTGTTCGACAGGTATGATTGAAACCATTTCAGAGCCATGCCCTCTACCACAACTTTTTCAAGCCTCGTCAAGAGAATTTTGTGATTTTCCGTATGGAATGCGGCAGACAGGTCCAATAGAATCAATATATCCGATATTCCCTTGTCTGCTCGCATTCGAAGTTCGTCCAGGACTGTCACCAGGGCAGTCTCTGTTCCATGTCCTGGACGGAAACCAAATTGTTCAATTTTTTATTTTATTATTAATTTCCAAAAACTGCAAGAGTGTTTTGCTGACCAGGCGCTCTGTGATCTTCACAGGATAGGGTAGAAGAGAGATGGGTCTATAGTTTTTAGGACACGCAGGGTCAAGTGTAGCTTTCTTCAGAAGTGGTGTTACTATCGCTTGTTTCCAACAGGCCGGTACCACCCCACTACTCAGGGATTAGCCGCAAAAGAGTTCTGCAACTAATGCTTTTCATATCCTGTGTGGTAAGGGATCCATTGGAGAGCCTGAGGAGACACTTAAAGCTAATCTATTGAAGTCCTCCTCTGAAGGTATCACAAAGTAATCTAAAGTGCCCAATTTATCCTTAGCTACCCACCCCTCCTTCTGAGTCAGTGGTGGCCCCTTAATCATACTGCTATGATCCTCTATCTTGTCTACTTCTCCCATTTTTAGGCCATCAATGATTTTACTGATCTTCTCCTCAAAGAAATTCGCTAGGCTATCACAAAGGTCCTGTGTGGCATTAATCTTATTTTTTGTGTAGTCGGGATTGGAAAGGTCGTTCACTATTTTAAATATACTTCTAGTGCTATTTGATGCTTTCAAAATGATGTCTGCACAATACTCCGCTTTTACCATGGAGATTTCTTTTTTATAGTTACCTATTGCCACTTTCAAGGCAGTTTTATCCTCATCTGCGTATACTTTTCTCCACTATCGTCCTGCCTGTTTTCAGCCCTTTTTAAAGTTTTTTTTAACTTTTCACTGTCCCATGGCTGACAGCTCGCATGTTTTTTTATGGTTTTTCATAGGGGAGATCTGATCTAGTCTATTGCCTATCTGTTCACAAAATGTCATATCATTTTCATCCACCGGTTTAGTTACATCAAGAGGGCTTTTAACCGAGAACACAGGATTGTCTTGCTATTGTCAAAAGTCTGTTTCAGTCCCTGCCTCGACGATTATTTTCCATAAAGGTAATGGAGGTGTTCATTCTGGGGTTAAATACCCAAAACTTAATGAGATAATGGTCAGACCAACACAAGGGTAGGATGCCTTCCAGTCCTTTAACGTTTTTTGCAGAAAAAATTAGATCTAGTGCTTATACTGCCTTGTGTGTTGGCTCTGTTAACAATTGTTGCAAAATCAAGTTCTCACAAGATTCGAGAAGATTTTTAAAAGCTGGGTCTAAATTCCCTTTAGGCCATAGATTAATATCCCCTAAAATAAGCAATCTAGTATGAGTAAGTGCCATACTACTAAAAATGTTGATTAATGCCTATTGGGGGCTAGATGAAGCAGGGGTCTGTAGCATACTATGCCGGTAAGCAGATGCCCTTTATGATCCTTTAGCGAAATTACCAATTGAGCTCTTACTCTCTCCCCCTGCATGCCACTGCCTGCCGTGATCCCTCACAATGTGAGCCAGCGTCTAGCCAGTCTCTGTACCCGTTTGTGTCCCTCTTTGCTATTACTATATTTTGTTGTCCCTCTTGCCATAATATTATTTTGTGTCCTTCTTTGCCATAATATTGCTTTTGTCCTTCAGCGCTACTGAACTGTTTTATATACTTCTGTTGCCATAACATTGTTTACTCCTGTCTGCACCCGCTCAGTATTGTCACCGCTGCAATCCCGCACGGTTTAGAGCTCATGTCAAGTCAGCCCCTATTCCTGTCTAGTTAGTATTGTCATGCTTTGGGCCCAATATCTGTTAACTTTTGTGTGCCCTTTATAATGTCCTCTGAGTTTGCTTCATCTTTGGTTGTTTGCTTGCCCATGTTATCCCGCCGCCTGCTTCCTGCCACCCAGCACCCTGCCCATCTCCCAGGACCTACCTAATGATGGTCACTGCGAGCATGCCTATGGCAAGCCTGTCTGCACTCGGGCTGCTTCCAGCACCAGGAACCCTGGCCCACTGGGCACCCACAGGTACTCCTCAGAGGATCTCCAAGCCCTGAACGCTGGACACTGCAACAACTGCTGCCTTGCATCCCCCCGGCTCCACAGCAGGACTGTTCACCTCCCTCCGTTGTCTCTTCACCTGTAACGCTGAATCTCTCGCCCACACAGAAACCTGCGCCTCTCAAACTCTGCTGACTGAGACCAACCCTGAACCACTCCGATGTATCCTGATCAACACCAGCTCTCTCTTCAAACACGCCCCGGGAAGTGTGGGAAACCATCTCCACCCTCGCACCAGGCGTGACCTCCATCACAGAGACCTAGCTCAACCCTTCCCCGTCCCACAACATAACCACCGAAATGCCCAGCTTGTACAAAAAGACACACACAAACCGCACCAACAAACATGGAGGGGGCATTGCCACCATCCAGAAACATTCTGCTGCACCACCACCAAAGACAACACCACACTGATTTATGGAGCACCTCAACTTCCAACTCCTACACAGAAGACAATACAACCATCAAAGTCACCCTCGCCTAGAGACTGCCTGGACTACGCACCGGCCTTGGCGACGCAATAATAGACTTCATCGCCCCACTCACCATCGAGTCCAATCACTACATCTTCCTTGGAGACCTTAACTTCCAACTGTATGACAACATGGACAATTAACACCGCCAACCTCCTGGAACAAATGGACAACATTGGCATTGCCCAGTTGGTCACAGACCCCACGGACAAATCAGGACACACACACTAGACCCTATCTTCACATCCAACAACAGTCGGATACAGGCATGCCTCAGAACATATCTGGACTGACACTTTATCGTCTACTTCGCCATTGCAGGATCACCGCACACCACCACGAACCCCCCCCCACCCCAACACCTCTTTCCACCGCTATTGCTAAGTAACACAGACCCAATGGATGTACGCCCTCAACACTACCCAGCCTGACACTGAAGAACCAAGACCTTATGGGCCTGGCGGCGCAGGGTACGCCTTAATCTCCTGAGTTCACCTGCTTTGTCGAACAGAGACACAGGACACTCCGTTAGGCGTAGAAGGTTTGGTTTATTAGCTGCAGCTAATTACAGTTGTCCCAGAAGTACACTCGGTATGTTCTTAGGAGACTGCCACTTTACTTTGTGGCGCACAATCTTTTGTAACACACATATTCACAAAGAACACTCCCAATGCATACAGGGTTAACCAATGAGAAGAATGTGAAAACAAGATATTAAGTAACTCAAATAAGCCTCTCTTCCAACTGTGTTTGTCACCCTTCCCCACAAGTTAATCAGTGGTAGTGTTTATAATTTGACTTGCAGGTGGCAGGACACATTTGTATGCCCCGTAGGACAGTTGTGAAATGAGAGAATATGAGTAAAGAATAGCTTAGGCCAGAGGATAAGATAAAGTCAGGAAAGAATGGTGCGAACCAACAGATAGTCGAGACAGGGATCAGTCAAACTAGACGAGGATTAGTGGAGTCGGCCAGACCCTGACACCAGCTTTAAACAGAGGCAGGAGGTTATTTGACACTTTGCAGCAGGAAGAGGGAAAACAACACCTCGTTCACCGTGCTGCCTGAGTGAGGGCAACACAAAATGGCGGCGGAACACAAAATGGTGGCTAAATACGAACGGGATCGGAAAACTGAATTACCTCAGACCCTCCTTTTGCCATTTTAATCTGAGTCGACGTCAATGGCCATGAGGTCATCAAGCTGTCGCTGCAACATCATTTTAATGCTCTCCGTCTTCCGTGACACAGGCCTTGGGACACACATAGTGGCACAAAGACCACAGATGGCGGGGCCACACTGCATACAGAGACAACAGGAAAAAATGATGGCCAAAACCAATCCAAGGAATGTTAATACCGTCCATCCCCATTTGGACAGTAATCCCCCAAACCATTCCAATAAAGACCAATCTCCTTCGTCCTGATGAATCGACTCGGAGATCACATGTAATTTGGAGATGGCTTGGTATACCGTAGGGGCATTGTCAGGTATATAAATGCAACAGCTAGATCCGATCAATTTACAAACTCCACCACGATCCGCAAGAATAACATCCGGGGGAGGAGCTTAGCGCGTGATCAAGATGGCCGCGTGAGCCTAGAGCTCCCGAGACCCTCGCTCCCTCCGGCAGCTATCCTGTCTATTATCCTGCTTTTGATGCCCGGAATATTGGAGGGGAGCTGTTGCTGAGGCGAGAGCCGCTGTCCGGATCGAAATCGTCCACCGGAGACCGAAGTTGTACTGACTGGAAGTTTGTGGCCTACTCCCCGCACGGTGCCCGGGCCTTGCGTTGGCACAGTGCCCGTGCACTAATTGAACAACAGCGGCCGGGCTGGGGACGAGTCGGCGGAGGGAAGGTGTTTCCACTTTCACTTTCACTTTCGCCTTCCAGTCTCCACAGCGCCCGGGACGGGGCGTGCGTAGTGCCAGCCACTGGTCGCATGGTTGACTACTCTGTATGGGCAAGGAGAGTGTCTACACGGCAGATTGCGATGTCGACCAAATCGGACGCCGACAAACAGAAGCCCAAGAGTACCAGGCGGGGCAGCTACACCCAGACTAACAACATGGACCGTTATGCCCACCAGAAGGGGTCTCCGTGCGGATCGGGCCCGATACTGGAAGCCTCGAAGGACGCGACACCTCCCCCCACAGAACTGACCCTGCAAGATATTATGGGGCCATCGAAGGGATGAAGTCCTCGATTGGGCAACAATTTGAGACCCTGGCACATAAAGTGGACGCCATATCGATTGACGTCAATCTGGTTCGGGCAGACCTGGGGAAAACTAATGAGCGGGTTCAGTCCTTGGACCTCAAGACTGCCGGCCTCCTGGGCGACGTCTCCGGCCTTCAGCAGGAAGTCCGTACCCTGCGGACGGCAAATGATCACTTCGCCCGACGGTTGGAAGAGTTCGAAGGCCGTGCAAGGCGCAATAACGTGCGCATCATTGGGGTCCCGGAAAATTCGGAGGAGCAGTCGGTGGACCTGTTCGTGGAGGACCTGGTGGTGAACCATCTGGCGCCCAAAGGCCTCAGTAAGTTCTTTGCTGTCGAACGGGCCCACAGAGTCCCTGGCGGGAGGCCCAAGGTGGGGGCCCCTCCGAGGCCGATTGTCGCCAGGATTTTTAACTTCAGGGACCGAGATGCTATTCTGCAAGCATCGCGGGTGGCCGGCCCGCTGCCATTCCAGAACACTACTGTAAGTTTCTATCCGGACTTTACCCAGATGGTGCAGAAGCAACGGCAAGGCTTCCTGGCGGTCAAGAGAAGACTACGTGAGATGGGACTAAAATATGCCATGCTCTTCCCGGCCAGGTTGCGGGTGGTGTTCGAAGAGCGGACTTTCTTTTTTGAGTCTCCTGACATGGTCGGAGACTGGCTGGACACATTGCCCCAGGGACGGACTGGCGTTGAACGCTCCGGTGGCGCAGACGGTGGTGGGGATGAACACTGAGCCAGGACTTAAGTACTAGGACTCCGGTTCCTCCGGGAAGTTGATAATCCGGGGGGCAGCGGGGGCAGTAGGGGAGCCTTTTCCTCCTCTGGGGTTCTTTTCGTAGATTAGTAGTATTAAGGGGCGACAGGCACACTGCAAGTTGGGGGGCACTTTAGAGCTTACGCAGGGGTGCAGGGTGGGGGGTGGATGTGGGTTGTTGTTGGGGTTGTTGTTGTTTTTTGTTATGCAAGGCGTAAAGATGCAAGCGTCCGTGACTCGGGTCTGGTTCCACGCGGGGGGTGGTGGTCTCCTTACATGTTGGGATGGGGGGTAGGGGCCTAAAAATACTCAGTTGGAATGTAAATGGCTTGGGGGATCGTATTAAGCGTGGGATTGTTCTGCAATTTTTGAAGCGATGTACCCCTGATATTGTCTTATTGCAAGAGACGCACTTGATTGGTAACACGTGCTATGCACTCAATCGTAAAGGCTATAAATTTGTTGCACATTCCGGGTTTTCCTCAGGTTCTAGAGGGGCGGGAATACTAGTCAGGTCCTCTCTGCCATTCGAGGTTGACTCCACTACCGTTGACGATAGGGGACGCTTTACGGCAGTAGCGGGGCGGTGGGAGGGCAGGACCCTGGTCCTGGTGTCGGTTTATGTCCCCCCTGCATTGCAGCCCTCTACACTAGCGGACTTAGAGAGGACATTGTTGGATCTCCCAGAGGGAATGTTGGTGGTGGGTGGCGACTTCAATGCGGTTGGCTCTGGCCTGCTCGACAGACACCCGCAGAGGAGTTCGGGGGGGGCTCAGAAGTGGCTTCCTGATTTTATAGATACCCTTGGGCTGGTTGATTGTTGGAGACTGTTGCATCCCACACAACGACAATATACTTTCCACTCAGGGGCGCATGGCAGTCTCTCCAGAATTGATTATGTCCTTACCCTAGCTGCACACGCCTCCTTCGTCTCTGAGGCCAGGCACATGGCACGAGGTATCTCCGACCATTCCCCGGTGTGGATCTGTATGGATGTTGGCAGAGGAGTGGGTGGTAGGGTGGCCCCAATTAACCCGTGGTATTTCAGGGACCCTGCGACTCGTAGTGCGGTACTGAAGGCGGTCGACCGTTACTTTCAAGAAAACCTTGGTTCGGTCACGTCGGCGGTGTCCTTGTGGGAAGCGTTCAAAACAGTGATTAGGGGTGAGGCCCTCTCCTTGATAACAGCGGCCAAGCGTCGGAGAGACGCGGAGGTCGCCCAGCTAGAGGCGGAGATCGCGGATCTAGAGTTGGCTCTGGAAGGGGAGGTCACGGCGGAGGCGCTGCACAAGTTGAGCCTTAAACAATCGGAGTACAGGGCCCTCGTGACGGATGCGGCCAAAGCCCTGAGTAGGGAACAGCGGGCCGTCTGTACGACGTCGGGGACAAGGCCGGGAAATTGATCGCGTGGCTAGATAAAAAGGAACGGGCCAATCGTGTTGTGCTGGACCTTGTGACGGAGGATGGCGTCATGGTCACGGAGCCGGACGGCATAGTCCAGTGCTTTGCGGATTACTTCCACACGGTCTATACCTCCGTGTCTGACAGGCCAGTGGAGGATTCATGTGAGCTCCTGCGCGATCTTGCCCTGCCTTGCCTCTCCGACGTAGACAGAGACGATCTTGATGGCGACATCACAGTCGACGAGATTGCGGGGGCTATCCGCTCTTTGCGTCCGGGCAAGGCCTCGGGTCCGAATGGCCTGCCAATTGAGCTTTACAAACTCCGACCGGACAAGATCGCTCCGCATTTGCGGGCTATGTTTGTGGAGGCGCGGGAGATGGGTTGCCTCCCACTTGACCAGCGCCTGGCAACGATCGTGGTCATCCATAAAGATGGCAAGCCCAGGAACCGGTGCAGCTCATACAGGCCGATCTCGCTCCTTAATGCTGAGCCGAAGATCCTTGCCAAAATCCTCGCAAACCGGCTGGTCAGGGTGGTCGGGGATCTGATCCACCCTGACCAATCTGGCTTCATCCCGCATCGTAATACCGCGTTGAATCTTAGGCGCATCCACGGAGTGATCGCAAGGGTGGGGACGATGCGGGAGCCGGCCATGGTGGCTGCGCTCGACGCAACGATGGCATTTGACACGGTGGAGTGGGCATACCTGTGGGCTGCGCTTGCGAAATTCGGCTTCGGGCCCGGATTTGTGGGCTGGGTAAGGCTATTATACGAAGGACCTCTCGCCAAAGTCGCAGTTAACGGTAGGGCGTCCCGTCCCTTCGACCTGGGGAGGGGTACCAGGCAGGGCTGTCCTCTATCGCCGCTGTTGTTCGCTCTCGCCCTTGAGCCGCTGGCGGCCTGGATACGATGGCACCCAGATGTGAGGGGGATTCGATGGTCCCCTGATCACGAAGACCGCATTTCCCTCTATGCCGACGATATTCTGCTCTATCTTACTTCACCCCGGAAGTCCCTTATAGTTGTCTGCGACATATTGACTTCCTTCGGGAGGAACTCGGGGCTAACCATTAATTGGGGTAAGTCATATCTGTATGCCCTGTGTGGGGACGTCCCGGTTCCCCCGCGGAATTGCCCGATCCAGATTGCCCGGGAGGGTTTCCTGTATCTTGGGATTTATATCTCTGCCGACCCAACGGTACGGTATGAGAGGAACCTGCTCCCTCCGTTGGCGCGCCTGCGGCGGGACGTGGCGGGCTGGCGGCGGCTGCCGCTTTCCCTCCTTGGCCGTGCGGTGCTATTCAAAATGATGTCTCTTCCCCGTTTTCTCTATGCCCTGCAGAACACCCAGGAGCTGGTTCCGGCCAGCTACTTTCGGGAGGTTGAGAGTCTGCAGCGTTCGCTGCTGTGGGACGGCCGCCCGCGTATAGCGATAGCAAAATTAACTCTCCCTTGGTATGACGGGGGTATCGCGCTTCCCGACATCCGAAGATACTATTGGGCCTCCCAATTGAGTGCGATCAATCATGGAGTCTACGGTCCGGCGCTTGGCCCTGGCTTCGCTATGGACCGGTGGTTGCTGCGGGGTGGTGGCTATTATAGAGCACTTTATTCGAAGCCACCGGCTGGGTCCCTCACAGGGCCGACCGGGGTGGCGGTGCACGTGTGGAAGACAGTCACGAACTCCCTGGGATGGAAGGATAGGCTCACCCTCGCCACTCCGTTGTATGACTCGGACATGTTGGGGAACCTCTGGCACTCTAAGGGATTCGACAAATGGGATCTGATTGGCATCTCCAGGGTGGGGGACATGCTGACCAAGGGGCGGATTAAGTCGTTCGATGAGCTGCGGTCGGAATATGAGCTTGAGGGCACGGAATACTTCCGGTATGCGCAGGTGCGCCATGCGCTGCAGTCGGTCCTCGTTGAGGGGGAAAAGGTGCCTGAGTCCTCTCCTTTGGAGGACCGGATCCTGGATGGCCATATGCCGGAGAGCACAATCTCCCTAATTTACAAAAAGCTTGTGAACGTTCGGACCGATCTCCTCCTGGGGGTGCGGGACCAGTGGACTAGAGACGGCCTTGAGCTGGACGATGAGGATTGGCAGTACGCGGTCTCCTCTCCTAAGGAGGTCGCAATCCCCGCCAGGTTGCGGCTTGTCCAGCTTAAGATACTCCACAGAGTCTATGTCACTGGGCCCCGATTGGTCCATATGGGTTTTTCCGATGATGGGCTGTGTAAGAGGGGCTGCGGGATGGTGGGCACCTTTCTGCACATTATATGGGAGTGTGGTGTGATTGCGGAACTATGGAAGCGGATTCACGTTGTGATGCAGGAGGTCACGGGCATTGTATTGCACCCAGAGGCGCGGCGCTGTCTTTTGAATGTGTGGGGTCCTACAGACTACGATGCGGCGCAGACTCAATGGGTGACCCTAGGTAATATGGTGGCTAAGCGAGATATTGCAAGATTGTGGGGATCCCCTAGCCCTCCCACCCTGGATGCTTGGAAGGACAACATGGACTGGTGCATGTTCCGGGAGAAAACGGTGTATAGTGCGCGGGGGAGGCCCAAGAAATGGCATAAGGTATGGGGAGGTTGGAACCAGTATAGGGGGTACATATGTTTGCCTCCTGCCACTGAACCACTAGAGGAGCAACTTTCCCCCTAGCCTCGCGTCCGACTTGGGTATTTCTGATGCACCTGTGCTAGAATATTAGCGCCTCTGCTTCTCCCTCCTCCTCTCAATCGGTGGCTTGATCTGATGTTGGAAATGGGGCCGCCCCCTCGCTGGGAGCTGACGCGAACTTATGATGTATACTGCCTTGCTTGTTGTGTTAATTTTTAAAAATTGGAACCTTTGTTTTTATCCTGTATGAGAGCTCTAGATGACTACACGTGTTGATTGAGGAGCTGCCGAACCTCCGGGTTGTCGGCTGAATAGCAGTGTATCTGAATTATACGAATAAAGGTTTTTAAAAAAAAAAAAAAAAAAAAAAAAGAATAACATCCAGAGCAATCCGGTTCTGCAATGTCATGAGACGATCCGCCTGAAGTTCAGCTGTGAGATTACTCAAGGCTCCCGCAGTGACATCTATGGTAGTCTCAACAACACAAACCAATTGTCTCATGTTTCTACTGTTGGCCATTGGGCTCCAAAAAGGGAGAAATCCTTTAAGGAAATCACCTCCCTCTTGTCCTGCCGTGTCTTTAGAATCAATAATCCCTCTGCCATATCTGTTTCTGTGATGTCCCGAAGGAGCAGTGTATGTAGGAGGGAGAAGAAAGGCTATATAGCACGTTCCTGAAAAATCTGTCGGTAGCCACATGTAGGCTCTATCATGGCAGACAAAATACGTGCCCTGGGATGGCACTAACGGTGGTGAATTCTGAGATGTGTAAATGTATGTATGGGAACAAAAACTCTTTCCTTGTCCAGTGTCAGTAGTCTGGCCATTCATTTGTAAACAAAAGTTACCTCGATGAGGCACAGTCCAAATTGGTGGAGATTTTCCCTGTTTTAACTCTATCTGTAAGGCTAGTAACGTAACGAGTCACGTTCCAACCATCGTATGCCCGTTTCTCATCAACAGGAACCCTACTATTCTCAACAATTCTAGCCATAGCCACTATTCCTTTTATCAGAGAACTATGACTAAAATCTTGCCCACTACCATATGAACCAACTGGACGTCTAAATCGGTTCTGATATGCATTTGAAAACATCACAAAATAGGCCCAAGCGGAACCTTCATAATGGAAGGGCTAAATATGGCATCCCTTTGTCTGTGGTATGAGACATAAGTCCACACACCCAACAGTCGGTTGTGTTGACTACCAATTGGTGTGGATGCAACAACTGGACAAATGAATTGTTAAAATATTCTGTTCTCCTGATTAGTTCATGTTGGGGAAGCGTATGTAATTGATGTGGGGAGATAGTAGAATGAAGAGGCAAGGAAATAGAAGTAGGGACAGATTTGTGCTGCATAGCATGAACAATCCAACCTACACAAGCCAATAAGGTACTACAAAACATAAGAACACACAATGTTATGCCACATTGACTGTACACTAATTTACAATATTCCTTTCTCATCTCTTCCTTCTTATTATTCTTTCCCACTTTGACATCCATCCTCTAAAATTGTTGCTCACGGCAATCTTCCTTACTCACTTGGCTGTGATTATTAGCCGTCCTATGACACTGCAAGTCCTGGAGGCCTAGCTACTATACAGGTCACGAACCAAGACTCCTACCGTGACCCTGCAACCTGGACAGATGATACATGTCACGAAAGAGATGAAAATTTCAGGTGTCCTTGACCAGTCTAGGCCTTAAATTATATTGAGTTCTGTTCAGTACAGTTTGGTCCTGAAATAGTGTCTTTGGATCTGTAGTGTTCAATCGGAGATGTGGCGGTACGGCTTCTTGTAAAATGTCGTCATCTTCTTTCTCTGACCGAGTTACATCTAGGTGTGCACTACTGAAAGGTACAAACCGGGGGACCCTTTCGCCTTCAAAATCACCTACACCCTTACGGACCCACTGGTCAAAAGGCAAGGGCAAGGGCACCTTTTTGCAGTGCACGCCATGGATCCAGTTCTTTTTCCCTTCGACTTTCACTGCTGTACGTGTCACCAGAAGAACTTGTCGAGGCGCCTTCCAACGAGGTTCCAAATTTCTTGTCCTCTGAAATTTTTCACACAGACCCAGTCTCCCGGTTGGATAGAATGACCTGGGTCTGTGGAGGCCTCTGATAAAGCGTTTTGAACCTGTTGGTGGAGAACACGTAATTTAGTGGTGAGGTCATGTAAGTAGTCAATCAGCATTGGATACTGTATGTCAGAATACTTTTTAGGGCGAGGGACTCCCCAAACATTAGCCGGGCGCCCAAAAACAACCTCGTATGGGCTGAGTCCCAAACAAGAATGTACAGCTGTTCTAGTGGATAGGAGAGCCAAAGGTAAAGCATCGGGCCAGGCAAGTCCCGTGCTAGCCTGTACCTTTGCAAGCTTAACTTTGAGAGTGCCGTTATAGCACTCTACCAAACCCGCTGATTGGGGATGGTTCGCCGCATGGAATTTCTGCCTGATACCAAGACCGGCACACACCTTTTTCATAATTTGACCCACAAATTCACTTCCATTGTCACTCTAGACAATGCGTGGCAAACCAAACCTAGGGAAGAACTCTTTCAGAAGAACTTTGGCAGTGGACAAAGCAGTGTTCTCTTTCAGGGGGTAGGCCTCTATCCATCTGGAGAAGGCACACACCACCACCAAAACATATTTTAGATTGTTGCATCGTTCCATGTGAATATAATCAATTTGCAACACCTCAAAAGGATATGTTGGGGGAGCAAAATGACCTGCTGGAGTTGGGGTTCCCTTTCCTGGATTATGCATCAAGCAAACAATACAATGCTTCACTAAATTATCTGCACATTTTGGAATCCCTTCGTTCAGCCACACTGGAGATAGAAGCTTACATATTTCTTTTGTACTGATGTGGGCTGGACCATGTGCCATAGCAACTACAGGCAGTACATAGGCATCTGGTAACAGCCAACACTGATGTTCTGACAATTCTATCCAACATCCCATCGCGTCTAACATTCCTGTACTCTCTTTCCACTTACTCAACTCTTTCTCTGTAGCCTCTCCTTGAATCGATCTCACACTTTCTATTGTATCCTCACACATTCCTTTTTCCTTGACCCAATTTGCAGGGCCCGCAACATACATGCGACTTATAGCATCTCTGGCTGTTTCTTTCGCTACCTCATCCGCAAAAGCATTCCTGTGACCAACATCATCAGTAATCCTCTTATGCGCACTACACTTTATGATTGCTATCTGGGTAGGCAAAGCAAGTGACTCAAGAAGATCAGTTACCAACTGACCATGCTGTATTTTGGTACAGTGGGAGGTAAAGAATCCTCTTTCCTTCCACAAACGACCAAAACTATGTGCCACACCAAACGCATAATGGCTGTCGGTATATACATTCACTCTCTTCCCCTTAGATAACACACACGCTCTGGTCAAAGGTATCAGTTCAGCCGCCTGAGCTGAATTATGTCTGATGCGTGCGGTCTCCACGATTGTATGCAAGGTGGTAACAGCATAAGCTGAAGTTGTTTCACCATTAGGGAGTTTAAAACAAGAACCATCCACCCATAGGATCCCATCTGGGTCCATTAGGGGTGTATCTTTCAAATCAATCCTACCTTTTGTCTCCTCCTCAGTACGGAGAAAACAATCATGTTGTTCCTGAATACCTTTCTCCTCTGGAAGAGGTAACAATGTGGCTGGATTTAAAGTGTTACATCGTTTGATGTGCACATGACTAGCCAAGAGCGTCAGCTCATACCCAGACAAGCGAGCACTTGTAAGATGCTGTGTTTTCGTCCTATTTAGAAAGGTATCCACTGCATGTGGTACCATAACAATAAGAGTGTTATCTAGCACCACTCCAGCAGACTGACGAATAGAAATTGCTGCTGCTGCTGTAGCTTTAAGTCAACTAGGCAATGCCTCGGCTACTGGATCTAGTAGCCGAAAAGTAGGCACATGGCCGCTGCTTGTCTCCAAATCGTTGTGTTAAGACTGACAACGCACAACCCTCTCTTTCATGGACATAGAGCGTGGAGGGCTTACTGTAATCTGGAGTACCCAACACAGGAGCAGAGCACAGAGCAGCACGTAAATCAGAAAAACTCTTCTGACATTTGTCAGTCCAAGGAAGGGGTTGGGGTGTGTCTTTCAAAGTGAGTGCCAACAAAGGTTTAGCCAACAATGAAAAATTTGGAATCCACTGTCTACAATAAGAGGTAATTCCTAGAAAGGCACGCACTTCTCTTTGTGTGGATGGCACAGACATTTGTGCAATTGCTTGAATACGTTCTGGGGTCAGTCGCCTTCCCTCCTTCGACAAGAGATGACCTAAATAGGTAACCTCTTGGCGGGCATATTGTAATTTAGAAGGTGAAACCTTATGGTGAAGGTCAGACAAGTGACGCAATAGTGCAATAGTCACGTTCTTGCAAATATCCTCTGAATCAGCAGCAATCAATAAATCATCCACATACTGAATAAGGGTAGCACCTGGCGGCAAAGGAAAAGCATCAAGCTGGCATTTCAGAGCTTGGCTATAGATGGAGGGACTTTCACAATAGCCTTGGGGTGCGCGCTTGAACCGGAAACTGCGGCCTCCTAAAGAGAAGCCAAAAATATCCCTACTCTCTTCAGCAATGGGGATGCTGAAGGAAGCATTTTTCAGATCAATTACAGAAAACCAAGCTGCCGAGGCAGGTATCATAGTTAACAGGGCAGTGATATCTGGAACAACAGGAAACTGCGGTACAACAATTTTATTAACCTCCCGGAGATCAATAACAAAGCGATAAACAGGATACTGAGAAGGATCAGTGCGTTTAAGAACTGGGAGAACAGGACTATTGCATACATTTCCCCTCGTCTCCTCAACCACACCCTTCTGAACCAAATCATAAATAATAGCAAAAAGCGCTCTTTCACCATCATTGGGAATTTTGTATTGAGGGATGCGTGGCAATTTAGCATTGGGCTTGAGGGTAACGACATAGGGTGGGATCTCAAGACAACCAACATCATTTGGACCCGTAGCCCAAAGTGTTGCAGGGAGAGAGAGCAATTCAGGTGGAAATTGATCTTTAGACAAATACATTGGAGAAGTCCGTTTTTGCCCCAAAGCGAGATGTACAGCAGAAGGAGAACAATATATCGTTGCATGCAATCTTTTCAATAAATCCAAACCCAACAGATTTTCGCCGCAACCAGTCGTTAAAAGAAGCGGAGCTTCCAAATCATAAGAACCAATTGAAAAATTGAAATAGGCAGAGGACAACAGACCGGGCTATGAATTGGGGCACCAGAAAATCCTTCGGATACGTTTGTTAAGCCAGACAAAGGTGCCCCAGGGAGTTTGGAGTGAATAATAGAACTTCTCATCGCACCAGTATCTAAAAGAAATGGATCTGAAACACCCATTGTAGTGACATTAACATAAGGCCCATTCTGATCTACTGGAATCGATACAACTCCCTCACTTTGTCTATGGCTGTCCTAGTTAGCGTGAAGACCGTCATTCTCACCTTCAACATAGTAATCATCATTGTAATACTGTGTAGACTGAGTATTTTGCTGATCAAAGTAGTTCATAGAATGTGGAGGTGGAAGGGAACGCTGTGTCTGGGGCGACATACCTCGACCTCTACCCCTGGGCGCTAACTGGGAACCACCACGACCTCGTGGAGTAGATAGTCCTCCATTACGCTGTAATAAAACCGGGCAGCCATTCTTAAAATGACCTTCCTCCCTACAATAGGCGCATTGGTTAGAACCTAACAAAGGCCGCGGAATATAGGGCTCAGGCTTTTGAAACACCCTCTGAAACTGGGGAGGCTGTTGAAACTGGCGCTGAGCAGAGCAAGGAGGATAAGCTTGTTGCAGAAGAACCTTCGTTTTTAATTCTTTAGTCTTTTTCTCTTGTTTGTCTTTTTCCTCTTTGTCCCTGTTTTCGTAATATTGAGCAGTAGCCAATATCTGAGCAGAAGAAGAAACAGCCCATGAACTTTCAGAGTCTTTTAATTTATGTGACAACTCGGGGAGCAAATTAAATACGAATTTATCTACAAATAATCGCTGTCCACCCTCCGTAGTCATATCCTGACCACTGTGATCAATAAACGTCTCCTCAAAACGAGTGAAGAAATCGAAGACACTCTCATCTTTCTTCTGTCTACACGCAGCTAATTTATCCCAATTAACTCGTAAGGCGGGCATCATTGTTTTCATTAAAGTAATAATCCTACCAGGGAGTTCTGTGATCAAAACATCAGGCTTAGCACCACCCACTTGTGCTTTATCCGAGGCAGTTATAGCATCCCATGTACCACCCAATTCTTGAACGTGATCCTCTCTACGAATCCGAGCCCATAACACTTGTGGGACTACATTTACCATTGCATGTCAATATCGGCAAAAATTCATAATACAGGCATCAACAGTCTGGGACAATTCTTTATAGTAACCAGCAGAGTTTTTACGGGGATCCGCTAAAGATTGTTTGAGGGCCAAAACATCAGATCTCTTCCAGGGCACATTTACCCATATATGCTGGAAGTGAGCGGGAATAGCTGGATTATTACCAGCGCAACCTCTTCCCTCCATATCGGAGGAACCTCTCTCATTGGGTAATGTTTCAATGTCTGCCGAACAGCAGGATCAGAATCAAGAAAAGTTTGTGAAGAAAATAAGGACCTAAAAGTAACAAGTGTCCTTACGGCGTCCTCAACCTTAGAACCCACAATGAGTCCTTTATCGAAATTAGCCTGAACGTCCAACAGACCCTGGGGAAGTAAACCCAAATCCATATCCTCCCATCCTTTAGCAAGAGTGTCACACATAACATTAAATACATATCTCTGCGTGGGCGCATCTCACTGATGAAAGGTGATCATGATATCTTTCACACTATACTGGGGACCCTTCTCGATCCATTTGCGAGCGAGAGAGTCCAACACCACCCGTTCGTCGGAACCTGGAAGTTGACTACGAGACTGTCATCGAGAAAAAGCCGGAGACATGTTCAGAGTCCCAAAGAAAGGGGACAAAAAACCAGAGACAGGATCTGTTATTCGTTTGCGCACAGTAGGAGAATTAGACATAAGGACAGGGGACAAGGTATTAGGCGATACAGGAGAAGAACCGGCAGTTATAAGGGGAGCCGAAGGCAAAGAAGATTGATGTTCAGGAGATGGAGACAAAGGAATCAGTGGCACGAGAGGTGGGAGTGGCAATACCGGAAGGGGCAAATGTGGAAGAACCGGAACAGGTGGGGGGACAACAGGCAACTGAACAGGTTGTAACAACGGGAGTGCATTAGCACCTTGTACATAGGGTGGTGGCAATCTCAATAGGTGAGACATCAAAGGGTCTTCCTCCTGATCCTTACTTTTATCAGAAGGGGAATTAGGCAACACCGGATAGCATCTATCTATTGCCATACGATGCTGTCTCTCTGAAATTTCCATTGCATTATCAATCTTATTATCTTTAAACTGCTGGGCAGCCTGTATAATCGTCATATTTTGTGCTTTCTTATCTCGTTTTGCCTGCTTAATTTCCTTCTGTTTGGCTTCCTTACGCCAGAGGCGGAAAGAGTCAAACATTGTCGGCCGGGCTTGTCTTTTGAACAATATCGCTTCCAAATTGTCTAATATGTCAGGCTCAAAACTACCATTTTGTGGCCACTGTAGAACGCCATCGTTCTTCGTGTATCGGATCCATGCCTTATTAAATGCAATGGGGCCGACACCATGTTTTGAATAAGGCTCATAGGTGGGAGTTCCAACCGGTGGAATCGGACAAGAGTCCTCCAGCTGGGAATCCCTATTACAACCAAGGCAACAGAACTTCCTAAACTTATTCAGACCAGGTATCGTTATTTCACTGGACTGTTCACAAACATCAAGGGGTTAAATCAAATAATACAGCACAAACGTACTCACCCCTCGGCTGCGGCTTTTGCAATAGCCGAATCAAAGACCCAAATCAAAACAAAATAGTGGGAGCTACCCACCAATACTTAACTAAGTGTCTTCTTACGCCAACAGAGGCCCGTCTAATGTCTTGCGATACCAAACATCATCAAAGGGACCAAAGCAGGGCGGCAGTCAGGGCAGCAGTCGTCAGCAGCCGTCAGAAAGGAGAAACCACGCTGCAAAAGACCTTCGGACCCCTTCGACATACAGGGGTCGCTTGATGTGGTTCGCGATTCCTCCAGAATTTTCTTGCGGGGCTCCTCACGATCCTCGGGCAGAACTGCTACCTCTGAAGCCGGCCCCCGTTCGGGCGCCAAATTGAAGACCCGAGACCTTATGGGCCTGGCGGCGCAGGGTACGCCTTCATCTCCTGAGTTCACCTGCTTTGTCGAACAGAGACTCAGGACACTCCGTTAGGCGTAGAAGGTTTGGTTTATTAGCTGCAGCTAAGTACAGTTGTCCCAGAAGTACACTCGGTATGTTCTTAGGAGACTGCAACTTTACTTTGTGGCGCACAATCTTTTATAACACACATATTCACAAAGAACACTCCCAATGCATACAGGGTTAACCAATGAGAAGAATGTGAAAACAAGATATTAAGTAACTCAAATAAGCCTCTCTTCCAACTGTGTTTGTCACCCTTCCGCACAAGTTAATCAGTGGTAGTGTTTATAATTCGACTTGCAGGTGGCAGGACACATTTGTATGCCCCGGAGGATAGTTGTGAAATGAGAGAATACGAGTAAAGAAGAGCGAAGGCCAGAGGATAAGATAAAGTCAGGAAAGAATGGTGCGAACCAACAGATAGTCGAGACAGGGATCAGTCAAACCAGACGAGGATTAGTGGAGTCGGCCAGACCCTGACACCAGCTTTAAACAGAGGCAGGAGGTTATTTGACACTTTGCAGTAGGAAGAGGGAAAACAACACCTCGTTCACCGTGATGCCTGAGTGAGGGCAACACAAAATGGCGGCGGAACACAAAATAGTGGCTAAATACGAACGGGATCGGAAAACTGAATTACCTCAACACCACAACTAACTTGGATCAAGCAGTCCAGAACTTCAGCTCATAGATCACCAACGCTGCTGATTAAGTTGCCCCCATCAAACCAGCCAAATCCTGCAGATTCAGCAAGCAAGCCTGCTGGTAATCACCAGAACTCCTCACAATGAAACGCAATTGCAAACAACAAGAGAGAAAATGGCACACCAGCAGAGATGCCACAGACTGAGCCGCCTTCAAGTCAGCACTCAGCAAATACCACAAATGACTCAAAGAAGCAAAAACGGATGCCCTTGCAGACCGAATCGAGGCAAGCACCAACCACACCAAGGAACTCTTCACCATCGTCAGAGCTCTTCTACCCAACAAGCACAGAGAACACCTTTCCCCCGTCACTAGAACCCTGCAATGATCTACCAAACCACTTCCACCTCAAGATATTCACCATCTACAGAAACTTAAAGCCCCAACCAACCGACCTTCTCAGCCACCTCACTCCAACGGAAGCCGCCCCGACCATATCTCACCACATGGCAATAGCTCACCACACCGAACACCATAACTATCATAAACTCCATCCACTCAGGAGCCCCCACGGACCCCTGCCCTCACCACTTCTTCAACCTAAGAAGCAACAAGATCATCCACCAACTCACCACCATCATCAACGCATCCATCACCACAGCCACCTTTCCCGACACATCGAAACACTCAGAAGTCAGACCCCTCCTGAAGAAACACTCTGACCCGAGTGAACTCCAGAACTACTCCCCCCATCTCGCTGCTCCCCTTCCCCACCAAAGTCCTGGAGAAGGCCATCAACCAGCAGCTCACCGAACTCCTGGAGAGAAACAACCTGCTAGACACCTCCCAATCTGGTTCCTGTGCCAACCACAGCAGTGAGACCACCCTGATTGCCGCCACGGACATCTGCACCCTACTCGACAGAGGAGAATCGGTAGCCCTGATCCTCCTCGAACTCTCCACAGCCTTCAGCACTGTTTTCTACCTCACACTCGTCAGGAGACTGCACCAGATCTGAATCAAGGCAGACATACTCGGATGGATTGCATTATTCCTCGCGGACCGGAAACAGAGATTCCTCCTACCCCTCTTCATCTCGGAACCCACGAATACCATCTGCGGCGTCCCTCAAGGTTCATCTGTTAGCCCACCCTCTTCAAACACCTACATGACGCTTCTTGCTGACCTTGTCTGAGCCCACAATCTCAGCATCATATCCTACGCCGATCCCACTACCACCAAGATCAACTTCAACAACTGCATGACCAATGTTGCACACTGGATGAAGGACAACTGTTTGAAACTAAATACTGACTAGATTGAAGTGCTGATCTTTGGCAACCACGCCTCCTTCTGGGACAATATATGGTTGGCCGCCAAACTCTGACCCACTCCCCCACCGAAAAACCAAGCCTGCAGCCTCAGCATCATCCTGGATAGCAAGCTCGCCATGAAACGCCAGATCAACACAGTATCCTCCGCCTGCTTCCATACCCTCCACATGCTCCAAATAATCTTCAAATGGCTCCCGGCCAACGCAAGAAAAACAGTCATGCAACCCTTAATCACCAGCCAGCTGGACTACATAACTGCACTGTACACTGGAACCACCTCCAAAGTCATGAGAAGGCTCTAGATGGAACAGAACTCAGTGGCCAGATTGATCTTCAACCTGCCCAAATGGACTCACATCACCCAATACCTGAAGAACCTCCACTGGCTCCCTATCCAGGAAAGATGGCATTTCAAGCTACTGAAACACACCTACAAAGCCCTCCATGACCATAGATCAGCATACATGACTCATCGCCTGAACTTCCAGCTACCATCTAGAAACCTTCGCTCTGCCTCCCTCGCACTGGCACAGAGCCCGCACATCCACCGGTATCCACAATGGAGGCCACTCCTTCTCCCACCTCGCCACCAAGTCCTGCAACGCCCTGCCCTCAGAAAAGCACACACACTGACAGAATTCAGGAAGAGACTCAAGACCTGGCTGCTCGACTAGCCCAATAACCCAGTGCATGGATACCCTCAGGGGTGATAAGCCACACTATGCAAGTACTGAGTGATTGATTGATTACCACACTTTAACATATCATAGCATACATTGCAGAGGATGTTTTGTTGCTACTCAACAGTCCACCTTTGTGTGAAATGGGGGGCACTCAGTCCAGCCAGAGCAACACCAACATGAGCTGCTAGTCTGTCACCTTTCTCTGCAACCTAACGAGTGTTGGTTCAACATTTTTCCATATTTGTATCTATTAATATTTAAACAATAAATTAAACGGCGAGTGCCATGCATCCATGTCACCTCTTTTTAATGGCACATAATCATAGCAAGTATTTTACCAATCGCTTGCTAATCCCCCCAACAATCCCCTGTCCTTAAAAGAACACTTGGGTTCTAGAACAAAAGCATCAGCTAACACAGCATTGTGAGGTTTCAGATAGGCCATTAGACTGCTTCCTAATCCTCTCCTTATTTACACCCCCTCCCAAAGCATCAAGTAAAACAACTTCATTGCTCTGCATCGAGGGGGCACTCTGTTTGCTAGACCTCAGGACAGATAATCCAGCAGAGGCCTCCATGCCCCCTCCAATTCCTACTCTCATTGGCATAAAGGTGCTCAATCGCTAAAGTGTTAAAAAAAACCTGGCATGCCATTGGAAGTCCACCTTTTTCCTTTGTGAGACGGGGACCAACTTCCCAGCTCCCAGGCACTGCTAAGTAAGACGCTTATCAGAACCACTCATATTTATACCCAGCAGGTTTCAAACTGAACAACAAGATACCTTTTGCCAACTCCCAAACTTTCTTTCAGGGCATTTACCAAAGCCTCCCAGAGTCTCACCACCCTAGGGCAGCAGTTCTTAACCTGTAGTTTGGCAACCGCTGGGAGTCTGCGACATCTACTCAGGGGATCCATGATTGCTTAGAAAATTGTATAACCGATTAATAAAATGTATATAAATAAAGAAGCAAAATGTAAATTGAAACCTTTAAAACGTTCTGTATATGTGAAGGAATCTGAAATTGGAAAATTAGGTTGATACACTAACACTGATTTTTAGGAGCAGTGCAACTGCATCAAATAGAATATAGTATGTAAGATGATTCACCTTAATTGAATTTAGAAAAGCTCCAAACTTCCCATTTAAATTCAAATGTTTTTTTAAATATATTTATAAATGAAATTAAATATTTTATCGTGTGTATTTGTTTGGTGAATGGTTATCTCTTAATTGTTGTGTATGGTTTTGTGGTTCAAATCACCGAAATTGCTTAGTCCATATCCTTAGTCGGCCTTCCAGTAACGAGTCAGTGTGGGTACCCGGATTCAAGTAATTCAGTGGGGTTCCCGAGTTCCAGTAATAATTAGGTGAGGGTCTACAGAAGTTAAAAGATTAAGAACCACTGGCCTAGAGCATTACTACCAAATATGAATGATGTCTTCTTTCCCATTGCAACCACTCCAACAGAGCTATTTTATGAACCTCTTTCCAAAGGTTATGCCCTTTATGTACTCCGCTTGACTGATTCAATTGGATACTGGCTCAATACTAAGAGCAAACCATGAGTGGGGTGCTTCAACGCCATGCTTGGATGAGGTTTAAGTACTTCTCAGGGGATGTCCAGGTATCCTTAATAGACAAGTCTTCAATAAGTCTCCCCTTTTCATTGAGAAAGTGAACTCTGCCCTGGAATGATTTAAAGAAAGTCTCTCCACAGCACAATCCTTGGGATTTTCTATGTGCCCTTTCACCAGCAGTTCGCCCTTTTGGGAATATGGCAAGGGTTTTCAATATTGTCAGACTCCACTGCCAGCATAAAAACTTCTTAGCTCTTTCGCAGCCGAGGCCCCAGCTCCCAGTGATAAGGCTCGGGGTATTAGGGGCAACATTTTTATCCAAGTGTGGCAAGGCATCGCTTCAGACATATGGGTTCTCCAAATTGTTCAATGGGGCTACACCTTCCTGTCTCTTCTACCCCGTTTGAACTTTCCACCCTATCAGTGCGGCTGACAGAGGACCACATATCCATTTTGCAGCAGGAAGTGCAAGCCCTTTTGGTCAAAGAAGCCATAGAGAGGGTTCCATTCTTGGAAATGAGTATTAGTCCTGCTACTTCCTTGTATCGTAGCTCCTATTTTAGATCTCTGCCCTCTGAACGCCTTCCTGTGGAGGGCCCAATTCAAGATGCTCATGCTGGTTCAGGTTTTGTCTGCACCAGATTCTGGAGACTGGGTGAAAGCGTTAGACCTCCAGGGTGCTTATTTCTATATTCCCCTGCAAGGTCACAGGCATTACCTGCGGTTCACAGTGGGCCAGGAGTATTTTTAGTTTGCTACGCTCCTTGTTTGCCTTTCCAGTTCTCCTGAGGTGTTCTCATAAGTGATTGTGGTGGTGGCAGCGCTTGCTTGGGTGTCCCAGTCTTCCCCGACCTCTGCAACTGTCTTTTGAGGATTGTATCGCCCCAGGCAATCATCATCCACCTCTAGATGCCTGTGAACAGTCTAACATTGTTGGGGTTTACTATCAAGTGCTGAAGTCAAAGCCTTACCCCTTCTCAGATGCATCAGTTCATCAGATCTGTCCTGGTTAGTTGCATTACATGTCTTTCTACCTGAGCGTAGAGTGAAGAACATTCAGGCTATTAACCACAATGTTTTGACCTCGGTCCTGAGTCACTGTGAGAGTCCCCTTGAGGCTTCTAGGCCTCTCTGCATCCTGATAGATGACTGTCAGGTGGCATATGTAGGCTCTGCAGTGGAACTAGAACTTCAAGTGGGCCCAGCACCAGGGGACTCTACGAAATAACATCCAGGTTTCAGAAAAGACTAAAATAACTTCACTAGGGGGTGCAGCCACTGTGCCGAAGATGGTGGCCTTCACTTAATACAGCCCCACGCTGAGCAGCCCCGTTCCTGCCTTTCTTTCCCCCCTCATGAAGTACAGGGCTGTACTGTGGAGCCCTCGCCTGTCCAGGCCCGAGGGGTTGGAAAATTAGACTCAACACCGAGGAATGGTGGAGACGAGCTGCACCGACTTAATGCTTGCGGCTGCCTTAAGCCTCTGCCACCTTGAGAGAGATCGGCGCGGATGGAGAACGAGACGCGCCCTGGCACTTGTGTAGTCGCTGAGTGCAGCTGAGAGTCCATCTGGCCCCCGGGGGGCGGAAGTAGGGGGGCGCTGGGTGCCTGCAATGGGTTCTAGATGCGGCCTTGTCCCCTGTCGCCCGGCGTGCTGGCCCGGACAGCCTGGCTGTGCTTGGGGGGCATAGGGGAGTGGTGGACTGCTTCCTGAACCTCCTCACCCCTTGCAACTGAGTCCATTGCTTGGACCTGAGGTGTCAAATGCAAAAACAACAATTGATGGACAGAATGAAGAACAATGTCATACATTCACCCCAGTACAGAGATCTGGGCCTAAATCCATCCTTTTTTTGCTCACCATGCCATACCAGTTTGCACCCAGCCATATGCAAATCAGTCTTGACCCTGCACCCAATGGGAACAGTCCAGCCCGAACTGCCAGGTCAGGTCCTCCCCGGACTGGAAAAAAGCGTCCTAGGACCGGTTTCAGGCTTTCAGCCCTCATTAGCCAGAATAGCTTGACTCCAGTGGCTTGGAGAGCACGGGACCCACGTCTGGTCATACCTGTCCCATTCGGGATGACAAATTCAAAAATAACAATTGATGGACAGAATGCAGAACGATGTCATACATTCACCCTAGTACAGAGATCCAGTCCAGGGAAGACATGGCTTGGCAGTTCGGGCTGGACTGTTCCCATGAGGCACAGGGCAGACTGATTTGCATATGGCCATGTCTGAACTGGGGTGGCGGAGTAAGCTAAAGAATGATGATGGATTAAACCAAGATCAGTTGACTGGGGGTGAGGGCTTGCATTGTTCAACACTCCGTCCATCATCCCCTTTGGTTTTGCTGGGCCTGAGGCGTGTCCTGCCTCATGGGCCCATATCCAGATGTGCAAAGTTGGTAGTGGTGGGAGCCGGAGGGGTACAATTGACTGCATCTTGGAAGATAACACTCGTGTGTGTCCTCAGCTGTTTCATTGTGGAACTAGCCCTGGCCCTCTAGTTTTGGTGAAGATTCCATCCACCTTACTTCCAACCAGCCTTTCGGACCATCGCTTACTTTCCGATGCCATAACCAGGTACAGTTTACAGATCAGCAAAACATGGCTCCCTGCTTCCCCAATGAAACTTATACAGTCCTTATGATAACCCATTAAGCAGCGGGGCTGCGGGACCTGCGAGGGGCTGTGGCATTTCACACAACTAGGGAGTGGCTTGCGGACACTTGGGGCCCCTCTGTGCCCCATGCCTGGGCTTGTAGTCTGTGGTTGGGGCTTGGCCTGCCTGGAGCCCTGGTGATTACATCACTGCCCAAGGACTCCCTGAGCAGCCGGGCTGGGCCCGAGACAGTTGACTCCTCGTGCTGCACGCAACTTGCCTTGGTAGGCTGGCTGGGGCAGGGCGGTGGCCCGGCTCCTGGGATGGCGGACGTGCTGCACTAGAGCCTGGTGCTCCAACACTCTAGTTCTGCCATTTGGTGGTGCTCCAACCCAGCGAGCCACTTCTTTGGACATATGTTTCTATCCTCCCCCCTGGCAGATGGTGACTGGCCTGCAGGTGGTGGGTAGATACCGGGGGGCTCTCCCATTGGAGTACAGATTGCTTGTGCCACCCTCCAGCGGATCGAATTAGGCTAGGTATGGGCCTTGGACACACACTTGGTGGAAGACCCACATCATGGTGAAGGAAAAGGTACCTCCACAGTGCAAGCAAGGCACCATCACAAGTTTACCCATGCTGTGGCGCGGTCAGTTGGGACAAATGGTGATGACAGTGCCCGTGCCGCAGGCTCGGATACCAGTATGATCCTGGAGGCGATAACTCAGTCACGTACTACCTTGAGGACTAAAGTAGGAGCGGTGGGGTCTGATGTGATGCTACTGCGCATTGATCTGCGCAAGGCAGTCAACAGGATCAAAGACGCAGAGATTAGGGTCTCCACTGTGGAAGGTGCTGTGTCCGAGATAGAACGAAAACTGGCACACCTGTCTTCCATTACCAGGGGCCTGGCTGCGCGAGTGGAGGATGCATTGGAAAGGGTCCGCCGGAATAATTTTCGCTTTGTAAGTTTTCCATAGGGTTGTGAAGAAACCGCACTTGAAACTTTCGTGGACCATTGAATCCGCTCTATCAAGCTCTCCACTTCCTTATCCTCTTGTTCTGTAATTGAGAGAGCCCACTGGGTGCTGACAAAGCCCCCGCCCGACCAGTTATTTTGCGCATCCATAATTATCTGGACAGGGATGCCTTGCTCAGTCTTGACTGCTCTGGTTTCAGTCTCACAGGATAATGATCTACCTTACTACCCCAATCTGGTCCTAGGTCAACGTCACTCGTTGCTTGAAGCCACAAAGAAACTATGCAGTCTCAATATCAGATCCATGCTGTTGTTCCTTGCCAAACTTAAGGTTCATTCCAAAACCTTTTTCTTTGAGACTCCATAGGCAGTCTTCTAGTGGCTCTGATCGTATACCCCTCCTCCTCAACTGCCAGGTTCTTCCTGGGGATCGACTGAAGGACTCTCCCTACAATGCACAAAAATCAAGGGTAGGTGCTAGAACCATTCACTTTCCTCCTGGCATAGGAGGCCGGATGTCTTGGCTGGAGCCGGGGAAACGCATGGTGACCCTGCCAGGTCCTGACTAAAACTTTCCAATTTAGACATGGCGCTGCCTTCTCTGCCTCCCCCGGACTTCACCTTATGTACTTTCAGTGGCCTTGTGCTGTGGACTCGACGGGGTGGGGCTAATGACTGTGCTTCCTGCTCCGATGATGATTGTTAATGAGTACTGAGAGCCACAATCTTTTTGATTCAGTTTATATTGGTGCCTGCTGGCACAATTGCCGGGGAGAGATTAGAGAAGGGATGGCCGCCCACCAGTGTCAGATCATTAGCAGCTGCAGGGGTTACAACCTTGGTGCAGACAGTTGACACTGGTATTTGGTTTAGTTGGGTGGTAACCATTGGGGTATGGTGGCGCTGTTGCGCCGGTTGCCATCCGGCCTCACAAAAGATACTTCAAGTTCCAGAAGTATAGGGCTGGTGGGATGGGGAAATTGTTTTTTGCATTGGTTGCTGTTATTATTTTCAGTTTTTCTTTCAATGGAGGGCGCACTCACGACAGTCGCCTGCCATGGTGCCATGTATTGTCATGACTTGTACACCCCCCAGCACATGATAGCTGCCGTTGCCCAACCCAATTGATGTCTTGGAACGTCAAAGGCCTATTAGATGAAATTAAAATAAAATCTATCCTCCAGGCTACAAAACGTTACACACTGACATTCTGTTATTACAGGAAACACACTTGCTGGGCATCTAGGTTCCTTTCTTGACCCGCTATGGCTACACTCAGTGTTTTCTCTCTGGCTTTATGTAGGGCTCACGGGGGTGGGATTGGGAGTAAGGAAGAGTCGCAATTCTAGTAAAAGTGAAGGACACCTCCCCTATGCAGTGCAGCAAACCTGGACTGACCAATGGGGTAGGTAAGTAGGAGTCACTGGACAGTTTTATGGCGAACCCCTGACACTGGTGAATGTGTATGCACTGCCCGCGCTCACCAGCTACTTCCTTGAGGTACTCACAACCAGGGGCACACAATACCTTCTCTCGTTTGGACTTTTTCCTTCTCCCGAAGCCTGACCTTCATAAAGCTGTAGATGCACAAATCCTTCCCCCAGACTATCGGACCACTCGCTGATCACCCTCTCCCTGCACACAACTCATTCATGACAGCCATACCTCGGGTCTCACCCCGTGGTCCCTTTAAGACATGACCCTCACCTCTCTGATAGTTGACACATAGTTGGCTCACAACCAACTTTTGGTGCAGCCCCTGCACATTCTCTGGGAGGCCCTAAAGTCCAAGTGCGGGGTGGGGGTGGGGGTGGATTATTATTTACCCGACTGCAAAGAAACAACCGAAAAAACACAAGGTCCAAGATCGGAGTCGCAAGTTAAGGGAATGGAGACGCGCTACTCATGCAAATTGACATCCTCCAGCATGAACGACATGCTAAATCCCAATTGGGCCACCTTCAACTTGATGAGGCCAAATTGATGTGGCTGACCTCACGGTCTCGGATCTTTCAGTGGCAGGGCAAAGCTAGTAATCTTCTCCACCGTCTCTGCTCCAACATTAGGCATCACCCCAATACTTTATTTGGTACACTCTGTGGGCTCCAAGGTTACTGGGGAAGATGCTATAGCACAATTTGCCCTTTAGTACACAGACCTATATGCCTTACGCAGCCATCTACCTTACACACAAATCCGTCAGTTTAGACAGACTTGCCTCTCGGCTCCCTATTGCTGTTTGACAGGTCAATACTTGACAAAAGTCCGACTCCAGAGGAACTAACAGACACTATGTCTGGTAAGGCACCTGGCCCCAAAGGGTCCCTGTACTAATTCTTCAATCAATTTATGTGCAAACTTGGGGAACAACTGATAGCAGTCATTTGGTAAACTGTGGCCACAGGATCACTTCCTCCTGACTTTTGCCGGGCAGTGAGGGTGGTGATTCTCAAACCAGGGAAACCCCTAGACCATTGTTCCTCCTATCATATGATTTCTTTAATAAATACAGAGGCCAAGCTTCTGTCCAACTGTCTGCTTAGGGCTATCTCCTCCTTCGTATACAGGGACCAGGCGGGCTTCATGCCTAGATGTCACCAGGCACAATATCCGTAGAGTGTGTAATTCATTTGCCTTGACGACCCAGCGGCAATACTGCTGGTGGATATTGAACAAGCTTTTAAATCAGTGGAATAGAGATATTTGTTTACATTCCTTCAGTGGCTGCACTTTTTCATTGGCCCACCACTTACTTGCTTTGTGGCACAGATAAAGACTATTTGTTGGCGCTTTAAGCTATGTTTGTGGTTGCTGGATCAGTTTTTTTGTTTGTCACCTGTTGAGACCAGGCAGCATTTGCTTCCACCAGAGGCCTTTGTGCTATCACAGTGGGACTTGATCTCGTTCTTACAATCCTCATGTGCATCCTTTGAGCCAATGCACAGTTGTCCATTGCATCTTTTATCGTGAAACTTTCTTTTTAATTGTCATACCATTGGCTTGGTGTGTGAGCGCACTTTAGGTACTCTGTCAACCCGTATTACACATCATCTTTCCTTTCAAAGTGGTTTTAAGGACACAAACGGCATTCCTGCTCAAGCGGTAAAACACTTTCCTGTCTGAGACTTTCATTTTATAGTGTTCTTTGTCCTGCCTTACCCCTCAGAAGAGGAGGCGCGACTGCATTGCTTATATCCCAAGAGAGCCCTCAGTTTTTTTATTGATTGTATCTAATAGAGACATCTACCACAGACTCCTTACCTTTGAATTTACAGGTTTCAGACTGGTTCTGGAAGATTTTTGGATGAGTTGATCAGGACCACACAGCATTGTCGGCGTCGTTCTTACTGGAAGTTACGTCCCCGTTATCACTATAGGTTCCATAGCGTTGCGCTAATGTCGGTTCTTTTCATGACAGCGCTTTTTTAGATAGACAGGATTTAAACCGTGTGGCACCTGTGTTTGCGCCACGTTGATTACAGACCCACACCTCATGTGCCTGTGGTGTCTTGAGCACGACTCCAAGTTGTGCTCAGACAGCCGGGCCATGGCACCGAAGGCTTTGAGAGAATGATCCAGGAAACTGCTAGTTACTCTACAGGCGACACCTCTGTCCAGATCGAGAGGGAGGTTGCAGGCCCACTTCAGGAGCCCCAAGTCGTCTTCCTCCCATTCCAGGTCATCGGAACATTCGGGGAAGAAGTAGAAGAAGCGTAAGAAGTCGAAACGTGCTTCTACTTCCCATCGTCTGTTGGCTGACGTGCAGAAGGAGCATCGATGTTAAAGGTGCTTTTTTGGAATCCTTGCCAGGGCTGACTCCGAGCCTCCCATCTTTTCCAGGATCCAGAGTGGCTGCCGCTCAGGTAAAATAATTTTGAGGCCATGCACCGTGTAAATGAGTGGCCCGAGCTCTCCGACGCACCTTCGGGACCCACGCGGTCAAAGGGATCCCTTCTTGTTCCGTGCCGATAGCTCCGGCCTGGGCTCAGATGGGCCCATGGATCTGGTCATTGATCTGTACCGGCGCCGGTTGTGCCTCTGCGACCTGCACCGGCCCGATGCTGATTCTCCCGACGACTCTGGTGCCAGCCGCCTTCTCATACCTGATGACACTGAGCCGGAGCCACATTGACTGATGCTTGCGCCGACAGGGCCTTCATGTCCTAGGTAGGATCCTGAGCCTTATTATGAAGGGCTGGTCATCGGAGAAGAATGGGAGGGAGTCACTGGACACTTTAGAATTCCAGTTCGAAGTTCATCATAGAGACTGGTGTGAGGAACTTGGTGATTCCAATGGTATGGACACATCCCCAGATACTTGTATGCTTTCTTCCCCCACCGTGGCTACGGAGTAGGGAGGGTCCTATTTTATAGTGTTGAAGAGGGCAGCTGAGGTTCTGGATCTTGAGTTGCACTGTGTGGCAGTCAAGACTAACATCTTGACGGAAGTGCTACAACCAGAAGCTTCTGCTTACAAACCCCTCCTCCCTTTTAATGAAGCACTAACAGATGTCCTAATGGGAATCTGGTTCAGTCCCAGCACAGGGGCTCCTGTGAACATAACACTTGCCTGCCACCACTTCCCCGCATCTGGGGACCAAAACTTACTCACCTAACACCCCATCTCTGAGAGCTTGGTTGTCCAAGCCTCTACATCCCATGGCGCATTCCCTGCTGCATCCCTAGACAGGGCATCCAAGAGGCTGGATAGCTTGGGTAAGAAAGTATTTTCTTCCACCAGCCTTGCATTGCGGGCAGTGAACACCGCATGCTTAATGGCCACTAATCCCCCACACTGCACCAGCCATATTCCAACCAATGCCCCACGCATGCGTCCCAGACTGTATGGGAGAGAAAACGCAGCTCATATGATCCCCGTGGGTCAGGTAGCTAGATGTCTGCCACAACCACCAATACCCCTGCAGCCGCAACCGCTAAAGCCTCCTAATCTTGCCTGACAAGATCATGGGAATTCAGTTGGTGCCAGAATCTGCCATCATCTCCACCACTGGCAGTCCATAACATCAGACAGGTGGGTTTTACAGATTATTCAGAGAGGCTTATCTATTCCCTTCGAATCCTCCCCTCCCTCTTTGCCTCCATCTCGCGACCGGCTGATGTAGAATCATTTGTTGTTGCTTCCCAAGGAAGTCACAGCTTTCTTGGCCTAGGGAGTGATGGAGAGGGTTCCGATGTCAGAAGTAGGCAGCGGTTGCTATTCCCGATACTTTCCTGTCCCCAAAAAGAACAAAGGGCTTTGCCCTATCTTAGATTTGAGAACCCTCAACCTCTTCCTCAAAAAGGAGAAGTTCAAGATGCTCACATTCACTCAGGTTTTGTCTGCCCTGGACTTAGGAGGACTGGATGGTAGCGCTGGACTTGCAGAACACATATTTCCATATCCCCGTCCTGCTTGCCCATCGGCGTTACCTGCTGTTTACGGTAGGCCATGAGCATTTCCAATTCATTGTGCTTCCTTTTGGCTTTACTTGCGCCCCTCGGGTGGTCACAAAGATGATGGTGGTTGTCGCAGCTCATCTGCCAGATCTGGGATGCCAGTCTTCCTCTACCTCAACTGCTGGCTGCTGTAGGCGGGCACGCCCCGGGCTGTTGTCTTCCAACTCCAGACTGCAGCAGTCCTCCAGCTTTCGATGGGTTTACTATCAACGTGCCAAAGTCACACCTGACTTCCTGTCAGATGCTTCATTTCATAGGAGCTGTTCTGTATACTATGAGTTTCAGGCTTATCTCGAGCAAAGAGTCAGGGATATTCAGGTTATGATATCGATATTTCAGTCTCTGTCTTGGATTTTGGTGAAAATGACTGAGCCTGCTGGGCCTCATGGCCTCCTGCTTGGGACACATGGCAGATGACGTTTGGGGGCTCTGCAGTGGGGCCTGAAGTTCACGTGGGCGCAGCACCTGGGGAATTTCTTCCGACATGGTTCAGATCTTGGAGGGAACTGCAATAGACACGCAGTGGTGGCTAGCAAACCACAATTGGGTCAGAGGTAGAATTCTGTCCCTTCCCGAACCAGATCTCACTAGTGACAGATGTGTCACTCCTGTGATGGGCAGTCTTCTGGGAGAGGTAGAGATGGGAGTACTCTGGTCTCTGCCGTAATCTGGACTCTGCATCCAACTGGCATGGAAAGCCTTTCTACTCTTCATAAATGGAAGGCTGTTGCAGATGTTCAAGGACAACACCACTGCCATGTGGTGCTACAACAAACAGGGTGGGCTGGGGTCAGGGACCCTTTTTTTTTTTTTTTTTAAAGACCCTGCCTCTCTGGAAATGGCTCAAACAGCAGGATATACCCCTGGTAGTTCAACACCTGCCAGGTTCCCTGAACGCCAGGGCGGACAAACTCAGCCGTTGATGCCTAGCGGATCACAAATGAAGACTTCAGCCGAGATGGTGCAGGGTCTCACAACAGTGGGGAGAGCCTTGGTTAGATCTGTGTGCCTCCACCGGTAATGTGCAATGTCAACAGTTTTGCGCGCTAGAGTTTCCAGGGCGGGTTTCGCTCAGAGACGATTTTCGTCTCGAGCGGAGTTAAGGTCACATACACCTTTCTGCCCCTACCATGTCTGCCCAGAGTTCTCAAGAAGATCAGGAGCAATCAGCCCCTAGTCATCCTTGTGGCTCCAGAGTAGGCATGGGAGTCTGGTATCCTGAGCTTCTCAGCATGAGCATTGACCCTCCAATGAGGCTGCCCCTTTGGGAGGATCTTCTGTGGCAGCCACAGGGGAGGGTCCTCCACCTGAACCTGTCAACTCTACGCAAACTTGCATGGAGATTGAGCAGTGACAGTTGACAGCTTTTGACCTTCCTCCCGAAGTCTGCAATGTTATCTTGGCAGCCAGGCGTCCCTCCACCAAGACGGTATATGCCTGCTGGTGGAAGAATTTAATTAATTTTTACAGAAGAGTCTAGTCACCTCCTTTCTGCTTCCCTTTCTGATCTTACTTTTATCTTTACCCTTGCACTGCAGGGCTCTACTCTGGTCACTCTAAAGGGTTACCTTTCTGCTCTGTCTGCCTTTTTGTGGCTGCATGACCACCCCCTTTATTTAAGTCACCTATTTTGAATAGGTTTCTTAAAGGTCTTGTAAATATGTGCTCAAGGCATATGAGCTGTAGATCACATGCTTTGCATACTCCTGCCATCTAGTGTTGGGTCCGGATGTTTGCAAGTTGGTTTTCTTGGAAGAAGGTAGGTGACTCCTCCTTTCGGTGATAGTACGCATGGGCATCGGCTCCATTGATCGATAATTTTTGTCCGCTATCTTGTTCGGATGTGAATTGCTGTGCTCCAGGTCTACACCGTTTCTCGGGTTCCCCTCGGTGCGCAATCCACTTACCACGACACTATTGCTATTCGATCTCGTTTCCCATTCTTCGCGTATCAGTTCAGAAAAGACTCTTTCCATCGGAAACTTCATGGAAGGCCGTCGGGCCTAGCTGCGTCAAGCCACCTCGTAGTCGATGGAACAGACTCCATTTAAATTCTGTCCTCTGTGCCACACCAGGTACCCGCGCACCGATTCCCACGAAGTCTGCAACTTGTGCCTCTCCCCAGAGGCCAACGAACAGACTGCGGCGCGTGCAAATCCTTCCGATCCACGAAATGCAACAACACAGCGGCTCCATTCCAGGTCTCTTCGGAGAAGACTCTGAACCAGACATCTACGATGCGCAAGGAGCCAAGGAAGAAGAGCTGATTTCCGTATCAGAAGCAGACTCCGAAATAGACAAGGAGATTCCGCAGGGTCAGCGTACTGTGAGTATTGATGCTCCCCTGCCCTAAACTCCACCTCTGCCCAAGAAAAAGGTTTCGGTCCCTCCTCCGTCTTCGGGCCAAGGTCGGCACCAAGAACAGGTTTTGAAACCGCGCCTTCGGGCCCGGTACCGAAACAAATATCGAAGCCTTTCGGCTCGGGAGCGAGTCGGCTGCATTTGGGCACCAAGCTGAAACAATCCACTTCGAAACCGAAGCACGTTTCGGAACCATCTCCTTCGGTTCCGAAACAATCTTCGGATCAGAAGATTTTGGCACCGAAAACCTCTGCTCCAAAAATATTGGCACACAAAGATAAAATGGCTCCTACTCCATTAAAGGAGTCTCGTTTCGACGGCCCGCCTTCGAACCCGGACATGAAACAGAAAGAACTGGTGATTAATCCCAAAACTGGACATATACTCGCCAAATTGCCATCAAGAGGAAAAACATTGGCACTAACCCATCTCCTCCTCCTATCACCTCCTTCCCCACCAAACCCCAATTTGTTAACCCCCACAAATTCTTCACCACAAACACCTGACAACCAGGATGATGGAGACAGAGTAGATGATGATAGTCCAGATCCATGGACTGATTATAACACGGATCCAAACGCTGATACTGATCCAGGCCTATACCCTACAAAGCCCTCTCCACCTGATGATAATGTAGGGTATATAGAACTAATAAATAGGACTGCTGAATATCATGAAGTTCAGCTGCATAAAGAGTCACTTGAGGAGGATTTTCTCTTTGAAAACAAACACTGAGCTCTTACCAAAGATCTACTCACACATTACCTATGCTTAACAGTATGCGTAGACATGCGGACGACATCTTTAAGGATCCTGTTTGCACCCGTATCCTTACACCAAGGGTAGATAAAAAGTATAAAGCTGCACCATCGGATCCAGATTATACCAAGGGTCAATTACCTTTAGATTCCTTAGTAGTTTATAATGCCCGAAAACGGGCAAACTCACAAACATCGGGGATGCCTCCATCCAGACAAGAAATCTAAATTAATAGATGCATCAGGCAAAAGAGTAGCTGCGCAGGCAGCCAATCACTGGCGTATTGCCAATACCCAGGCTCTCTTAGCCAGATAATACACTGCGCACTACGACTAATTGGAACAGTTGCTCCAATTTCTACCTGATGAACATAAATCTACGGCTCACGACCTAATTCAGAAAGGAAAGCTAATTTCCAACCCATCTATTAGATGTGCTTTAGATTCAGCTGACACTGCGGCTCGTGCAATCAATACCAGTGTCTTGCTAAGAAGACAAGCCTGGCTTAGAATTTCAGGCTTTAAACCTGAAGTACAAGCTTCTATTTTAAAAACACCCTTTGATAAGGAGCATCGTGTGTCAAAATCTATGGGAGCCCTGCAGTCCTCATCTAATAGGGCTTCTTTTCGTCGCTACTTCTACACGGGGGCTCCAAAAACATATCCACAGATAACACCTCTTCATCATTTTAAAGGCAACACTCAGCCATTCTCTTCAATGGGTTACTTTCAAGGCGGATTTAGAGGCAATAATGGCTTCCACACCCCGCACCTCCCCCCTCAACAAACAGTGACTTGCCTCCTCTTCCCCCGATCATTCCACACCTGTAGGGGGACGTCTCTCTCAATTCCTCCCCGTCTGGCATACAATAACTACAGATAGATGGGTACTAGGAATTATCCAATCTGGTTATTGCCTGGAGCTTACCATTTCCCAAGCATCCCTCCATGTTCACACAAAATGTCATGATGGCATGATACTGTGCCTGTGGATTAAACGGGAGTTAAGAGAAAAAATTGTGCAAGCAAGTGATTACATGTCATAAAATATGATTAATTGGTTTCAACATTAACTGAAGATTCGAGGACCAGAGTGCTGTGCCTTTGGATTGGGGCGTATGTCGCCCCAAATTGTTATTCATGTTATCGCAAGTGCCAATGGGCAAGGCACTTTTTTCCAAGGAGCACGCAACAATGCATCATGAGGATTATTTCAATGATTACTACGTGAATAGGTGTGCATTCCCTTTTCTGAACAAGTATAAACTACAATTTTTTGCCCAACCTGGGTTTGCACACGCCCGAATTTCAACAAAAGGTATGAAGCAGGAACATTGCGGAGGTCGTTTTTTCCACAAGTGCGGCGGAAGATCACATCCAGACAGTATGTTACAAGAAATGGGACAAACAAGTGATATTAGATTAACGTGTACTCTATTGCGCAACATGAATAGTGGATTTTAAAGAGCATTTGATATTTTTTGTGAGCCCTTGCATGATCACATCAAAATGTTTTGTGTTTATACAACATTGGTATAGCAATGTTTTTTTCGTTCCTATTGCTGAATTGTGGGAGTTGTAGTGTCAAGGTCAGGAGGGTGGGGCGTTGCGAAGAGAGAAATCTGCTGCAGGTGGCATCATTCAATTGGCGTTGAATATGGGAGGTACTGCAACATCACAGCCAGTTTAAATACGAAGGGTGAACAACAACGTTAACAATTCCTTTTGAAAAGAAAGATGAAGAGGGTTGATTTACGGCAGGTACGTGTTGTAGAGCTGTTTAAATGTGGCCGGCTTTTTGAACATTGAGTTCACAGATTGTATTTGGTGTTTTGAAATTTGGCTACCCGTTATGTTTAGAACAAAGTTGGAGGTTAAAGGTGCGCACCATAGGGTGAACTTTGAATGTTTAAAGATATTTATGTGCAAGGAGTGTGAGTGAGTAGAAAGAGAGAGAACATCAGAGCAGTTCTAGCTGTAAGTTTCAAAAAGCTGGGGAGGTTAATAAGTACGAAAGAATCAGGCAGAGGGTTGTGTGTTTAACAAAGAAGTATTTCAAGCGGAGCCAATGGTAGAATAATGTGGTGGTCTTTGAATTTAGAACTGAAAGGATTAGTCTGAATGTTGCCAGAGGCCTAGCAATAAAAGTTGGGGAACGCAAGTTGCAGTGTATGGACAGAGTCAGCACAGCAAGCAGGGAGTGATCAGCTTGGGTCAAGTGATTCGTATTCAGTCTAATTAATATAAGCAGAACTTTGTGTATCAGAAAATGATTGTGCAATTAATATGTGTGTTCATCATTACTTGTAGTGACCCCTGACGAAGGGCCCCAGTAGCCCGAAATGCATTGGGTATTTTAATAAAAGCTGCCTTTGGATGAATAAAATGCGTCAGTACGTGTTATTGCAAAGAGGCCCGGATGGGCACATCAATGGCATTAGAAATCTGGAAAATTGATATGATACTGCGCTGTGGATTAAACGGGAGTTAAGAGAAAAAATTGTGCAAGCAAGTGATTACATGTCATAAAATATGATTAATTGGTTTCAACATTAACTGAGGATTCGAGGACCAGAGTGCTGTGCCTTTGGATTGGGGCATATGTCGCCCCAAATTGTTATTCACACAAAATGTCACCAGAACATCTCTACCTCCTCAAACAAGAGGTTCAGTCTCTTTTGCAAATGAGAGCTATAGAGCCCATACCATTACAATAGTAAGGCTCAGGCGTGTACTCCCTATACTTTCTCATACCCAAAAAGGATGGCTCGCTCAGGCCTATTTTAGACCGAGAACTCAATCAATATATTCTCTCAGATCACTTTCATATGGTCACTCTTCAACAAGTGCTCCCACTCCTACAGCAAGGCGACTCTATGTCTACTCTAAACTTAAAGGACGCATACTTCCATATACCAATACATCCCGCTCATCACTAATATCTCAGGTTTGTGGTAGCGGGACAACACTACCAGTTCAAAGTGCTTAAATTCAGAATCACCACTGCTCCCAGAGTATTCACCAAATGCCTAGCAGTAATCGCTGCTCACCTGCGAATACAGCACATTCATGTCTTCCTGTACTCGGACGACTGGGTCATCAAAGTCAGTTCTTACCCAAGGTGTCTTCAGGACATTCAAATAACACTGCAACTGCTGCAAAAGCTCGGGTTCATAGTAAATGTGTTAAAGTCCCATCTCCAACACTCCAACATACAAACATTTTTGGAGCCACTCTGGATACTCAAAAAGCTCTAGCCTGTCCCAATGCAGCCAGGATTTGCAATATTCAGGCTCCAGTCTCCCAGTTTCAGCCCAACCAATCGCTCGAGTATACATGCAGCTGCTAGGAATGATGGCGTCTTGCATCATCATAGTTCCCCATGCAAGACTTCATATGCGTCCCCTTCAAGAATGCTTAGCAAATCAGTGGAATCAGTCTCAGGGTCAAATAACAGATCTAGTGTTGGTAGACGGCCACACCCATCGCTCTCTGCAGTGGTGGAATCCCCAAAACGTATCCATAGGTTGGCCCTCCATCGACCCAGTTCCACAGACAGTGCTAACAGCAGACCCATCGCTCAATGGTTGGGGAGCTCATCTCCAAACTCACACAGTTCAAGGTTTGTGGACCCAGAAGCAAAAGGAACTTCACATAAATCATCTAGAGCTGCTAGCAGTATTTTTAGCGCTCAAAGCCTTCCAGACTCCTCTTGCAGGCAAAGTCCGCACCGACAACATGACAGCCACGTATTACATACAAAAACAGGGGGGACACTCTCTCCAACTGTCACACCTTGCTCGAGCCATTTGGAAGTGGGCCATACGTCACAATATTTATCTCCTGGCAGAACACCTTCCAGGAATAAACAATCAAATCACAGACCTCAGCAGGCAGACAACAGATTCACGAATGGGAACTTCACCCATAAGTTCACCTCCCATTCTTTCATATGTGGGGTTTTCCAGAGATAGATCTGTTCGCCACACAAAACAACAAAAAATGCCCAAGCTTCGCCTCCAGGTATCTGCACCCATTGTCTAAAGGCAATGCACTATGGATCAATTGGTCAGGGATATTTGCCTTCGCTTTTCCGCCTCTCCCACTCATTCCACTAGGGGTTTGGAGGCTCAGACAAGCATCCCTCACACTGATCTTAGTAGCTCCCACATTAGCCCGTCAACCTTGGGTCACGACCCTGTTAGAGCTCTCAGTATTTTCTCATCAAAAACTACATCTCACACCCACGTTCCTCACACGGAGCAATGGAGACATAAGACACCCAGATCCCATAGAACTCAACCTAGCAATCAGGCTCCTGAAATCATAGAGTTTGGTTATCTGAACCTTCCACCAGACTGCATGAACATCATTAAAGAGGCTAGAAGGCCGACTACAAGGGCTTGCTACGCAGCTAAATGGAAGCAGTTTGTTATGTATTTGGAATAACAACCATATCAACCCATTAGATGCTTCCATTCAAAATATCATTAGTTATTTACTACACTTGCAGCAGGCAGGATTGGCTTATTCATCCATTAGTTTACATCTTGCTGCATTAGCTGCATACCTTCAAAATAGACAGCAGCTGTTTCTTGACCCAAAAAGAACGATGTAGTTCTACCTTGACCGCACATGCGAGTTCTGGGTGGACAACCAACTCTTTGTGGGGTATATTGAAGTGAAGTGTGGTCGGTTGGGCAGTGAAGAAATGAACCCTTTAACTCTGGGTCCTTTTCTGTATTAAAGTCTACTACACACTGGCCAAGAAGCAGCCCGCTGTGGGCTTAAGGGCTCATTCAACCATGGCTAAAGCTGTGACCACTGCCTTAGCACGTCCCAATCCTGGACATCTGCCAGGCAGCAACGTGGGTGTCCCTGCACACGTTCACCAAAACATTACTGCCTGGACAGTCCAGGCCGCAGAGATGGGCATTTTGCCCATTTGGTTCTGCAGGGTGTTGTAGTTTAGAATTTATCCACAGCCCACCACCGGGGACGGTATTGCTTGGGTATCTATTCAAAGGAGAGGACTCTGCAGCTAGATGTCTCTATCAGATTAACAAGATACTTTCTTTAATGCATTTTCTGGTAGAGACAATATCTAGCTGCAGAGCTCTTACCGACCCACTCATCTTCCTCGCTTTGCGGACAGATTTCTAGGGTTCGGGTTCATCTTTTTCAGGGCCCTAGTTTGGCTACTCCAGTGTCAGTGCACTTCATGGCTCTGCACTCCTGGCATGGAAAGTCCTGAAAAGTAACTGACGTCAGTGCGCTAGGGTGATGCCTTTAGAGGTGATGTGGATGTCACTTCCAGTGCGGCTGCCGCGGAGAGCCGATTGACGCCACCTACCGGCACGCAGCGGAGGTACTGATAACGTATATGTCTTCCAGATTCAGTCTGATACCTTGGAAATTCAAAGGTAAGGAATCTGTGGTTAGATACTGTCTCTACCAGATAATATGTTACCGAAGATAAGTAACTTGTTCAACAGGGACCACCGAGTGGATGATGAGCTCTTTGTTGGTGCTAAGGGGACAAATGAGAACAAGGCAGTGCAGTAAAGAACTACCTCTAGATGTATAGTACTTTGGATTAAAATTTTATATGATTTACCTAAAAAGCAGGTTCTTCTTGGGTTACACTCTCATTACAATCTAGCTGAGGCTGCTACTACTGCGTAGGTGTGCAGGGTATCGTTCCTGGATATCTCTAAGGCTGCAACGTTAGTATCAGTGCACACGTTCACAAAGCTAGTCTGCCTTGACAGGTTGGGAGGGATGGGCATTTTGGCAGTTCTTTCCTGTATTGCATTTTGGTCAAATTAATTCCACAAACCCACCACTGTGGGATGTACTGCTCTGGTATCAATTCATAAGGGGGGGAATCTGCGTTTAAAAATATCCATCAGTAGAAAAAGTTACTTACCTTTGATGATACTGTTTCTAGTAGATCCTTTGAGCCCTCACCACCTTCCCACCTTTCAATTCGGTGGAATGAACTCTTTTCCATCTAAAAAGGTCTCAAACTAGAGCTCTTCATAATGGTCAAGCTGATATACTGATGGACTCTGCATCTGAGGGTGCAGACCTGCCTTTGAAAGCAATTTAAGTCAGCATCTCTGGGTGACCCCGCTGGTCCCTTCCGGAGCAGAATGATGTCTCTTCAGAGCTGCATGACACCACTGAGGGGCATGCATGAGTACTGCCTTTTGAGTTTCTGTATCCAGCCCTACTGCTTGGGGAATATTTACACAGTGAGGAACCTGTGATTAGACAGTATGTATCCACCAGAAAGAGCGTTACTAAAGGTAAATACATTTTTTGTTTTTTTCTTGGGAAGGCGCTAGGTGGCGCATACGGAAGATGGCGGCACAGCAGTGGGGCTCCTGCAGCTCGGGCCGTACAATTTATAATTATCCTCGCATGTGGATGGCACAACTACATTCAAAGCGAAATCTATACTCCCTATAACAATGGGAATTGATGAGGGCACAACTGACCTCACAAGCGAAAGCAATGGCGGCAATCCCTGATGTAAGCTGAGGATGCTGGAGAAGCGGAGCGGCTGACGAGTGTACAGCATAGTCGAACGCAAACCAAGGCCGGTGCGGTGCGTGTGAAGAGGGCTGTGACCGTGTCCTGAGTGACGCAGGAAGATAACAGTTCGAGCGCGTCTGCCTGGCCTCATCCTCAATTTTGAAATCTCTGGGGGCCGTATCACAAACAAAACATGCAGATTGCAAGGCTGAGAAGTACAGAGGAAAGCCGATAGTCCCCTGGAGCAGCAGTGAATGAAAGAGAGATGACCCGGCTGAGGAACGCAATGCGGCATAATCAGTAAATCAAGCCCATGGCGCCCTATGCTGGTAAGGCGGCACAAACACGACGTTCAGAGCAAAAAGGGGGGAAGAATAGCCCGGTAGCAGCGAAATACCCGCAACAGCGCAATCCCTAGCCACGCCGCATAATTGGGGCCAGGCGCCGCACAACGCCACTAGGTCCTACGACCAACTGAGGATCAAGTGGGGCAGAGTATCAGCCCCCGGAAGAGGGGAAAAGACTGGCAGTGGATTAAACACAAGGCGCAAATAGTGGGGAGACGGACAAAGTGGTGGGCACTGATCGCATGGAGTCGTGAGGCTTCTGAACAAATCACCCTCGGATGTCCTGCAGAGTTCAAGGCAACGATCCTCTGCAGGCCGTCCGAGGGTGATTTGCATCCATTAACCACTTGAATTCTACTCCCCAGCTCCTGGACTGGCCCCACCCATGCTGACCTCGGATTTCTTTAGTGATCTTCACCTCCGCTGCAGGTCGTTCACTGTAACCCCAGTACCGGGCTAATCTACTTAACAGATAATCTTCGCCTGCTGACACTGATCCTAGATCCCCTGGATGGTGATCCTACGTTTGCTCGCTCTCCCGGGCATCCCACTGCTCCCAGTCTGAATTGCCTCCTGATGGTTCCTTGGAGCCAGCTGACCCCTTGACTTCTCTGCCCTCAACATGTGATTCACCATCCAATCTTTTCTAATATCAGCATTATCCAAATGGTAACTTGGTCCTGATGATGACCCTAACTTGTAATGGGTCGAAACGCCATTGACTTTCCTGTCCAATCTTTGGCGCTAAACTCTGGTTCACCAAAATCGCAAACCCTGTGGAATCCTTTGTAAATACTTACCTGTGAACCTCAAGTACCTTGTAAATACTGTCACCATTGTTCACTTTGCGCCGTTCATCGCTGTTCCACTTATCACTTGCTCCGTCCACCCTGTGTGTCATGAGCACTTATGTGCACAAAGTTTCGTCAGGTTACTCTTACATTTACTGTCAACAGTGCTGATACTACTGTTTCCACTTTGCTTGTTATAAATATATTGTGCCTCTGGCACTCCTTTAAAACTTTGAGTCTCCCTACTGGTTTCCTTTGCAACTAAATGTGCATGTTTATTTACTAGCCTATGAAATAACACCTGTAGAAATATTGTTGTCTTTACACTCTGAGCAAATCACAACATTGATGCTGACCGGGCCCACGCAGCAAAATAGCTTCGGAAGTAATTTGTCCTCCCCACACCCCATGGAACCACTGGTCCTGCAGGGACTACAAACACTTAGCCAAATGTAGAGGCAATGCTAACTAAGACGGAAAGTACAGAAAACAGGCCTTGAGATATAGGCCTTGCAGACGGGGCTTGGCGCTCACAATATATTTTCACACTACACAACTGGATAACAATAAAAAGAATAAAACAGCGCACGCCTAGGAAGAGTGTGGCGTGCCTGTTTTTGTGTTGCAAGATATGTTCCACGCTACTATACGGACTGCCTGATAAATCGTCTTTCAATAGGTCACTGCCCCCACCTCTGAGGGATTTGGTTGGGTCCACCATTTGTTGATCCACAACGAAAATGGGCAAAAGTGAAGCAAACTAAATTGCCCTTTGAGGCACAGAAAACTTATGCAACAAGACAATCAAACCGGGGCAGATCGCTCCTGGAGGGCCCAGACGAAGATTGGAGATCCCTGCTTCTCACCATGAAAAACAGTCTTGCGTCCATTGAGGCCAACATGTCAGCCCGCATGGATACTATAGTGCACAAGATTGAAAAACGTGATCGTAGGATCACAGAGGCGGAGAGCAGGATATACAAACTGGAAGACACATAAGAAGGCAGAAAAAAACAATTACTACAAATGGATGGCCTGTTGAAAGTAATTGCAGTAAAAAATGAAGACTTAAAACGTGCTCACGGTGCAATAACATACAGATACTGGGAGTGCCCGAGAGCACGAATACGGGGCGCATGGAAGATTATATTGAACGCATGCTCCTTGTAATGTTCAACGCTGAGGCCTTTTCTCTGCTACTGATAATCGAAAGGACGCATCAATCATTAGGACCGTAGAGATCTGGGACCTGATCGACACCCTCTCACCCGACGTCGCCTTCGTCACGGAAACCTGGACCAAACCACCTCCGGCCCCACCGCCATCCCCGACGGCTACAAGTTCCAGAGAAAGGACCGCCTCCACCGCCCAGGAGGTGTACTCGCCATCGCACACAAGACCCCCCTCCGACTCTCCACATCCACCACGAGGACCCATACTCCATCATAGAACACCTCAACTTCCATATCCAGACCAGCCCCAGGACCACGCTATGTGGCACCCTCATCTACAGACCGCCGGGATCTCGCACCCAGTCCGCATCTACCATCACCGAGCTCGCCGCCCCCCACGCCATCACCTCCATGGACTACATTCTACTCACGAACCTGAACTTCCAACTGGAGCGACCCAGACTCCACCACTCTACTCGACAACCTAGCTAACATCGGTCTGAAGCAGCTGGTCAACACCCCCGCGCACACAGTTGGACACACCCTCGACCCTTTCTTCACGGGAAGACTAGCGTCCGCTTCAGCCACGCCACACAGCCCCTCTGGATGGACCACCACTGCGCCACGTCACCTTCAACACCACCACCACACCCAAGCCAGCCCCGCGCCCGACACGAAGGAACTGGAGCTAGGTCACAGAAGACCACTTCAACACCACCCTCCTCCAAGACCGCCCCAGCGCCACAACCAACACCAACTCCGCAGCCATGGAATTTCACCGATGGTGCTCCCGCTGCGCCGACAAGCTCGCACCCCTCTGCCACCCTGCCAAACAACACCCTCTGAAGGCCGCCTGGTTCACCACGGAACTGCAAGAGGCCAGACACGCCTGCAGACGCCTAGAGAAGACCTGGCGAAACCAGAAAACCTCGGAAGCACAGAACAACCACAGAAACGCCCTGAAGGAATACCACCAGCGCATAAGAAACACCAAACGGACCTTCATAAGAGACAAAATCCAGACCAACGTGACTAACGCCAAGGAACTGTTCAACGTCATACAGCAGTTTGCAAAACCCCCCAGCGAAGCCACGGACGTCACTCTTTCCCAGTAACTCTGCGACAAGCTCAGCGCCTACTTCCATCGGAAGATCAAGGTCCTCTACAACAACTTCAGCGAACAGACAGCAGACACCATCCACCCCCCAACACTGTCGATAAACCAACCATCATGACCTGGAATCCTGCCACCGTCGAACTCACCACGGCGACCATTAAGAAAACCCACTCAGGAGCCCCAACGGACCCCTGCCCACCACACATATTCCACAGGGCCGCCATCGCACCCGAGCTAGGATGGACCATCAACTCCTCCTTCATGTCCGGCACCTTCCCAGACAACTGGAAACGGGCGGAGGTTAAAACCCTCCTCAAGAAACCAACAACCGACCCAATAGACCTGAAGAACTACCGGCCCATCTCTCTCCTCCCCTTCGCGTCCAAAGTCACCAAGAGACTCGTAAACGCCCAGCTGGCCACCTTCATCGAAGAGAACTCCATCCTAGACACCTCCCAGTCCAGATTCCGCCGCAACCACAGCAATGAGACCGCCCTCCTCGCCACCACAGACGACATCCGCAGGCTTCTCGACCAGGGACACATCGCGGCCCTCATCCTTCTAGACCTCTCCGCAGCCTTCGACACCGTCTCATATCGCACTCTCGCCACCAGACTTCACGACGCAGGGATACAAGGAGCCCCCCTACACCGGATCCAATCATTTCTCTCCGGCAGAACCCAGAGGATCAGACTCCCTCCCTTAGTCTCCGAACTCACCGATACCTTCTGCGGAGTAGCCCAAGGATCACCCCTCAGCCTCACGTACTTCAACATTTACATGGCCCCCCTCGCTGCCATCGTCAGACAGCATGGGCTCAGCATCGTATCCTACGCCGAAGACACCCAGCTTATCCTCTCACTCACAAAGAATCCCAAAGACACCAGACTCTGCTTCCAGGAAGGAATGAAGAATGTGGCAGCTTAGATGAACGACAGCTGTCTAAAGCTAAACTCAGAGAAGACCAAGGTCCTCATCCTCGGACCCTGCACCTCCGCCTTGGACAAAACTTGGTGGCCCACTGCCCTCGGGAACCCACCCATCCCGACAGATCATGCACGAAACCTCGGCATCATCCTCGACTCCTCCCTCTCCATGAACTGCCAGATCAACGCCGTCGGTTTCACTAGCTTCAACTGCCTGCCCATCCTCCGCAAGACCTTCAAATGGATCCCCTCCGACTGCACAAGGACCTTAACCCACGCACTCATAACCAGCAGACTGAACTACGCTAACGCCCTATACGCCGGAATCAACAGGACTCTCCTACACAGGCTCCAGACCATCCAGAACGCCGCAGCCAGACTTGCCCTCGGGACACCGCGCCACGAACACGTGACCCAACACCTACGAGACCTCCACTGGCTCCCCGTTGAGAAAAGTCCCCTTCAAACTCCACACCCACGCCTACAAATCCCTCAACCACATCGGACCCAAATCCCTGAACGAGAGAGGAACCTCCACTCCGCCGACCTTGCCCTGGCAGAGGTCCCCCGCATCCGCTGAAAAAGAACAGGAGGGAGAGCCTTCTCCTACATCGCGGTCAAGACCTGGAACAAGCTCCCCGACCCTGCACTCGTTCAGGAAAGACCTCAAGACATGGCTCTTCGACTGATCCTGAGCTGCCCCCTCCCCACCCCGCGCCTTGAGACCCTTGCGGGTGAGTAGCACGCTACATAAACCCCTGATTGATTGATTGATTGATTGGCAGAACAATGAGCAATGACAGCACTCATGGCAACACTCCTCAGCTATACCCCGTTGTGCAAAACCAGACCTCAAGTCGAACGTTCCCATTGAAATGTCGATTTCTTGATACTGTAGGAGTTTTACGCCCCGGGCACCTGCCCCCCCTTTCTGTCTCCACTTTGTGGCACACATTGGGGAGGAGGAGAGTTGTGGGCCCTCTGCGATACGTCGCAAGGAGAACCTTCTTTCTACCTTACTCTGTTATTTTTTCATCAGGTTAGTTTTTCTGCTTTTTTTCAAAGCTCATGGGGGGAGGGATATTTGACTCCCAGCAAGTTGGGGGTGTCGGTGTGAAAGGGGAGAGGTCCAGGAAGTGATCAGCAGCAACATATGAACCAATTTCAGCTTCACAGTAATTTACAGGTCGTGCTCCTGGCATACTGTAATGCTATTAGCAGTACACATAACCTTTTCCTATTGGGGAATAACAAGACCACTGCAATCCTCTAAAATCCATGTCATGGAATGTTCGTGTGTTGAATAACCTGCGTAAATGTAGACATATCCATGCATATCTAGACAGGCATCAAATCCACTTTGCACTCCTGCAAGAGACGCATCTCAGTCCCTCAAAAACCCCAACAATTGTGACTAGATGGGCAATGTATTGCTGCTTTGCACCCTAGTCCACTTATGCTAGAGGTACCGCAATACTAATAAGGAAAAATACCCCGTTTGTACTTGGGAGGTCCTTGCAAGATCCGCAAGGCCTTTATAGTATTATATGGGGCAGGCTACATTCCTACACCGTTACCATAGTTAACTGCTACGGTTCCAATACTGATGACCCCGGGTTTTTCACCACAATATGGGGCAAGGTGCTGACCACGGGGTCTGCTTATGTGGTGACTTCAGCACAGCCTTGATGCCCACACTAGATAGATTGAATCCACAACACTACGCTGCAGCCCAGAGCCAAGTATTGGGCATTATAAAGGATAACCATCTCTTGGAAGCTTGGCAACACCTACATCCCACCACTAGAGAGACCACACATTATTCAGCGATGCACTCATGCACTCAACATGGTCTAGAGTAGACTACTGGATAATCTCTAGGGAAATGGGACACTGGGTTGAGCGAGTTCAACATCGTGCACGAACATATTCGGACCACTCCCCGATAAAATTGGTGTTAACCCCCCGGAAAATGAACCTCTATATAGTAAATGGTGACTTAATCCAATGACATTACTAGATGTCATGCTGAAAGTAGAAATGGGTCAAGAAATCCAAGAATGTCTTCAACCGAATCGGTAATAAGGAATATTAAGGAATCTGTATTTTTTTACCGATTCATTACCTACATAAGAAATACTGATTTCTTAATACCAAATCGGTAAAATTCGGTATTAAGAATTCGGTATTTGTGGATTACCTACATCTGGCCCTATATCTCTAGGGGGAGAGGCATCTTATGAGATAGCCAGAACTTGCTCAAAAATAAAAAATCTAGAACAAGAAATAACGTTATCTACTAATGGGGGTAAAAAAGCGACTCTTAGACACAAAATAACTAAATATAAAGAAACTGTTGCAGGGATTCTGCACTTCTACAGAACTATGTGCAGGAAACCAGGACCTCGGTGTATAGTGGTGTACCAACTACCCACCTTAGTGCCCAAAATCCCAATCTGACTAGCTTTATTGTCTCATTCGTTCTCTGTACGACAACGAAGCTACCAATGATTAGACAACCCAGAACATGTTACTCCGACTCTCTCATGGATCGCGGGAGCAAGAACACTTTAGCTCACTCACTCATACTTGTCCACAACATGAGTAATCAGAGACACGGTATAGTTTAAAATGTTTATTTTAACTAACGTGCTCTAAAATGCAGTACACGTGCTATTACTAACAGCAGAATGCATAAACACAATATAGTGAGCATTGTTACAATTCCTTAGAATATGAACGGGGATATCATTTTATAAAGCTAGTGGAAAACGGCCTACTGTGCCTTTCCACCCTCCCTGTGCTAGGAACTAGTTTATTATAAAAATAGAAGACCTCTGGACTTTGTTAGGGGGACCCCATATCTCCAAGTCTAGATGCAAAGGTTTACATCTCCGGACAAGCACAGCTCTTCTCTCTGGAAAGGTTTTTCTCCAAGTGCCTCTGACATGCATTCCTGCACTATTAAAAGCACTCGATTTTCAGCAGTGCAGCTGTGCTTCGTGCTATGTCTAGGTGCAGGAGACTGACCAGAGCAGAATAACAAGGGACATTGTTTTTCAACCTTGTACATCATGTACAGACAAAAACCACAGAGAACAGCAAGCAACACAAAAGGCAGACGGTTCTCATGTGAACAGGCACAAGCAGAGTTTAGTGTAAACAAAGTTGTGTAGTAACGTGGGCAAAAGCAGCAGCATGGCAGCCAAGCTTGAGCTAACTTAGCAATGTCTGCAGTCAATCCACCAACCTCACTACAAAACAGTGGGGAGAGAATGCATGTTTAGAAGAAAATACTATAGAGCTCGCAACTACAGGGAAGTAGAAAGACTGGGTAAAGCCATTGCAGACTTCATTCGAAAACCTAGATTCTCCACGTACGTTACAGAAATCTGAGATCCTAATGGCACCATTCATAGAGACACTCCAGGTCTTTTACAAATCTTCACAACATACTACTGCGCACTATACACCAAACGGAGAAAACAACCTCTCGATCTCCCCCATACCTAAAAAATATAGCATTTGGCTGGCTAGGTGAAGCCCAAAGAGAATTCCTGGATGCGGCATTGGAAGAAGATGAGGTACGAACGGTGTTTATGCAAATAAAATCGGGACGGGCCCTGGGATCGGGTGGCCTTCTGATTTGAGTTTTATAGAATGTGTGCAGAACACCTATTGTTTGAAGACGCCAACGAGGAGGGAATACCTTATAATCTCTGTACTTCCTTCTCCGTAATGCAGGATATAGCTTCCGAAATAGCTGCATTTGTAGTTTTGTTAGATGCCACAAAAGCGTTCGATTCTGTAGAATGGGGCTACCTCCTAACAACGCTCAGACACTTGGGAATGCCCCCAAGCCTTCTTAAATGGATTGTAATACTTTATCACCACCCTCAAGCCACAGTTCCTCTTAATGGCTCACTCTCGTCACCTTTCCCAATAACCGCGAGGGTTGTTCATTATCCCCACTTTTATTTGCGATTGCAATAGAACCATTACTAGCTAAATTGAGACAGCATCATAAAGAGCGGGCTCTTTGGTACCCCACTAGGCACATTCTAATATCTTTATACGCAGATGGTGTTACACTTTATCTCAGAGATCCTCAGGAAAATTTGAATCCAATTCTGCGCAAATTTTTTGCATTTGGAATACATATCAATTGGAGCAAATCACACATCTTCTCCCTCACAGATGCTATCTCACCGTATACGATAGATGTTCCAATTGAATGGAGTACCACAAAAGTTAAATATCTAGGTATCAAGGTTACTAGAGATAAAATGGAATTAATGCGCATTAATTATGGCACAACTTTAGATACTTTGACTGACTCTGTTACTGGATAGCCATGCCGTTATCCATGGCAGGGCGAATCTCTCACATAAAAATGGTGATAGTACCCAAATTACTCCATCTGTTTACTAGCATTCCCTATAGCCCGGGAACACCAATTTTTTGCAGCCCTGAAAACGCAGCTGATCCGGTTGGTTTGGGGGGTTGGGCAAGCAACCCAGAATGAAATGGGAACTACTGGCCCTCCCTTTCTCACAGGAAGGGTTTGAAGCACCAACTTAGAATTATATTACCTCTGCACACAGGCACATTATGCTACATATTGGTTTCCTTTCCCCCCCATACATGCCACACTTAGAAGTTAAATTGGGATACATGGACCCGACTCCACTGACTGGAGTTATTGCGACACACCCCAAAGACCGAGACACTGATCCTACCATTGTAGCATGCACTACTATGGCATGGCGAAAATTAGCAGTGATGCTGGATACGCCAATGCTGATTTTCGCCCGACTACTCCTTAAGTACCATCCAGAACTAAAAGTAACTTATGAATTAGTATGTAGACGGGTATTGGATAAAGTACATATACAGTAATGGGGGAACCTATATGATAACGTTAAGTTTCGGTCAAAGGAACAATTGTTCTGCTGAAAAATACCTACAACTATGGACCTATTCATGTATGTTAGGATCAGGCAAAGTGTAAAGACTGCCACCCAATGTTTCTGCGGGAATTGCAGACTCTGCCCCCTCTGCATGCGATATTACAATCGGAACCGTCACAACACGTGACCTCCCTCATATGTCATAATACACAAACATCTCGTAAGCCATACCAGTTGATATCACGCACACATTGGGAGGGGGAGCTCGGAATAACCCTTTTAGACAAACAGTGGGAGTAGTGTTGTAGACAGGTAACATAATGGCCAACAGTAGTCTTTGTACGATTCATTACAAGTTTTTGCATCGCCTATCATACACCCCGGTCAAAATGTACAAACTTCAACTTGGGGGTAACGATAAATGCGAGCAGTGCGGAAGGGAAGCTGCTGACTTTCTACATTTGGCGTGGGAATGTCCTGACATTAATCGGTATTGGCATCAGGCATTTAATGCAATGGCACAAATGAAGGGATCTCCCATACAAGTATTGCTGGTCACAGCCATTCTAGGTTACACAGAAGAGGTAGAGGCAGCATATAAGAAATATACGGCGCTGGGGTTGCTGATAGCTAAGCGTAGAGTCGCCTGTAGGTGGGGAAGAGGAATAGCTCCTAAGTTAAAGGAATGGATCCAAGACCTAATATTTTGGCTGGAACAATCACTCACTTGTGTGGAGTTGCTCCCGCTCTCTTTCAGATGAAAGGATATTTGGAACCCATTGAAAATATCTACTGACTACACCGGTATAAATATAAAAATACCTGTAAAAGGAATTGTTAAAGGGGGCACTAGTGCAAAAATGGCAAAGATGTACTATTTACATCTATGCATACCCCCCCCCCTACATATGTTGAACACAGAGATGGAATGATTGGATTAAGAATTGATAGGACACCCTGGCGATTATGATATGGTATGCTATGATGCCATGACCACACCCTGAAATGACTCAAAAGTTTGATAATAACGTCCTGGGAGATAACCTGGCTATGAAACTGTATCAACTGCTACTGTGATGTGAACTAATGTACAGGCAATAAAAAAAGAAATCTTCCGTTGTGTCGCAAGGCGGTACTATCTCATTCTCTTTGAAAATTCTGTAGACTGATTCTTAAAACTTCCACACACCAACCCCAGCATCTCCTTCAATTCAATGCAGCAGTGCTGCCCCCGTCAAACGTTTTTCCATCTAGTCCCTAATTTTAATGATCGTTATTTCACCTGCTCCTGCCATTAGATATTTTTTCTCCTTTGGGGTTTTTGTTTCTGTCAACCGTCAGCTGCCCTTTTATCCAGTGCATTCGAATCCACCACAGGACCAGGTTGATCGTGCAGACTGTCATTTGCTGAAATACCTACCACCTCCGCTGCCGCCAGTCTGTCTCCAAGATGGTAACTTTTATCCCCAGTTCTTGAAGGCTACACCAAAAGTGTGGGTCTGTGTATAAACGCCCCTTATCCTTAATTCCTCTTGAGGGTGGCCTGCAAAATGCCTTGAAACATAGTGCTGGAGAAGTCTGCAAACAACACCTTCTCTTTTGCCCATGCTGCGTGCAGAACTACTTAATTTTCAGGACAGTAGTGAAACTTGGCCAGGGCTTCACAGGCCTCTGCGCATGTTGTGACTGTCTCAAGCCTACCCCAGGCACTCCATATGTATCTCCTTATGGTTCTCACCCAGCATTGATGAAAAGAGGCCCACTATAAACGCTAGCAGGTCAGGCACTCTTAACATTTCTCTAAGCCTCTGATCGACAGGTTCTTCCTGAGCAATCTGTTTTCAACTCCTTATTTTCAAGAAGGACAATTTCAGATTGTCCTCAGTTTCCTGCAGCAATTTCCCAATACCAACCTTGAAGGCCTCCGCCACTTCCACCTTATTCTTCACCTTTAGTAGCCTGGAACCTTCCAAATCCATTACCTGTTTGAGATCCCTGATCTGTGGCACCTATGTCTAAGTTCTTGCAGGCTGCTATTGATGTTGCTTCCAAGATCAGGTTTGAATCCTTGCAGACTCTTCATCAAGTCTGCCTTCAGGAAATGTTTTTCTTTTAGACATACTTTGACGTTTGCAGGGTATTCTGGGTCGGTAATTGTGGTGGGACCCAGACAAGCCACACCATCCTGGACCCCCCACCCATCTCCCCCAAGGTGTCTAATTTTCAGAATGCCTAGGGGTGGTATATTTCCCTGCATATTTTCTGTTCCTGGGACTAAATACTGCAGCTACCAACTTCACAAAGAAGTGTAACGCCCTGAACGTCTCAGGATCGTTTAACAGACACGATAATGAGAACGCAACCACTTGTGAAGGTTTAGTTATTTTAATGAAGGCAAAAATAATACAAGGAATAAACAAAGGTTATAGTCACTGGAATCCTCCAGGCTAAGTACGTTACCAGCCCACAGCACGGATGGTCCTAACCGTCCTCTGCATATACGCCGATCCCGGCGTATGCCAACAGAGGGCAGAAATGAAATGGCCGACAATGCCAATCGGTAGGCTGTGAGGGGCACGAAGAGTGTTGGGGAGAATCGAGGAGTCAGGGAAACACCCAGCCGGGGTCTCTACCTGAAGGGAGCAGCCGCTCAACCTCTTCCTCAGACTGCACCGGGACGCGGAGTCACCTCCTGGTGATGCGTCACCGATACCCCAATCACAAGCAAAGAAGACTGAACCGAGAGCAGCCGCTCGATCGATCCTGTGGACTTCCGAGTCTGTAACGCGGCAAACACCTCCTGGTGTGCGTTACAGCTGGCAGTCCCTGTATCTCTGGTCGGGCTGGGAGTTACGACTCCAACCAGCAAAAGCGCCACTGCGCTTTGACTCAGCCGAGTCAAAAAGCGAAGCTCAATGGTTATCCGGTAGAGCTTCCGGGTCCTTCACAGGTGACGATGGGGCAAGACACGGCCCAGGGAGTAACGACTCGACCTACCTCCGTTCTTGCCTTACTGGAGCACCACTCCTGAACACTGCTCTTCACTAAGCAGGTACGTCGGTGTAAACACAATATCCGACAGCGTTGTACCTCCCGGTTCCTCCCTTTATAGGGCGTTGTTTTCCTTGAGTTATGTAACAGCTCTCCTGTTTACATAAGGGCGTGTTTTTCTTGTGTTATGTAACAGCTCTCCTGTTTACATAAGGGCGTGTTTTCCTTGAGTTATGTAACAGCTCTCCTGTTTACATAAGGGTGTGTTTTCCTTGAGTTATGTAACAGCTCTCCTGTTTTACATAAGGGCGTGTTTTCCTTGAGTTATGTGACAGCTCTCCTGTTTACATAACCTCTCAACCGCTAAGCATCCTGGGAGATGTAGTCCGTTTTCGCTGGTTACCGTTTTCCTCCCCTCGCATGACAGGAATTCTTGACAGTACATCCTCCCTCTCAGCGGCTCCCCACGGGTCCAGCGCTGGCAGGAAAACGCCGATGGAACAAGGAGACCAAGCGCGGAGCATGAACCCCTTCAGCCGGTTCCCATGACTGCTCCTCCGGGCCATAGCCTTTCCACGTAACCAGGTACCACAGCTTCCCCCTGCGCCATTGGGACGCCCGTATGCCCGACACTTCATACTCCACCTCCGACTCCACGCATACCGGCCTAGGTGTCCCAGACGGCTTGTAGAGTGCTGGTTTGAGCAATGATACATGAAAGACAGGGTGTATCCGCAATGACTGGGGCAAGCACACCTTCACGTTCACGGGACCCATACACTTGGTAATTCGATAGGGGCCCATGTACTTGGGATGGAACACACTGTTCTTTCGAAACCTCATGTTTCTTGTGGATATCCAGACGTAGTCTCCAGTGCGGTACAGTGGCCCGGGCCTTCTCTTCCTGTCTGCCGCAGCCTTGTATCTTCTCTTGGCCTCTATTAGGACAGCCCTTGAGCGCATCAACGTGTCTTTTATGTGTGCCACCCTGTCCGCTGTGGCGGGAATCCTGTCCTCTCTGAACGGATGTAGAAATGGCAAGAACCTGGGATGTTGGCCATAGTTGCTATAGAACGGAGATGACTGTGTGGAGCTGTGAGTGGCGTTGTTATAGGCTATCTCTGCAACCCATAGCAAGTCGACCCATTCTTCCCTGCCCTGGTCCACAAAACATCGCAGATACTGTTTGAGCGTTTGGTTCAGGCGCTCGGTTTGGCCGTCCGTTTGAGGGTGGTAGCTGGTGGACAGGGCGGTCTTAACATGCAGCGCAGTGCACCAAGTCTTCCAGAATTGCGCAGTAAACTGCGACCCCCGGTCCGACACGATCACCCCAGGTAATCCATGCAGTCGTACCACATTCTTTAGGAGTAGTGACGCCAATTCCCCGGCCGTAGGGACTCTTTTGCAGGGGATGAAGTGCCCCATTTTCGTCAAGTAATCCACCACCACCAGTATTGCCGTCATCCCCTGGTCTACCGGTAGGCCCACCACGAAGTCCAGTGATATGCTATCCCATGGTCTATCCGGGGTCGGAAGTGGATGTAAGAGCCCTTGGGTTCGGCCGTGGTCGGCCTTCATGGTAGCACACGTAGGACACTCCTGTCCCCACCTCCTGACATCCACTCTCATGGTTGGCCACCAGAAATGCCGTCCCATGCTAGCCACCGTTTTTTCAAAGCCCAAATGACCTGCGCATGGAGAGTCATGGCACCAGATGAATGCTTGTTTCCTTAGCCTAGGCGTGGGTATCAATAGGCACCTGCCCTTCAGGGGTATCCCGTCCTTCAGCTGCCATTCTCTGTGACTGAGGAGCCACCTCCGCCATGCGAATGACCTGATCCCTCTCTTTATTCCCCTCAGGAAAGTATCCGGTTGGATAACCCCCAATACCATCCTCGGGGAAATGATGGAATGCTCGGTCGCAGGCAATGGTTCCTTAACTGCAGATTGACGGGACAGGGCGTCCGCCTTCCGGTTTTCCGTCCCCGGCCGATATGTGATGCGGAAGTTGAACCCCGCAAAGAAGATCATCCACCGCAGCTGTCTGGGAGAAAGGTGTCGTGGCCGTCATGAACTGTAGGTTCCGATGGTCCGTGTACACCGATACCACATGTCTTGCCCCCATCAACCAATGCCTCCATTCGGTGAAGGCGTCCTTGATTGCGAGAAGCTCCTTCTCCGCAATATGGTAGTTGCGTTCGGCGTCGTTGAGTTTGCGGGACATGTACGCAACGGGATGAAGCACCCCTGTGTCGTGGTTGCGTTGGGACAAGATAGCCCCCAGCGCCACATCCGATGCGTCCGCTTCCACCACGTAGGGGAGATCCGGATCGGGGTGAGCCAACACCGGTGCCTTACCAAAGGCGCTTTTCAGGGCCTCAAAGGCTTTGTTCGCTTCAGGGGACCAGACAAACTCCTTGGACTTCCTCAGTAGCTGTGTGATTGGGGCCACCAATCCTGAAAATCCATCTATAAACCGCCTGTAAAAGTTGGCGAAGCCAATGAAACTTTGGACGTCCTTCACGCTTTGGGGCACCGGCCATTCTTTCACCGCCTTGATCTTTCGTTCTGCCATCTCCTGTCCCTCTGGACTCAGCATCACTCCGAGGAATTCCACGGATGTGACGTGGAAGTCACACTTGCTGAGTTTACAAAACAGCATGTTTTCCCTCAGCTTTTGGAGCACAGCTTTGACGTGGTGTACGTGCTCCTCCACACTGGACGAATAGATGAGGATGTCGTCGATATATACGACCACGTAGATATCCAACTCCTCTCTGAATACCTCATTCAAAAAGTACTGAAAGGCTGCCGGGGCGTTGCACAGACCGAACGGCATGACGAGGTACTCAAAAAGGCCGAACCTGGTCTTAAAGGCGGTCTTCCACTCGTCTCCGTCCCTCATGCGCACCAGATGGTATGCCCCTTTCAAATCCAACTTGGTGTAGATACGAGCTTTCTTGACCTGTTCCAGGAGTACACTGATGAGAGGCAAGGGGTACCGATTCTTTACGGTTATCGCATTCAATGCCCTAAAGTCCACACAGGCTCTCAGCTCCCCATTAGCCTTCGGGATGAAGAAGAGTGGCGAGGCGGCCGGAGACTTGGACGGGCGGATGAATCCTAGCTTGAGGAGTTTATCCAGGTACCCCCGGAGATGCACGTTTTCAGGCTCCGTCAGGGCATACAGCCTGCCGCTGGGAACGCTGGCCCCTGGCACCAGGTCGATCTGGCAGTCAAACTGTCTATGCGGTGGTAGCACTTCCGCCTTCACCTCATCAAATACATCCTCAAAACTGTGATAAGCCTGGGGGAGAGCCACATCTTTTTCTGCCGCTGTAGCCACCGTCTGACTCCCGCTCTCATCTGCGTCAAGGGATTCCGTTCCTATTCCACAATGCAGGATGCAATACGGTGACGTCAGTTCGATGCGATGTGTTGGCCAATCCACAGAGGGGTTGTGTTTCTGTAGCCACGGCAATCCCAATATGACGCCATATTGGGGCGCTCGGATGATGTTAAAATCGATTTGTTCCAAATGGTTCCTCCCACATCTCATCGGAAGGACCCCCGTGTGCTGCCCGATGGGCCCCGTCACCAATCGCCTTCCGTCTACAGCATAGACGTCTTCGGGTACAGCTTTGGGAAGAAGCACTAGCCCTAGCCTGCATGCCTCGTTGTGGTCCATAAACATGCCAGTGGCCCCTGAATCCACCATGGCCACAACGGGTATCCACTGGTCATGCACTCCCACGTGCACCGTGAGAAACAGGTGTCATTGTCCCTTAGTGACCGAGTTGGAAAGTGAAGGGATGGATGAGTGACTCCGAGATGCCCCTTCTTTGGTCTGGGAGTCCTCTAGTTTTCCGCCGGTACATCCACCACGGCTGTTACCGACCGGTTGGCCCGATAACGTGACGTCTTCGGTTTGGCAGGGCATTCACGTACGTAGTGGCCTTTTTTGCCACAATATAGGCACAATCCTTGTTTACGGCGTGACTCTTTCTCCGTGGCTGTGAGGCTCGCTCGTATTGCGCCGATGTCCATGGGTTCTCCCTTGGATGCGGTGGAAGTTTCAGGACTTCCCACTGTCACATAGGATGGAAGGGATTTTCCTTTTCTCCCATGATCCCCCTTTCTTTCACTTAGCCTATGTTCCAGCCGTAATACCAGGTTGATAAGGCCCTCACATGTCTTGGGTTGTGGGTCAATATGAGCCACGGCGTCCTTGAGCTCATCGCACAGCCCGTGATGGAGAGCGCCGTCTGTTTAGCAACAGGCCACTTGGTTTCCGCAACCAGCCTTCGGAACGCGTTGAGATACTGCACCAGGTCGTTGGATCCCTGTCTCAACTCTAGCATTTCACGGTCCGCCGTGTACGAGTCAGCCCTTCTGTCGAAGACCTTCAGGAATTCCTCGCGAAAAGCACCCCAATCACATAAGATGGGGTCGTCCCTGCTCACCAGAGGTACGGCCCATTGTGCCGCGTTTCCAGCCAAATAGGATATAAGGAAAGCCACACGAGCCTGACTCGTGGGGAACGCCCTTGGTTTGCATGATAAATGTAGCGCCACTTGTGTGAGGAATACCTGCACTGTGTTAGGATCCCCACTGTACCTCTCTGGTGTTGCCAAGGGGATGGCTACCGGCATTTCCACTACTACCGCAGGGGTCTGGTTCGTGAGGGAGGTGCTGGGCGTGAGCGGGTCCAATTGGATAGCATCCAGTCTGGCTTTTACATCGGCTGTTTCTTGCCTGGAGGCAGCCAATTCAATTTGCACGGTCGCTAAAGCAGCCAGCACATCATCAAGTGTTGCCATGTCTGTTATCGACCGGGAGACAGTTAGTGTTATTAAGGTCGGATATTTTGTAACGCCCTGAACGTCTCAGGATCGTTTAACAGACACGATAATGAGAACGCAACCACTTGTGAAGGTTTAGTTATTTTAATGAAGGCAAAAATAATACAAGGAATAAATAAAGGTTATAGTCACTGGAATCCTCCAGGCTAAGTACGTTACCAGCCCACAGCACGGATGGTCCTAACCGTCCTCTGCATATACGCCGATCCCGGCGTATGCCAACAGAGGGCAGAAATGAAATGGCCGACAATGCCAATCGGTAGGCTGTGAGGGGCACGAAGAGTGTTGGGGAGAATCGAGGAGTCAGGGAAACACCCAGCCGGGGTCTCTACCTGAAGGGAGCAGCCGCTCAACCTCTTCCTCAGACTGCACCGGGACGCAGAGTCACCTCCTGGTGATGCGTCACCGATACCCCAATCACAAGCAAAGAAGACTGAACCGAGAGCAGCCGCTCGATCGATCCTGTGGACTTCCGAGTCTGTAACGCGGCAAACACCTCCTGGTGTGCGTTACAGCTGGCAGTCCCTGTATCTCTGGTCGGGCTGGGAGTTACGACTCCAACCAGCAAAAGCGCCACTGCGCTTTGACTCAGCCGAGTCAAAAAGCGAAGCTCAATGGTTATCCGGTAGAGCTTCCGGGTCCTTCACAGGTGACGATGGGGCAAGACACGGCCCAGGGAGTAACGACTCGACCTACCTCCGTTCTTGCCTTACTGGAGCACCACTCCTGAACACTGCTCTTCACTAAGCAGGTACGTCGGTGTAAACACAATATCCGACAGCGTTGTACCTCCCGGTTCCTCCCTTTATAGGGCGTTGTTTTCCTTGAGTTATGTAACAGCTCTCCTGTTTACATAAGGGCGTGTTTTCCTTGTGTTATGTAACAGCTCTCCTGTTTACATAAGGGCGTGTTTTCCTTGAGTTATGTAACAGCTCTCCTGTTTACATAAGGGTGTGTTTTCCTTGAGTTATGTAACAGCTCTCCTGTTTTACATAAGGGCGTGTTTTCCTTGAGTTATGTGACAGCTCTCCTGTTTACATAACCTCTCAACCGCTAAGCATCCTGGGAAATGTAGTCCGTTTTCGCTGGTTACCGTTTTCCTCCCCTCGCATGACAGGAATTCTTGACAAGAAGGCAGTGTCTAAAACCATTTTTGAGGCTATTCCGAAGTCGGAATTATTGCGCTTTCCAGGCTAGGGTAACTGTATCACCCACACAGGTAGGGAATAGCTTTTATCAAGACAAATATGAGAATGGTAGGCCGTTCTCTGTTACCCATAAACTTTGTAACATTCAGTAAAAGAAATATAAGGAAATTCTATTATTTTGCCATAGTTTAGTGTTTGCAGACTATTTTGTTGTTGGCATGTGTCCCTTGGTGCTGACTGACCATCATGGCTTTTGAAAGCCATGACCCAGTGAAATCTAGCATGCTACGGCTTACAGAACACTTTTTCTTACCCACAATGGCCTTCAGACATCAAAAATACACTCACTAAATCTTTCCTCCACGGTTTTATGGAGATGACTACAGGATTTGGGCAAGAGTTCTGTAAGCACCTAGTGAACCCACACAACTCACTGATTTTTTTTAAACTAGAGTCTGAGGCCAGTCCAGTGTGGCATGTTTTGCTTAGACATGCTTTTGTACCCAGAATGTCCTGCAAAGTCAAAACTAGCTCTAAAACATTACCAGTTTCCTCACTGTTTCCATGGGGGATGGCTGAGGCAAGTTGGTCCAGGGCCAGCCAGGCCCCAGGGAACCCTGCTAACCCTGGTACACTTGGGACACAGAGAAATCCAGGACATAATGGTTTGTATACCTGAACAATTTTTTTTAATTATCCATGATATTTACATCTGTGGCTTATCATCGTATTCCTGAGGTCTGGATTATAGGAGATTCCCGGTTCGAAGTTCTTTATTTTTTGCACAATTAGTCAAAATCATTTGCAAATCATCCAATAAAATAAATGGACATAAAGAAAAAAAGTATAAAACGAGCATGCAATAAACACCAGTGTTACATATATCTGAAAGAAATAAGTAGTGATAGATTCCTTACCTTAGAATTAACCCTAGGCGTCAGACTGTATCCGGAAAGTTTTCGTCAGCAGTATCCATGCATGTCGGAAGGTGGCGTTGTGTGGCTCCGCGTCCGTCGTGGTCGCCGAGATGACATTGCAGCAGCTACTTAGACGCCGCCCTCACGCGCTGACGTCAGTTATTTCTTTTTCCGTGCCAGCAAGCGCAAATTTCAGAGAGAGCGGTACTCCCAGTCACTTTTTGACTGAGTTTTTCGAGGCCTTTTTGTCTCAATTTTTTGATTCTATCGACTCCTGGTGCTGTGGGGATGCCCAGCATCAAGTCCTGCAGGGGCTGTCATCGCATGATGTCGGTGACGAACCCACACCGCGTGTGTCTCGATTGCCTGGGGCGCGACCACGACCCCAAGTCGTGTCCCGACTTCCGGTCCGGGAGCGGTCCCGTAAGTTGCTTGAAGTCCGGCAGTCAGCTCAAGGTCCCGGTCCCATGGGAGGTCGGGGGACTGGTGGCGGAGCCACCACCATCATTCATCAGGCACCAAGTCTTCGCACTCGAGGTCAGGTAAGACGAAGCATCAGAAGAAGTCGAAGAAGCGCCATCGCTCCCCGACTTCCCCTCGCCCGTAGTGGCACGCGGCTGAGGGTGCGGGTGGTGCCTACCCCGCGGCTCCGGCAGGGCCTACACATTCGCCGTCAGCCTACCCGCCCTTCCCGGGTCCGTCGGTGACTCCGGCTCAGCTGCAGGAATTTGTCAGTCATGGCCCGCCTCTTTGGGCCATCGGGCCCCGCTGTCCCGACTCGGGGCCCTCGCCCTTAACTGTCGGTGGCTCCGGCATCACTGTCTGCTCCGGCCCCGGCGCTGCAGTGCCCCCAGAGATCCAGGCCTGGATCCCGGTCGACGCCGGTTGACCTTGTGACACCTCCACCAATGTCGACCCCACCGGCACCACATCTGACATCGCCCATGCCTCCGGACGAGGTCGTCCCTGGTTTCAGCCCTGATGTGGACACGGCACTGGAAAGGCGTCGCTCGACGCTGATGGTGCCTTTCTACCCCTATGTCCAGCCTCCTTATTTTCTGCCTGTTCATCAGCCTTCGGAGGAAGGGGAGGGGTCTGAGGACCCTCTCACAGGACAATGTGAGTTTGACCCAGACTGGGCAGAGGAGCTGGGGGATGCCAGTGGTCTTGATACCTCTCCTGACCTTGGCATGCTAATTCCTCCTACCGTGGCTACGGAGGAGGGTGCAAGTTATGCAGTGGTGTTGCGTAGGGCGGCCAAGGCTCTCCACCTCGAGCTCCCTACAGTGGCCGTCAGGACTAACCTCCTGACAGACGTGCTTCAGCCGGCGGCTACCTCTGCGGATCCACTGCTGCCTTTTAATGATGCACTTTCAGATGTTCTTTTGGGCACCTGGTCCAGGCCCAACACAGGGGCTCTTGTGGATAGGAACGTGGCTCGACGCCATTGCCCGGACCCCGGGCGACCCCATTTTCCTTTCCCAACACCCCACCCTTAAAAGCTTGGTTGTCCAAGCCTCTGCGTCCCCAAGCGCACTCCCTTCCGCACCCACGGATTGGGAATCCAAGAAACTGGAGCAGTTCGGTAAGAAGATTTTTTCTTCCACCAGTTCAGGGCTGCGGTCTGTGAACATCACATGCCTCTTGAGCCGTTATTCCCACTCTGTGTGGGATACAGTGGCGCAATTGCTGCCTCAGTGTCCGGAGGAGGTTCGGACAGTGCTCTCTCAAGCTATTGCTGAAGGAAGAGACGCAACAAAGTTAACGATTCGATGTGGCCTTGACACCACCGACTCACTGGGAAGGGCGATTTCCAGGAGAGTGGCGCTTAGTCCCCACGCCTGGCTGAGGACTAATGGTTTCTCTGGGAATATCCAGAACACCCTGATGGACATGCCCTTTGATGGCATTCGCCTTTTGGCAACAAGGCAGATATTGCGTTGGAGCACTTTAAGGACTCACGGGCTACCGCCAAGTCCTTGGGCCTTTTCACCTTGCGCCCTCCTCCGCATTCTGCTTTTCGCTCCTTTCGTGGCCACGGAAGGGGCACCCCGGCACGCTCGCTTCAGAGCCACAGGCCTGCGCAACAACAGTCTCAGCGCGGCTGCAGACGTGGGACCCGCCGAGGCGGGCAGAGGGAGCCAGCGGGCGGGTCAGTCCACCTCCACCCCAGCCAACACTGCCTCCAAATCTTCCTAGTTCCGTTTTTCAGGCCCATCAAACACCAGTAGGCGGCAGGATTCGCCATCGCCTCCCCCATTGGCGCACCATCACTTCGGAGAGGTGGGTTTTACAAATAGTCCGAAGGGGCAACTCCCTCCCTTTCGAGACTACCCTTCCAGTCATGCCACCCCAGTACCACCGCTTGTCGGGGGATCACTTGGCACTTCTTTAACAGGAAGTCGCGGCCCTCTTGGCCAAGGGGGCATTGAGCGCGTTCCTGCACCAGAAGTAGGACGTGGTTGTTGTTATTCCCACTACTTTCTGGTGCCCAAGAAGGACAAGGGCCTGCTTCCTGTCATGGAGCTCAGGGACGGCATTCGCTTCCTCCGGAAGGAGAAGTTCAAGATGTTAACTCTGGCTAAGATCTTGTCTGCCCTTGACCCTGGAGATTGGATGGTAGCGTTTGACCTGCAGGACGCATATTTCCACATTCCCGTCCTGCCGGCCCACTGGTGTTACCTGCAGTTCACGGTAGGTCACAAGCACTTTCAGTTTACCGTGCTCCCCTTTGGCCTTGCCAGTGCCCCTCGGGTGTTCACGAAAGTGATGGCGGTGGGTGTTCATGAAAGTGATGGCGGTGGTCGCAGCTCCTCTGTGCAGATCAGGGGTTCCTCTCTTCCCCTATCTCAACAACTGGTTGTTGAAGGCGGTTTCGCCCCAGACAGTCGTCTCCCACCTCCAGACTACGGCTGACCTCCTGCATTTGCTGGGTTTCTCCATCAATGTGCCGAAGTCGCACCTGATTCCCTTCTTAGAAGCTCTTCTTTATCAGAGTGGTTCTGGATACGACGCACTTTCGGGCCTATCCTCCTGCACGGCGAGTCCAGGATATTCAGGCTATGATTCCGATCTTTCAGCCTCTATCCTGGGTTTCGGTCAGGATGACCCTGAGGATGCTGGGCCTCATGGCCTCCTGCATCCTGCTGGTCACTCATGCCAGATGGCATATGCAGGCTCTGCAGTGGGACCTGAAGTTCCAGTGGGTGCAGCACCAGGGGAACCTGTCAGAGTACATCCAGATCTCAGAAGGCACTGCACAACAGCTGCAGTGGTGGCTCACGAACCGGCATTGGGTCAATGGCAGATCCCTCTCCCTTCCCCAACCGGAGCACACAGTGGTGATGGATGCGTCCCTCCTGGGATGGGGCGGCCACATGGGAGAGGCGGAGATCAGAGGCCTCTGGTCTCCAGCGGAGTCCAGGCTCCATATCAACCTTCTGGAGCTCCGGACGATCCGACTTGCACTGAAGGCATTCCTTCCCTCTGTCAAAGGGAGAGTAGTGCAAGTGTCCACAGACAACACCACCGCCATGTGGTACTGCAACAAACAGGACGGGGTGGGGTCGTGGACCCTATGTCGGGAGGCTCTGCGCCTCTGGACATGGCTGGAACATGAGTGCATTTCCCTGGTGGTTCAACACCTGGCAGGTTCACTGAACGCTAGGGCATACGAACTCAGCCGCAGGTACATGATGGATCACAAATGGTGTCTTCACTCGGAGGTGGCGTAAGGTCTCTTTCAACAGTGGGGACACCCTTGGTTAGATCTATTCGCCACCGAAGAGAATGCGCGTTGGAATTTCCAAGGCGGCACTTGCTAGGCAACGCTTTTCGTCACGATTGGAGTTGCGGTCTGTTGTACTCCTTTCCTTCTATACCACTTCTTCCCAGAGTGCTGAAGAAGATAAGGCGTGACCGGGCCAAAGTCATTCTTGTGGCTCCGGACTGGGCTTGAAGAGTTTGGTATCCCGAGCTACTCAGTATGACCATCAATCCCCCGATCCAACTGCCCCTTCGAGAGGATCTTCTGTCGCAGCAGCAGGGGACGGTCCTCCACCCGAATCTGTCCAGTCTCCACCTCTTTGCGTAAAGATTGAGCGGCGGCAGTTGATTCCTTTTGACTTGCCTCCTGAAGTCTGTGATGTCATTCTGGCTACCAGGCGTCCCTCCACTAAGTTGGTATACGCCTGTAGGTGGAATAAATTTGTGGCATGGTACACAGCAAAGGCTGTGGATCCCCTTTCGGCCCCTCTTTCAGAAGTCCTACTGTTGCTTCTTTCTTTGGCCCAGCAGGGCTCTGCTCTGGGCACTATCAAGGGCTACCTTTCTGCTATTTCGGCCTTTCTCAGGCTCCCTGATCAGGCCTCTCTTTTTAAGTCCCCTGTTGTAAATAGATTCCTCAAAGGAATTACTCATCTTTTCCCTCCTATTCCATTTGTAATGCCACAGTGGGACTTGAACCTGCTTCTCACATATTTAATGTGCGCTCCCTTTGAGCCTCTTCACAACTGTCCTCTTCGTCTTTTAACTTTGAAGACTGTTTTCCTGGTTGCCATCACCTCTGCCAGGAGAGTGAGTGAGCTCCAGGCTCTCTCTTGTAAACCTCCTTTTCTGTCTGTCCATCCGGACAAGGTTGTGCTCAGGACACGTCCATCCTTTCTGCCAAAGGTTGTCACTGCCTTTCACATCGGGCAGACCATCACTTTGCCCACCTTCTATCCGCCTCCGCATCCTTCCAGAGAGGAAGAGAGGCTCCACCGTCTGGACCCAAATCGTGCGCTCTGATTTTACCTGAATCGCACACAACAGTTCCGGGTGGATGACCATCTCTTTGTTGGCTACGTAGGTGCCAAGAAAGGTCAGGCCGTACACAAACGGACTATCTCCCAATGGGTCGTCTCGTGTATAAAAGCCTGTTATTCCCTGGCGAAGAGGGAGCATCCGGTGGGGCTGCGTGCCCATTCCACCAGGGCGACGGCTGCCACAACGGCATTTGGACGTGGTGTCCCCTTACAAGAGATCTGTCTAGCAGCTACGTGGGCCTCGCTGCACACTTTTACTAAGCACTATTTCCTGGACAGCCAAGTCCGGAGAGACGGTTTCTGTGGCAGTTCTGTTCTCCGGGACTTCCTGGTGTGATCTTGGTTCGCAGACCCACCACCGGGGTTGGTATTGCTGGGGTATCTATTCTTAGGTAAGGAATCTATGACTACGTGTTTCTGTCAGATGAACAAGTTACTTACCTTCGGTAACGATATATCTGTAAGAAACATTAGTTAGTGATAGATTCCTTACCACCCCACCCATCCTCCCCGTTCTGCAAAGTGATTTCTAGGGTTACGGTCACCCCTTTCAGGGCCCTAGTTTCAATGCACCAGTGGTCGGTATCTTGCATGGCTCTGAGTTCCCGGCGCGGAAAGTCGTGTTCAGAACTGACAGCGTGCAGGGGTGGCGTCTAAGTAGCTGCCGCAATGTCATCTCGGCGACCACAACGACGGACGCGGAGCCGCACGACTCCACTTCCCGACGCACAGGGGTACTGCTGACGAAAACTTTCCGAATCCAGTGTGACGCCTGGGGATAATTCTAAGGTAAGGAATCTATCACTAACTAATGTTTCTTACAGATATATCGTTACCGAAGGTAAGTAACTTGTTCGTCAAAAGTGTAAAACCTTGATTTCATTATAGTTCGGCAATTAAGTAAGCAGGTATTAAAAATGCAGATTTCACACAATACTGTTAAAATGTGGTGATATAAAAATCAAGCAACCCATTCTGATATATATTCGATAAAAATAAATAAGAAAAAGATCTGAAGATGGTTGCTGCATCTTAAGATAGCTCTGTGCCGCTACGCTGATACCCTGCCCTGCACCACCTTGCCTCTCATGCCCATTAAACCTAGACAATGGGATTTCCACGAGGCACGCTGACAGCCCTGGGGACCAGGTGGTTCCCTAGAAAGTTGCAAAACCTGGTAAAAACAGAGTAAGGCCTTGAGGTGCAAATAGTGCGTGTAGGGCTAGGTGGACTGGAGTGACAATAGTCTTGAACCAGTGCTGTGAACTAGATTGCGGTCAGCTGGCGGAATGTGGTACGGCCGGCCCCAGACCCACTTTGGTGGAACTGCTGCGCTGTGGGGTTTGGGCCACATAGGCGCGAGGCGCCTTAAAGTGGTACTGAGACTGGGATAAGACAAGGCCTAGTTGTGGCCTTTGCCAAGACGATCCAGCACCTCAAGTCCCTAAAGGAACGGGCAGCAGGCTGGCAGCGAGCAGAACAGGTGGGAGTAGTGCCGGCAGTGGAGCGGACTGGGACTGGCAGTGAAAAGAATAACAGAAGCAGATGTCCGGATCTACAGTGTGGTGGACGCAATGACGGAAATGGAATGCAAAATCTCACACTTGTCTTCCAACTTCAAAGAACTGGCTGCAAGAGTGGAGGATGCAGAGGGGAGGGCTGAATGCTGCGAGGGATCCTCACCGTGGGGTTCATAGATCAGTGGCTCTGTGCACTGTTGCCTGCTACGTCTCTTTCCTACTACTTTGTTGTTGATTGAGCACTCAGGGCCCTAATGCAAAGGCCGCCCCGGTGTCTCACACCAGGCCCATGATAGCATGTACACTCAACTGTCTGTACAGAGATGTCGTACTCAGTCACGCACGCTGTTAGAACTCGCCACTGTTCAAGTCCTATAAATTAATGATTTCCCAGACTACACCCAGGCAGTCCAAGAAAAACTGAGATCCTTCATTGACGCGTATATGAAACTACACAGCCCTTGTATCCAGTACATGCTGTTATTCCCCACCAATCTCTAGGTAATATTCCAATCAAAAACGTTCTTCTGTGACACTCAGGGAGCTGTATTCCAATGGACCAACAAGTGGTGTCACCATTGGCTGCACACCCAACCTCCCTTTCATGCAGACTCCCTGGAGTGAGGCTCTGCTTGATCCTCCCCGTGGCGAACTGGGGGTGCAATAGATATTGTTCACTCTCCTCCTGACACACTAAGTATCTTGGCAGAGTGAGGGGGATCTGACTGGGACCGAGCTGGACCCACTTGACACAGGGCAGATTGGGCTTGCTTCCCTACAATGCATTACCAACGGATAGAACGCAGGCAGAGGCAAGAGCTGGAAGCATCACAGCTGGGGGGGCCCACTTCGAGCTCCCACTTCGAGCTCCCTACACCAGTTACAATTGAGAATGCATGATTCAAGGTGTTTTCTTGAAAGCAATTTTTGGGACCATGAGCAGCAAGATGGTAGGGTCCCCTTTCTGGCATGCTGCAGATAGTCACTTTTTCACTCTGGACTTACAAGAGGTTCCAGGGAAGTAGCAGTATTACAGGACATCTATATGCGGTCAACAAAACCTGGACCGATCTATGGGCAGGTAGATCACAGTCACTGGACAGCTCTTCAGAGAGATCTTAACACTGGTGAATGTTTACACCCCACTCTGTCCACTAACTAGAGGTAATCACAAGACTCATCAGTGATCTTCCGGTGGGGACTCTGGTGTTGGGTAGGGATTGGACTGGGGTAAACGATGAACTTGGGGAGGGATGACACGGGACGCCCCCCTGTTGAAGCTGTTTCTGTCAGGCATCTGGCATGGATTCCATCAAAGGGACATGGGATACATGTTCTATTCAGGGGCACACCACACATTTTGATTACTTACTTCTCTCTATGACAGTGCTACATAAGATAATAAACGCACAGATCCTACATCCCAGGCTTTCCGATCATTCCCCCAATAATGCTTCACCTCCGCACATCAAGTGCCCAAACGTCCTTTAGATGGTGCCTAACCCCCCAGGTCGCTACAGGATTCAGCACTCTCTTGACATTTGGAAGAAAAAATAGACACTTCTCTGTCCCTGAACCACCACTCTGTGAGATCAGCTGGCGTCCTGTGGGAGATTAAGCCAACACTTAGTGGTAAATCATAAGCTACCTGACTGGGAAGAAGTGTAGAAAATGGCAGTTGGTCAGGCACCTAGAATTGCAAAGCCAAACTGCAGAATCACAGTACGGCCAGAGGCCTGACCCAGGGTTGCTCAGGGACAAAATTTACACTGAATGTCAACTGCAACATTTTTATGGTGGTGGAGGCCAAGACTGTTTGGCACACCTCACAGTCTCGAATTAACCAATGGCGGGGGGGGGGGGGGGGCAAAGCCAGAAAGTTAGTACATTAACTCTGGTTGCAGCCATGAAGGAAGCAGTTGCAGTCAACCAGCTTTCGCCTGACTATTGCAGAATGGGGATACTGGTACTCCCAAAGCTTGGAAGGCACCAGACATGCTCCTTGTATTAACCGATGTCCCTCATAAACACTGAAACTAAAATCATAGCCAAAGCCTTAGCCATGCAGCAACTTAAAAGTATACCCTCACTGATTCATCGAGATCAAGCAGGTTTAATGCCCCGATGAGCTAGGAGACAGAATATCCAAAGCCTGCATAATTCACTAACCATCGCCGATAGGCTTGATGGCCCAGCAGCAATATTACTGGTGAATACTGAAAAGACATTTAATTTGGTGGGCTGGACGTATTAATTTCACTTGCTCGAGAGACTCAACTTTGGATCCAAGTTATGATTTGTGTAAGACTTCTATTCACTGACTTATCCGCTCATGTCAGAACGGGGACTGCGGTCTTGGAACGCTTTCATATCCGGTGGGGTGTGCCCCAAGGATATCCGCTGTCCCAGTTATTATTTACATTAGCTATAGAGCCCCTGGCTCAGTGGCTTCATATCAATGCACAGGTGAAGAGGTTTGAATAGGAGAAGGCAATCTCCAACAAAATTGTGCTCTACGCACATGACGTCGTAATCTTTTTGACTTAGCAGGAGACCTCTGGCCATGGGTCTTCAAATCCTACAGATTTTTGGACAGGTGTCTGGCGTCTCCAACAACAGAGATAAATCAGTCTTCTTGCCCCCCCCCCATCTCCCCACCCAAAAAACCTAGGATGGGCTACTGAACTGGAAATAGTTACACACAGTTTCAAATGCCTGGGAGTACATATCAATTATACCCCCTCTGTAGTGTGGGAGTTAAACTTCCAACCACTTCTAATCCCAAATTGATCCTTTGACACATAGCTGAGGGCTTTGCGGCAGATTGGTACAAAATTACTCTAATATGTCTTGGTTTGGCAGTGGCTAAAAGAGCTATCGCTCCCGCCTGGAAAGCCACCGCCACCATGGGTTGCAGAACGGAAGAACAGCCTAGACTGATGCATAAACAGGGAGCAAACTGTGTATAAGGCCAGTGGGTGCCCTAACAAATATATTAAAATCTGGCAAAGGTGGGCATACTGTAGCAGGATCACAATCATTGGCAGAAACATTCCTTAGCATGTGTGTGTGCGAGACCAGCTATCAACTACAGCAAGTGCTCAGCCATTCAGAACCCAAGTAAATGCTGGTGAAAATACTAATTCTATTTTGCTACTGCATTCATCATTATTACCGCCACCTTAATGTATTTTTTAAATCTTTCAGACAATTGGCCCATTTCCCCTTTTAAGCATTCCTCCACCACAACTTTGTAAGTTCTAATATTCAGCCGTCTAAAAATTGGTGCAAGCTAATAACGTCTTGGTACAATTAGTGTGGTGCATATGCAGGAGAGTTTCATTGCTGAACTACAACAGCTATATAGGGTTTCCTCCGTTCCTGTCTGCCGTCCATGTTCCTGGTTGTTCTGAGCTTAGCACTATGCTGCAGATCATAACCTGGTGATCGTTTAGGGTTGTGCAAGATTTTAGGTAATGGGGTATGGATTTCATAGTATAAGATGGAGAGTTGTGCTCATACTTATGTCCAGTCTGCACCATGATACAGTAATGTTTTGGACATAGGCGGTAATGATTCCATATATCAAATTCACATTATTGTCCTGTAAATAATGTACACCGTACCTCATTACAAGTATCCCAATATTCGAGAGGCGCGGGATGGGGTATTCCTCAGAGAGACAATACACACATCTCACTGTATGCGGATGATCTCCTCCTATATCTGAGATACACACTCTGTCCCAGGAGAGGTTGAACGCATCTCAAGAGATTTCGCTGATGTGTCGGGGCTGGTGGTCAATGCATCCAAATCCTGCCTTTACCCATTTGATGCAGCCTCTCCGACCCACAGTATGTCCCCAATGGCACATGAATCGAATGGAGGGCTCAAACCTTCTGGTATGCCTCACTCATAGACACTTACGGGGTGGCACCGGGGCAATTCCTTATACACCGAGCAATCATAGCTGCACTGCACGAACATTGCGGAGACATGTCCGTAGAGCCACCCACGCATTTAACCATCCAATACCTGCACGTGATGAGGAAGGGTAGGCACCTCATAAATTGGTTCACAGCCTCACTTAGGTCTCACACAGCGAGGCCGTTACTGTCCTACTGGGAGGAGGATCTTCAGCGTCCTTTCCAGTGGCGGACGGTGACATTTGAAAGTGGTGGGGCGTAAAATGTTTGGCATACTTCAGCATAGCGAGCGAGCGTAGCGAGCGAACCCGAACAACCTAAGGGGGGAAAATTTTGAAAAAAGAGTGGAAAAATGGTGCATTTGCAAGTAAATTTGAGAAAGCAGAAAGGTTAATAAAGCAATGAAGAAAGTGCAGTTATTACAGTAATAAAGAGATCATGTCATATAACATAGGTAGCTGCTTATTCAGTATAACCACAGAGCTTCATAACAGACTTTGAGATATAATGCATTTCTGAGTACCTCACAGGTGTTTTTTATTTAACAAACAACTAAACAGGTGGTCGGAAACTAGCAGCATTGAACATACATATGTTTACTTTTTGTATCTAAACTCAGCACGTCTGTCTTTAAGAGCAGCAAACTTTTCAATTACTTGAACGTTAAAATCAGAGATATTTTGAACTAACTTGCTCTCTATAGAAAGCATTGCCAAAGCATTCAGTCTTTCCTGAAGCATGGTGTTTCTTAGGAATGTCTTAATCCTCTTTAAGGCGGAAAAAGATCGTTCTGCCTCTGCTGTTGTCATAGAAGTGGTTATGACAATTTTAAGTAAAGTCACTGTCTCTGTAAATGTCTTTTCCATATTAAGTTTATGAATTAAAGTCAGCAAAGCCCTGGCATCTCTGGCATTTCGGTACATAGGCATTGAGTACAGTACAGTCAGCTCACTTTTGAGGTCCTCTTGGTTGAGCATGGGATAAGCTTCCACAGCCTCATGCAGAGCATGCTGAGGGAAGGATTCACCATATTTTGCAAAGTTTTGACTTTCCAATAATGCGGCACTCACCAAATGTTTTGTGAAAGCAAACCGTTCTTGTGCATGCACAATTACAATGTCACATATCTCCTTTGCATTTCGGACCAGAGTGGTGATGTTTTTCCTGTGGTTTCCAAAATTTGAAGCCTCTGGCAGTTTGCTGTCTAAATTGTCAACCTCATTTCTCACTATGCTTATGCGCTCGACAAACATAGCGGTATTTCTTTTCACAGAGACAGTATCGAGCTCTCGTGCTTGTAACTGATTGTATAAATTTTCGACAGCTGACATTATGTCTTGAAATAAAAACAGAAAGAACTGAAACTCTCTATCTTCTAGTGTTCTAGCAAAGCCACGGGCTTCACTTTGAGTTTTGAAATCAAAGGTGTCATTGACTTCTATATTATGAAAACATTTCACAAGGTCCTCCCTATATTGATATATTAGTTGGACTGTACGTATGTTAAAGTTCCAACGAGTTGAGGATCCCCTTGGAACCCTTTTGTCCACAATCTCCTGAAGTGCTTCCGTTCTTTTTGGGGAACGTGAGAAGAATGCTGCCATGCCTCCTACATCCAGAAAGAAAATTAGTGTCTCGGAGATCTTTGATACTGCCTGCTGCATAATAAGATTAAGTTGGTGGGCGTAACAGTGCACGTAATGAGCATAAGGGTACACATCTCTAATTCTTTTCTGTACTCCACCAAGGCTTCCACTCATTACGGACGCACCATCATAGCTTTGTGCAATAATTTTTTTTTTTTGGTGCACCTCTGGAAAAATGAAGTTCAGTTGACGCAGTATAGCTGCAGTAATGGTTTCTGCAGTTGAGTCTCTTAAATGAGTGAAACCATAGAACCTCTCCACAACATTATTGTCATTGTCCAGGTACCGAAAGACTAATACGGACTGTGTTTGTGTGGCCACATCAGTGGTGTCATCAGCCTGAATAGCCACAAAGTCTGTGTTTTGCAACTCTTGGACAATATGGCTTCTCAGAATTTCGAGCATACACTCAAGGAGTTCATTTTGGATAGTTTTAGAGGTGCCCTTAAAGACTGTAGCAGTTGCTAAATGTACTTCAATTTCTTTGTCTATGCTTGCTATTAAATCCACAAGGCCTTTGAATATTCCTGGATTTGTGGAATCTTCTGATTCATCATGGCCTCGCAATGCCAGTTCGAAAGCACCACAGAAACGAATGCAATCAATTAATTTTGATAGTATGTGCCTATTCCTATCAACTGTTTCATTGTGTTTCTGTATTGTTTGGCGGTATGCACTGCTTATGTGCTGCTCAATCGGTGTGTCTCCCAACATTCCCAGTCTTGTCACGTTTTCCATATGCTTTTTTGTGTGTGCATGCTTCTTGATTTTTTCAGACAGATGCTTCAAGTCTATCACTCCTTTTCTTGTCCAAGGAAAATCACCATTAAACAGCAAGCAGGGGAAGCAGAACAGTTTGTTTCTTGTCGGACACCCTGTAAGTCATTCAGCTTTTGTGTACCAGGTGTTTGAGAATGTACGTGTGTAAGATTTTCCTCTGTCCTGGGTAACTTGTTGTAGTTGTAGGTCTGGCCGATCAGGTCCTAATCTCTTTATCTGTAGTTTCTCTTCTAGTTGCCGTGCATGGAATGACCGTGTAATTAATTGTTCTACCGTATTCATCATGTCGATGTTGTCCTTACCAATATGAAAGAAGCCTGTCAATAGTCAAAGTACAACGTATAAGATTTGGTGCAATAATATCAAATTTCAGTATAAATACATCTATCTTGTGCATTTTCGCAATATATCTCCAATCCAACAGCTCCCCTTTGCGCAACAGGACTGCTAAAAATACAGCCTTACCGCTGCTCGCTGCCTCTGTGTGCCATAGTGGTTGCTGAAGGCACTGAAACAGACACTATTTGAGGGCCTTGAAGAAGGCAAGGAATAGATAGTGCCTTTCACAACCGTTATTGCCCAAACCACAGGGCTAAGGCTCAGTATTAGTAAATTCCATCCACTGAGGGAGGGTACAATGTACAGAATGTGCACCCACCCCAACCACCATGTAGAGTGACCAGAAACATAGCCCTAACTCCAATCTAAATAAAAATATCATCAGTTTCCTTACCTTTAACACTGGTGTTTGCTGGGTCGTAGCTGGGATGAAAGAGCAGCAAAGGAGGTTGGGGCCTCTTGTTCTTTGTCCAAAAATTGCCCAAAAATTAGGTAAAGGTTCCAGTTGCAACTTGTCAGGCTTTACCAGGTGCTGAAAATAAAAATATAACAATTTATTTTTGAAAGATTAGGGTAATCAAACAAAGACTGGGGGAAAAAAACATAACGCTACAATTTTTACCTTGCAGTTTGCATGCAGCTCTTAGATGACAGTTCATAGCTCACTGTTTTATGTTAGGATTTTTACTTACAAACTGCAATTAACAAAATGATCTCTCTGACAAATGCAGTGACTCACTGACCTCATGTGCATTTTGTGACCTGCATCAGGTACATGAACTCTCCTGAAGCCTAATGCTAACACTGGGGGTTTCCAGCTCAGAGGGTGATTAAAGCATTGGTTCGTTCTGTCCACAGGGGCAAAATGAAGTTTCCTGACCCCATTTAGGTGGTCAAACACAGTGGTAATTTCAATGACTATTTGATACAGGCTTATAGACCATCTACAGCTAATCAGACCCTCAATGCCCAATGGGGATTAGGACAGCGCACACATGTGGTAATTGTGCATCTTGTGACATTTAACAGCAAATTCATAAGTCATGGTTGTCAGTCATGAATGAATTAATTAATACATTGGCAAACATTTATGAATAACTTAATGGAAAACGCTACGTGAATGGTTTAATGAACGAATGAGTTATTAAATAAACAGATGAACGAATGAAGTGGCACACATGCATTGAACCCCTCTACAAGGCTGGGCAAACTTGCCTCCACAAAAACCGAAGTAATGTGGCCCACAAAAAGACACACAGAAATGACCGTATTTGAAAACTATGGCTTTGTGGCAAGCAGCAAAACGATTGTTTCTAAATGTTGTGGCCATTTTGTACTTGCCTTTCATTTGCCCTCGGATGGAATGTGCTTGGGGAAGTGATCCCTCATGTAGACTGCACACGCGTTGTGACAACGTGCACTGCTGCGTGCATGTTTGTGGAAGAAATGATGGGCGAGCCTCTTGTGAGCAACAGTCAGGGCAGGGCAAATGAAGTGACTAGCAGGACCCAGAACGCCGTCTCGAAAAGAAACAACCTCCTAAAATAAAGTTCAACCCTGAAAGCTGCGTAGAAGCAAGAATGTAGTTGCAAAATAGGCAATGGCAAACTCTTATTTTGAAATGAATATAAAATAAAAATGCAAGACTGAATTTTCCAGCTTTCTTTACTTGAGGTGAGGACGTGTACTGTATTCTCATCAGGGAAGGGGTCGCTGTCTCTGTCTAGTAAAGGCTCCGGCTCGAGACACGGGGGTTCCTTGCTTAATGATTCTGAAGTAATAATTACGGGTTGCGGCGGGAGAAGGGGTGTTACGGCATGAACGTGCACACAGTCACTCACACCCTCACTTACCACTAGCAGCCAGCAGCTGCAGCACTATAGAGAGTCGAGTAGGGTCGGAACACTTTGGCCATTTGGGGACCTTGGACCGCAGTTCAGATTGAGAACAAGAGCAGCACAAAACCACATTTTGTAGGTTTTTATTGAGGAAAGGGTATGCGATAATGCGAGGGCCGAGGGGGGAATAAACAGACTGAAAAGGTCAGTGATGATGGGCCAGTATATAGAGGGGTAGGCCGCGGCCGCGTACTACGTAGTTTAAGTCAGGGCAAGATCCAGTTTAGTGGTGAGTCTCTCGTTTTTTGAACCTGAATCACCATAGATGGCGGCGCGCCCGCAAGGTCTGATTAACCGTTAATCAGACCTTGCGGGCGCGCCGCCATCTATGGTGATTCAGGTTCAAAAATCAATGCATAGAACATCAGTCACAGTGCCGCCTTACCTTTCTGCCAGGCCAGGTGAATAACGACGACTGCGACAGTGCGACTCGTGACTCTCACACCCTCACTTACCACTAGCAGCACTATAGAGAGTAGTAGGGTCGGAACACTTTGGCCATTTGGGGACCTTGGCTTGGACCGCAGTTGAGATTGAGAACAAGAGCAGCTCCCAAAGCAAACACGGCGCGTTCTGCTTGAAGTACACGTGTTATGGCATTGTGCCTTGTTGTCAGATTATAAAACCATGGAAATTCTCCATTCTAGTCTCCGCCTGTGAACGGCTCATAGGTGTGAGAAGCCCCAAACTAGATTAAGATTAACTCTTTTACTGTTATCAATTCCCATCTCCAAATAGGTCCTTGTGTAAGAGAAAAGGTATTGTGGGCAGTTATATTGGCAGAGGTAATCGGTACTCGTCGACATGGGATTGTGTGACGTCATTGCCCTGTAGTGACCGTCTGTCACATCTTTGGAAGTCATAAGTCTCGTTATCAGTAGCATCCTTTTAACCATTTTCTACGACATAACACAAGCGTACATGTGTAATGTCGCACAATAAGTTCAAGGGTCTACTCAGAGAAGACTCACAATTACAATGGACACCAAAATAACCAAAATCCTACGAAAAACAAAGCCTAGTGTCAGTCCTTTGATAGGTGCCGAAGCTCCCCCTTTATTGTATTTTATTTAATGCGTTTTTATATAGCGCGGACTTTACCTGAAGGTGTCAGCAGCGCGCTTCACAATAGGAACAGTAATGATGCATGAGGAGAAAAGTACAAGTGAGCATGTTGCAAAGGCAATAGTGACAATTGTGCAAGTATCAAGAGGAAACAAAATACAAGAGGGAGCAAACGATACGTTACGAAAGGAAAAAGTGATATGTGTGCATGTTACAAAAGCATACAAAGTACAAGTAGAGTAGAGGTAAAATATTGCAATAATTGGCAGACACTCAAAACACTAAAACCAACGTTACGTTACATGAGGCAATGGAGGCAATTGTGGATGTTTCAAAAGCAAACAAAATACAAGAGGTAGCAAACGATACGTTACAAAAGGAAAGGTGACGTGTGCATGTTACAAAAGAGTACAAAGTACAAGTAGAAGGTATAATACTGCACTAAATGGCATAAATTCTAGGCGCTGGACACAAATCTATGACACTTGAACGCGTGACTCAGCAGCACAAAACCACATTTTGTAGGTTTTTATTGAGGAAAGGGTATGCGATAATGCGAGGGCCGAGGGGGGAATAAACAGACTGAAAAGGTCAGTGATGATGGGCCAGTATAGAGGGGTAGGCCGCGGCCGCGTACTACGTAGGTTAAGTCAGGGCAAGAAAGATCCAGTTTAGTGGTGGTGAGTCTCTCGTTAATCAGACCTTGCGGGCGCGCCGCCATCTATGGTGATTCATTCAGGTTCAAAAATCAATGCATATTTGCATAGAACATCAGTGCCGCCTTACCTTTCTGCCAGGCCAGGTGAATAACGACGAATGCGACAGTGCGACTCGTGACTGACTCCGTGTCCGTGAGTGACTCGAGTCATGTGGCAGCACTGGCGCGGGGACGAGCGACACGTGCCGACTGCCGAGTCAGCGAGCGTATCAGCGTAGAGGTCGGGAAATCAATGGCCAATCACTACTGCATGGCTTGGCTTCACATAAGCCAGCCACACTGTGATTGGCCATACAAGTGCGGCCACCACCCACGCGCGGCACCATGCAGGCTGCGGTGTCTTAGCCAATCATGGCGCTGCATTAGCAGCGCACTGCAACAGGATTGGGCCAAGAGCAGGGTTACTTCCTGCCCATAATGAGACCCGGGGGCTGCGGTATGAAGGGTCCCTCGCCTCGCCACACCCACACACTGTCTGAGACTGAGTCGCTAGGGGAGGAGGGAAGGTCAAGGTATTGTGTGCGTGTGCGCATGTTCGGGCCAGTCATGACTAGCCCAAAAATTGACATGCGCACACTGCTGCTGCTGCCTGCTGCACTATTCGCGCTGTCAGTCACTCACTGCAGCAGCCCCGCCCCCACACCCTCAGTCCCGTCCACATTGAGTCGGGCTTATCCCGGAGTGCGCGAGTCAGTGGCATAGTGCGATCGATCGATCGATTTCCAAAATATTTATTTTCAATTTTCATAATGTTAGCATGATGACTGTGACTGTGCTTAGTGGGGCAACGCCCCAACGCCCCCAATGGACGGACCGCCACTGATTTTCTGTCTCCTTTCACAGATGTCGAATGGAACAAGGTGCTAGAAGGTCCGATAGGCGTCCCATGTAACATGCTGTTCCATCTTATACCGTACTTCATCACACAGAGGGCATACCTCACGCCAGCGCAAATTAATAAATTCTGTGTTGGGGCGGACGCCGCCTGCCCACGCTGTCTACTGCCGATGCAGACCTGCTACATATGCTGTGAAACTGCCCGAGACTGGGTGAATGTTGGGAGTCGGTAACGTGAACACTAAGCCACTGTAGAGGCCGAGCAATACCTCTAAACTGGGAGACCTGCATTCTGCACCGGCTGTGGGTCACCTCCTGGTTTATAGCGCTAGGGTTGATTGCTGCGAAGAGGCTGTTTACGAAATGATGGTGCTCGGCAGAACCCTCGGCAGCGCGTTTGTGGGAACATTCGCTACAGGATTGGGCTACGGCAGAGAACGTAGCGATGCTCAGGGAGGGACGCATTAGACCTTCGCAAGACCCCAATCGCAGAAAACGGACGCAATATTGCAGGAGCTATTGAGCATTGGTGAGGCTCCAGTGTCCGAAGTGGGTCCACTGGCGCACGAACAGGGTAGGCCCCGGTGTGCAGCCTGAAATGGCCTATCACATTGGCAGTATCCATGCACTGCACCTGTATTGGAATACACCAAGCAAGCCAGAGTGCGGCACCTCCATGCCCTTCGAAGTGCGCAAGCCAGCCCCCAAATGCTACTATAGCATAATAATCTAAACTTCAGTTGTTTAGAGGTGTCCTGCCAACCCATGCCCCCACCCAGTTGCTCGCAGCTACTCCCAACTTCCTTGCCACTTAACACCACCCAACTGCGTTGCAACAAGAGAATAGCAAGAACACATCCCACTGACAAGCGGCCCTTCCTCCAGGGCGCAGCAGTAAGACGTAGGGCGCCCGGTGCTGAGCATCGACCCACGTCCGGCCTGCAGCATGCAATCATTATGCAGCCAGGATCGCCGCTCAATCTCCTCTGCGATGTAGTAGCTGCAATTTCGGAGTTGCTCTGCATTGTGCTATCCATGGGATCTTTGCTTGTGCTGTACTCGTCAGGATGTTAAATGCAGATCAAAACGCTTTTGGTGGGGGGGACATGTCCCAATGACCTCAACTTTTTTTGGTTTTTTTGTAAACAGATTTTTATTACCTTTTCAGTTAAGCAATACAATCCAACAATAATGTCAACTCTTGCTCATCTTACTATTCACAATGTATTCACAATGTATTTTAGAAACTATGCTCTCTCCTCAATGATCTCACCCGAAGCAAGTGCTTACCGGCCAATTCTTATTTATCAGTATTTTATGTGTCATTGCGAATCTTAATCCTTACGACTCAAACACATTTCCTTAAACTTACCCCAACTTCACCCCCCTAGGTGTGTCTCTTTAGTCTTTTACTTACTCAGTCGATTGCTAGGCCGCATAGTTTGACTTTGAGGGTTGCTAAAACCTGAATGTTTATTATCATCATTGTTGTTATCACAGTTGTTTAAAGACACAGACTGTCTACTTCGGACATTACGAGCGGTTTAGTCTTCTGATTTATGGCACTCCAGCAACCAAACTGTATCCCATAGGTGCACCATTGTACTTCTCCTGAGGGCAGTGCATTGTATACTCCCTCACAAAACTGTGATACAGACACCGGTGCTGTAAAATTGAGACGCATTGTTGATTGTGCCAAAAGATTGTATAATGTAAAATACAATAAAAAGATTTAAACAAAAAATAACAAGTATCCCATTATTCAGAGGTTTTTTTTTCCACGCATTGCTCAACGTCAAACCGGCTTTTTAGGTTTTGCGTACACAGCACTTGCGCTGGGCTTGTGAACTCTCTTGTATTTAACATATCTTGAAAGGCCGCTCTTATTTCCCATCTCCAAATTACCGTGTTCAACTGCTTTTGTGTGGAACTTTTTCTTAATAACTTCCCCTGGCTGTGCATATTTACTAAATGCTACTAAAGCTGTTCACACTGTTTAAACCCCATTCGCTGTCAAGATAAAATCTCTTCTCACATAAATGCAGACCGCTTCTAACAGTATGCAGGAATGATTGCTTTTTATTCTTTTTATTACTTTGTTGTGTAAAGCAGATGCTAAAGCCTTAGAACGTTTGTGGCATTTCCAGTCCATGCCCCAGTACCTGCATTTTGTAGACATTATCCCATTGATTTTGACAATGTAATCCATGTGGTCATTATGATCAAATTTTAAATGTTGTAATAAAACATTGCATGTTAAAAATATTACATTATTAAAGTTAATTACAAGAGCTATGCTATATTTTACTCCAACTTGCAGTTACCTTGCAGGCACTAGGGTCATGATTTGAATGGTGCAGCAGGTGCAGTGACACCGGAGCACAAAGCTCTAGGAACCCATCAAAACACCAAATATTGCAATATTTTACTACTAAACAGGCAGTCACAAATGCAGTTATCTTGCAGACACTAGGGTCATGATTTGAATGGTGCAGCATGTGCAGTGGCACAGCGCCCAAAAGCTGTCAGAACTCTTCTAAACAGGCAGTCACAATTGCAGTTACCTTGCAGTTAAAAGGGACTTTATTTGAATGGTGCGGCAGGTGTAGTGGCACCGGGCACCAAAGCTCTAGGGACCCCATTAAACCCAGATAATTGCTAAATTTGAATACTAAACGGGCAGTCACAAGTGCAGTTATCTAGCAGGCACTAGGGTCATGATTTCAATGGCACAGTAGGTGCAGTGACACCTGGCCAAAAGCTCTAGGCACCCCACTAAACACCAAATATTGCTATGTTTTTACTACTAAACAGGCAGCTATGCTATATTTTACTCCAACTTGCAGTTATCTTGCAGGCAACAGGGCCATTATATGAAAGGTGCAGTGGCACCGGCCCAAAAGATGTCAGAACTCCTCTAAACACCTAATATTGCAATATTTTACAACTAAACAGGAAGTTACAATTATCTAGCAAGCACTAGGGTCATGATTTCAATGGTGCAGTCGCACCGGTACCAAAATCTCAAGGCACCCCACTAAACATTGATTATTACTATATTTTACAAATAAATAGGAAGTCACAATTACAATTATATCTAGCAAGCAGTAGAGGCATGTTTTGAATAGTGCAGCTGCTGCAGTGGCACCAGGCCCAACAGTTGTCAGAACTCCTCTAAACACATAATATTGCTATCACATCAGTTAATTCTATTTCACTCTCATTTTTCAAAATGTTGCTATTGCTTACCCGCACTGTACCACTCTTAACAGCACAATATAGGGCCTGTTTGTACAAAAACAAGTCATAACACTTTAACCCCTTTCCTGCTAGGCCCCCCCCCCGTGCTAAGCCTTTTTTGGACTATTTGGGGTAGTTTGCGCTTAGGCCCCTGTAACCTTTTGTCCACATAAGGTATCCATGCCAAATTTGTGTCCTTTTCTTCCAACATATTGATGATTCTTACGGTATCCAGGGTTTGTGGCTTCCCCTGGAGGGGACCGAGATATTGGCCAAAATACAGCTAATTTTGGTTTTTTTAAGGAAACATGGGATAAAGTGCTGCAGAAGAAAGTTTCTGTTTTTTATCTCCAAAAGGTATCAGCAAAGGGTTTGTGGTGCTAAAATCACCATCTTCCAAGCTTTAACGAGCAGGCAGACTTTGTTCAGAAAAAACAACATTTTCTACACAGTTTTGGCATTTTATTGGGACATAGCCTATTTTTTCTAATTTTTGTGCTTTCAACCTTCTTCCAGTTAGTGGTAGAAATGGCCTACACGCCGATTGACCGCAACGGACGCAGATTTCAATCATACCACCGGACTGCAATACTTTCTGGGAAAGGACCAATAACCTCTTCTAAACCAGCTACCGAATCCAAATGCCCTGAGGAAGGCCAGATGGCCGATGTAAAGGGGCGAAACACAAGTTGGTTATAAAATGTTCTCACTTTGCTATGAAACACGACAAAATAAATTGGAATTGATTCCAGGGAACATTTGATTACTTTTACTCGTTCCGACATATCCACCAGTGGTAGAAATGGGTGTGAAAGCAATAATGGATCCCGGAGAACTCTACATTTCTGAAGTGTAGACAAAATTTTGAATTCAGCAAGTGGTCATTTGTTTAGATCCTTGAAGGTTTTTCTATAGAAACTAACAACTGAAATAAAAAAATGGAAAGTGTTTTTTTTTTGCACATCTCCGAAATTGTGGGTACCCAAGCATGTGAATTAGAGGACATTATTCAAAGTGACTTTTTTCACACATTGTCTTACATTTGAAAGGCAGAAATGCAAAGAAAGTCAATTGGTAATAACACTTGTTCTGCTATTCTGTGTTCCCATAAGTCTCCTGATAAAAATGGTACCTCACTTGTGTGGGTAGGCCTAGTGCCTGCGACAGAAAACCGCCCAACACGGAACATGGACCCATCACATTTTTCCAGTGAAAACTGACCGTTTTTTTGCAATGTGCCAAGCTGTGGGTCTTGGACCCTAGCTCAGCCGGCACCTAAGGAAACCCAGCAAACCTATACATTTTTGAAAACTAGACACCCAGGGGAATCCAGGATGGGGTGACTTGTTTGTTGTTACACGGAATTCCTGCAGACCTCAAACTTTGTAAAAAAAAAGAAAAGGAAAAAAAAAAAAATTTCCTCACATTTCTGTGATGGAAAATTCTGGAATCTGCGAGGAGTCAAAGACTTCCACCCACCCAGCATTTCCCAGAGTCTCCCAATAAAAATGATACCTCACTTGTGTGGGTGGACCTAGTACCCGCTGCAGGAAACAGACCAAAATGCAACGTAGACACCTCACATTTTTCCAGAAAAAACACTCTTTTTTCGCAATTAGCCTAGCTCTGGCTTTTGGACCCTAGCTCTGCTGGCACCTATGGAAATGGACTGAGTTGTGTGGCTCTCACCAGATTCTGTTACCCAGAATCCCTTGCTAACACCAAACTTTGTAAACAAAAAAACTTTAAAAAAACACATTTTCCTCACATTTCTGTGATGGAAAGTTCTGGAATCAGCGGGGATCCACAAACTTCCACCCCCCCCATCATTCTCACAAGTCTCCCGATAAAAAAGGTACCTCACTCGTGTGGGTAAGCCTTGTGCTCGTGACTGGAAACGGCCTAAAGCGTACTGTGGAGACTTCAAAATTATCGATTACAAAAAGACTTTGTTTTGCGAGGGAGTCACCTGCGTTTTTGATCCTGGGCTTGGTGGACAGCTAGGGACACCTACCAATCCCAGACATTTCTGAGAACTAGACAACTGGGGGAGTCCAGGGAGGTGTGACTTGCGTGGATCTCCCAATGTTTTCCTGCCCAGAATCTCCAGCAAACCTCAAATTTAGCAGAAAATATAAGGTTTTTCTCACATTTCTGTGTGGGAAAAGTTGTAGGATCACCGGACTGAATAAAAATGGTTCCTCACTTGTGTGAGTGGGCCAAGTACCCGCGACTGAGGCTAATTGTTTTGGGTAGTGGGGACATTAGCATGCCCATTATGATCAGCCCCCACCCCTACATATAATAAAAAATAATAATCCCTGGTGGGCTTTCTGACCCCCCCCCCGGGGTGAGGGGGGGAGATAAAGGGCTATTGCCCCCATCTGCCTCCGGGTGGAGGGACAGTAAGACTGTACGCATTTTTTTGTAGTGGGGGTATTGGCATGCCCATTCTGGGCAGCCCCACACCTGAACTTTGAAAAAAAATCCCTGATGCCTAGTGCACTTTCTGCCCCTCCCTGGGGGCAGAAATACTGTGGCAATTGTATTTGGTGTGGGGGCATATACAGGCCCATTCTGGGCAGCTCCCACCCCATGTATAAAAAAAGAACCTAATACCTGATGCCTAGTGGGCTTTCTGTTCCCCCTCCCCCCCGGGGGCAGATCAGGGGCTAGTGCCCCCCTCTGCCTCCTTGGGGGGGCATAAAGTCTTGTGCATTTTTGGGGGGAGAGGAGTGTGGGGGTATTGGCATGCCTATTCTGCGCAGCCCCCCACCTCTATAAAAAAAATCCCTTGTGTCTAGGGTGCTTTCTGCAGAAAGACTGTATATGCCCATTTTATATGGGGAGAGCAAAGCCCCTTGCCTAAGGGAAAACCAAAGGGGATGATGGACGGAGTGTTGAACATTGCAAACACTCACCCCCAGTCAACTGATCTGGGTTTAATCCATCATCATTCTTTAGCTCACTCTGCCACCCCAGTTCCGACATGGCCATATGCAAATCAGTCTGACCCTGTGCCTCATGGGAGCAGTCCAACCCGAACTGCCAAGCCATGTCTTCCCTGGACAGGAAACAAGCATCCTGGGACCGGTTACTGGCTAATCAGCCGTCATCAGCCAGGCTAGCTTGAATCCAGTGGCAAAGTGAGCAAGGGGCCCACGTCTGGGCATACCCTGCCAACTTAGGGCGAACAAAATAAAACCAAAGAGGATGATGGATGGAGTGTTGAACATTGCAAGCACTCACCCCCAGTTAACTGATGACGGAGTGAGCTAAAGAATTATGATGGATTAAACCCGAATCAGTTGACTGGGGGTGAGTGCTTGCAATGTTTAACACTCTGTCCATCATCCCCTTTGGTTTTGCTTTGTTCGGATCTGTGTGAAAGTCTGCTTCCCTACTCGCACAAGAATTTGGGACTGACGAAAAGTGGTCCACCTATGAAAGTAACTAAGTGTTTGGGAGAGTTAATTTTCTTCTCCAAATTAAAGGTAAAACATATTTATTTATTGTTTTACTGTAGTGCCCTATTTCTGTGGTACTTGGATTCTGAGGAACACTTACATTGTTCATAAGGTGGATTGGTCAGTGTCTTATACTGCATGTTAGAAAAAGTGTTGTCCGTGGCATTTGGCAAAAGATTCTTTAGTCGCATATAAAACATTGCTAAATGTAAAGTTTGTGTATAGAATTTCAATATGTGTCCCACCTTTTTGCAGAGATCTATTGTAATAAATTGTATATATTTGCAGCATACGCTTTACTAAAGTGAATGTAGATATGCAACGTCTGTTGGTGTGGTTTGCTATCTTTCTTAAAAACAAAGCAAAGCATTTGTTCACGCGTGTTCCATTTCTTGTCAGTTTTAATAGACACGTTTTAATAGTTTAATTAACATTTGTTTTCCATGGAGAATGGTGTATTGCTATGTGTTTTTAGCATTGCACTCTGCATATATTCATATAAATACTTTTCCACCTTAACAGCATGTTACTCACTATGCTGAGGGTTATTTTCACAGCAGACACATTGTACTAGTAGATTTAACGTGTGCCTTTCGGAGTGACGGAACCCTTGAGACAAATATCAGTTGAAATCGTGGCGAGGAAGATGTTGCCAACCTCCTTTAGCTGCGGACTGACTTGCTGAATTTGCAACAGCTGTTGGTGTCGCTCCAGCTGAATTACTAGCCCCCCATTACCCCCTCATGAGTCCTCCTCATCCCAGTCCTAACATAGTGAGGCAATCCTCCCTCCCGACATCCAATCAGAATGCTAGAATATTTTTCAAAAAGTTACATAAAGTCCTCCCATCCACCACCATGCCTGTTACTTTTGCTATCTGACGTCAGTCGGAACGCTGGTGTGCTCCTTGTTTCCTGTTGCCGGTTTTCGAGCTGGACAGGCTGGGTCTGCGGTGCTGTGAGTTTTTTCTTTCTTTCTCTGTGTATAGTGTTTACAATGCACTTTTGTTGTACACGGCCGCACCGGTTTTCCGGTCAGTCGCGTTCCTGCTCCTTGGCCAGAACGCGCTCCCCGAGCATGTGCTTGGCTGGGGAGCTTTCCCTTGTGTTCTGGCCTCGGGCCGTTTCAGTGCTGGGGTCTTCTAGCAGCATCCGGCTCCCGCTGCCATGGTTGTTTGTTCTTTGGCTGTGGGGGAGGCGGCAGGGCTGTCCCTTTGGTTTTCCAAGTCTTGTGTTCCACGAGTCTTAATTGCTTGGTGACAGTGTTAATTTGGAGTGGCTGGGCACTTCCTGGTGTGTGCTGGGTTTCCTGTAAGGTTTGCTCTTCCTACTTGTGGCCATGGGTGTTGAGTATTCCTCTAAAGTGCCTGCAACATTTTTATCTGTGCAGCGTAATGTGCTTTTGCTTTTGCGACTTTCCTGGTCTGTTTGCAGGATTTATTTCACAATGCTGTGCAGGATGTGCTGCTTGAGGCTTCTGCGAACTAGGCTGGGGATGTTTTTAATAGGATTGGAACAGAGATATTCAATAAACATAGTTTTCCCTGTCCAACTCCCTTTTTAATAGTTTTTTCACTTGCACTGCACTCACTACACATAGTACCTGTCAACAGGAATACATATGGCCACTCTTGGTCGATTCCTCCTTGGAACTTGTACTCTGCTCTGATCTTGCCTACTACACCGGCCTCTTGGCTAAAAGGAGTAGTGACAGGAAGGAAGGATTACCAAGTGATGACACTGGCCTCCCTTGGCAGTTGATGGGAATCCGCATCAAGAGTACATTGTTCTATTTCTATCAACCACACTCAGAATAGTTGATTATAGCATTCTTCTATTTTTCACCTGTTCTTTGTATTCATTTCCTCATTTTTCCATGACCACCAGTTCACTATTTGTATTTTGTATGTGGGGATGTTTTAGGCCATGGACAATTCCCCTGGGGGAAGCACATACAAGGCAAAGTTTTTCGGACATGTTGATCTCTGTTCGTGCGGTGCTGGGATTTGACCCCCGGTCCTTGTCTGATGATGGGTTTTACTCCCTGTATAGTTCCTCGGTGGTAGATGTCCTGCCTTTTCATGATGTCCTCACAAATATTCTGGCTGTGGTATGGCTTGCTGTCGACATGCAGGGGATTCCGCGCTTTCTGGGGTAGCGGTGTTGCCTGGCAGACTTTGTCACCTAGTTCCCTCTGGTTCCTGTGATCAATTCTGTTTTGTCCTCCATGGCTTCTTCTTCCCCTTCCTCTTCGGAGACGGCTTCCTGGGCTGACCCAGTTGTGCGGGAGGTGGAGTCCGCTCTTAGGCGTTCTTCTGCTACTTCTCTTTTGGGGTGTGTACTGGCGCTTCTTTGGCCTATGCTTCACAGGTCCATTGTAAGGGTTTGGGTACCTGTTTGACTGTGTTCCGGGTCTGATGGATCTCACTCCTGTCTTGGCGCAGATGGAGGTCTTGACTAGGCTTCTGTCTGCTTTACTTTTGTTGCCCTGAGGGCCCTCTCCTCAGGTGCTGTGGCGGCGGTGGCTGTAGGAGATCTTTCTGGACCGCACTTTGGTGCCTTGATGCTGCTCCGACACCTTGGTCCGTTGCCTGCCTTTTGTGGATCCCGGGCTTTTTTGGCTTACTCCAAAGACCGTTTATGCGGAGGAACTTGTCTTTTTTCCATGATCTGGAGTTTTCGGGTACTCTGTCTTCTTGGCCCTTTCCTGGTCGGGCCCATGGTCAGGGGGCTGCGTTCCATTTGGTTCCCGGCCTCTGCAGCGTCTGCAGCTGCCCTTGGGTGTTGGTCAATTAGTGTTCTGCCCAGGTGGAGTCCCCATGGCCTGGTGGTTATGGTTGCGGTCTCTTCCTCAAGACGTTATGTGTTCAAATCCAAGTGTTTCACTGGTTGTGCGTTCCTGTCTACATTGTTGGCGATGTTGCTATTTTGGTGGCTCGGCTCAGTTGTTCCTGGATTGTTGGTCCGGTCTGATTTCTGACTGGTGGGGCCTGTCGGTAATCGATCTTGGTTACCAGATTCCGTTCTGGGGCCGTCCCACTTTTGGACTGTTTTCGAGGTTACCCCGTTGCCCATTGGCCCCCCGATGTGATCTGCCATATTCTCTGGCGTCGGCCTGTTTTTGTCACAGGGCACTGTTGGCTGGTTCCGGTGGCGGTGTGAGACCTGGGGTTCTAATACTCTCTGTTCCTGGTCCCGGCGCCCGTTAATTTCTTCCGTTCGATTCTGAGTCCCCGGGCTTTGAATAGATTGGTGCTGCTGGTTCATTTTTGGATGATCCCCTTGCAGTCCATCGTTCCCCTCATCCTGTGGGCGATTTTTTGGCTTGCCTGGATTTGTAAGTCACCTGTTTTCATGTTCCCATCCATCCGCGGGTCAGCGGTTCCTGCGGTTTGCGATGGACGGGTTCCATTACCAGTTTCTGTTGTTGCCTTTTCGGCCTCTCTACTGCTCCCCGGGTTTTTCCACGGTGTTGGCTCCTGCTGTGGGGGTTTTGCTGAGTCTGGGTTCCCCTGTGTTTCCTTATGTTGCTTTTGTCTGTTTTCTGCTTTCACCCTCCTTGAGGCTCTTCTGGTGGTCGTGGTGTTGATGGCCTTGTTCCAGGTTCTGGAGTTCATGTAGGATCTGGCCTTTCTCATCTGGTTCCTGTTCAGGGACTTTGGTTTATCGGAGGCCTGTTCAACACTTTGCAGGGGGCTGTTTTCTCCCTCCGGCTTGGTTCTCTACCCTATTGACTCTTCTGCGGGTCCTGCTGGGTCGCCCTTCTGCCCCGGCTCGGGTTGGTTGCAGGTGCGGGGGTTGGTGCCTGCCACCACGGCTGTGGTTCCTTGGGCTCGCCTGCGCCTCAGGTCCTTGGTGATTCTTCTGTTGACTTGTTGGGACCCTTCCCATGCAGTTTGCGTGGCTCTGGTTCCTCTCTCCCCTGTTCTGTTTCCTACTTTGGACTGGTGGCTTTGCTCTCCCAACTTGGTGTAGGGGGTATGTTTTCTGCTTCCTTCTCTCCTCTTGTTGGCCTCGGACGCCTGTCCTTGGGGTTGGGGTGCTGCATTGGGGTCCTTGGTGGCCAACGAGTCTGTTGGTTTGTACCGGCTATCAGGTGGTTTGTTGTTACTTGCGCCTTCATGGGGGGTCCAGGTGCGCGTCTCTGTAGCTGCTGACTTCAGTGATTTGTGTCTGGGCGAAATCTCATCTGTTGGCATTGAGGGCTGTTTGTGTTCAGGGGCGCATGGATTTTCATACGGACGGCTTGGGTTACTTCCTCCTGTCCTCTGTTTTGTGCCGTCTGTTCCGGGACCTTTGCCTTCAGATTGAGACTCTCTGGATAGGTCTTTTTGCTTCCCCTCACGAGGCTCTTCTCCCTCGGTTTTGTTCCGTGGTGGTCTGTCCTCAGGCTTGGGGGTTTCTCTCGTTTCCTTGGCCTTCGGGTTTTCTGTATGCCTTCCCTCCTATTTCCCTCCTCTCGAGGGTGTTGCAGCGGATTCGGGGGTGAAGGTGTCTGTGCTGTTGGTTGGTCCTATTTGGCCTCGCAGCCTTTGGTTTCTGCTCCTGCTGGTGGGGGGCAGGTTTGGTTGGCTTCCCTTGACTCCGACTCCGCTTCTGTGTCAGCACCTGTCTTTGCCCTGTCTTTGTCGCTTGTATCTGACGGCCTGGCTCTTGAGTGGCTGTCGTTGGCGTCTCTGGGCTGTTCTTCTGTGGTGGCCTGTGGAATTCAGTTGTTGCATCGGCCTTTGAAACTTAAGAACTGTGGTGCACGTTGGGGCTCTTTTGTCTCCTGGTGCTCTTCTCTTGGTCTGGAGGTTTTTGCTCCTTTGGTGAGTTGGAGTCTGCGTAGTTTTCGGCTTTAACGTCCGGTCTCTCCTGTGGTTGTGCCTTCTTGGGTTTGCCTACTGTTTTGTGGGGTCTGCTGTTGCCCCCTTTTGTGCCTTTGTTGTAAGCTGTTTGTTGTGGTTGTCCGCAACGGTGGATTTTTTGTTGACCGTCGTCTCTGCGCTTCGGTTGGATGAGCTGGGTGCTTTGCTTCTCTCCTTCCCTTATTTGCAGTTTCTGCTGGATGGGGTTGTTTTGCGGCTGGGCCCGGCTTTTCTCCCTGGGTTTCCTCCGAGTTCCATTTGCAGCTGGAGGTGATTCCTTCCTCTTTTGCCTGGGGATGGGGAGTCCTTTGTTTCTTCATAGTTGGATGTTCGCACCCTTCGGTTTTTCAGCCTCTGTGCCTCGGGGATGTCGTCTTTCTCCTGCCCTGTTTGTCTCCTGTGGGGGTGTGGCTCAGGGTTGGTTGGTTTCTCCTTCCGCCTTCATTCACTATGTGCGTTTGGCAGTCTGCCTATCTTGTGGGTCTGTAGGTCTGCCTCCTCCGTCTCTGGTGCAGGGTCGTTCGACACCTTCTGTGTCTGCTTCCTGGGCTGAGGCGGCAGGGGTCTCTGTCCAGGAGTTTTGTAGAGCGGCCTCGTAGCGGTCCCATCACACATTTGTTCTGCATTATCGCCTTACTGTTTTATATGCCTCAGTGGCCGGTTTTGCTGTTTGCGTTTTGGATGCTGCTGTTCCTTAATCATTTGTTTGATTAAGTGTTGTACTTTTGCGAGGATCCCTAGTGTCCTGCGTTTTTTTCTTCTTGGGTCTCTGCTTGGGAGTTCCTCACTATGTTAGGACTGGGACGAGGAGGACCCATGAGGGGGTAATGTCTTGTTATTTACCGGTAATCTATATTACCCCGATTAGGGTCCTCCTTGTCCCAGTCCTGTTCCCTCCCTCCCGCTGTGTTTGTGTATGGACTTGTTAAGAACAGGCATGGCGGTGGGTGGAAGGGGCTTATGTTACTATTTGGAAAAAAAATTGGCGTTCTGATTGGCTGTCGGGAGGCAGGATTGCCTCACTGTGTTGGGACTGGGACAAGGAGGAGCCTAATCGAGGTAATGAAGATTACCGGTAAGTAACAAGACATTACTCTTCATGTGGTCTCATTGCATACAGTTAAAAAACGAGTATATGTGAATTTGCTCCTGGAGACGACCAGGTTGGTTTTAACCATACTGTGAAGGAAGAAACAGGTGCTAGACCTACTTCTGCTGTTTCTCACACCAAACTCAGTTGTGTGTTGTGTCTGCTTTGTTTGATTTTTGTCTATTGTTCCTGAACTTTGAAAAGGTGCGAAGTAGTATGGTGCTAAGGCTGTTATGTTTGTCAGTGAAGGTGTCATTCTGCACCGCCAAAATATGATGCACCTATGTGTTTTGAGTCCCTTGTGCTAGTTGTTTGTCCGTTGTCTGCAAACACTGAAAATGCTGCAGTGTGGTTTGATGTCAAGTGAACACCTCGTGCCTGTGAGGTGGTGTCGTACAGTGACTGGTTCATTCTGTTTGTCAATGTGTGGTTTTCTCCTACTGTGATCTTCAGTGTTGTGTGAACCCTGCTTTTGTTATTTGTTGATTTACCTGTGAACATACAAAATGGTGCACATTGGTTTGGTGCAAAGGGAAACACTGTGTCTCCCAGTGAGGTTTTGTGTGTATCATTGAAAATGTCATTCTGTTCCTCTTAGGCGTGGCTCTGGAACTTGTGTTTGTTCCTTTCCTTTATCCATTGTTAGCGAATACAGAGAATGGTGCAAAGCGATTTGATACTAAGTGAAACAACGTATGTCCCACTAACATGTTGTTCAGGCCGGTGGAGGTGTTATTTGTTCAATCAAGGTGTGGGCTTGGATGTCTGTTTTTGTGTCCTTGGTGTGTTTTGATGACGCTGTGCCACATCAGTGTTTTTGGTGTTTGTGAATAATGGACAATTTCCATATGTTCCACTGATGTGTTGTATGTGTTAGTGGAAGTGTAATTAGGAATTGCTAGGTGTGTGCTTAGTATTCATGCTGTTTGTGAACACCCACAAGTGGTGCAAATTGGGATTCTGCAAAGTAAAATAGTAAATACACATATTTCTCAGTGAAGGGTTTGTGTTGGGTGGGTGTGTCATTTAGGACTGGCTAGGTGTTATCCCAGGCCATCTTTAGGTAAGAGTGCCCTTAAATTTTCGAGTTTACACAGTTATTGCGAACTAATTCTGTGCATGTATGTACGAACATCTGCACAAGTGCAGTCCAGTATTCACAAATGTTTTGAAGTATATAAATCCCTCACACATATACATTAGGATCTCAAATTCTGTCTTAATTCTCCACAACGGCCGAACAGATTTTCACCATTCAGAAAGTCTGCATTGCCATGAAAATGTGGTGACCTTATGTTTGGCGGTATTTTAAAGGACTTTCCTTGGGCAAATACAATTTTAAAGGTGAATGTAAAGCCAGTTTGGGAACTCCCTTATAACTTTTTTTTTTACACCATCTGCACGAAACTTGGTATGCTGTAAGATATCCTTCTGTACGTTTCCAAGTTTGGTCAGGTAGGGTCACTGTTAATATGGATGTGCAATTTAGATTTCCTACAAGATGAGGCATCAACACTCAACTATAGAAGTGCAACTGGACCTCCGTAAGATACATATATTGCAATGTGGTTTGTATTGCATTAGTGACTGTATCGTTATTTGAGAGGCAAATTCTACACTTTGATGAATACGGACAAAACATTTGATTAAAATAGTGTTGACCGCTATGTTTCAGCATGAGGTAGTGGGTGGGGCAATACAAGAGTGAAATAAATTGTTTTAAAAAATAATTTCCGCACAAAACTTTGATTTGTGGTACAGTAAAAATACTGAACAGAATTACACCAAATGTGGCATTAAATGGAACTTTACCCAGTTGAGTGCCTTTGGTTGTTTTGGTGTAAATCCTTTCAATACTGTTTGAGAAACTTGTGTTTAAAAAAGAAAATGTGTTGGGTGGTCCTTGAAGGATTAATCAGCCAAGGACTTTTGTATATCTTGACCATTAATTTTAGAACAGTTTAGGAATCAAAAATGAAAAAAACTCATCACATTTAATGAAAGAATATTTTCTCTAATCGTCCAATAGGGGTTGATTAACTCCGATTCGGGTCCATAAATCTGACCAACCTAAGGTTGTGTGCAGAGGGGGTGACTGTAGGTGGAGCCTATATGCTGCAAGGGTTGTGCACTTGTGTTGAGTTGGGAGCAAGATCTGCCGTCAATCTCAACTGTGCACGGTTGCCAGCAGCTGTTTAGGCACAGATCCTGGCTGTAGACCAGGCCCTGCCACCAACTTCTCCTGCACTTGGCCAAAGGCTGTGCACATGCAAAAAGAACAATTGATGGACAGAATGCTGCACAATGTCAAACATTCACCCCAGCACAGAGATATGGGCCTAAATTCATTGTTTCTTTGCTCCCCATGCCTTTCCAGTTCAGACCCTGCCATATGCAAATCAGTCTTGACCCTCTTCCCCATGTGCACAGCAGGAATTCTGTCTGTGGCTGTTTAGGCACACTGCCTGTGCGAAGGCTAGGCCCTTTTGCCAGCGCCTGCAACTTGCAATCAAATGAATTCTGCAGCAGGATTTGGTTGCCCACCTTCCTCAGTAGGTTTTGCTCTGGTCATTTTGTTTTAGAACTAGCCTGTAGCTTGTCTAGTTTGTTATCGACAGAGGTACGGTCCCGGTATGCTGTTTCGGCATGAAGTAGGCTCCATTTTCGCCTTGTATTTGGGCAACACAGAACCAACTTCGTTCTCCACGTTTGAGTGGCAACCCTCTTTCTGACATGGCCTGGAAGTAAGAGGACTGAGTCAAAGTTCCATGCAATATAAAAAGAAAGCCACAACCGTTCAAGATTGTAGAGAATGAGGAGTGTTGGTAGCAATCCATTCAGAGGAGAGTATTGAATGAGGAAAGTGAAGGAGTGGGGTTGGCATGGTGGAGAAGGGGAAACCATTCAAACGGAAAGCAGAGCAGAAGTGTGGTGGTGAAGGAAGCTATCCAAGGTGACTGGCCAGTCAGAAAAGCTGTGCAGAGGAGGAGGTGTGCCAGAGACTGACACTGTTTGAGAAGAGCGTGAAGTTTTAAAAGCAAGAACAAAGCCAAGGAGAAGGCATGGCAGAGAAAGAAACAATTGGAGGGCATAGACTCCCCACTTTGTAATGAAATGATTATTGAAGAGACACAAAGAGTCCCCTTTGAACATGGTGTCAGGAGAAGGCCATGGTCTGTGTGAGGATTCTGATGTATTTGGTGTGGTCAGAGACTTCACCCTGTAATATACTCACAAAACACTTCTTGGTCTAGTCAGGCTTGCTTGTAAAACCTCTTGTTCAATCCTAGGTAGCTGGGGCTTCAAGCAGCAAAGCTTAAAGGAACTAGTGTAACACATTTTGTTGCACCAAACAGAATAAGAAAGTCACATAAAACAAAAGAAATTCAATACCAGTTAAAATAAATAGTTAATATTTTAATAAATTTGTAGACACCGAAATAAAATCCACTGGAGGGTTCCAGTGATATAGATTTTCAAGTATAACATAAATCTCAGCTTTTTAAGCCAGAGCGCAAACAAGCATTGGTAACCTTAAAAAACGTTTTAAAGATTTGTGTTTGAATTCTCCGGCCCAGACTGGTGACTAATTCTGTCAAGGAGAAGGTCAAAGGGGACAGTAAGGAGTATTTGGACAGTTACCTGGTCACCAAAGCAATTTCAAGTTTAGTTCCATACTTTACAAAAGGACCTCCATGGGCTCAATGGAGTGGTCTTGAGGTTGAGGATACAGAATGCTCAAAGATGCTCTGGACAGGGGCCTTCTTGGGTTTATTCCACGGTTGGGGTGGGGTGACTTGGGCCACAGGAGTCTATGTCCCTCAAAGTCCTCTTTGAGACAGGAGAAGTCCAGTTGCGACTGGGCTACTTGTCTAGTACAGCGGTTTCATCTGGTGAGGCCTAGTGTCCATCTTTGGCAACCAATCTGCACTCTGATGACTCTCCCAGGGTCGGCAGACTTGGGTGCAACATTTGAGCCCTGAGGAGGGGTATTCTTTGCTGCATGTCAGCGGTGATTAAATGTAAGTGGCTACTGACAAGCCAGAATGGACTGCTTCAGCTTTTATGGTCCTGGTGCTGTAATAGTCGGCCGACTGACTCTTGGAGCTCACCTTTTCTGTCAGGGACTTGTCAGCGTCTTTTCCTTGAGCCAGGCACCACTGGCACAGTCCAAGCTTCGCTAGCCCAGAGAGCAGCAGGTGCCGACCAGCGGTGGGCGCAGCCTTTCTTGCAGGGCAGGCCTTCTTTGATCCTCTCTCCAGTCCAGATGTGATATGAGGTTCATGGTGCTAGGGGTGCCATATTTATGCCCAGGAAGTGCTATGGGGGGGATGAAGCAGTCACTAGACAATGGGCTACCAGGTTCCCTTTTGCCTTATGACAACTACCGGCTATATGTGGAATCATAGTCATCTCAGAGAGCACTATTCTGCTAACTCCCAAGTTGTCTGTACCCCTCGCTCAGAATGAGAAGCTTGGTAGCCCACCCTAGACGTGTAGCTATGTAATAAAGATGAAAAGCGATGTATACGAAGCAAGCACTTTATTAGCAACCTCGTACAGGCACAGAGATGTACACACGTCCACAGCTGCACTCCAACTGTTCAGCCCGTGTTCCACCCACCACCACGAGAACATAGAACCCAGAACACTCATGCCTCATAACTCTATTAAAGTGACATCACTACACATCCCCTTTCTTTATCAATGCAAAACCCTTATCCTCTCTTACTAAATAATGGAAAGAAAACCAAAAACAAAACACAAAAAAAAAAACTATACATAAGTAATACAAACATAATCATTAAGTTTCACAGGTTTGAACATTTTCCTCCCAAAACTGCTAGTTTTTTCTGCGCAATTTTGGCTATTTGGATTTAAATTACTACACTCAAGAGTATGACAAAGCTCATTGTCCGTGACACAAGTATCTTCCACTTGAACATTTTCGTTGGCTGTATTACTAATATTGATCCACCAATACTTGTCATAACTTGAACCAGAACTGGTAGGACAATTATCATTAACGCCATCATAATTATTAGCTAATGCTAGTTTGCTCATGTGGTAGATAGATCCATCTTTTAGTTGAACAGTATTTCTATTAACTTTAACAATTTTTCTAGGTTCACTAAATCTATTATCACCTTTGACAATCTTCCTACTGGATTTCACCCTTACCCATTGTCCCACATGAATATTGACATCCTTAACATCATGCTTGTTATCAAAATATAACTTATTCTTTTGTTGAGACTCACACATAGAACTTCTAATTACGTCAATGTCCCAATTTGCCTTCCCACCTTTGTTCATCCAACCAGGATTAACTTTGGAGTGTGGAATTTGTATGCTGAAAGGTACGATTTTGGAAATTTTAACTGAAAAAAGGATACCTGTGAAGCTTCGTCGTCGAACGCCTAACTCACGGCAGTTCAAAGCGCTCGTGCATTGTTGTTGTTCAACTGTGCGGAGCCTCGAGCTGTTCTCGCTCCTATCTCACTGAAGTTCCTCATGCCTCATAACTCTATTAAAGAGACATCACTACAAGCTACCTGTGGGCTACACTCCCACTGAAAAAACAGATTGACAGCTGTTTTTCCCTGTCTGTTCCCGCCGCCATCCCATCTACCTTAGCAAAGGGGCAGCCCCTCTCGAGTATGGTTACCATTTGCCCATCAAAGGCAGCTTCTCCTTTCAAGCTCGCCTTTTGGGCCAGTACCCTGTGTGGCTTTCTGTGAGGGGGTAATAAGACCTCCCTCTGCAACAAGCCTCTGTTGTTTCTGTAATTGGAAGTTGTTCATACTCCTCGCAGGACGGCAGAAGGCTCTCTGGTAGCCAGCATCTGTGAATGGCCACATGAAAAACTGGCCAACAGAGTGGTAACTTCCTACAAGTTGCCTTTCCTTAAAAGTGACATTAAATTCAATTTGTGCATCAAGTCAGGTTTAATGCCACAATTAATTTGATACCTTGAAGTACCGAATTTATGACTAACTCCGAAGTTATCAGGGCTGAGATGTCAGCCTGTAACTGTGCTTGCCAATGGGGCAGCTATTGTTTCCACGGTTAAAATGACAGTGTATGGTTTTTACTGTTAGGACATAAAGTATATGTCCTAATTGATAATATATAGCTCCCTGCCTTAGGGCTTAATAAACCTTCCTTAGGAGACCTACATATTATTAGGGGAAGTGTGTGCTTTGGTATTGATTAGGGTGACCAACCGTCCGTAAATTTCACGGACAGTCCGTAATTTCGGCCCTCTGTCCGTTGTCCGTGAAGGATTCTTTAACGGACGCCATTTGTCCGTAATTTTAACCCCGCAGCGGTCGCACCACCCTAAAGCCGATGTTCCGTCGTTTCCACCCACCTCCCTTCTTGACTCCGATGCTGCTGAGGTCGGGTGTAACAGACTCCGATGCAGTACCAAAGCTCAGATCCCAGCAGCATTGGAGAGGCACAGCGGGATGGCAACCCTCACACCTTCCGCCCTTGATGAGCTGTTAAGAGGTGCTTGAAGGTGACAGAGGGAGAGGCTGCAGCTTCAGGAGCAGGGGCATCTATTCAGATGCAAACAGCCCTGAACGCCTCATGTCTCTGCAATTTAGAGGGGCCTCACACATTCCCTTTCTGCCCAGGGCCCCAAACATCCTAGGACTGGCCCTGATTACACCGAGGCAGCACCTGGTTCTCTGCACAGAGCTTAATTACTGTCACTAAATTGTAAGCAAACTTCGGTTCTTCAAACATGCAGTCTATAATGTAATAAAATAAAGAAATGGCACAATCACACCCACACTGATTAACAAAGTATGGAGGACAATCAGTTAAATCAGTTCTCTTGGAGTATCTCCTTTAAGTACTGTACATCACAGTGGGGGGTGGCAAAACTAACATTTTAGAAAGAGAGACGGTCTTCTCGTTGTCTTGTCCAGGAGGGGGTGAGGAGCCCTACCCCACCCTGCAAGAGACCAAGATGATACTAGAATACTGCATGCCCCACCCCTGTGCCCACCCTGGTAGATCCTGTTCCCCCTCCTGTGATGGCTCCTACCCCTCCCCCCATGGCTCCTGTCCCCCCTGTGGTGCATCCTGTCTCCACCCTGGGTGGCTTCTGTCCCAGTCCTGGAATGGCTCCTGCCGGGAGGGTTAAGTTCTTGAGGGGCCTCTTCTCAAAAAGGCTCAGCTCAAAACGAATATGAAAAGGTGCGCAAGTGAGTAAGTGAAGGGATGGGTGGATGGCTGGATGAATTAGTGCAAGGGTGAATGGATGAATGAACAATTGAATAGATGGATAATGAGAGCGGATGGGTGGATTGATGGGTGAGTGGAAGGATGGATGAGAGAAAAGATAAATAGCTGGATGTATGGGTGGAAGGGTAGCTGGATGGATAAAAGGGTGGATGGATGAGTGAAAGGATGGATGAGTGAAAGGATGGATGAGTGAAAAGGTGGATGATGAGTGAGTGGGTGGATGGATGAGTGAAATGATGGCTGGATTGATGAATTGCTAAGTGCAAGGGTGAATGGATGGACGGATGAGTGAAAGGGTGGATGCAAGGATGGATGAGTGAGTGAAAGCGAGGGTATAAGGACAAAAGAATGAATAGATGAGTGAAGGAGTGAAAGGATAGATGGATGAGAGAAAGGATGGAAGAGTGATAGGGTCAATGGATGAATTCATGAGTAGATGGATGGATGGAAGGAAGGATGGCTAAGTGAAAGGGTCGACGGAGAGAGAAAGGGAGGATGGATGGATGACTGAAAGGGTGGATGGGTGGAAGAATGAGTGACTGGGTGGATGGATGAGTAAGTTAAAGGATGGCTGGATGGGTGAAAGGGAAATGGCTGGATGGATGAGTGAATGGCTGGATGGGTAGAATAGTGGATGGATGTGTACAGATGGATAGGGTGAAAAGGTGGATGGATGGATGAGTGAAAGGATGGATGAAGGGATGGATGAGTGAAATGATAGATGGAATGATACATGATGGATAGGTTTGCAAATGGTTGAATATGTTTGGATATGGCTGGGCTTACTTATATACTATTGCGCGACCTCCTCTGGTGTGTCTGTAAAACTTACCTATTGTCCTGAAGTTTTGTCCTGAATTGTGACCGCCTGTCCTGAATTTGTGTCCTGAATTTTGGCCCTTTGTCCTGAATTTTTACACTCCCCGTCCTGAATTTGCACCAATGCCAGTTGGTCACCCTAGTATTGATTTAATTGGCAAAGCCAAGCTAGCAGTTTAAAATGTCTCTTGCAGGGTGCAGCAGCAGGCTGAGAGTCATGTTGTACTTTGTATCACTCACAGTGGCACAATCAGTGCTGAAGCCCTGGGTGGATACTGTACCTTACAGGCTCTAGTTACCTTTGGTACCATACTATCATACAATAGGGACTTATTAGTAAGTGAACCTATGCCAGTGGTGATAGCCAATTCAGCGTACATTTTGTAAAGTGTTAGAACACTGGCACAGTGGTCTGGTTAGCAGGCTCCAGTGCATCCTGAGTCGAAAAAACAGCCGCATCCCCCCAAATCTATGGGGGTGATCATGCAAAAAAAGTCATTTCCTTACATTCTGAAACATGTATTCAACCTTGTTTGGGCCAAGTGTCACTAATGTAAATAAAGAGCACATGTGGATTTTGTGCATAAACAATTATTGGGCTATTGATCAGATACAGCTGTCACAATCTTAGTGTGGGTAAGGTAACTTAATTAACCATTCACTTGAATTGGGTGGTGGTGAATGCTCTTTCTATATAAACCGTATGATTTAAAGAGGGACTGTTTCTGGCCTCTGTTTTTGAATGGAGAAGCCCTCTCCAAGATGAGTCCATCTGGGTAATTTAAGACTCGAGAGCTCTTAACCAATGGATTCAAACATATTTTTTTGAACTTGTATTATTGAAACCTAAATCAAAAGACACATTGAATATGATCTCTGATAGTCACTTTTTAAACTGCTCCATTGATGGCTGAAGTGGGATCTTCTGAAAACCCATAAAGGCATAAGTCAGTGACCATAGAATGTGTAGTTAGGCAGCTGGTTCACAGACACTTACAGCTTATGTTAGAGCAGAATGCCCAGTGAACTCGACAAGAGAGCTGAGCATAACAAGCTTTAATACGAGGCCAGGCTACCATGGTGATCACTGACAACCAAGCCAAAAACACAGGTATAGACTAACCCATGTTACCGCAAGCCTAATTGAACCTCCTTCTGTGTTACAAATACATCAGCCAGGAGAGGACCTGAATTTGTTTTGTACATTTTGTGACGCTGAGACTAGATGAAAAGGTAAAGTTCCAAAGCAAGAAGTAGATGACAGAATACATCTTCAAGCACTCCATTATCATATCAAGGACCGTGATAGACAATAGTTTTTGCCTGTTACCATTATCTTTCTGGATATAATAGACAAGCTTTGTTTGAACCACTTTCTGGAAGCCTCATCACAGACTTAGATGTGACGGCAGCCACATGCCACTCTCAAGGGTGCTATTAGGATTGCCTTTCCCTCTCACAGGGTCAAATCAGACCTCCATCACTTAAAACTGAAACGAATGGGAAATCCCTTTCACAAGAGGAAAATTCCCACATTCCCCACACCATCTTCTTGCTGCCACAAGGGCCACTTTATTTCCAGTATGGAGATGGAGGGCATATTACTCATTTTTATTCCACAGATGCGGTAAAGAAACCATTGAAGTAGAGTATACAAAAGGAAAATGACATGCAACCGGGGAAAATGGGGGATTCTTCAGCCATGAAATAAAACACAAAATAATGCTAATTAGACCTTGTTTGATATAAGATGTCATCAACTGTTATGCGTCCTAATTTCGTAAACCCATCTGTATGAGAAGTGTACTTTATTGTGGATAACATGAGTCAATCAAGGCTGTAAGTGGTACCCCCATTCATAGTGATACTCCCATTAAGGGACATAACCTTTATTTTTTAGGTCTCGCCTAGCGAACGCAGCGCATAAGCTGCTTCGCCTTGGCGAGACTCTATTGTCGTCGCTTTCGTTCGCGAAGGGAGACAAACCATTTGCGCGCCCGGACAGGCGATGTGCACATGCATGGCGTCTCCCACCGCGTGCTTGATTTATTACGGCTTGGCCGCTCGCTCCCTCTCTGCGCGCACGCTGTTTGCCTGCTCGCGGTTGGTTTTAAAGGACTGTAAAAAATTGAGCCACATTTCACGGATTTCCTGCTCTGGTTCTGGGCTTTTTAGTAAAAAAAAAAGTAAAGTAAATGGAAAGAAAAACAAGTAAATAGAGGTAGGTGTTTAGTCGCGAAAAAGTCATAAATTAAGTGCGCTTTAGATGCACTGCGATTAGCTGGCGATTAGTCTTTTTCCGGCACAGAGGTGTCTGAGATAAGAGGTGAAGCTGCCTGCCAAGTGTGGAGCTAGGATTCCATCTCTTCGGCCCGGGTCTGAGTTATGGGAATGGTTTAAAAACGGTAGAGGTCGGGGTGAGAGAGCGAGAACCAGCGCAAAACACTCTTTTCTTTGATACAGAGACTGACAGGGGCATTGAAAGGGCACGATGCACGCGAGAAAGGGGTGATTATAAAGGCATTGCAGGAGAACCTCATGTGCCTCATGTTTTAATAAAGCCCCTGGCTCGCCACACATCATATAAATCCTCGCAATCAATCCTACACAGACCTCACAAACGCACAGGCACGTCTACACAGAAACACAGTGGCACAAACAAAGGATGCACTCAAAGATACGCCAATCAGACACGTGTGCGCAAGCGTGCACAGGGACACCATGGCGACAGACACGTGTGCATAGGGACAGACATGTTGACAGATGCAAGTCTGCACCCAGACAGACGGGGCGACAGAGTGCACACGACTACATATGACAGCAGACGCAAGAGTGCACACTAACAGACCCAAACGTGCACAAAGACATGCAAACGTGCACGGGACAGACACAGCGACAGTCGCAAAAGTACACAAAATACAGACCTCCCCTGAATCCGAAGTGCAGAGGAGCGTAAAGAGCAGCACACAGATGGAGTCAAGCTCACACTCACAACTACAGGCAGACAGGGAAAGGATGACTAACAGATACAGACAGGCCGACAGTCACAGAGGAAAATTTTTAACAACAGCCAGGGTCACACAGACAAGCAAAGGGACACACATCTAGAAGTGCAGACACAGGCATGTATGAAAAGAGAGTTTTAGATACACACAGTGTTGAATACGCACATACATGCACACAGACATAGGTCTGGACAGACATGCACAGGTAGGCATGCACGCCGCTGCAGACTGCCAGGAGGAATCGGAGACATGTACAGCGAGAAACAATGGTAATACACAGAAGACGAGACACACAAACAACCCTACACAAATTGACTCCTATTTGTATTCTTCTAGACAGGCATTCAGGCGTGGAGGTGCACACGCACGGCCTCTGATAAACAGTGTGGAGTGGGGTGGTGGGGGCACAAGTCAAAAAGCAGACAAAAACAGGAAACAGACAGGGGCCTGCCAAAAACCTACACACACGCACTCACCAATACACGCTCAGGCACAGCCACGCGTGCACTTCATGCACTGCTATGTGGTTTTAGGCAGTGCCGATACACAACCCAGCGGACGAGCAAACATCTCGGGTACACAAAACCAAAGAACAAGTATTTGCAATGCAATAGGTCTAGCATTTACGCGAGTTTGAGCTATTGACTTGCAAATAACAAGGCCTTTCATTTTTGTTTTCATTTTTAAAACATGAATAAAACCCACTGTCATTTACAATGCCAATAGCTTAAACTTGCGTAATTGCGAGACCTATCGCATTGCAAATGCTTGTTTTAAAGCACTGACCACTCCCAATTTGTCTTCACACTATTTTAACAACAGACGCATCCGCAGCATGATTAAAGAAAACAACCAATTTGGAGGGAAGCAATTAAAGGGGATATTTTTGGGGAAAAAATCTTGAGGGAAAGGTGACAGTTGAAATGTCAAGGAACACTCTTATATGGTAGACAAGGTAAGCTACAAACTGCTATCCCTGCCACATATAATTTTGGAGCACCCTTTGAGTTTCTAAGAGCAGGCTAGGAAAGCCCACATTTCTGAATGCCTACCACGGAGCCTTCACTACTAAAGTAAACCCATTTTTAAAAAAAACCACATGGGGGTCTATTTTACAGGATACCACGTAAGGACAAAGATAGTCAGTTAGTGGTCCCTAAATCTTATAGACTAACAGTTCTCCATCTGATCTATAATCTACTAGGAGGAGGTCATTTAGGAAAGCAGAAACATACAAACGAATCTTCAAGTTTTACTGCTCTATGCGCTATTCTGATCTAAAAGAAATGTTGCCAAGCATGCCAGAGGTGTTCATTGTATAATTCAGTATCTGTACTTAAAACCCCTGTGCAAGCCCATGTTATTGTCAGCATCCCATTACGGCAAGTATGAATTGATCTAATGGCACTCATAATAACCCATCAAAAGGGTACAAATACCTATTGATCAGAGTAAATTATACTACTTGCTATCCTGAGCCTATCCCTATAAGGAGTATGTACATCACAGGGATAGCTATGACATCTGTCTTATCAAGAATAGGATGTAAACAAGAAAAGAAATCTTGATGGATCAGGGTGTACTCCCTTTATCCTGAAGGGTATGCACCAAGTCTTATTAGGGTTACACCAAATGTGTATGTCAGTATATCATCCACTTTAAGGATGTGTGGATTAGTAGAATGATACAGTAAAGCACAAAGGTGAGATGTACTAAACACTGGTCACCAAATACTGGCCCCAAATTGCAACTGTTAGAAACTGGGGTGCAAACCTTAGTCAAACAGCAACCACAATTCTAGTCAGGGAAACCCTAAATTAACCTTTGCTCATCCTCGGGTATCTTGACACAGAGCAGTCAGGCTTAACTTGGAGGCATTGTGTAAAGTATTTGTGCAACACTTCAAACAGTAAAACAGTGAAAACATTACACAAAAAGATACCACCCTGGGTTACAAATACAGAACTTAATTTAATAAATAAAAGAAGACCAAAATTACACCTTGGGCCCACTTCCAAAGACCCAGGACTGGGGTGGCACCACTTGGCAGGGCAGACCCAGGTAGGTTGAAAGCCTTTTATGTCCCTGAGACATCAGATCAGGAGGTCAGCCAGCTAGTCCTTGGAGTCACTCTGGAATGCTAGTTCATTCAGTCTCACCCAGGCAAGGGACCAGAAGGCAACACAGAAAGGCAGTAGCCCAGCAAAGCAGCAGTCCAACAGAGTGGCAAGGGGAGTGGGATGCAGTCCTTTGTGTGCAAACTGGACACAGCCTATTCAGGTGTAAGTGAGGTTTGGTCCAGCTCCTCCCTTCCATCTTCCGAGAATGGCCCATCAAGTCACTTCTATGATCCTATTGTGTGTGGCTGTCTAAAGGGGGAATACACAAAGCCCAGCTGTCACCTACCCCAGCCTTATCAGATACAGGCAGCAGGCACAAAATGGTTAAAAACAAGAAAATGCCAACTTTCTAAAAGTGGTATTTTCCAAATTGTAATTTAAAATTCGACTTCACTATAAGTTAGGATTTTTAATTAGTATTTCAGAGACACCAGACTCGTGGGTTTTCTCTCTTCCTAATAGGAAATTACGCTTATAAAATGTAATAAGGTAATCCCAATGTTATCCTATGGTAAGAGATAGGCCTTGTAGTATGAAAAACGACTTTTCACTACCATGACATTTAAAACTTAAACGTACATGTCTTACCTTTAAATAATTGTACCCTGCCCTCTGGGTTGTCCAGGGCCTTCATTAGAAGTGACCTATATGTATAAAAGGGGAAGGTTTGGGCCTGGCTAAAAAATAATTTTGCCAGGTCGACATGGCAGTGAGAACTGCACACACAGGCTCTGCAGTAGCAGGCCTGAGACAGGGCTTCAGGGCTGCTTTAGTGGGTGGCACGATGAGTGCTATAGCCCCACTAGTAGCATTTAATTTACAAGCCCTGTGTACAAGGGTTACCACTTTACTAGGGACTTATATGTAAATTAAATATGTCAATTGGGGATGAATCAAATGTTACCTGGTTCAGGGGAGAGAGCACAGACAGTTTAGCACTGAACAGTCAGTTGTTGGTTTAGTGCACAGAGTCCTAATACCAGCAAAAACAAGGTCAGTAAAATGGAGGGAAGCAGGCAAGAAGTTGGGGGTATGAGCAGCCCTTGGCTGTCTATTCCGACCAGTGTGGAATTCTGTGAACTCATGTGTTAATAGGTTAGTTCACAAAATTCCAAATCGTAGTGGGTCACAATCCGACCTACCTCATAAATATTCATAAGGTGGTTTGCAAATTGTGACTCACCGCGATCGGTGGCCATCACAGGGATGATTGCATTCTGCGGTCGGCAGACCACCATGTCTGCCATAGTTTTATATTTTATTTATTCTTTTTCAAATGCAGTCTGTTGTTTTTCTTAAAGGAAATAGGGCAGCATTTAAAAAGAAAAAAAAAAAAGTTTTAAACTTATTCAAAGTTTGTTCGAGAGTAGACAGTGGTCTCCTGGACCAATGCCTCCTCCAAAAGAATTATTTTTTTTACATTCACAACTGGGAAGGGGCTCCATAGGGGCTCTTATTCTTTTGTGAATGGATTGCCACTCCATTTTCGAAATTGGTAGCTCCTTTGACAGTTACTCTGAAAGTGACACCCATAACTTACCAAATAGCACTATCTAAAAAATAATAATTACAAATCTACCAAGTCAAGTTTAAAAGCAAAATAGGTAGTAGTACAGCCAGACCTAGAACTTTTATAGGGGGGCGAATTATTTGTATTGACCACATTGCTTCACATTACATCATGTACCATTACCATGCACACATTTATACTGCACCATCCGCATGACCATGTACTGCTATGTCCTCCCCATCTGTGGGGCGCAATACATCTGCAATGTTGTTTAAGTTTTTAATATTAAACAATTAAAAATAAACAAATAACATTAGACTTCTTCTTCTCTCTCCACCCCCCCCGACCTCCCCCCCCCCCCCCCGGTGCATGGCTGCATACAGTAGCACTATTTGTTTGTATGTGGGCACTCAGAACTCAGATCAGCAGGCATAACTAGTTTAAAATGTGTGTGTGAGAGGTGTCGTTATCACCTACAGCTTTAGGTACCTGCGAGGTGTGTGTGGACTGCTGTGTGGGTGTAGCTTCATCATTGCCCTGTGTCGGTACCATGGACACTTCTTTTAGCATTTGTCCTCATTCCATCAAATCACTTTCAGCGTTCTCATCCATTCTTACTGCCCCAAGGCGACATTCTTCCGCCATTCCCCAATCTCTCATGCCATCTTTCCATTTGTTCAACGCGGGGGGCTCAGAGAGTATCCAATATATCGCAATCTGTCTCTTTGCCAGGACTAGACCCAAGATCAAGAACCAGTGTCCTATCCGTGTCCCCTTTTTCGGTGCTGGAAAAATACCCAATAAGCACCTTTTTATGGATACTTCTATGCGCACTGCTGTTACAGTGCGAAGAATCTGTACCACCCGAGTCCAGTATAATCATAAGTGTACGCAGTTCCAGGTCATGTGTAAAAAGGTGGCGGGGTCCAAGCTGCATCTTGGGCAGCAAGACATGGCTCCCATTATAAACCGCGCTCAAAGCTGTGGGGTTATGTATGTGCGATCAAATAATGAAATTGGGTGAGCTTAAACTTAGTATTACTGGTTGCTTCAGCCACCTGTGCTAAGGCTCTTTTCCATTCGCCTTTTGTCAATGGGATAGGTAGAACCTCTTCCCACTTCCCCCTAATAGCAGATAAGTCAGCCATGCGGTCTTCCTTTAACGCTTTATATATGCGTGGGATCAGACCCCTGCAGGAACCTGGATCTAGCAGTGTCAATAGTGTGTGTTACTCCTGCGGTTCGTCCGGGAATTTGGCTCATATCTCTTGGACCGTACACAAAACTTTGGCATACTACAGAAAGTTTCCCCCTGGAACCAGTTCTGTGCCTCTTCAAAAGTCAAAAAGGCTCCATTCTGATAAAGATCCCTAGCCCTCTCACATCCTCCCTCTTCCCACCTTGAAATGTTCATAGACGCCTGGATACTCTGAAACCTCAGTAACCACCGAAGCGGCAACGCACTAGTATTCGGTGCCCTGCAAAGGACCAGTGTGACGGCTAGCTCCCAGGCCTCTGCAACGAGATGCACTATGTGTGGACAATCTCTTGGGGCCTTCGATCCCATCATAAGGAACCACTGCAATTGTATCCCCTGATTCCAGACACCCAGTAGCTCTTTGTCAGCCATGCGACCCTCCATGCACCATTGTGCTGCGTATTGTAATAATCCTACTATGTAGTACAACCTGAGATCAGGCAATCCGAGACCTCCGGCGTCCATGTCCAACTTCAGTGTTTCTAACTTAACTCTACTTCGGCCCCCAGCCCACACCAGCGAGATTAGTAGACTATTTAGTACATCGAATGTGGGTTTCCGGATTTTACAGAAGGAGTTCTGCAGGACATATAGGCAACGGGGGAGCACCACCATCCTTGACAGAGCCACTCTCCCCATGATTGAGAGTGGGAGCTTGTTCCATAATTGTATGGACACTTTTAATCCTATGATAACTTTACCCATATTAGGTCAAGGTCAAGGTCAAAGGTTTGCTTTATTCGGTTAAAATTTTAAAACCATCAAAGCACAAGACAAAATTTCATGGTACGGGTAAATGCAATTACAAATAATTCACACAAAAATAAATACTATACATTTTGGCACTAAATACAATAAAAGTATGTCTTTCAATTAATTCAACCATATTGCAAATCTATAAAATCATTTCTACTTCAACATTCCATCTTCAACAGTTATTAAAAACAAAAGGGGGGGGGATTACTGAATGGGCTAAACCCTATTTCTACACCTAATGGCCCCAACGATGAAGCTAGCAACCCCAAAACAGACCAAAGGAGACTCCAACATTTGTAAATAGGCCAAAGCATGCCTCTCTTGCTCAAAATAACGATTCTTAAAAATCGGGAGAATATGTTTTTTACGCTGTGAAGAATAACATTTACAAAAGAATACCATGTGCAACGTATTTTGTTCAGAAATGTTGTCACAAGGGCAAGGCCCCAAAGTACCCTCTTTGAAAAAACCTTTGGGGTAGGCCAATAGCCAGGGAAGCATACCATGTTTAAACCTTATTAACAAAAACAGATGGAATGGTTTGTTTATATAGGTTAAGTATGGCTGGATCTCACAACCTAAACTTAGCATGACAAACTTCCTAACTGCCGGCTTCCCCAATTCATCTCCTTCCCTCAGCAACATCACTCTGTTCAAAAATTGGGTCTTAAAGGCCTTTATTTTCACCTTGCTCAGCGCACATGGACTGTCAAACAATTCGAGACAGCCAAGTGACTCCAGGTTGTTTTTAATGTAACGAATCCATGGGATAGACATAGCTTCATCAAGGGACAAACAGTCTTGAATAATTTGTTGGTTTAGATTCGGAGGCTGCTGTGCCCAAACTCTAAACCAACCTAATAGTGGAGCCACGGAAATTTGATCAATAAGATATCCCACCTCCAAGTCCTCATGTATGTTAAAAATTGAAGCAGAAGGGGGAAGAGACAACAATTTCCGATAGAAAGTATTTTCTACTATTTGGATGTCAGGCGAGGCCTTATAACCCCAAACCTCGCTACCATATAGGGCCATGGGAATACACTTAGCTCTATAAATCTTCATAAGAGCAGGGAGCGGTTTACACCCCAAACGTTTTGCAAAGCCCAACAGCGCTCCTGTTGCTCTAGCAAGGGTATTCTTTTTCTGAGCACGTTGCATGACCCAAGATCTTCTATCGTCAAATACGATCCCCAAGTATGGGAAGGTCTGCACTTTTATTAGCTCCTGCCCATTACAGAAAAATGTAACCCTTTTCGCCCTCCCCGTACCTATTGACATAGAATGTGATTTTTTGAAATTTATTAATAAGTCTAAGGAGACCATACAATCATAAAAACCATTTAAAAGAGCTTGTAAACCTCTCGCGGTTCTTGCCAACAAAACAGTGTCATCGGCATATAGTAACGCAGGGATCATTTTTGAGCCGGCTATAGGGATATCTTTACTAACCGAGGTTAAAACCGCACCCAAATTATTAATGGAAAGCAAGAAGAGCAGGGGGGCAAGAATGCACCCCTGTCTTACCCCGCGCCTTACCTGCCAAGCATCTGACAGACTCCCGTCTTCACTATAGCGGACGGCTGCGGTAGTGTCCTCATGGATAACAGCCAAAAATGAAATCAATACTGGGTCAAGCCCCAAAACAGCTAGTAAAGCCCATAATTTTTGCCGGTTTACAAGATCGAAAGCAGTGGACAAATCCATAAAAGCTAAATGAAGGTCCCCCTGCTTAGCGACCGTGTATTTCCCAATAATTAGATGTAAATTAAGGCATTGACCTACAGTACCCTTTCCTTGTCTAAACCCGTATTGTAGGTCAGAGATTATGGATTTATCCTCCAACCAACTTGTTAAACGGGCAAGGACAACTTTACCCATTACTTTCGTGGCAGAGTCCAAGAGAGAAATAGGCCGATAACATGCCGGATCTTCTCTTGAACCTTTTTTAAATAGTGGGACAATAACAGCTTTGCCCCAGGAATTAGGAACACCGGCCTCAGATGCCGCATTAAAAACACAAGTTAAAAGTTTTGCCCATAACCTTGGATCTGCCCTATAAAGGTCCGCGGGGACTCCATCCGGTCCTGGAGCTTTACCTTTTGCCATTGACTCAATGGCCTCCAGGACTTCTTCTTCCTTAAAAAGGATTCTTGAGGCTAATGTACTATCCGCAAAGTTTACTGGGTTAAGTTCTTGAATCTCCGAGTAAAGACCACTGAAATGAGCCACCCATCTATCTGGCGGGATAAGGCACTCTTTGTTAGTATTCTCCAGTTCATCGAAAAGTGGACTATTAATCACCTTCCAGAACTGGATACTATTTTTCTGAACACTTGCGTCTGACAAATCGTCCCATGCCTTGTTTCTTAACTGAGTTTTCCTGTCTTTTATTGCTTTTTTATAACATCTTCTTGCCTCTGCAATCTTACTTGGGTTTTTACCGGGTTCTTTCAGTGCCGACAAGAGAACGGAGTGAGCACTAACACAAGCATGGTCAAACCAGTTTTTAAATTTCTTGGGCCTTGGTCTCCCATGACTGGTAAGATTGCCCACAACTTGTTTAGTTATCCTATCGAAGGCACCAAGAATTTCCCTCGGTAGCGCCACTACCGAAAGACATAGACTAAAATCCTCTTTATTGCTTTCATATAAGTTTTCAAGGAAATCAGCCGGGGTGATAACATCCCATCTCAGTCGTCTTCCCTGGCTAATAGACGCTAAGTTTGTATTGGAAATCAAAGGCAGTGAAACATCTTTCATCAAGGCCTTAACTTTGATTTCCACAGTGAGAGGATTATGGTCACTTAAAGCATTTTGAGTAACACAAAAAGAACCCAATAAATCCTTCAAAAGGCGAGATACGAAGATGTAATCAATCGTACTACAACGGCCTTGACCCGTGAACGCAGGGACAGGAACCAACAGGTCTTGAACAGGCGTATATAAATGATAAGCAGATACCATACTCTCTTAATATATCCCGCCTTTAGAGTGTTCAAAGTGGATAGCCTCTTGCGGGCAAAGATCATGATTGTTATTGCCAAAACAGTTAAGACGACATACATGAATATTAAAATCGCCAAAAAGTAAAAGAAAATAAGGTCTAACATTCATTGCATCATACTCGTCCAAGAATGTGAACAGTGCTTTGAGATGCTCTAATTCATCATGCCTAGTAAATGAATTATAAAAATGAACCACCAATAATGATGGCAGGTTAACACCTTCCATTTTCACCGCTAAAATATGTGAGGAATTGGTCACTAACAGCTCCATACTATATAGTAACTTTAGGCTGAATAATAACAAAAGACCCCCTCGTGGTCTCCCCAAAATAGAAGGCACAGCATATTTAATAAAAGACTGATACCCATCCAAATAGTAGGGGTCTGTAGCCTCCCATGTTTCTTGGAGGGCAATTATATGATAAGTAGATAGAAAAGCCCTCCAATTTTGATCGCCTTTTTTAGAACGCAAACCCGCAATGTTCCATGATAAAGTAGTAATTATATCCATTGCTGGAGTACCCCCTACGCACCCTAGCTCTTGTATTATGCTATTTTCCAAATTAAGTGAGAGAGATTGTGAATCAACTTCTACTCCGTAAATAGGCAACTCAGCACTCAGATTTACAGGATCAATAGTAGGAGCTATACCACTCCCAACTACAGGAGCTTCCTCAATACGCCTCTGAATGGCTCTTTTGTCGTACTCTACCTGTAGATGTAACATTTTATCTGTTGAATCACTAAAATTAACCATATTTTCCTCAGCAGGTGCCCTGGGGGATAAAGACCCAGGGAAATTAGAAAAGACTACTCTAGATACATCATTGTGGGTATAAACTCTATCAACCCTGAGTCAGTCGTTAACATCTAAAGTACTAAGGACCTCATATCTATTACTTAATGCCAATAATTTACTTGCAGGGGCGTACTGAAGAGTATGCTCTCTCATTCCGGCAGGCCCCAAAAAATGAGGTGGATAAAAAAAGCCCAATGGGAGAACATTAACATAGTCCTGTTGTATTCTAATAGACCCAGCTTGCCTCAAGATGTGATCTACTATATCAGGGGAACTAAAATTCACAACAACACAATCACCCTTCAGTGTCTTATTGGACTTCCCCACCCATGGAACCCTTCTCACCATTTTAAAACAATCATAGAGGTGACTCCCCAAAACTGTCTTACCAGCCAAATAGTGAAGGGCTTTATTTTTTAAGGAGGACCAATGCTCTTCCTTGCCGTCACAACTTTTCGGGACATTGGCCAAAATAACAGTATATGGGCAGGCCTCCGGTGGCAAGTGTAATGGGCGTTCCTTACGAGTAAACTCCCCCGTGAACTTAATCTTTCAGTGTGACCCCTCAACCCGGGACTAACATCACAGTTTGTACCCAGAGCAGGTAGTAGGGGATTTGTAGGGCCAGCACCAGGGGTCGTCATAGACTCTACCAGTTCAGACACTCTAGATGTCACTACACTTAGGGGGTGGAAATCAGATGGATTATGCCTTAACACCGGTACTTTCTGACCCGCTATATGACGTTGAATGAGAACAAGTCTATCATCAATCTTACTAAGTATATCCATGACTGGCGATATGATCGCTCTCAATCGCTCGTCCATAAGCTTAATCAAATCGACCGACATGTCCCCCATGGTAACCACATCCCCTTGAACAATATGCTCAATAAGCCCATTGCCCTTATCAGGAGTTGCCTGTGCCACCAAACTACATTCTGGTCGAACCAACCCTTGAACAGGATCTTTAATCCTGGGTTATTTAGCTTGTTGACGACCTCCTTTGGGGGCATGATTAGCTTTTCTCTTTCCCTTAGATGCTTTAGCAGGGGCAACAGAAGGGATCTTTAACTGCCTAGTTCGTGTGGTTGGAGGGGAAAGAGAGGGGCTAGGGACGTTCATAAAAAGGGGGGCTATAACAAGACTGGGCTCTAATACAGGCCCAGAAGGAAGAGGATGGGTAACCTGTGTAGAACCAAAATCTGCAATAGAATCACCTTGTTGTAACACTGCGTTAAACTGGGTTAAAGGCTCCAATGACAACCTTCTTTCCACCATTTCTATTTCTCTTGACACGGCATTTTCAGCTTTCTTTAGATAAGCATCTAGTGTCCCTGACCCCCCCCCCGCTATAGAGCCCTTATTGTGAATTTTCGCTATAGCGTATACTAATCAGAGACCTCAATGCGTTTATGACCACAACAGCCAAAAGTCCTTGAAAATGCAACCCTTAAAATCCAGCAGGATGTTGAAACACGCAGTCTCAAAGTACGTCTAGGACTCGTTAGAGTGGTGGCCCAGTCCAGCCTTGTACAGCCCCGGACGGCTCAGCCCGGCGCCGCCCGCGCGCGGTCCCGCGACGCGGAGGGTGAGCTGGATTATGTAGCGCCTCCAGGCGCGGGTAGTGGGCGGGAACTTCCGCCCCTGAGAGCAGGTGTGTCTGGGTGATGTAGTCCCCCTCCTGACCGCGGCCGCGAGGGTGTCAAACGCGGCGGCGGGAGGGAGACACAGGTAAAGACAAGCCGGTAACAGGAGTCCACAGGAGGACGAAGAACAAACTCACAAGCCTCCAGATACGCCACAGACAGGTGAGAGTCCCCCGCTCCACCGAGGGTGAGCTGGATTATGTAGCGCCTCCAGGCGCGGGTAGTGGGTGGGAACTTCTGCCCCTGAGAGCAGGTGTGTCTGGGTGATGTAGTCCCCCTCCTGACCGCGGCCGCGAGGGTGTCAAACGCGGCGGCGGGAGGGAGACACAGGCAAAGACAAGCCGGTAACAGGAGTCCACAGGAGGACGAAGAACAAACTCACAAGCCTCCAGATACGCTACCATATTAGGGTCAAACTGTGTCTCTGGCTGATGTGCTACCTGAATGCCCAGGTATCGAAAATGTTCAAGTTCCTTGTCCATTTCTACTTCAGGGAGGTCTTGGGGAGGACTCCGCACAAGGGCATCCAACAGGAACAATATTGTTTTCTGGTGATTAATTCGGAGGCCAGAGACCACACCAAAAGAGTCCAGCACCCTAAAGCATGCCTAGATCGCCTCTTATGGCTGTCTAATATACAAAAGGGTCTGCATATAAAGAACCCAAGTGTGTTTGGCCGTCTACCACTATACCCCATGGTGCCGTGTCCCTCCGCAGTCTCACCGCTAATGATTCCATTGCTAGTGCAAAAAGAAGTGGGCATAGTGGGCACCCCTGTCGCCTGCCCCTTTCTATCCATATAGGCTCTGACACTTGAATCCTGTTTCGCACTCAAGCTCTCGGTTGGTGGTAGAGCAATTTAACCCACGCAATGTATTCTCCTCCAAAACCCATTCTTCGCAATATCTCCTAGAGAAATTCCCATCCTAGCGTATCAAAAGCCTTTTTGATGTCCAAGGCGACCACCGCAGCTCGTAGACCGCTATCAGAGACCGAATAGAGGACGTGAGACAGCCTTAAGTTCATATGCGTTCCCCTCCCAGGTATGAACCCACACTGGTCTTCGTGCACCAATGAGTGCACCACTTTTTTCAATCTGGTGGCCAAGACCTTCGCTAGTAATTTGGCAACCACTCCCAGCATGGACAAGGGTCTAATCGCAGCTGGGTCTTCTGTGTTCTTGCCAGGCTTGGGGAGCATCATTATCTGCGCCTCCCTCATAGATTGAGGCAGATTTTCAGCATTCTTTGCCTCCTACAACTTTTCCAGCAGACGCGGGAGCAGAATTTCTGCGTATGTCTGATAAAATACCACCGGGAGCCCATCCGGGCCTGGCGATTTGAAGTGAGCCATACTCTGCAGCGCCTCCTGCAGTTCCCCAGCTGAAGCGCAGCCTCTAACTCCTCCCTTTGTTTGTCTGTGAGACGTGGAAGGGGGACATCTGAGAGGTAGTCCCCCTCTACTGGGGCCTCAAGCCCCGGGATTTCGCGATAAATTTCAGACAAATGGTTAAATAGCACAGAGTTGACCCCGGTCTGCGTAGTAGCTATGGCATCATCAGGGCTCATCAATGTTAATATCAGCGTGGACGGGTGCTCACATTTTAACAGCCATGCCAATAACCGTCCAGATCGTGGCCCTCCCTATGCAATAAATGTCGATATTCCTGGCGGACTAGGCAGTCCAATCTGTCTCAAATCATCCCAACTCTATGCTGTGCCTGCAGGAGCGAGTCATTGGGGGTTGTCGAGACCTGCTCTTAGCGCTGAATTCTAGCCAGCCGGTCTTTGCCACTGTTAGTTCCATCTCTAATCGTCTTCTGGTGCCTCCCACTCTTGATAGACAGTCTCCTCTAGTGACCACTTTAAAAGCGTCCCACTCTATGCCTCTGGTTGCAGTAGTTGTCCAGCTGGTGGCAGAGTAACTAACAACAACCTCCCTGAGTTCTTCTCTGAATACCGGGTCGCGCAATGCCGCTGGCTGCAATCGCCACAGTGGAACCCCTGGCCTGATTCTCCTACGTCCCCACTCCGGAAACACCTGGGCGGGATCCGGTAAAAAATGGTCCAATAATTCAGTCTTAGTTATGGCAGCACATGCCTCCCGAGAGAGCAGGAAGCGGTCGAGTCTACTTTACCCCTCCCGGGCAGGGGTGTAGTAGGTATAGCCTCGCTCGCCTACATGGGTATCGCGCCAAATGTCTACACAGTGGAGACTTCTCATTATTTCACCGAAGGCATTTGTCATATGTAGTTTGGTATGTTGTTTCTGCGGATATCTATCTAGTTGGCCGTTTAGGACGCAGTTAAAGTCGCCCGCTGTTCTGCTTGGGTTTTCGGATCAGATAGAACCCGCTCATCAGAGCCTCACTAACCCAGCCAGAACGTTACCCCCTCCCTAGAACCTGTTTACAATAGTGCAACCACATATATCTACCACCTAAGGACAGGGGATTCCTACTATACATACCAAGACCTCTTATAATCGGCGGCCTCGCGATCCCACACTGATCCAGACCTCTCTGCCCATACGACAGTATCACAAGTGGCGGCCTCGCGATTCCACACGAATCCAGACCTCTCTACCCAGACGGCAGTCTCAGCACGATCGGCGGCCTCGCGATCCCATACGGATCCAGACCTCTCTGCCCATACGACAGTATCACAAGTGGCGGCCTCGCGATTCCACACGAATCCAGACCTCTCTACCCAGACGGCAGTCTCAGCACAATCGGCGGCCTCGCGATCCCCTACGGATCCAGACCTCTCTGCCCATACGACAGTATCACAAGTGGCGGCCTCGCGATCCCACACGGATCCAGACCTCTCTACCCAGACGGCAGTCTCAGCACAATCGGCGGCCTCGCGATCCCATACGGATCCAGACCTCTCTGCCCATACGACAGTATCACAAGTGGCAGCCTCGCGATTCCACACGGATCCAGACCTCTCTACCCAGACGGCAGTCTCAGCACAATCGGCGGCCTCGCGATCCCATACGGATCCAGACCTCTCTGCCCATACGACAGTATCACAAGTGGCGGCCTCGCGATTCCACACGAATCCAGACCTCTCTACCCAGACGGCAGTCTCAGCACAATCGGCGGCCTCGCGATCCCCTACGGATCCAGACCTCTCTGCCCATACGACAGTATCACAAGTGGCGGCCTCGCGATCCCACACGGATCCAGACCTCTCTACCCAGACGGCAGTCTCATGCGACAGTTCATCCTATGATCACCATATCATACAAAAAGGGAATCAGTCTCACTATTCATCAGATCACACAAGGATTGCCAGTTCGAGCATAGCCTGTTCTCAGGTTCGAGGGGCTCCTCTTTCCCCTATTCAGTTACCACTTACCTGATCAGGGTTAACATCTGTTCATGTAGCCGCAGCTGACTAGAAGAATAGGCTACCCTCTCATACAAGAACACACAGCACATGTTGGTTCACTACAAACTGGGTACTTTATTACTCATTACATACACAATCACATAACATTACAATATAACACATAACCTACAAAGGAAAGTGAAAGATCAAGTTGTACACTCTAATAAGAAAGGGTCGACATCACCTTAGTAGTATGTAGCCTGCACTCAGTGGTCATCTAGGTTCCCTTCTCGTCTGTGCCTCGGCTCGCCTGGAATCACCCTTCTCCGAGTCACTGGGACCTCTTCCTTATCGGCTACTCTCTCCTCTCTGGCTATTCTGCTAGGAGAGCATCTGTCTCTCGGTTCTTCTCCGCCTTCAAGATGGCGTCTGTCTTCCCTGGAATAAGTAGTAGCTTTACTGCTAACGGCTAGATGCCGCCTACGGACTGAACATGTAACTGCCTCAGACTTTCACTAATATAGAGGTGCGTTTCCTCATGGAAAATTCCGGCCTGTAACCTGCCGCCCACCAAATTCTCGTACCTCCCTGTACCAAGGACACGTTCCCAGCCGGCCGGCCTGATGTAGTGTCTTCGGCATGAAGAAAAATACAATCCTTCGATAAGGGCCGGCCTGGACCGGTTCTCTCCAAGCGAATAACACCTCATAACTAAAACATTACGTTTGACCTAGAAGCATCCCAAGCTGCCGGAGCAGAAAGAAAGATGGAGTCTCTCCCGTTTGAGGCCTACCAGGCCTGAATTCAGCACAGCTCCGTGAAATACCCTCACTACAGGACAGGTTATCCCTAATACTAACGAATCTATCCCCTAGGCTATGTGTGCGAGCCCTGATCTATGGGGAAGAGCACAGAATCATGTCGAAGTGCCTAGTAAATAGGCTCCATTCACTACTCTAACCCTTAGACTTGAATGGTAAGAGACTGAAGTCACATTTAATCATCTTCTCCTCACAAGAAGGCCGGGAAAATCGAGCAGAACACCCGCCCATATCAGTGGAAGCCCAATATACGGGAGAAGCAGAGTTTCAATATATTTTTTTTTTTGAAAAACCTTTATTTTAGATCAGTGACACAGCTATCCAGCCGACAACCCGGAGGTACGGCAGCTTTAGAGATTCAACACATGCTTGCGTCCACATATCACTGACAGGAGAGCCAAAGGTTCTATTTTGCATAAACATAAATACAACCCTAAACACAAGCAAGGCGAAAGGTGCTGTAAACACCAATAGAGGTTCCCATCAGGGGGGACGAGCCCCATCACGTCCAACAGGCACAGATCTATAGTAAGGGAAAGGAGGGAAAGGCAGAGACTCTAGAAACAATCACATATCAGCGGGAAAGTCAAAGCCGGAAAAAGACTAAGGGGAAAGTTGCTCCTCAGGCGAATCCGGGTCGGGGGGCAGGCATATGTCCCCTCTGTACTGGTTCCATGGCCCCCACACAGCATGCCATTTCCGAGGGCGCCCCCGAGCACAATACACTGTCTTCTCCCTAAACATACTCCAGTCCATGTTTTCCATCCACGCTGTCAATGTGGGCGGCCTATTGGAGCCCCACAGCCGAGCGATATCGCGCTTGGCTACCATGTTCCCCAGGGTCACCCACTGAGTCTGTGCCGCGTTGTGGTCAGTAGGACTCCAGACATTCAGGAGACAACATCGCGCCTCAGGCTGCATAACAATTCCTGTCACCTCCCCCATCACCTCGTGGACTCGCCTCCAGAACTCCATAATCGCACTGCATTCCCAAATAATATGGAGGAAGGTACCCACCATACCACAGCCTCTCTTACATAGGCCCTCCTCAGAGAAACCCATGTGGACCAACCTGGGCCCCGTCACGTAGACCCTATGGAGTATTTTAAGCTGCACCAGCCGCAGGCGCGTGGGGATAGCGACCTCTTTGGGAGAAGAAACTGCGGACTGCCAATCCTCATCATCTAGTTCAAGGCCGTCCCTTATCCCTTGGGCGCGTAACCCTAGGAGAAGATCCGCCCGAACATTGATAAGCTTCTTATAAATGAGCGAAATCGTGCTCTCTGGCATGTGACCATCCAGGATCCGATCCTCCAACGGAGAGGACTCGGGCACCTTCTCCCCCTCCACAAGGACTGACCGCAAGGCGTGGCGCACTTGTGCATATCGGAAGAACTCCGTGCTCCCCAGCTCGTATTCCTTCTGCAGCTCCTCGAACGACTTTATCCTACCCTTAACCAAAAGGTCTCCAACCCTGGATATGCCGATCAAATCCCATTTCTCGAACCCTTTTGTGCGCCAAAGCTTCCCCAGAATCTCGGAGTCAAACAAAGGGGTGGCAAGGGTAAGCTTACCCCTCCAGCCCAGCGAGTCCGTCGCCACCTTCCACACATGGACGGCCACTCTGGTGGGCCCCGTGAGGGTGAGGTCCGACGATTTCGAATACAACGCTCTGTGGTAATTACCCCCACGGAGCAACCAGCGGTCCATGGCGAAGCCAGGGCTAAGCGCCGGACCATAGACACCATGGTTAATCGCGCTCAACTGGGTGGCCCAGTAATAACGTCGAATGTCTGGAAGCGCGATACCACCGTCGTACCACGGAAGCGTCAACTTAGCGACTGCGATACGCGGACGCCCGTCCCATAAGAGCGCGCGCTGGTGGCTTTCGATCTCACGGAAATAGCTGGCTGGGACCAGGTCAAGAGTGTTCTGCAGGGCATAGAGGAAACGGGGAAGGGACATCATTTTAAACAGTGCAGCGCGGCCAAGGAGGGAGAGCGGCAATCGCCGCCAGCCCGCCACATCCCGCCGCAGGCGCGCCAAGGGAGGGAGCAAGTTCTTCTCATAGCGCAAGATGGGGTCGATGGAAATATAGATCCCCAAATACAAAAAGCCCTGCTGGGCTATCTGGATCGAACAGTTACGCGGAACAGGCGGGACATCCCCACACAGGACATACAAGTGTGACTTCCCTCAATTAATGACTAGGCCCGAGTTTCTACCGAAAGATGTCAAGACGTCACAAACCACTATCAGAGATTTCTTAGGCGAGGCAAGATATAACAGAATGTCGTCAGCGTAGAGTGAAATACGGTCTTCGTGGTCAGGCGACCAGCGAAGCCCACGTATATCCGGGTGCCACCGTATCCACGCCGCCAACGGCTCAAGAGCAAGGGCAAACAGCAACGGCGACAGGGGGCAACCCTGCCGGGTGCCTCTCCCGAGCTGGAAAGGTGCCGACGCCCGCCCGTTCACCACGACGCTTGCAAGAGGCCCCTCATAGAGCAGCCTCACCCACCCCACGAATCCAGGCCCGAAGCCGAATCTGGCCAGCACCGCCCACAAGTATGCCCACTCTACCGTGTCAAAGGCCATCGTGGCGTCGAGGGACGCCACAATAGCCGGCTCTCGTATCGTACCCGTCCTGGCAATCACTCCGTGGAGGCGTCTAAGGTTTAGTGCAGTGTTACGGTGCGGGATAAAGCCCGACTGATCCGGGTGGATCAAGTCGCCAAGTACCCGGACCAGGCGGTTCGCGAGAATCTTGGCAAGGATTTTCGGCTCGGCGTTAAGAAGCGAGATCGGCCGATAGGAACCACACCTATCCCGGGGCTTTCCGTCTTTATGCATTACCACGATCGTCGCCAGCCGTTGATCGAGCGGAAGAAACCCGTTCCTCCGGAGTTTCAATATTTTTGAAAAAATCCCCATCGTCTATGTTATGGCATATATGTTCAACAGGCACACTTCAATACCATCAAGCACGCCATGTGCAATGACGTATCGACCCGCCACATCCGCCTCATACCTAGGCAGTTTGAACAGGACCTGTGGGGCTACCCATATGGCCACCCCCTAGCATATGTAGAATAAGTAGATACAAATAGCTGCCCTCTCCACTTTCTATGAAGTTTCTGTGTCTCGGTGTCAAGCAGATGTGCCTCCTGTAGCATAGCGATCTGAATGTCCTGTCTCTGCAAATATCTTTGTACTCTGTACCGCTTTACATATGACTTTAACCCTCTCACATTCCATGTTATAATTTTATTTTGTCCCATATCCTCCGATCTGGGACTGTCTTATATATTTTGCAAAAGAGCTGTACATTGCCCCCATCGCAGCCGGCGAGGTTCCTAAACTGAACTGTTTGAACATCCCACCCCCCGGGTAGACACAATAATAACAAAGCATGCATCCCCATATAGACCCCAACCCCGGGACTCCTACCCTTACTCTTAAACTTTGTGAAAAAACATAGTTCCTCCGTTTTGACAGGAAATCTCCATAACAAGAATATCAATTCGCTTTCTCTCCTCATTCGCTTCATGCCTCTCAATGTACCTACACACCTTACACATTCAGTCATCCAATAGGTATCTTCTGCCAAGCCAGAGGATGCGCGCTACCCAGACTTATGTGCCTGTCAACAGCATCCCCCTGACCACGGACCACACTCTTGCACCGCTCCTCACACTAACAATCCTACACACGCACTCCCTCAGCCATTTAAAATTACATACTAAATCAATTAAATAATATTAAACAATATCTCAAGAAAAAAGAACAAATTTGGAAAAGAACCCCACAATATGATATAGAATATAGAGAAAATAAAGAAAAAGCGAATAAGAGGAAGGGGGGGAGGCAATTATTAGCCGCCCGTCTGGCATCACTGCCCAACCGAGTCCAATCATCCATCTGGAGGGTGGGGAAGACAAAATCCTCAACGACCCATGTAATTGTTCAACGAGGATGTTAATCACTATGATGCGGCTCCTGGAAATCTGTATGCTGGCTCCATTTTTCTGTATCCGCCGACTTCGCCCAGCTGTGGTGTGTCCTCAACAATATCTCCCGCACTCATCTCGGAGCGCGTGGCGGTCACCACCTCTACCAGCGCTCTGGCAGCCTCCGACTCCGCCTGTTGCGTCACTTGGTCTATTCTAGGAGACTGTCTGCCCTCGCCACTAGAAACAGTGTGTTCCAAATCCAGGGATCCGACCGCTCGGACCACCACTCTTTGGATCGATCTTGAGGCCTTTCTGGACTGTCGGAGTCGGCTGTTGCTCTTTCCTCCATTAGAAGTGAGTGGGGGTCTTCCCTCCTCTCTCCCTCTGGGCAGTGTCCTCTTGCCCCAGTGGAGCTCCAACCAGTCCCAGACTGCCTCTGGTGCTGTGAAAATGTGAGCTCGCTCCCCGTGTAGAACCTTGAACTTTGCTGGGTACAGGAGCATGTTTTGGAGGTTCATAGCGTACAGTTTTTGTTTCACCCCATAAAGGACGCTCTCTGCTGCTGAACCAGGCGGGTGTAATCTGCCAATATACGGATCTTGTGGTTCCCGAAGGCAGGGTCTCCATCACTCCTGGCCACTTTGAGAATGCGATCCCGGTCTCTGAAGTTCAAGCTCTTAGCTATTAATGTCCTAGGCTGGGCCCCAGGCAGCGGCTGCGCCGCGAGCGCCCAGTGTGCCCGCTCCACAAAAAAGATTGAGGAAAGTACAGCTATGGGAAATACTTCTTTAATCCATTTTTCCAGGAATAGCTCCGGCTCCTTCCCTGAATTCCCTCCAGGAAACCTGCAAATTACGTCTGCGGGAGCGCCTCTCTGCATCCTCAGCCCTTAGTTCCAGGGCTATTGTCTTGTGCGTGAGTTTGGTTAATGTTGTCTTTAGTGTAGTGAGTTCTGTATGTAGCTCGCCAACAGTCTGTTCTGTGGCCAGCGAGCGGTCCGCGATGGTGCGGAGGTCAGCACGCTGCAATCCAACATCCAGCGAGACCGCATCTATTTTTGCCTGGACCGTTACACTGGAAGCCTCAATTGCTGCAAGTATCAGTGGCCCAGTGGATTCCGGGAGCGCCGCCCCCCCCCCCCCTACCGCCGGTTCTGTTTGCGGTGGGTCTACCTTTGGGGGCACCCCCTGAGCTGTACAGTGATCCATTTTCATCTGTAGTGCTGTTCTTTGGGGTCTGTCTTTACCCATTGCACAGTTTGGCACCAGGTCTCAGGGGGCTCCTTTGCACCTGCACTCCTCTCGGTCGTGTGATGTGCTGTAGCTCCCACTGGGGAGGTTGAGCAAGGCTATATGACTATCACTTTTAATTAGCGTAGAACTTAGCCCATGTTTAGGTCACACCTAGGCATCATGTGCGCTGCATGCGCTGTCTCGAAGAGACATGTAGTATCTAGGATATGGGCTTTAAAAAAAAGCACATCTTTTTCATTGGCTCCTCCTACTGTCCTTTAGAAATGCTGGCTTATCATTGGTGAATCAACGTAGTAGTCCCTCCTTTTGTTCCGCCTTGGAGACTGGCCCTGCTACACGAATCCTTTCACTGTGGGCTATATGTTTACCTTCAGTGCACTACTTTGTCTTTTACTCTGTCCTCCCTGCTGGTCCCAGTTCACTTAATCACCCTGCCTTCCCAGAACAACACCTCCCACCCCTCGCAACTTTCTGAACAGCTGCTTTTCACTCCCTCTCATGGAGTGCATCTGCCTCCCATCACCCGCCCAGCCCCCCTTTACAACGTGAGACGGAAGCTGAATCTGTTTTAATGAATCAAATACTGCCTTGTTTGTACTGTGTGTCTTTCTGTGACATTTTTGGACCTGCTTTGCTTACTGGTGAGTATCCTTCTAGAGGCACAGTTTTGGTTTTGCCAGACGTACTGTGTGTAGTCCAGGCAATCCCCAGACAGACTTCTGCCTAGATGTCGAATCCCCCAAATGCCAGAATTAGCAAAGGTGACATCATGTGCCTTTTGATCTTCTGCTGACACTGGACGATTTACTTCCTGCCTCACTACCCTCTCTAGAGTGTCTCATGTACTGCTGAGGGTCCGAGGAAGAACAATGGATGAACACTGCAGAAAGTAGACAGGACTGTTAAGAAGTAATAAGGCATCCAAAATAATCACGGAAATGAAGGAAGTATGTCCCGAGTGAAGTTTAATCAGTCTTCACAAGTCCAGCATCAATGTACAATACCATACAGTTCATAACCCGTTAACCACCCACCTGGAACTCCCATTAAAACATAACAACACCATGTAGAGCGTGACAGCCACGAGCAAAACAGAAGAAACACGATCGTGCCTGCCACGCTCAACATGATCAATATATACAACACATCTTCACCCCCTTTTTTTATTTTATTTTTTTTAACTCATAACATGATCCTTGAACCTCTCAGGAAAATGATGTTCACGCAGCCTTCTAGTGGAATCACTACTATAGTAGGGATGATGCAAGTTCTGTTTGATAGGAACCTCACTGTGCTCAACATCTAAAAATACATTCCTGCCTGAATCCTTAGATGAATGGACAATACCCTTGAACAAAGAAATCCTGTTGAGGTTCCAAACACTTCCACCCTCAATTCTCATAGCATTGTTGAAAACTTCTATAACTTTCTTGGGATCTGACCAACTTTGAGAACCTTTAGCAACACCTTCCTTTTTCTTTAAGCAGACAAAATTACCAATTACATTTCTTTTTTTACTCGCAGAACCCCTCTTCCTACCTATGACCTGTTTCATTCTTTCTTTGTAAACATTAACTCTGTGTCCAACTAATTCTTAGTCCATCATTGCTGTATTTTTATCTTCACTTAAAAAAATGTTAACCACCAAGGAACCAATTTGGTACTCGGTTTGTGCCCCCTAAAGAGTTCGAATGGACTAACTAAGGTGACTGAGTTAGGTGAAGTCCTATATGCTAACCACATGGACTGCAAAGCATTATGCAAATTAAGTCCTCCCTTGATGGATAATTGAATTGCTTTCTTCACCACGCGGTTAAAACGCTCAACTTGTCCATTGGCCTCAGGATGGAACACAGCTATTCTTCTATTAGTTACTCCACACTTCTCCAGAAAGGATTCCAATTCCTTACTAATAAATTAGGGTCCGTTGTCTGTGACAATTTCCTGTGGAATACCTTCTCTACAAAAAATATTATTAAGAAATTCAATTACACTTTGTGAAGTGACCGCCTTAACCATCTTGACTTCTGGCCATTTTGAATAATAGTCAATAAGGACAATTCCAAAACTTTCATTTTTTGGTAAAACATTAAATGGACCAATTATGTCTAAGCCCAGTTTCCACCATGGACCAACAGGAAAATCAACAGGATGAGATTCAGCACGCAAGCAGCTGACTTATCACTGTCTGAACATTTGGTACACAAACGCACAAAATGCTCAACGGAAGCATCTATTCCAGGCCACTAAAACGCTTCCCTGATCCGTCTCCTAGTAAAAGAAATACCCAAGTGTCCCTCGTGGGCAATCTCCATAATGGTGTCTCTCAAAGCAAAATGCGGAATAATTTTATCATCTCTCATAACTTAACCATTTTCAATAGCTAATTCATCATGAATTTTAGAAAAGCTCATCATATCTCCTGATAATTTCCTCTGTTCCGGCCATCCTTGTACAATGTACTTTTTGACAGTATTCAACATCCTTTTCCGTTTCTGACAGCCAAACCTCTTCGAAGAAATTGGGTCTTTCACCATGTATTAAATTCACATCACGTGTAGTAAAAGCTACTTCACAATCATCCTCCTGACACATTTCGTCACTAACTATAGGTAACCTGGACATGCAGTCAGTGTGCATATTCGCTTTCCCTTGAACATATTCAATCCGGAAGCGGAAGGATTGTAGCCTTGAAGATAACCTAGCCAAACGTGCAGACATAGACCGACCTTCACCTGGAGACATTAAAAATACAAGTGGTTTGTGATCCCTTTTTATGATAAATTCAGTGTCCCATAAGAAACTTCTAAAATGTTCTGCACCCCATACACAGGCAAGTAATTCTCTTTCTATGACAGAGTAGTGTTTTTCTGCTTCTCTTAATGCTCTGGAGGCATATGCTACAATCCATTCATTTCCATTGTCCTTCTGTAATAATACACCACCCAAACCCAAATTGCTGGCATCAACCATTATAATGCATTTTTTTCCACAGACAAAAGGTTTTAAACATGGTGCATTTACAATAAATGTCTTCACATTTTCAAAAGCATCAGACATGTCATTAGACCAAATGAATTTAGCATTTTTTTTAAGCAGACATCTGAAATGATCTACTTTTGATTAATAATTAAGAATACATTTTGCATAAAATTCAATTAAACCAAGAAAAGCAACTAACTGTTCTTTCAAAGAAGGAACAGGAGCATTAATGATACTTTCAATGTGTTTACGTTTAGGTTTATTGCCCTTTCCACTAATAGTATATCCAAGATATTCTACCTCTTTCGCTTTGATCTTGCATTTGTCCAGACGAAGAGTAAGACCCTTCTTAGATAAAGCAGCTATAACATTATGTAAATTACGATCATGGTCCTCATCATTCTTGCCATATACCAAGATGTCATCTTGAAATGCGATGGCACCAGATAACCCCTCCAGAGTTTCTTTCATTAATCTCTGGAAGACTGATGCAGCACTAGCAAGGCCGAAAGGCATGCGACAGTACCTGAAAAGACCTTCGGTGTTATAAAGGCGGTTAAGTTTCTAGATTCTTCAGCAAGGACAACTTGGTGATACGCACTTGCTAAATTAATCTATGAAAATACTCGCGCATCAGCCAAGGTTGATACCATTTTGTGCAAATTGGGCAGGGGATGAGCGTCAACCTAAATGGCACGATTTAAACTGCGTAAGTCTACACACAACCTGAGTTCGCCTGAAGATTTAACCGAAATACCAATGGGGGAAACCCATGGAGAAGACTCTATGGATTCTATAATATCCTCATTACATAGATTTTTAAGCATGTCTTTCAACTTGTCTCTGTAAGAAAGAGGGATGTTTCTTTCCTTATGACGTATGGGTACAGAATTTTCATGTAATTTGATAACATGCTCAAACCCTTGATATTTTCCTAATCTCCCACTGAATACACTGGGAAACTCTATGATCAATTTATCAATGGGATTTGAATTGGCTTGAGCAAGAGAATCAATCGCATAAACAGGAGGATCAGCTCTGATGCCTAACTGCTCTTGATGTGGCCATCCTAAAAGTGATTTTCCTGACTTTGCAACATAAACTTTACTAAATGTGCGACGCCCAGAAAAAATTAAATTTGCTGTAAAATAACCTATTAAATCAATTTTGTGTCCTGTATAACCTCCAGGAGACACATCAGGAGGAAGAAGAGGTCTATTAGGCCATTTCTCATAAAAAATCTCAGAAGAAATGATAGAGTACCATGCACAAGAGTCTACCAAAAATCTCAGTTTGATACCATCTACATTGATGAAACATGAAGGAAATTTGGAAAAACTTTCATCAGCACAAACATTGATTACTGTGTTGATCTGAATTTCATCATTGTCTCAAGAAATGTCACCTTCTAAACATTGTATATAATTCACATTCCTAGGCATAGTCTTACAGAACTTACTAAAATGACCTTTCTTATTACATTTTGAACACACTTTATCAAAAGCGGGACATCCTTTAAAATTTGCCAAATGGCCATTGCTTCCACATCTGAAACAAAGTAATTGTGAGTTCCGTTTTTCAAATTTTGTGTTGGTATTCTTATATTTGTTTTCAAATTTAGTGGCGTTATAATTCCTATGAGTAGAATTTTTTTTGTGTTTCTCTGTATCTTTAGTTTCCTTGGTGACATTGAAAACATCACCTTTCTCATTGCCTCTAATTTCTTTTACAAATTTTTCTGACTGTTCGATGGATTTGGAAATGTCAATGGCAGCATTTAATGATAAATCAGAGGTAGACCATAGTTTTTCTTGAACTTTTTACTGTTCTTTCGCGTTAATATTTGGTCTCTTAGGACTTGTTCATATGATCTATGTTCAAAGTCGCAAGAAACTGCCAGAGATCTAAGTGCTGACACGTAATCTTCAATCGCTTCATCAGACTGTTTGCGAGAGTAAAAAATAAATCTTTCCATGACCACATTCTTTTTTTTACCAAACCGTAGATTGAGTTGGGAAGAGGCATACTGATACCACATTAATTCTCCCAGGATTGACTAATGCATGTAGAGTTTTAAACTCTCTTAATCCAAAACCTCCTAAACAATGTTTTAACAAAGAGAGTTTCCTTTCAGGTTCGCAATCTTCTCCTTCTAAAACTTCCGCATAGGCTAAGAAAACAGGTTCCCAAACCTCCTATGCCATTGGAGGTTCACCGGCAGATGTGAGAAATGAAGGAGGAGGTAAAATGCCAGACATGGCAAAGGATGGATAGTAGTAATAATATTATGATTTGTTTTTTTTTTTAATTACAAGACACAATAATAATGAGTGTAATCCTAAAATAATGATGTTGAAAGGTGAGCGTGTTACCAATGAATGAAACGTTTAGTTAAAACACGCCTCATGTATTTCATAAAAACAATCAAGACCAACTTGTTAAAGTACCTCATAAACACGCGGTGTGAGTGTCACCGATGGTTTCCTTAAAATGAGAAAATTAATTATTAAATAGTGTTCCTCATAAACACGAGGTGTGCGTGTCACCGTTGGTTTCCTTTAAACGAAAGAATTAATTAAGATTATTATGATGCCTTTTGAATAAACGGTGTGCACATCACCGAGAGATATGCAATGTAGAAATGTTCAAAATGGAGGCATGTAAGGTCAAGGGTGAAAGTGCACGACTTGACCTTGTCAGGGTGCGTCTTCCCCTTGAGGACGTGCTTACGTAGAATCTTGATTGCAGGCAGCTCACGGGAAGAAGGGTGTCGAAGCTGAGGGTTGTCATGGAGAGCTCCGAGGATTCCACGGTGAATAGAGGGCGAGTGAAACGGCTCGCAGGTTCAAGAGATGCGAGAATATCTGTAGTACTCACACAGGATAAAATGATTAAAAATCCTCAACTCTCATGACCCTCTCAACCTCATAGTACCATTCCGACGATATAGGAGAGCGCAATATTTTCCGATGCAGATATAATAGCGCAAAATTATAAAGTTGAGTAAATTGTAGGAAAAAGCAAGAAATAGTGAAATGTCCAAGCAGAAATCCGTGAATAAACTGAGTAAAGGTTTTCTTCAGTAGCACCACCAATAATACATCCAGGCGGTGTTCACACAAATAATACAAAGATGACAAAATAGCATAAAATTCCGCAAAAAATAATAATAATAATAACATTCACAATAGAAGTAAAGGGCAATGAATCCGTGCCCGCTCGTCACCAGTGTTAAGAAGTAATAAGGCATCCAAAATAATCACGGAAACGAAGAAAGTATGTCCCGAGTGAAGTTCAATCAGTCTTCACAAGTCCAGCATCAACGTACAATACCATACAGTTCGTAACCCGTTAACCACCCTCGTGGAACTCCCATTAAAACATAACAACACCGTGTAGAGCGGGACAGCCGCGAGCGAAACAGAAGAAACACGCTCGTGACTACCACGCTCAACACGATCAATATATACAACAAGGACTCCTACCTAGCACTGTTTACTCCCGGTTTCCTTTGAGGCCTTCTGGAACCGGGGAGCAAGTTGCGAGCACTAGCCTAGTTGCTATCCATGGGCCTGTGTAGGTGAGTTCTTGTGGGCAGTGTATATTACCGACCACACATGTAACTCTTCCTACATGCGGCTCACTCAGATAACCACACACTGCTGTGGTGGAGACAGCAGCAGCCCTTGGAGGCTTCCGACCCCACTTTTGAGCTGTCAGAAGCACCAACAAGGACTCCAGGGCCCTCTATCAGGAGGGCCCATGGTCTCTCTGGCACCGCCAGCAGCCCTACTCTTTTAGCCAACACCCCGGTGCATTCTAAAACTTGAGGTTTTGCTTTCACGAATGGGTTTGACGAGGGATGTTGTAAAGTCACCCTTCTGTTAATCTGTTGCAATAACTATAAATCTTTCGCAGCACTTGTTAACCTAAGCGTCACTCCAATCAAGCTTTGTGCAGTGTATAGACAGTTGTGCATTATGTTTTATATGTGCTTACTTCATTATGGCTACTTGGTGTCAGTAGTCCCTTCTTTGTGTTTCTATCTTCTCAACCTCCCATAGTACCTATGAGTGTTCTATCTGTGATGTGAGAATTCCTGTCTTGGCAGTTGATGGTCTGGTCAGCTAGCGAAGTGTTTTATCTCTGCTGTGCTATCTTAATAAATCTATCCTGTAACCTGAAGACGTGTCCTGATACCTACCTGAATCAATAACAACATTTTGGCGACGATTTGGCTGACCAGACCAAGGCGGAAGCACAGCGCAGCACGAGTAACACTTCGCACCAAGAACCCAAGACACCTTGTCATCCATCTGCGGCGGAAAGCAACTGGATAAGTAAACTAGATACCTCTGGTATGCCGCAAAACTTTAAGAAACCTGCTGTATGAAAGAAGTTTTCAACCACAATAAGAAGAAACCGACAGATTCACCAAGAAAAGAAGAAATCTGCCGCAAGTTATTTAAAAAAAAAAAAGAACGTTGAAAGGAACTGGAAACCTGAGTAACGCGAGGAAAATTGGGAAAAGAAACAAGAATTATCAAGAAACTTGTCAGTTCTCCATTTGTTGTCAAACATGAGTCAAGACGACGTGACAGGTATGGAAGACACTTGCTGTTAAAGCGCAGCCAAGAGCTTATCGCGGTTAAAGAATATTGACACTAGGTGACATGTCAACGATTGCAAACGTGAAGAGTGTATGTTTTATTGAAACTGACACATTTTAAACCAAGCGCGTTCAAAGCGATTTACTGGTTTAATTTAAGCCAATGTATGTTTCGAACTGTATATTGTAGAAAACGATATGCGTGGCTGAGGCATGGTATGAGACCTATCTTAAAGACATCTTGTGACATGGACGTGGATAATGAGATAAAAGGAAAAAAAACGAGACTGTTGAAGAGGAAAGGGAGGCGTGTCCAAGCCTCCGCCTTACCGTTGCTGTTCAGAGAGATCCTTTCCATTTTGCTGCCATCCTCATACTGATGACGTCTTAGAACCTCCGTGGGTATCAATGGAGAAGCGTGACATTCCATGTTTAGCGTCTGCTGCCTACCGTCACAGTAACGTAATTCTATCGTTTTCATTACTGCTTCTGGAAGAAAGCTTTCCTCGTAGCCAGGGTGGGCACGACATCGCGCAACACGCAACGTCAGGAAGCCATCTTTGCAATTTTGTTTGGTGGTTTCCATGGTAGTGGGATGTACGGGACACTACGCGACAAGGCAGTCCATCATTATCTCGCCGAGGATCAAGTAAGACACCCTAATGTTGAAAAGTTAAAGGTGAAGAGAACGCAAGCAGTGTTATTTATTATTAGGATTTTCGAAGCACTTGTGGTTCCGCTTTTAGGCGCATGCGTCTTACTCAAAAGATTACGGGTCTTGTAGTGGTCATTCACACGCTTCAGCAATTTTGTGTCACATTACTTTTTAAATTGCTCTTCCGGCACAAAGGCAAGCCATAAGTCATAGCGTCACATGGAAGCACAGATGAGTCGATTTTAAGGATATTAATCCATTTACGAGAGTGCCACCTGGTGGATTTTCGAAGGACTTTTTCTTATTTGTGTTTCATAATATGGATTGTTATTTTCATTTGGCAGAAGGAGTGTGACATGGAAATAATACTGGAAAATAATAAAACCTATGGCTGCATTGCTCTTTTGATCCGCATTGGTAAGCTGTAATAGAACTACGGCAGTAAGAGTAAAAGTGAGAACAGGGTCAGAGATCTAAAACCTTGTATGTTAAGAACTGGAACAGTAAATTGTTTTGATGATGATGTTCAATAGCACATGTATTTAGTAAAGTAGCGAAGAAGCGCAAAAAGGAGTACCTTCATCAACCACCATCAACTTTTGGAGAGTGTAATTCCTTTAATTCCAGCGTTCACTGAGAGCAGTTCAAAAGCAGGTGTGGCAGATAAAGGGAAAAAAAAATTAGACTTAAAGTCATAAGAAAAGATGCCACCTTTCAAAGGTATTGAATGTCTGTAAATTTAAAGAGATTAAATGCAAATGGGAAAATTGTAAAATAGCAATTCCTATTTCAATATTTACTTTGAGAAAAAAAATATTGCAACTCTTATCCCGCTTCAGGGAAAAGTAAGGTCTGAGGAAGTGAGCCTTGGACCACGACCGGGAGAGGACAATGGTAGTCCCAGGACCGGCAAAACCAGAAACCGGGAGAGGACAAAGGATGGCCCAGGACCGGAAGTGGACAAAGGAAAAGGAAAAGGAAAAAAAAAAGAGAGAACTAAGGTTCCAACCTATCTAGCGGGAGACAACGGATGTCCCAGAATCAGCACCGGGATAGGGAAAACAAAGGGAAAAATGTGTCCTTTGACCAGGAGAGTTCACGACCGAGATTCGTGACGACAAGAGTTCCAGTACCATGATAGAAAATCGTGACAAGGGGGTTCTTTCAACCGGGACAAACGTTCCGCGACTAGAGCCGGGCCTTTTAGCCCATAGTACTGAGACAGTTTGTCAACAAAGAAATTAAATTTAAAGGTAACTTAGAGGCCCGAACCACATCTAGAGGACCATAACCGAAGAAAAGAACCAGAACTTCATCTTGGACTGTAAGAAAACTGGCTCAAATTTTTCTTTGGGAGCATTCTTCCAGAACTTTTGAGCAATTGGAGGCGCTTGTTGAACTCTTATATCTTCAACTATGTGCGGTAAGCCGCAACGGACAAAAAACTCATCGGAGAACGTAAACTGTCTCTTCCTGTTTTTGATGGCCACAAGGACGGATTGTAGAGAGTAGACTGTCTCTTTGTGTTTTTCGTCAATCGAAGGGGAGAAGGTGGTCATCTTGATCCTCATCATGATCCTCATCATATCCTGCCCCTTTGCTTTCGTGATCTGGAAGTCCAAGAGGTCACTGACCTCCTACATGTTTTATGTTTCCTTGCTGTTGTTTTCCATGCTTTAAGCTCTTGTTATGTGTTTGAAGCTTTTATTGTGTTTTCTCTGTAAAGGAAGAAGATATGTTGTATATGTGCTTACTTCATTATGGCTACTTGGTGTCAGTAGTCCCTTCTTTGTGTTTCTATCTTCTCAACCTCCCATAGTACCTATGAGTGTTCTATCTGTGATGTGAGAGTTCCAGTCTTGGCAGTTGATGGTCTGGTCAGCTAGCGAAGTGTTTTATCTCTGCTGTGCTATCTTAATAAATCTATCCTGTAACCTGAAGACGTGTCCTGATACCTACCTGAATCAATTACAACACATTACTGATGTATTCCCAGTGCGGCTCCCTTCCACGGTCGGTCTCACACAGCCGTCCACTGACGAAGCAGCAGTACAGTGGGAAAACGTGCTGGGAGGGATTCAACTGTAATTCTTTTTTACAGTTTTATGTAGCACAAACTCACCCCGAAGGCACTGGAGTGCTGTACATGAGCTCTAGTTACATTACACAAGGCACACATTTATTTTTGGTAGGCACAGGGAGATAAAGTGATATGCTCAGAGACTCGTTTATCATTTCCAAAGTTGGCAGCTTTGGCCTTTATGCCACATTCTAGTAAACTACAGCTTCCAGAATGCAGTGTTTGTGGCTAACACACTAGAGCTAACGCGGAGTTACTTAGCCTAGAAGTGATAGGTGAAAAAATGCAGTGTGCTGTTGACTACCAGGGATGCCTGAAGATGGCAGGCCTGGCATGAGATGAGGCCACTTGGCCTGGGGGCCTGAAGTAATCCAGACGACCTGGGTAAACATAGGCGTGTACAGCCGCGGAAGCCCCTCTGATTAGGAACTGCTAACCAGTTTGTCCACACTGGGCTGTGGCGAGTTTCACAAAATAACGCGCTTGCTATAACCTGGTTATCCCTTTCCAAAGTCGGCAGCTCTGTACGTCAGTCCACAGCCTCCCCCACCCCCTTCCCTACTGATATCAGTGGCGTCGCAAAATCAAATATTTGTGATGTCACATGTGAGGTCATAAGCACTGTACTGGTTAGGTTTTATTTGTACATGTGTACTTTTTCAGGGTAGGATTGAATGAACACTTGCTGTCCTCCAGCTGAAGTCAACTAACAGCTGGTGCCTTATGTCGATTGAAGAGACTTTTTCTTTTAATAGAAATAATAAACTGCAGCTTCTTCCAGTAAATGGTATGGAATTTGAATGAAATACACTTTTGTGAATCCTTATGCTCTACTTACAGGCCAGGGTTGTGACGCCATTTCTTGTGCTGAGTGCACAGGGCACACCATCTAGTGTGCACTCGGGGATCTCTCTTTCTGCGCATTAAACAAAGGTCGAAGCTTGCGACCTTTTTAAGCACAACATTCTGCTATTTGGCACAGAGCCCCTTCTCCCACTCTGCCGCTGACCGCGGCCCCCGCAGGGGGGCACTTCTACTGTAGTCTGGGCACACATGCATGGCCTAAGAGGACTCAATACAGAGTCTGTGGTAATGATCTGTACTGATAATGTTCTGTGTGCAGTACAGACCGGGCACAGTCGAAGTGTGTTGGCGCAGGGCATGGCCTGTGACCATATAGCACACATGCACGCAGTCTCTTTCACAGGTGCTCCTTCCTCCCTACATACACTCGTGGATCATGCTTCACAGGTTAGCCCTATAGCCACCTTTTACCGCCTTTCCCTTGTTTTGTTTAACATGATTTTAGTGTTGATGCCCCTTTTATCAGATTGTACCAAAACCCACGTGTTCATGCATGCACAGCTACGAGCTGTGTGCTTACTTTTTACACATAGTCGCTTTCACGTTAAAATACACTTATAGAATAAAGGTTTTTTTCCAATCGTGATTTTACCTAACACATATACATACTAAACTTGGAAACATCTTGCTGCCTAGATTGCCCCTGGCATGCTTTGATGCCGCACCCCCCCTCACAGCTCAGTAGAATGCCTTCCCCCGCCGCTTTTATTAAAGGGGCTGTAAAATGCGGACACTGCTCAAACCTTTGCTTCACAGGAGACTCTGCAGATCACCTGGGACAATAAACACCTCCACCACAGACACAGGGTTGTCCTGCGCAGCCATCCATCTTAATTAAATGCCAAATAGCTTCGCCAACCTCTTGGAAATTATAACCATGGCAGTTTTATGAATTCCCACCCTTAGTGGTTTAATATAAAAATGTTTGCGGTATTCCGATGTATTAAAATTCTATTTTGCTTGTTTGCCCCTTTTCACCCATAATACCAGTGCACTTTGTAGTTATTTAATTTTGGTGTGGGATTACTCCTTAAAGAAGGTTTGCATGACGTCTCATCTGACTAACTGGTGCTTTAGTTTAGCATTTTATATGCATCAATAGGCTTGTGTGTATGTCTTTTTATGCATTTGCATGCCTATCTGTTTCTGTTCACGTGTGTGTGTGTGTGTGTGTGTGTGTGTGTCAGTGGTCGAAGTGGGGAAAAAAAAGTAGGGGAACTGTGGGCGGAGACTCAGGGGGCGGGAATAACCCAAGGATTGGATTAGTGGGCGGAGTCGGAGGTGTGGCTAGAAATAGCAAAACATACCAATTTTTGAACGTTTGGCATTTCACTGACCAGTTACAGCTTATAACGGTATTTAATTCAAAGAATCAATAAACATGTTTATTTGAGGTTTAATATATAAGTTGTTTATATTTAATTCATTTACAATGTGGGACATGTTTCCAATCACAGAATATTCCAAATACGCTTATAAGTGGAATCATAAGCCATTTGTCTCCGAGCCATGCAGTTTCTTTCATCTGCACTTCTCCTCCCTTTTTCTAACCATTTCTGAACATAAAATTCAGGTTTAAATTCTATGACAGGTGGCCCCACGATATTTATGAACATTGTAGAAGACAGACGATTGATTGATATTCTGTTCCGCAGTGGTGTGAGCGCATCATTCATTGCACTAAAGCCCCGTTCACATTCAGCAGTTGAGGTACAAAAGGTGTTTATAATGTGCATTAATGGTTTCAGGCTTTCAGAGATGCAATTTTTATTTTGTTTGTACTCTCTGAAACCAAGGATGTACTGCCTGGTATCAAATACATGCAACCTGCAACAAAGGTTTTGTAATTCTCCCTCACCGTATAAGATGTCTACTGGATCTGGCCAATAAACTGGTTGTAGGAGTTTCATTATATGTACTAACTCTTTGTATTCTATTTCATCATTGTTTGTGGTTGTGCATCTAGCAACATTTGATGCATTAGACATTGTCATCCTTTTTTGCAGGTTATTTGCTAAGCTCCTAAAGAACTGTGCCCTATTGATGCTAACACAGCCTTTGTTCTGTTGCAGTCCTACACCAGCAAACTGCATCCGTTCAGCAGCATCTAATGCAGTTGTAGCAAACAAAGGGCCCAGGTGCATCAGCCATTGATTCAAACTTGCTTACTCCGGATGCTTCGCAAGTTCCTTCCCTTGCTATCGGAGGAACATAGGAAGATCACGGTGCAGGCGATGATAGGCTCGAGAATAGACTATTCCAACGTTCTCTATCTCGGCCTGCCAGAATACCTGCTTCAACGACTGCAGGTCGTTCAGAATTCGGCAGCACGTGCTATTTTTGGACTACCTCGCCGTGCCAGAGCCTCGGGCCTTTTGGAGGCTCTGCACTGGCTTCCTGTCCGGAAGCGGATAGTTTTTAAATCTCTCACCCTGGCACCCAAAGCCTTGTACAGATCTGGAGCAAAATATCTCCAGGAAAGGTTGTCCTTCTACCGTCCTGCCAGATCGCTCAGGTCTGAAGCCTTGTTTTTTGCTGTAGTGCCCCGCGCGAAGAGAGCTCGCATCGGTGGCCGCTCCTTTAAATGTTTAGCGCCTCAGCTGTGGAATAAATTGCCTGTGTCCCTGCGCAGCACCCCTAACTTGTTGGCCTTTAGGAAGGGGCTTAAAACTTGGCTTTTCACTTCTTAGTTTCAGGTCCTATCAGGTTTCCTCTTTTTCTGTTTCTGTTCATTTTCCCTGTTGTGTTTCTGCGATTAGTGTGCAATTCAAAGCGTCGGGACACTCTTTCGAGTAGCCGTACGCTATACAAAAAACCTGCATAACATAACATAACATAACATAACACCATCTGTTACAAGCTGAACCAAATGACTTTTTAAATACTCATCAGTAAAACCGTGTCTCTCTAAGCATGCAAGTAAGGTATCTAAGATTAGATCTGATGCTGTGCTTGGCAACTCAACAAGGTCTAAGAAAAAGGTCAGTGGCTCATTGTGTTTATCAATACATGCTCTTACACAGATAATTAGTGTGGTCAATTTACTATTTGTGAGCTTAGGGACATATTTATGGGAATAGTGGCACAGGGCAGCACAGCAAGTTACTTTGCTGCGCTGCCCTGCGTCACAGGGAAAGGGCGGGAATGTGCCGTATTTATCCAATATGGTGCATTCCGGTCTTTTCCCCCTGCACTGGCGCCATTTCGACAGCCTAGCTTCAACGCAGGCACACTTGCCCCATGGTGCAAGGGTGCCTCCTTTGCATGCAGGATTGTTTTTGTGCAGGAAGGGGCACCTTCCTGTACAAAAACAAACTTGAGAGGCTTTTTCATCTTTCTATGTGGGCTGCAGAATAAAGCACAGTTTGAAAGAGGAAAAAGCAAGGAGAAATAAAGATATTTCTCCTAGTTATGCCTCTTCTGAGGCATCGCTAGATTTTGCCGCATTCCCAGGATTACAAGTCCTTGTAAATCTATGAATGCGTCAAAAACCGTGGGGGTTGTGTGGGAGACTTTTATTATTGCAGGAAAACTACTGCGTGACAAAGCCACTGCTGCTCTAGGGTGTGCTGCTTTGTAGACCTGCCCGCAAGACTGGTGGTGAACCTGGGTCTGAATTGTGGTGGACAGGGCTTCAAGTTTACCCAACTGGCCACCGGTAGGGTTCACCTGCTGGTGCTAAGAGACCAGGGCTTCTAAGGTCTAGTGGGGCCTTCTAAAGTCTATCATGGGTGCTCCCTCAGGAGTGGTCTGATGGACAAGGCATGAAGGCTGAACCAGGTTCCCCAGTTCCAAATTTGGTAGCTCTGGCCATAATGCCACATCCTATCTCCATCGAACACCCTTCTGCCCCACTGAGTGAAACTCACACTGTCTTCACCTACAACCCAATTCTGCCCCATTATAAGCACCTGGATGTGACTCATTTCAAATTATGCAGTGCCTGAAAAAAAGTAACAACATTCTGGGAAAAGCAAATACTCATAGGGAATGCAGGATTATGTAAAGCATGCAAAATATAAGCAGGAACGACATGTAACCTTAACGCTTTTACTCTCGTTCAGAAATCAATGAGTATTTTTTGTCTCAAACATTGAGGACATGTATATAGGGCTCCTCCTGTACACATGTGTTAAGCAGGGCTCAGAGACAAAGGAACTCTTCAAGAGAATCTGATCTGACTCACGGAAACCCACAAGGGCTCCTTCTTATCCACAAATTGTGCACTCTTGATTGTCAGCGCCAGGATGCCTGTTAGGTGAGAGTGCGCTTTACAAGTGAGATAAATAAATAAATAATTCTTATTCATGTCAGCCAGCTAGCTGCTCAAACATAGTATAGCACATATGTATTCAAGTGTCCTGCAAAGAAGAATGAGTGCGAGTAAGTAAATGTGGGTGTGAATGATTGAGTGCCTGAATGTAACTGAGCATGAGTGAAAGAGTGTATGTCGATGAAAATGAGAGAAAGTGAGTGAGAATGAGTCACGTAGAGTAAGTGAAACTGTAAGTTAGAATGAGGTAATCAGAGTAGGAAAAAGTGGTGAGACTGAGTGAGAGTGAGAATGTGATAACGAATGTTGAAGAGTGAGTGCAAGTGAGCAATTTTGAGTAAAAGGGAAAGTGAATGAGAATGAATAATGGGGTTAGTGAGCCTGAGTGAGATAACATGTGAGCAAGCAGGACAAAACACAGGCCTTGGCAAAGTGGAGGTAAATATTTACTTATGGGAGGAACATATTGTGCATCTTGAAAAAAAATGTGGTCAACTCCTGGGGATGTTGTCTTGGCACAGTAATGGCTTTTGAGAGAATGTGTGTAAAAATGGGGTGTTGAAAATAAAATGCAGTATTTGACCCTATAGTTTTTTTTTTCAAAATTATCTTGGGAGTAGCAACACCCAGACTGCAAATCCTCCGGGCACTCCTTTATCTCTTCTTAGTCTTACAAGGCCCAGTAAATCGCACTCCTTTCCAAATCTCTTTCTAAATATTATCACTCTCAAAAACTGTTTTTTCTATGTAATTTTCCTTTGATGGGAAGAGGAGGTTTCTGAGGTGGTAGTATCAGGCAAGTGACACTACTTGGGCTCCCTCTGTTCGAGCCTTCATGGAGGATCCCTCTTCATTACTACCTCCACCTGACCCCAGACTCCGCAACGCACTCCCTTACAGGCTTGATTATCCACTACTCCTCTCCAGTGCACCTTATTTCACAGCTGACCTTGGGCCCCAGCCCCATATCAGGCACCATCGGGCTCTACTTTCATTTTTCCCGGTAAAAACATTAGTAAAATCACCTTCAAACTTAAAACATTGAATATAGCAGTAAATATAATTAGCACACACTTTAAAGTATGTTCCACAGTAGCCCTTATGACCCGACTGCTAGTTAAATAAACAAAAACAGAAAGGCCATGACAAGGCCGGCTTTAGCGCTGATGCGAAAGTCTTTTTTGGCGCCACACCAATAATCACTGCCATACGCCACAAGTGCTCCTCATCTCCCCATAGCCCCTCCCCCTCATGACCTCCTCCTCGGATTCCCTCACTGCCACCCTCCACCAGTGCCCCTCATTTCGCTGTAGCCCCTCCCCCTCATGACCTTCTCCTCAGAATCCCTCACTACCATCCTCCAGCAGTGCCCCTCATTTCTCCCTAGCTCCTCCCTCCCCCCCATGACCTCTTCCTCGGATTCCCTCACTGCCACCCTCCAACAGTGCCCATCATCTTTATGTAGCCCCTCTCTCATATGCATTTCATTTGTTGTGTAGCGCTACTCATATCAGTGTAGTGTGTGTCAGTACTTTACACCACGCACACATTATACAGAGACAACGAATCATACAAGTATGTAAATCAGCCTACAGGGAATGTCACTTAAGCCAATGAGGATTACAAGGTGTATGAATCACATGTCATCCATACTGGTGGGCAGTTATTTTAAGAGGGTTTGGTCTGGAGAATCACAAACTCAGGATTTAAAGAGTACTCCAGTGGTTAGGGGTTGGCTTTACTGATAAAAATGTATATCTGCCCAAAGATACTCATTTTAGCAACATTAGAATAATGAAAGACTGGGGAAGTTCTAACTATATCACAAAACAAAAAACGCGAAGTTCTAACTATATCATTCAGGTTTGCATACAGCTCTTTGATGACAGTTCATTGGTCACTGTCCTATGTTAGGATTGTAACTTCTGAACTGCAAGTAACACAAGGATCTCTGTCACAATGACAGTAACCCACTGAGCTTCCACATAAAATACAGTTCATCTGCACTTAACTACTAACAGAGAAATGATTGCTCTCCAGCGGATCATTAATCACCAGCGTTATAGGGGCATCTTTTATTGTCTTATTGTTGTCCTGCATCGGCCATGATAATGATAAAAACTTTTTAAATGAAGCACACACGAAGTACATGTCCTGCTGGGCCTGGGCAGATTTTTAAAAGAAAAATAAATAGTCACACATTCTCTTACCTACTCCATTAGTCAAACTTAGTGTTGCAAACTGATGTGATAAGCTGCTGCAGGGGTCAGGAAAGGTGAATCAAAATAAACAAACGTATTTTCCCTGTGCTGCGTAGAAAAAGAACATCCACGCAGCAGGACAGTAGGCAAAGGTTACCGTGGCCAAAGAAAGGATGTGTTGCCTTTCGCCATGCCCCTGTTGGAGATGAAGGGGTGAAAAAATAAACAAAGCCTCGTTAACATGTAAATTGTCTTTTAAAGACCTGTGAAGTACTCAGGTAAGGCTGCGATAATCTCAAAAACTGTCTGTGTGTGCGCGCCCGGGCGCACACACACGACGGGGGAGGGGGGGGGGTGCTTTGAAGCACTTTGAGCCCCATGGCGTTTCGCGCCTGCCTTCAAGCCCTTACTACTACCGGGCCTGAATTAGGGCAGTCCCGGGACGCTTTTTTTAAATCAAGAAGTAGGGGAACGGACTAGCATCATTTTTAAAAGTAGGGGCACGCCGTGCCCTTCCGTTCCCCCCCACTTCTAACACTGGTGTGTGTGTGTGTGCTCACCTGATTGTCTGTTTGTCTAATTTATGGCCTTTGTCAACAAAACAACGCTATTCTGGCCGTTTATTTATTTACTTATTTATTTATAAAGTTTTGCATAGTGCAAACATGACCCAGGCGGGTATCCGAGCGCTTCACAATTAGGGTAGGATGGATACAGTAAGGGGAAAAGAACATTTGTTACATATATGTGCATAGCATGCTAACGCTAGGATTCCCAGGTGTACATACAACAATGTAGCAGTCAACCAGGGCATCAGAATAGAGGGCAGTAAGTAAGCAGTGGAGGCAGGCGCGCAACGCCCATTGGCCTAAATGGGCTTCAGCCCCCGCCCCCCGTTGTCGGCTTCAGCCCGGGCTGCTGATTTACATGCACCACAATACCGAAAGTAAGCAAACTGTTCTTCTCCAGTTTAATTTTTTTAAGGTTGCACATCGCTGCTTTTTTTATTATCGGATGCTTTAGTATCGCATCTGAGAATTAGATTTTAATTACCATTTCCGAGAGGCAAAGGTTCAGCCTGAGCCTGCCGTCCTCTACAAAGTTTCAGCAAACCGCCCTTCACCCCACTTTGTTTGTTTGGAGATGGGCTGCCACGGAGGTGCTACCCTTCCCTTAAGATAGGGATTTCACCAAAGCAATTTTGATGTGCGCGCAGCATGGGGCGGGAGTGGGAAGATGTGCACAGCAGGGGGATATGACGCCTGCAGGATTTCCTTTACAAAAGAAAAGTGTTACCTGCACTGGCCATCCCTTTCTCCTTACTGTGCACATCTTCCCACTCCCAGAACCAAGAGTCCTGTAGTGTGAGCTTGGGTTTCGTGACTGACCTTTCAAGTGAGGCCCTGCCTGCCCTGGGCATTTTGGACACAGCTTCTAGAGGAACACCTCAACCGAATTTTTCCCAGGAGCCGTCCTTACTTGTATCCAGTCTGTACTTTGGAGCGTCATTAGATTTGGTGCTCCTAATTTTGTTGTTGGTAGGACAAAAGGATGAGTGGCTGCGCAGGGAATGAAGCTTATGATGCGGAGTGTGACCTGCCGCTATGCGCACAGTACATCTCAGGTTTACACGCATGATCAGTTCCTAACTGAACACAGTGAATGAGTGCTGCTCATTGCGTCCTATGGCCCCTTCATTGATTGGAAGTGGTTATTGGGGTGGAGAGGGGCTATGAATGTGCGTAAGCACGAATATACAACCTAGTGGGTTTTGGCACTGGTGACAGTGCTCGTGCTGGCTATGAAAGTGGCACATTGAGGTAGGGAGCATGGAAGCACCTACAGTTGGTATCTGGAGTGGAGCTGTCATCAGAAGCATGCTAAAGTGGCCCAACTTCTAATAGGAAGGCGCTAGCAGCCATGCGTAAAGCAACTCTTGAATTTAATGCCAGACTACTCCTTTCTATGATCAATAAGTTTTTATCATTTTTAACAAACTTGCCACTGAATGGCTTTACTTGGTTGGAAATAACACGTTCGGCACTGGTATCCCACGATCCTTCCACATCAATGGATGGAGGTGGTATTTCGATTCAGTTTTTGCACTCCTGTGCTCTAGTGTCATATGGTGAAGTGAGAGCAGAGATCCTGTGTTGAGGATGATGGCTGTGAAGTTGTGCGACACCTGGTGTGTCCTGACCTTACACCACGAGTGTGCTGGAGCTGATGGTCAGGGACGTGTACTAGGCCCCAGTCAGCTGAGTGGGCTTGGGGCAGTGATGCCACGGGTATCTGCTCCCGTGTCTGCTGAGTGGGCCGGACAGTCGTGGCATGGACAGGTGGTACTTGCAAGTGATCCTGTTACAAAGAATATCGTAGCCTCATTTCCAGCAAGTGGCCTTGAGGCAGTGGTGCCCCCGGCATGTCTTTGCAAGAGATGTGAAAGAGAACAAGCACCCCTTATCTGCTGAGTGTCCTCACCCAGTGGTGCCACGGATGGGGGGGTCCCTGCCTGTGATGTCGATTGAAGAATATGGGGCCCATTTCTAATACATCCAGTCAACGGGTAGGTTGATCTTTCTAAATTAGTCTGCAGGACTGTGACAACAGATGATGGCCGAATATGTCTACCACGTCCTAAGTTTGGATCAGTGGTATGTGTATTACAGACAGGTTCCTAAGTTTCTTTTGTGGATTTGTAGTTTATTTACACATTTTTCTTCGATTCATTATCTATCTCAATAAAGACCGATAAAACCTGCCAATCTTAAACGTTCACTGTGCTTTAATTCATTTGTTACTCCATCATAATACACATTTTAAGATGCCTCTTGCAAGTAACCGGCAGTTATTTGTAAGAATTTCCTCCATCTGAAGCCAGGCCCCAATGTGTTAAGTGACTTATAACACCAGGCCTGTGTCCAGGCCATGGGGATAGCTTAAGATAACTATATTTTCTTAAGTTTCATTTCATTATTTGTTTACTATGCAAATTGGCTTGTGTGTAGTCTCATTTTGTTATTTTCTTCATTCTATAGTATTATTTGACTATTTGTTAAACATGGACGTTCACTCGCTAGGAGCCTCTTGGCGCTATAGATATGAAACTGATAGCAGATTCAGCTTGGTGGAAGGAATTACGGAGTGAAAATACAGGTTTTTAGCTTTTTCCGTTATTTCAGGCGGGATAGTGGTCTGAGTTTATCAAATGCAACTTTATTCTACATATATTACCTTCCTTATGCATAAATATATACCTTCCATATATTTAAGTATTTTTATATTTATTACTTTGCTTCTAATTCAGCTTATCCAATGCACTACCCTAGAGCTCACTCTATATCTCTCGCAATAATATCCTTTACCTCCACTCTGACTCCTCTCAAAGCTCACTCTGCTACTCTCTACAATGCACTACCCTATTTCTAACCCTCTACCTCTATCAATATATCCTCTACCTCCACGCTTTCATTCATCCCAAGCCCCATACTCTTTGCTCCTCTAACCCTCGTTGCATAATCTCATACCTCTTTTACTACTTAGATCTCCCAAACAAGCCTTTCTAAACCCTGTCCTCTGGCTCTTCCCACTCCACTTCCCCTTTACTCATCCCAAATCCCTCCTCCTGCTATGAACCCCTCCAAAAAAAGAAATTATAGACCCTTCCTTCTTCTATCCCGCCACTATTCCTTTTCAATACAAATAACAGACTAAAATCTTCACCTCTCAAATTACTTTCATATTTTCCTATACTAATTCCCCACTAATCCTGTTTGGGTTCCGGAGTAGCGTGCTACCGCCAACAAGCGCTTCAACACCTCATCAGGGGTAACAAGCGCTATATAAATGCAAACCTTTTCCTTCTTCTATCCCTCCACTATCCTTCTCAATCCAAATAACAAACTAACATATCCACCCCTCAAATTAATTTCATATTTCACTATACTAATTCACCACTAATTCTCTATGGGTTCCAGAGTAGTGTGCTACTCACCAAAAAAGCGCTCCGACGCCTCGTATGGGGTAGTAAGCACTTTATAAATGCAATTACATTTGGAGCTGCACCAGCTGAAGAGGTGAGGATTGGAACTTTGTGACAGGGATATAATTACCAAATTCGGTGTTTTTCGAAGTATGCATTGCCTTGTATTTGACCTGTCATTTGAAGAACAGCAAATGTAACACGATATTATCAAAATGTAAATGCTTTATTATTTCTCACGCACCCTCTAAATTCCAGCATGGTTATTTTGGGGGTGCTGCTGCTCAGCGCCCCTCACCCCTATTTCCACTGCCTATACATTAAAGAACCATGCTTTAATTACTTCACTGTCAATAAATTAATGTTAGTTAGTGCTATAGTGTGTAACAACACTGCAAATAGGCATATTGCAAAATCTGAAATTCCTTCTGTGTCTTTTGGGGGTGGACAAGTAAGTACATGACACGTGTCCAAAGTCACCTTTTTGTGTGAATTGTATCTTTGACCAGTTTTTCAGAGAATAGCATGGTGTTCTGAGCTCTTTTGAACCAGTTTCATGAGCATTTCATTGAAAAAAGGGTGTAATTGTAACCATTTACATAATATTGTTGTGTGACAATATAATGCATCTGAGTGACACTTTATTGCAAGATGAACAAATCCCTTATTTCTTTTATTATATAAATGGTTGACATTACCCTTTGTTCTCCAATTTAATTCTTATAAAACTAATTGTTGTCTAGTTTCGAATGCAGAATTTGTCACTTCTTTTTCTCAGCTTGGCCTGATCATTATCCGATCCTGATTGTCTGCCATTTTAGCCCCGCCCCCATTGATTAACATATTAGCAATGCCCCTTTGTTCGCCATGTTAGCCCCCCCCCCTAAAGTTAAGCCCTAGTTGCGCCCCTGAGTGGAGCCAAGGTCTTTCAGGGCAGACACTTGTTCATTAGGATTTTTTTCACTTCCTTTTTTTAAAGAAGCTTAGAACCAATGACGGAAAAAGCAATCTCCGGTAATGTCATTGTTCACGTTCTTTGTGGGTTCTAGGGAATACAACACGTCCTTTGATGTATGCCCCAAACCAAAACAAAGACCATGAAGAAAAACAAGTTGCAATATCCCAAACTTGATACCAAATGAAAGAAGAGTGGACAGCAATGGATCTACAATACCGTGCTGCAAACTACGATCCATACAGACCAGAGATAACATTTTGCTTTTAAAAGAAATGTTATTGAATTAAACCATATTATCACTATTAATTTACTTTTACATCATATTCTGCTAATCTAAATTTATGTCCCACCTTCAACTTCCCCAACCACAGTTTTGTGTCAAATATAGTTAACGATGAACAAGCATTCAACATCTTTAGAGTCAATTTCAGTTAGGTCTTCGAGCTCTCAGAATGAACTGGGAATCCCGTTTTCTTGACTCCGGTTGCTGCCACAGTTCCTCCTGTCATCGGGGCCAGAACAGCAGGAACCATCCTGCATTGCGGTCCTACGAGTCACGCGTCTCCAGCAGCGCCAGAAGGCACTAGAAAAGTCGTTGCGGGTTCCTGCAGCACGGGAAGCCCGTTTTCTCGGTTGGTTACACAATTCCTCCTGGCATCGGCGCCAGGACTGCATGAACCAGCCTGCATTGCGGTCCCACGAGTCACGCATCACCAGCAGCGCCGCCTGGCGTTAGAAAAGCTGTGGCGGGCTCCCGCAGCACGGGAAACCCGTTTTCTTGACTCTGGTTGATGCCACAGTTTCTCCTGTCATCGGGGCCAGGACTGCAGGAACCAGCCTGCATTGCGGTCCCACGAGTCACACGTCACCAGCAGCGCCAGGAGGCGCTAGAAAAGCCGTCGTTGGTTTCCAAAGCGCGGGACGCGTGCGTGCCTGGGCCGCGCCCTGGCCAAGGGCGAGCCAGTCCACGCCTGCCGGAGCACGGAGGAGACTGGACTGGGCCCACCCTCTGTCATCTGTGATCTGGGACCCCACGACACATCCGACAAGGTACTTATTGTAGTTTTTAGGATTGCGTGTGCCCTCTTTATCTTGCCTATATTCATTCTCAAAAGCAGATGGCTAAAAGGTAGACCAGTGCTGATCAGACAGAGGGGAGCATGGCAGGAACATTGGATGCATTTTAAACAAATGCAATAACCGAGAGACGCCTTTCCCGGACTCTTTGACTGCTTTGAAACGTTCTTCACTTGGTGCTAATATTCTGTTAACCCCCTCATTAGCCTCACCACCTACCACCTCAGTACAGTTGGCATTATCTCCACCCACGGCTGCACCAGTGGGCCCCCTCCCGATGAGCCTATAACCAGATCTAAGCTATCAATAGTGGGTCAGGCCCGACAGTTGCGCCTGACAAGGACAGTGAGCCCCCAGAGAAAGGCAGAAGAGTGGGTGGATCGGCAAAGCAGAAATCCCATCCTAAAAGATGTAGAGGGAAGGAAGGATCTGAAAGAACTGACCTTGGCCAAGATTCCATTCTGTCTCCTGTGATAATTAAGGATTTTGTTTCCCTTCCACTATCAGAGGGTGATGATATGTGGAAAAGGTTCGAGACATTAGTTACTGTACTGTTTAACCCATTGCAAGCACAACTGAGAATTGAAGAGCGATTGTCACATATTGAGGGCCTGGTTACACCCTTTTTTCATCAAACCACTGGGCTTCCCCACCATCTTACGGGGCCTTTGCATCAACACACTGGGTTACGCAGCGGAACTGTACAGGGGAATCAATTTACCCAGGTGGGAGAGGGAGGAGGACTCGAGATCCCAAACATAAAAGAGGGGAATACAAATGGGCTCCCCAATATGAGCAGTCTACCATCTACAGCCCAAGCTGAGCCTCAAGCCCAATGGCCCATCCAGCACATCAACATCCATTGCACCGGAGAGACGAGATCCCTTCACTGCAATCAGTCACTGCCATTAACGATTTAGGCAATAATACACATCTAACCTCAGAGGAACAGGAGGGGACGGTCCCTCATCCCAACAAATATAGACTGCCTAGGGAGGCACCCATTAAAACCTACCAGTCTTTGTTACTTCCCCGGGCCTAAGACCCCTTTGTTCTGATTCTGGCAAATGTTCAGATCCCAAAGAAAGATCAGATGGAAAATACTATTCAATTGCTGTATAAATCCCTGCACTGGTTGTCCTGTCAGGACCCTAGTGGGGGAAACAGGGTTGTCCCACTTGCGAAACAAATTATTATGGCAAGAAGGGTGGAGTGGCTAGGCACGACAAATAAAGCAATGGACGGGGATTGTTTTATCTTGAATTTTAATAACCATCATAGCCCTAGAGGTCTTCTGGACCATCTGTGTAGGGACCCCCCTAGGGGTACACCGATAAAAGTATTTCCCTATGGATTTTTCTTTCCCAGATACCCGTCGACATTGGTAGACAAATGTAGATCACTTGGGGGGGGGGGGGGGCGGAATAATGACAAATGAGATCCGTTGCCCCAACCGAGGAAGGCAACAGAGGGTTAGCCCTCTACAATAGATTTGTCCCCCTTAGTGATCTGGAACAATGTGATTGACTGAAATCACCGCTAAATTTAGAGCAGAAAGGGTCGCCCACTCTCACACCTATTGATTGTCAGCTAAGTAAACCAGGGCTTAGGGATGGCCCACATACAACAAAGGTCTCTCATATGGGTGGGCAGGCTAAAACTACGGTGTTCAATGCTGGGGAGGTATATGAGGCACCAGAAAAAGATCCCCTTAGAACCAGAACAACAGATATTGGGCCAACAGGAAAACCTTGTGGGGAAGGGTTCGATTTCGCAACATGGAATGTGAATGGGTTGATGAACAAGGTTGAGAACATTGATTGCGTTAATTTTATATCCAGCTATGACATCATATGTTTGCAGGAAACCTGGTGCATAAAACCTGTACATATTGATGGATATTCTTCCTATTTCCTTCCAGCAACTGGTTCTCAATCGGGTCGAGCAAAGGGGGTTCTACAGACACTTATCTCTAATAAAATTTCTGTAAGGGTTAAAAAAGTTACACTAGTGGAACCTCATGCTCAGATCTTATGGTTAAGCAAGAAGAGAGGGAAAGACCTCACCTTAGTAAATTTTTATGATAATATTTTTGATTCTAGACGTATTAATGTGGTAACAGCTCTTGACCAGCAACTGGATTTTTTTTGCTCCAATTAGTACTTGTTGGAAAAGGGGGTCTCTAGTTGGCAGAGGTAGGTACCTTTGACCAAGTAGAGGCCCTTGATTCTAGTCAGGGTAAAGAGGGCTACACTCCTAAAATAACCCCTGCTCACCCCCTAGGTAGCTTGGCACGAGGAGGCAGGCTTATCGCAGAGGCAGTGTGTGAAGCATTTGTGAACACATACAGTAATACAGTAAAAACAATACAAATGGACGCCACACCAGTTTAGAAAAATAAGTAATCTTTATCTAGACTTAACACAAGACCAAACGGCAAAAATCCACAATACAGTATTAAAAAGAAGACTTTCAAATTATAGAAATAGCTTAGTTCAATGTAAATGGTAAATGTGACACTTTACTCTCAAAGTACCTTGGATGCGTAATGCAAAACAAACAAAAGGGTCGCCGGGAAGGCGATGTGTCAGTTCCTTGCTTCAGGGGAGGTGGCACACCTGTTCCTTACTGCAGCGCAAGGGAGGCGATTTGTCTGTTCCTTACCAGAGAGGAGGCAAAGCGTCTGTTTCTTACTGTGATCCGGTGCGATGCGACAAGATGGTGCCTCGATGTGATACGACGATACGGTGCGATGTGACAAAATGGCGTCTTTTGATGCGATGCGTGCACGCCGGATGGCCGTGCTGCGAACTTGGTGACTCTTGAGCCGCGACAGGCCCTGCTACACGCGTCTCCGGTGATGCGATGGCAACCTCTGTGGCGGCGGCACACTTCTCTGGTGATGCAACATGCTTCCTCGGCGATGCGATGGCAACTGCTGCAGCGGCGACAGGCTTCTTCCTCGTTGTGTCGCGCTTCCAGCGACACGCGGTCTTCAGAGAGCCCAAAACAACAGGAGGCACCTCTCTGCAGGTAGAATTCCCAGCAAGGGAATTCAGGGGGAACTGGTGGTGAAGTCTTTATGTCCCTGAGACTTCAGAACAGGAGGCAAGCTCAACTTCAAGCCCTTGGAGATCTTCCTCAAGATAGTAAAAGTACACACAAAGTTCCTTTTCTCCTTTCCTTAGCAATAATTAACCACTGCAGGCCAACAGCAAACAACACAGGGGCAGTCTCTTCATTCAGCTTTCTTGGTTTCTCTCCTTGGCAAAGGTTTGTCTTGATTCCCAGAAGTGATCTAAAGTTCTGGGGTCTGTGCCCCAATATTTATACTGCAAACTCCTTTGTTCTCTGAAGGCAGATTGTGTTTGTACCCAGCCAAAACCAGTTCTGTCCTCCCTGGTGCAACTTCCTGGCAGGAGGTGGAGACAGCATTTTTGAAAGTAGAACTGGCCCAGATAGCTGAAATGAAATCTCCTCCCCCTACTCTCTATTCTATGAAGGCTCAGGCAAGTGAAAGGAAGTCTCCTCACCCTACTCTCTATTCAATGCAGGTCCTATTCAGCCCAGCCCTGACCCATCAGACTGCTGGAGCCAAGGCCCTCCTCAGCCCCCTGTCACTCACAAACCAGACATGGAATACACAAACCTAGCAGAGGCACACTGGATGGTAAGGCAAGAAAATACCTACTTTCTATAAGTGGTATTTTCAAACACAGAATGTAAAAATCACCCACACTAAAAGATGTATTTTAACATTCTGAGTTCAGGCATCCTAAACTTTATTTTCCTATCTTGTTCTTAGGGTCAGTTAGGATTGTAAGATGTTATAATCAAACTGCCCATTCGGGCCTATGGGAACAGATAGACTTGCAATAGTGAAAAACGAAATTGGCTGTAATTCACTATCAGGACATGCCACACATACCAGGGCATGTCCTACCTTTCACATACAAGGCACCCTACCCATGGGGGTACCTTGGGCCTACCTTAGGGGTGACGAACATGCAGAGAAGGGAAGGTTTAGGGACTGGCAAGTGTATGCACTTGCCAAGTCGACATGGCAGTCCCAGACTGCACACAGGCTCTGCAATGCAGGCCTGAGCCATAGTTTACAACTGCTTCTGTGGGTGGCACAACCAGTGCTACAAGCCCACCAGCAGCATTTGATTTACAGGCCCTGGGCACACATGGTGTACTATACTAGGGTCTGACAAGTAAATCAAATAAGCCAATCATGGAGTCACTAATTCATTACAACAATTTACAATAGGGAGCACTTGCACTTTGGCACCGAATAGCAGTGGCAAAGTGCCCAAAGCATCTAGACCAGCAAAAACATAGCAAAAACACAGGAGGCAACAGCAAAATATGGAAGGGAGACCCACGCCAATGGTGCCAGGTCTAACAGTAATGATTACGTTCTACTGTTGACAGGAGATTTTAATATGCAGGCATATGATACGCCCAACATCCAGGCATGCAGCCCCACCCATGGTGACGGGGAGGTAACTGACCACTTTTGTCATAATGAGTACGGGAAGCCCTGAACCAGATGATATCCAAATATGATCTCCTCCTAGAGGAGGTTGTGAACAAAATAGGGTTATATTTCCAACCCTTATAGGGAGAAATATGTTCTCGGTCATCGACCAGATTTTAGTGTCTACCCCGGATATATTAAGTTGTGGCAACCCCATCATCATCCCCTTTATCTTGAGTGACCATAATTGACTTGCCTTATCTCTGTATTTTTGGGGCTCTAGGCTCAAGTTTTTGACCTAGCTGACCATATCACCCCTTTTAGGATAAATGGTACTAGAATAAAGTGGACGGGTGTTGATCCATGTAGGACAATAAAGCAAATAATAACACACAATCAGCGTGAAATGGCTTACTGTCTCCAGGATGAGATTTCTCCAATCATAGTAATCAGAAATTTTAATTGTATTACCTCGTTTATTAAAGCACTTCTAAGTAGGTAGACTGATGAAATACACAAACAAAAAGGGGTGGTTCGATAGTACCTGCACCAAAGCACTTCAGGTGCTAAAGTATGCACTGTCCATAACACCGCGAGACGTACAGGCGATTAAATCCCTACGACAAGAATATAACACAGCTCTAGTAGCCTGGAAAAAGGTACTAGAAGAAGAAGCGTGGGAAAATCTAATCGTCTCCTCAGAAATCGGGAATAATAAACTCTTCCAGGATACAGTAAATGCCCCATTCCTAAAACATGATGATATACCAGAGTTTGGTTCCTTTTTTGCGGCAGACAAATGGGTGACACACTTTTCTGGAATCTTTACCAACACTGAGGAGATGGTTGGGGGATCAGATCGGGCACCTCACGAAGAGAGGTTCTACTCACTAGACATTACATCTGAAGAAGTCCTCCAGGCAATCCAGGAGAGTGCTGGGGGGCGGGCACCAGGTCCCATTGGAGTCCCAGTTTACGTCTTTAAATTCGAACCGGAATTATGGGGATCTATTTTAACAAGAGTTTTTTAATTCAGCTGCAATGGAAATAACACCAAAAACATGGGGAGAGTTTATTGGGACAGGGTATACAACAAGGATGCGTCTTAGCACCAATTGTATTCTCCTTTTTCATTAATGAGGTAGATAATTATTTACAAAAATACAGGCTGATGCTCCAAGGGTGGCTGGTCGTCCGATACCGATATTATTATATGCGGACGACGCAGTGCTATTGGCACGGACCCCAGTAGGCCTTCAAAGACTGATGGATGGTTTTTCAGGTTTTATGAAACAACGGAGGATGGTAATCAACAAACCAAAAACATTCTCTATGATATGTGGGTCCAAAAATAAATCCTGTAAAACCTTCTTTATAGACAGAACCCCAATATATACAGTAAACTATTTTTGTTACCTTGGTATACTATTCTAAGGGAATGGTACATGGTCCCAACACGTAAATGAGCAAAAATGAGTAGAGCCAACCAAGGGATTTTTAAATTTGCTTCTAAATTGGTTAATCGACCAATCAAGGAGATAGTAACTATTTACAAAGCCAAAGGAATAAGCACTGCCACATATGGGGCAGGTCTTTGGGGCGTCACTAATAGTACGGCCCTGCAAATAGAAGAAAACAGTTTTTTAAAACGTTTGTTGCCTTTACCATCATCTGTATCAAATACCATCGTACACCAGGAGGTGGGGTTGCAATTTTTAGGGGATACCTTGATGGTAGGGCCACTGTTACTATGGGCATCAATCTGGAGACGAGAAGAGACTGCTTTTACTAGGTCTATTATTTTAGATTGCTTAAATTTGGATGATACCTTGGCTGTTGTATATTAATGCCTCATTTTAGAACCTGTTTAATATGTCTGTATGGTCGGATCCTCGGAAAATATTAACTATCGCAAAGAAAGAGATCAAAGTTTCTTTCCTGTCATTAAGACAGAACCTCAGAGCAAAATCGGACCTGACTAAACAGACTGTGGTTTTATATAAATCCTTTGTTGGAAGAGGGAGTCAATAGTTATTTGCCACATGTGACACATGCACAGCATTAATTTGTTTTAATGAGACAAAGTGGTATTGCACATTACTGTATTGACTTTCCTAAAATTAAATCACGTCCCCCGGACTCGATACCATGTCCGTGTGACAATAAGAGCAAACAAAGCACGCTGCACTTTGTTATTCTGTAAATTTTACTGTAATTTTAGATGTTTTTTATTTGAAGTCCCTGTTTGTTACCCATAAAATTAGGTCTCATAAAATTGCAATGGAATTTCTTGTAACTCTAGAGGACCCATTGACGTGCTATAAAGCTGCACTGTTTATTTTGAAATCGATTAACACAAGAAAAAGCATCGTGCTATAAACTAGGAATGAATGATCCTATGATGGCATTTTTAAAATGTGTAAAATTTGTTTTTTTTTACTGTACTATATTGCGTGTGCTTTTATGGCTCTTTGCTTTTAATAGCCAAATAAAGATTTTGAATTAATTGAATTGAACTGGGAATCGGAACCAGATGACTGAAAGTTCGGGGGCGTGCAAAGTTCGGGGTTCCTCTCTGAAAATGCCTCATGACAGATTTCCAAATATCATTAAAGTTTTGACCGTATTGTCTTTGATAACATTTTACCCTTTCCAACACCATCAGTGACACAAGCCTTGAACACCCAGTGGCGTAACTCAGTCTCTCTCTTGTCCCACTCCAAATTCACTTGCACGTTTATGGATATTCCCACTCCAAATTCACTTGCACGTTTATGGATACAAGCATCACTGTGAAGGCGCTACATATGGAATTGGTGGTTTGGGGCTGGCGTACTTTACTACTATGCTTTTGGGCAGCACAGGCTGTGCTACTGCAGAGCCAGCGATGTCTTGCGCTCCTTTATTAGCACCTCGCCACCATCAGTCCCTTCATTCTGCAAACATGGGCCCGTATGTAACATATATCAATAGTGTCTTAAAACAGCACAGGCCCGATTCTATCAATATGCCCACTCGCAGTTACATTACAATTAATAGATACACCAACCCACTGACATATTTATTTTACTAATAGTCTCTGCTGCTTTGGTTTATTTTTAGCCAGTCACACACTGAGAGAGCTTTCTGCAGTCAGCCCCCATCTGCTCCCTTACTCCTACCTTGGTAGGTAAAATACATTCCCATTTACAATGCAAATAGCTCTAACTAAAGAAATGCGAGATGTATTGCATTTCTAATGCTTCTTATCTCTGATGATCCACTTTGAGGCATTGAATGTCCTTATCAGATTACCTCCCCAAAACTTCTTTTAGGTTAGAACCTCTCCCATCAGCAAGAGAGAGACACCTGTTATTTGTTGAACCAGTTTCATATCCAGCTTCTGAGCTGCCAGGCTAAACAACACTTATACATAGTCATTTACTGACAACAACATTAAATAGGAAGTGAAAGCCTTTATAACATTGATTGATTGATAGGGAATTTATAATGCGCTACTTTGCCCGAAGGCGTCAAGGCGCAACTGATGGAAAGCAATCAGCCAGATCCAAGATAAGGAGAGGAAGAAGCATTAAGGGTAAGCTTCAGAGAAAAGCAAAGTTTTAAGGCCTCTGCGAAACAGAGTAAGAGATTCCTGATTCCTGAGATCAAGGGGAAGCTCGTTCCAAAATCTGGGGGCAAGAGCGAAGAAGGCCCTGCCTCCCCACCTTGCTTTCGCAACGCGTGGGACGGTTAGCAACTTCTGACTGGCGGATCGCAGGGCCCTACCTGGGGTGTAGTACGACAGCAGAGACCTAATGCCCTCGGCCCCTGCGTCATGAAGAGCCTGCTGGATGATAATCAGGGTTTTAAATTTTATTCTGGCATGCACCGGGAGCCAATGAAGATGTTTCCTGATCGCAGTTCCTGAGGAGCGTCTAGGGGCATTAACGACAAACCTTGCTGCCGTGTTCTGGACCACTTGCAGCCGATGAACCAGTTTGTTGCTCATCCCAAGATAAAGGGCGTTGCAGTAGTCCAAGCGCGAAGATAGGAGGGCAACCGAGACTTGTTTCCGGGCATCAGGGGTGAGGTAATGGGTGAGCTTTCTCAGCACCCTTAGGACTTTGTCGAAGCTAAGAGGGAGGCAGTAGAACCCAAAGTCCAAGAGATGTTAACCAAAGGAATTATTCAACTGTCTCAGAGTCCTCGGAATTCCTCCATTGTACTAGTCTTGAAGAGGGACTGTTCCACATTGATTTGAGACAGGTGAATGTCTTCACCCAATTCATTACTTATTCTATGCTATGGGTGGATCATTTAATAAAAATAATAGGAAAGGCCCAGTGGCACATACCCTAAATCTCACTGAGGGTTTTTGGTGAAGTATTCTGGCTCCAAATGAAGGATCATGATTTCTCAGTATCTTCTGAATTATACAAATGTAAGCTACTCCCATTCGGGCTTTTGCAGAACCCATCTCATTCCAAACACTACTGGATGCAGTGGCACATCTCATACGACTTTGTATATCTCAGTGACTTCATTGTATGTAGCCCAAAGTATACTACTCTGATCATACTCCTAGAAAACGTCTTCACAACACTGCTGGAAATCTAGATGTCATGCTGACCTTAAAAGAAATTACTAGCCTCAACAGATGTGTGGTTTCTTGGCAACTCATTAGGGAATTGACTAATTTGTACCAAACTGAACAAACTGCAGGCCATTCAAACACCAAGAAAGGCATTTGATTCTTCTAGACTTACAAAATAATATGGATTTTTGTACTCCATTATGCAGAAAAAGCAGAACCCCTTTAGAATATCCTCAAGAAATCAACCCCAACAAATTAACACCACATCAGACTGAGCCTCAAAGTTTTATAGGAACTAAAAGACCCCATTTGCCAACTGTAAGAGCAGAAGAGGAAGTGTATTGGAAAAAGAAAAACACTCATTGCCTTCCAACTCAGTGAGCGCTAGGAGAGAGACCCTAAGAATCAACTCTAATGTAAGGAGCAGGCCCTGATCTGATAGTCCGCCTTTGTTGAACTAAGCATCACCAGTATGAATAAAGAGCACAGGTGTAGGTTTTTCACACATTGGTCACATGCTGTTCGTTAGATACAACACCTATTGCATTATTGAGGGGCCTTATTAAGCATTCACTAAATGCAGGTGGTTGCACTTTATATCGAACCCTGAAATTTAAAAGGGAACTCATTTTGGACTCTGTTCTTGAGGGGTGAAGATGTGTTCAAGAACAGGTACTCTGGGTAACTAACTAGACTGAGACCTCGAAATTAATGGATTTAAACATATTCTTTAGAAATACTTATTACTGAACCCTAGATTAATACATTTCATTTATCTTCCCTTCTTGAGTTGCCCCTTTATAGTGCATTTAAGTTGTTTTGTTAATAAATCTACACTTTTAAAAAAAATAGTATTTAATATTCAAAACCTGTTACTTTTTATTGAACCATATCATATAAAATACATCCAGTGTGTAATAGGTGAAGAATAATGGATACAGGATATACACTTCTGCGGCAGCTCAGATTCCGTGGTCAGTTGCAGCTGCACTCGAAGGAAGCAGTGTGGACCAGTTGTTGACTGTCCACTCCTTTGGATGCAGGACACGTCTCCTTTTCCAGCCATGTCGTGCACCTAACCCTTTGATTAGTCAATACATACTACACATGGCCTCGGGCCCTATAAACCTGTTATTGGTAACCACAGTAGATCCTGTATCCAATTTCTGTTGAATACGGCTGGAGGCCATATGCAGTAGAGGTTTATTGGCAGGCTAGACCCTGTGGCCAACCCCCACAGCACAAAGGCGGAGAACTTGCGCAGTGGCAGTTAGCTGCCTGCTGTGCTGGAGTAGCACCCAGCCACAGACCATGTCCTGCGACCAACAAGTGCTGTTTGCAGTTAATGGCTTTGAGCAGCAAGGTTTCGTTTTCTACAATATGGGTGTAGTATTATCATTGAACCCCCAGCCTCTCCACCAAAAATAAAAATACTGCTGGGCAACCATCTTGATATTTTCTATACTTGTAAGATAGCGGTAATGTTCTGCGTTGATGCAGTTGGTCTGCCTTCTTGTGAGGTCACATTAGTCTATCTCAAAATAAAATTTCAGAAATTGCCTTAAAAACACAGTTAAAGTGAAAAATTAGCAGTTTCACAGTGGATTGGGAAGCCACACCCTTCAGCCAGCGCCATGTGCATGGTTGTATGACATCTAAAAAGCATGGGAGTTAGATTTAAAACATCATAAAAATACTTTAACAATAAGTCATGGCCTCTTTTTTTCCAAAACACATTAACGTATGTTCAAGAAAAAAACTCTAGAAGTGAAATCACACATTATTGTTATGCAACAAAACCTAGAACCGACTGAAATTAGCTAGATATGGTTATGATGCAAACCATAACTTGTGCATGCACTGCTAATGACTTCACGTGATGTCACAAATTACATTATGAACATCCTGTTACTGTCCTGTGGGGGAAAGCGATGGGGTTGAAAGTGCCAGTTTTGGTCAATGGAAAGTGTTTTGTTACTAATGATTTGCTGTGTGCAGGGCCTGGTCAGCAGAGAGGACCTGCCCTCAACCCATACTCTGCATCTTTTAAGCCTGTGTGTAGTAAGTATGTCTGCAATAGCATTGGGTGTAAGCCGTGTCCACAGCCTCAAGTTTACATTGCTGTAGCCCTTGCCCTCTGGGTTATGGACATATGGTGGCTCAGTGCATGGCCTTGATGACGGCCAGTGCCTGTACTAAGACGCCGATTTGCACTGCACATGAGCCATGCATTGGGGGCAAGATTTTTCTTTTCAGCTAACCATAACTGGCTAGTTTAAGTGGTTTTTAGATTTAGTTTAGTAACCACACTGTCACTTAATTATTTTAGTGTACAGCTGTAGCCAGTGTGTTGTAATGTTTATCATCCTTTCCTTTGAAAACGTTTTTTTTAATAACTTTGACACCATTTTGGCTCTGCGCAAAACTAAAAAAAAACTTCTACTTGGAATTCTTCATGGCAAGTTTTGTGCAGATCTCTTAAACTGGGGATTACAGAGGGAGGGGGGCTAAAGTGTTATTCCCACACATTTTGCATTAAGAGAGATCTTTAATTAAGGAAGTACCTTTCCTTAGTTTGGTGTAAATCCACTCATTTTTTTGAGAAACTAGCATTAAATAGTGTCTCTGGGTGGACTTGAAGAGGCTAAGTTCTAGATATATCTGAACCATTAATTTGCGGATTTCCACAAATAAAAAAATATCCAAGTCAGTAGATGAGAGAGCTTTTTCCCCTGTTGTCTACTTAATTTCTGCAAACCTAGAGTCTGGTCACGGTGTAGGGCTCTCAAGAACCTTCGATGAGTACTCCTCAAAATCCGAGTGATGCACAAAGATGTCCACCTCTTGACATCCCCAACTCTGAAACTATACCACAGAGTATTAGGGCGATCAAGCGAGGGAAGGGAATAGGATAGGAATAGCTGGGAATAGGATAGGAATAGCTGGGAATAGGATACCTGTTGAGAGAGAACTCAGCACTGGTTTAACTATTCCACAATAAGGAACTAAACTTGTATAGTCTCTCTAAACTGAGCTATACCTTAACCAGGCAGTCTTCTCTTCAATCATATCTCTGATTCTGAAATGAGTTACCACGTTCCAACTATCGAAGTAAACCACAAGATCAATACATCTTCATCTCCTCCCAAAAGCATGAATACATTGATTTCCCAACACACTCCAACATACCAGCTTCTGCCATATTAAATTGAAAAGAGAGCAAAAATCAAAAATATGATTTCCATCAAAATAAAGAGATTTGTAGAATAACAAAGTGTTTTTGTGTCTCCCAATCACTGTCAATAGCTCCTTGAAAAGTAAAGGGAGTAAGGAATCCTTCGTACTAATAGTCAATCCAAATGAGTACTAGCCAAGAACAAAAATAAAGTATCCAAGAGAATCAGTACTCTGTGTCCATTGTCATCCTTCCAAGTACATAGCAAATAAAAGAGCCTCCGTGGTTCCTGTGTAAACGAAAGTATATTCAAATGCTAAGAAACTTCCTACCTGGAAGTCTTCAGATACAGAAGGGAGGTGGTACCTACTTCAGACCATCCAACAACCCAACCACCTGGAAAGTCTTGAGCCACCAGAATAACCAGTCTGGGAATGAGACTTCTTTCCCTCTGCAGTACCGGCGACCTAGACGATAGGGAGTCAGTATCCAGGAATCATGCGGAGGAAGCTGCCGACAGTCCGTGGACACCCGCTCGTGCCAAGAACTGGAGTACAAAATTAGAGAGGAGAGCCTTTCCTCAGCTCTCCCAGATATAACAGAAACGTTCTCCCAAGAGGGCAGCTGCAATGCAAGGCGAAGAAGCCGTTCAGCCAAATGGCCAGAAATAACCGCAAACAGGAAAGAATTACGCACACCAGCTGGCGTGCCTCCGTTGTAGGAATAATCAGCGCCTTCCCCCCCTTCCGGCCAAAGCCTCCTGGGAATTGTAGTTTATCCCCCGATAGGCTGTGGACGGGCGAAGGTAGGCTCTTTCAGACGGGAACCCTGACAGTACGCCCTCCTCCAAGGCGCCTCCTAGATCCTGGCGTGACCGGATTCCGTACATGGAACAAGCGAACAGCAGAAGGAGCATGAACATTGGTACAGGGTTCCCATGAGTCATCCTCGGAAGGGTACCCTTTCCAAGAGATGAGATACCAAAACTTGCCCCTTCTGTATTTAGAGTCCAGTACGCAACATACTTCATATTCCAGGTGCCCATCTCATAACAGGAGGTGCTGCACGACTTCTGGCCCCCACTGCAGGTTTCAACAGGCTGCAATGAAACACCGGGTGGATATGGAGAGTAACAGGTAGTTTAAGTTTATAGGCCACTGGATTGATTCATCTGATCACCGTATAGGGACCAATGTATTAGGGATGGAAGATACTGCAAGCCCTAAAACGAATGTTCTTAGTTGAGAGCCATACTCTAGCTCCAGATTGATAATAGGGCCCATCCCTGCGGTGCTTATCTTCCCATCTTTTGTACATTTGTTTGGCATGAGTCAAATGAACCTGTATCTTCTTATGTACTACTTGTAGACTCTTTATTTGCTCCATAACAGTGGGTTGATCTGCCACTTCACTTGGTATGGACAGCGGTAACACTTTGTCATGGAAACCATAGTTGGCCAGAAACTGAGTTTCTTTGATCGAACTATGTCATGCATTATTGTAAGCCAACTCTGCCAACCACAACAACGAGACCCATGATTCCGTGGCCTCCTTAGAGCAGCAACTTAAGTATTTTTTGAGGTTTTGGTTTAATTGTTCGGTTTGTCCATCTGTCTTTGTATGGAAGCTGGTTGATAAGGCTGCTTCTGCTTGGAGAGCCTTACACCACATTCGCCAAAACCAGGCAATGAACTGTGGTCCTCAATCGGACACGATAACCCTTGGGAGTTTATGCAACCGAACCACCAGAGACAACAATAACTGAGCCGTCTGTCCAGCTGTGGAAAGACTCTTACACGGTATGAAATGTCCCATTTTAGTAAGATTGTCCACAACCACCAAAATAGCTGTATATGCTTGATCCAAGGGCAAGCCAAGTATGAAATCCAAACTAATATTTTGCCAAGGTTGCGATGGAGGAGGCATCGGTATCAGTTTTCCTGTTTTCGTTGCTTGTTCTCCCTTAGCTTGGGCACACACCTCACAGCTGGCCACCCATTGTGTTACATCTGTCGCTAATGTATTCCACCAGAAATTACGCTGTATCAACAGTTTAGTTTTCACCACTCTTGGATGGCCTGCAAGAACAGAATCATGACACCAGTTAAATGCTTTTATCCTGAGTTCTTGTGAAGGCAAGTATAAATTGTTCATATAGAACGGTAGTCTCTATTTGAGCACTCTATTGGTGTTCTGATCCACCCACCTTTCCCAATTGGTGACAGATTTATGTTTTACCTCTTCCAGGAAGTGTTCTAACTTGATCACACACAGTACCTTATTAGGGCTAATGATTGCCTCATGAAGTTCCTTCTTTGGCATATCCTTAGCTTCTTGACGAGATAAGGTGTCTGCTTTCCTGTTTCCACAAAGTCATATTCCGCAAAGAACAGCATCCACCTCAATTGTCTCTGATAGCTGTCTAGCGGTCTTCATATATGTGTACACAGTTACAGGATGAAGACCCCACAGATAATGTCTCTGTTCTTGGAAGGCTCTTTTGATCGCCAACAGTTCTTTTTTTGCGATGGTATAGTTGAGTTCCGCAGCGTCCAATTTTTATTGGACAAAAAGGCTACTGGATGCAACTGTCTGGTTTGTCTATCTCTTTCTGATCGAACCGCTCCCACTGCTAAATCAGAAGCATCCACTTCCACAATGAATGGAGGTAGGGAGCCGGTATCCAGGAATCATGTGGAGGAAGCTGCTGACAGTTCGTGGACACCCGCTTGTGCCTAGAACTGGAGTACAAAATTATAGAGGAGAGCCCATCCTCTGCTCTCCCAGGAACAGCGGAAAAGTTCTCCAGAGAGGGCAGCCGCAATGCAAGGCGAAGAAGCCGCTCAGCCGAACGGCCAGAAATAACCGGAAACAGGAAAGAATTACGCACACCAGCTGGTGTGCATCCGTTGTAGAAATAATCAGCGCCATCCCTTCCTTCCGGCCCAAGCCTCCGGGAATTGTAGTTTATCCCCTGATAGGCTATGGACAGGCAAAGGTAGGCGCTTTCAGACCTGAACCCTGACACTCGTTTCTGAAGTCCGTGTCATTGGCTTGCTGCAGTAGTGGGAAAAATGTTGAGGCTGCCATTACCGAAGGCCGGAACTGAGTCCCTGTGTCCTATTTTTTCGAAAGAGTACATAAGAGGGCACATTGAGGACACTCCGGCCCCAGTCTAAAGTGATGGGCTCCAAAGAGACCTCATAAAAAAACAAAAACATTTTAGCCGCAGAACTAGCAGATCCCAGACGTGGGTTTGCTTCGGTCAGCAGAACTTGGGGAGTTCCACGAATCCCAATTGGGGGACTGCAAATCCAGTGCAAGTTTTATGACCTGGTACTGCAAACTGAGGCCAAGTTTTACCAGCTTGCTTCCAGAATCGTGCATCTGGCAAGGGCCTTGTGTTAGGAAGCTTATGCTAGGGTTGTGGACCTCAGCTTGGTTTAGTGGAGCTCAGAGGGCACACTGGTATCTTATTGAAGGCCGTACACACTAGTGATTGGCCACCCACAGTGAGTTGGACACAGGGCCTTCCTGAAGATGTTGAATATAGTATGGCCAGACCATATGACAATCTCTGGCTGAGCACAGCTGAAGTCCATGTGCAGCTGGTGTTGACTATCCACGTTATCTTAAGTGCAGTGTCCTGGTTGCAGGCAAAGCCCTAAAGTGGAATATGATCAAAACCCGCCTCAAACGTTCTGAAAATTACTAAAGGTTAAGTATAGTTATTGTAGGTTTTAAAAATACCCTCTGAAATTTACTGAAATGAAACAGTTAAAATGATAACATTTAACATAAGCAGTGCATGATGGGGCAAGATCTATGGTTAGTTTAGCTACCCGTAAGTGGCAAATGTCTGTGTTTTTGTGGTTTTGGAAATATAACTAATCTTTTACTGTGGTTTTCGAAGTCGGTTTGCGAGGTTTTTCAAACATGTTATATTCTTTTAAGGAAAACTAACATTAACTGTATTTTAATATTCGCTTTTTCAGTGGATTTATGTTTTTTCGTGTTTGTTTTTATGATATGCCACTGAACAGCTTTCCCTGCAGCCAGTGCCCTGCACTCAACCTGCTGCGACTGGCAACTCTGCTGTGCCTGGCCCTTGGCTGGAGGTTGTACGTACATTAGCCTAAAGCGAGTTGGTCTCAGGGACTGGCGGTAATCTAGGCCCTGCAGCCTTCACTTGCTGCAAATACTTTGGCCATGCATTGTGCGGGTTGTCCATAGGGTTTTGGCTATATTATTTCCAACACACCGCAGAGATTGGCAACAGGCCCAGCCCCTCCATCCAACCCACTGCAGGCAATCACCTCCCTTTTCACTCAGCCGAAGGACGTGTGCAGCTAGGTTTGGCTGCTAGGCCTAGCCTATGGCCAGACCTTGAGCCCCACCTTCTGCAGACTAACACATGTTTAAAGAAAAAACAAGCTTTAGGTGTGTTCAGTAGTAGTTGGTTGCGGGGGTTAACTGAGGCCAGATACTGAGTCAAAATATTTCTGTGTGGCCCTCCTCTGCTTCTCATATCCTTCAAAACTGCGCTGTGGGTGTTAGCAGCTGCTTTCAACTCTTTGCAGACAGCCAATCCCAACTGTGCACTGTATGAATTGTTCCCAATGTCTGGACTATGACTTGGTCCTGCACCCAACTTTCTGCAGGCAGTCAGCACCTGCTGCATATGGCTGAAGCCCCGTTTTTCCTATTTATATATTTTAGTAGGGTTTGCAGAGTAGTGTCAACAGCAATATGGATGATGTAATCAATGGTGTAATTTTAGACATCAGTGATTTTATCACCTGTCATTTAAAATGTCATACGTGATGTCATATATGAGGTTATTGCTGTGATCATGTATTACAAGGAAATGTTAGCATCTGCCAAATGTTACAAGGATATTGGAAGTCTCCTAGGAGTTCTGTGACATTATATAGAAATTCAGCCTTTGGTCTCATTCCTCTATATGGACACAGAACACAGAACTTGTCAGTGACTTGCCGTCTCCATGGGATCAATTGCAGGGGCTGCATCTAGTACAATATTTTAATGCAGCAACTCCTCCAAGTCTAAAAAATAGAAGTGCAATAAAACCCAAAATATGGTTTAGAAACTTACAAGTAAAATAATTTCACAAAAGAAAATTGACAACTAATGTGAAATATTAAAGACTCCATTAATTCAGTAATAAGATTTAAAACCTAAGAATTAGGGGATGGCATAGCTAAAGCTTTGTATGTCTGAGCAAAGTTATATGAAGTAATCTTACAAAAATGACATGTACATTAAAATACCTAAAATGTTCCACACATTCAAAAAAAATAAAAGAAATTTAAATATTACTTATTTCTCAAAACTATTTTGGGCACAACAGAAACCTACCAGCATGCTGTTGTAAAAGAAGTGAAATATGAAGAAGTTGCGCAACAGCAGACAACAGTAGAGAGCGTCACACAGCCATACATGGTGAAAGAGGTGCAGGCCTAAAATCTTGTGCTGATAGAGGGGTGAAGAATTCATTTGAAAACAGCGTATGACCTGCCAGGCCATAGTTAAAGAAGATCCCGTTTTGGCAAGCTTGAAGGAATTTATGGCCTTATTACACAGTATTCTGTGTTCTCAGCAAATTGAAAACATGATTAAACAATAGGAGCAGGAGATTGAATTTGCCAAGAGTACACAGAATCTGATAAGCATTCAAGAGTAGAGAATAGTTAGTTTGTCAAGCATTGTTAGAACTGCAATAAAGAATGTGTAGATAATTAGGTTAAAAGTTTAGGGTCACAGGTCACTTGTTTTTCCACAACCAATAGGTAATTACTAAGTAAGTTATTGTTTAAACTTTTGTAACTAGTATTGTCGGATTCTATATAAAAGCAGCTGCCTGTGAAGCTGCTTATTGAGACTGGCTGTTTACTTGTGGGAAGACGGTCACTCTCCCTGCCACAACAATAAAGAGCTTTACATTGCCAAGAGGAGTCTGTCTTTTTCTTTATTTTTAAGTTACCCTGCAACAGTGCAACATCCCGAGTTATATTTTGCAACAAAAAACTATAAAAAAGAAGAACATGTAATTCATGCTCTCCTTCGATATGGCTGAGCCTATAAAATGAAAAGTCGAGTTATGGTGTTTGAAAGGTTTGAAACAAACTGCAAAATAAACAAGAAATAAGCACACATGAAATGGGAACAAGGAGAAAGGTACTATAATGGGATTATACATAAAGATATGATATTCTAAAAAAATAAAATAATCATTAAGCAATATGAATTATCAATTAAAAGAACAAACTTAAATTGCTTCAGAATATGGGTCATTGCCCAATTTATCATCTAACAAATGTAAAAGGTGTCTAAATTGCTTTTTAAAAATAACCTAACTACAAAGATATTTACTTTACGTATACTCTTGATTGGTGGTTATTACCCTGAAACCAGAAAATTAGTATGTATAGATGTGTGTGTATATATATTTTAGCACAAACGAAGCCAAAGGCCTGCAAAACACTAGTGTGTTGTAATATCTACTCTGCATAAAAACTAGCTTTATACCCACCTAAGATTTATAGCACATTTATTAAAGGCATTGCAAGTATGGAAAGGAATATTAACATTTCCTTAGGAGGCAAAAAAATACACAACTCAAGTTAAAGAAACAACAACCCACAGAGTTACTCAAAAGCTATAGGTAGAATAAATATATATATATATATTTTTTTTTAAAGAAAACTTTATTGTGCAAAAAAGCATCATTACAAATATGGGCCTACAACCACCAGGGCCGGCCGCTAGTATATGCATGTCAATTGCTTGACGTCACGAAGCAGCGACTGATCTCCAGAGGTTCAGCCGGTTTAAGGGAGATATTCTCGGCAACTCAGAAGTTAGACAGGATACAAATATTTTAAATTTTGAAGGAAAAGAACAAACAAACAACGAAACAAAACTCAAGGCGAGAAACAGTCTAGACGGTGTCGAGCGCCGATGGGGGGACCCCACCATACCAAGTAGAGAATCAGGAGGACAATAGAGATCTCCAGGGGGGGGGAGGCAACGGGGAAGTAGAACAATCAGCAAAAAGGGTTACAGTATTCCAGGAACCTCAGGATCAGGGGGACAGAGAAATGTCCGGAGTATCTACAAAAGGGGGCGTAGAGATGTTACCTCGGTAGGTGTTCCACTGCCCCCAAATTCTACCCCACGCCCCGGGCTTGCCCCGAACCAGATATACTGTCTTCTCTCTGAACATGCACCAGTCCATGTTCTCCTTCCACACTGACACGGTGGGAGGCCGTCGGGAACCCCAAAGCTGCACAATATCCCGCTTTGCAATCATGTTCCCAAGTGCCGCCCACCGGGCCTGGGCGACGTTGTAGTCATTCGGCTCCCATACATTCAACAAACATCGACGAGCCTCAGGCAACAGAGCGACCCCAGTGACACACTCCATTACAGCATGCACACGGTGCCAATATGCCGCAACCTCGTGGCACTCCCAAAGGATATGAAGGAAGGTGGCGCTCATTCCACAGCCGCGCTTACACAACCCATCCGAAGAAAAACCCATCACAACCAAACAAGGACCCGTCACATAAACACGGTGAAGAATTTTGAGCTGGAAGAGACGGAGACGGGCAGGAATGGCGACCTCTTTCGGGGAGGACAGTGCGGACTGCCAGTCTTCGTCATCCAACTCCAACCCGTCTCCGGTCCAGGCCTCCCAAAGACGCACAAGGAGGTCCGCCCGATTGTTGATTAATTTCTTGTAAATCAAGGAAATCGTACTATCGGGCAGATGACCATCAAGTATACGGTCCTCGAGTGGTGAAGATGCAGGGACTGTGGTACCGGCCTCGAAGACCGACAGCAAAGCGTGACGAACCTGTACATATCTGAAGAACTCCCTCTCACTCAACTCATACTCACTCTGAAGCACCGCAAAGGATTTGACCGCACCTTTCACCCAGAGATCACCCACTCTGCTAATGCCAATCGTATCCCAGTTCTCAAAACCTTTCGTTATCCAGAGGCATCCCAATCTGTCCGACGCAAACAAGGGGGTCGCTCGTGTCAGGCGATGATTCCATCCCATAGCCACATTAGCATCCTTCCACACACGTACTGCAATCTTAGTGGGTCCCGTTAGGTTCCTCCCCGCCGTCCGAGAGTAGAGCGCTCTGTTGAAGTTGCCACTAGGCAACTGATATTTATCCATCTCCAAAGCCGGATTTGGAACGGGTGCATACGTAGCATGGTTGACAGCGGACAACTGGGAGGCCCAATAATACCTCCTGATGTCCGGGAGCGCAATGCCCCCGTCATACCAGGGGAGAGTCAGTTTTGCAAGAGCGATGCGAGCGCGACCGTCCCAAACAAGTCTCCTCTGTAAACCCTCCACCTCCCGAAAGTAGGCCGCCGGAATAATATCAAACGAGTTCTGGAGTGCGTAGAGAAATCGGGGCAGGGACATCATTTTAAAAAGTGCCGCTCGACCGAGTGGGGACAACGGCAATCTACGCCACCAAGCCACGTCCAACTTCAATCGCCGGAGAGGAGGAAGGAGATTATGCTCGTGGCGGACCGCCGGGTCCAGCGATACGTAGACCCCCAAGTACTTGAAACCGGATTGCGAAATTTGAATGGGAAACCTATTCGGTAAGGGGGGAAGGCTGCCGGAAATAACATACACACACGATTTAGACCAATTAATGATCAAACCAGAGTTTTTACCGAAAGAAGTGAGGACGTCAAATAGGACGTTAAGGGATTCACGCGGGGAGGTGAGGTACAAAAGAATATCGTCGGCGTACAACGAAACCCGGTCTTCAAAGCCAGGGGCCCACTGAATGCCCTTTATCGACGGTTCCCATCGGAGCCAGGCTGCAAGCGGTTCTAGAGCAAGGGCAAAGAGCAGGGGGGACAACGGACACCCCTGCCTAGTACCCCTCCCGAGAGCGAAGGGCTGGGACACCCTCCCATTGACAACAACATGAGCAAGCGGATCCGTATATAAAAGTCTCACCCAACTAATAAATCTCGCACCGAAACCGAACTTCTCCAGAGTGGCCCAAAGATATGGCCACTCTATCGTATCAAAGGCCATCGTGGCGTCCAAGGAAGCCAAGATGGCCGGCTCGGAAAGAAACTCCGCCCTGGCGAGAACGCCATGTAAGCGCCGCAAGTTGAGAGCAGTGTTCCGGTGCGGAATGAAACCAGATTGATCCGGATGAATCAGGTCACAGATAACAGCGAGTAAGCGATTAGCAAGGACCTTGGCGAGAATCTTCGGTTCAGCATTCAATAGGGAAATAGGCCTGTATGAGGCACAACGATCAAGAGGCTTGCCCTCCTTAGGAATCACAACTATAGTGGCCAGACGCTGGTCACAAGGGAGGGAACCAAGCTCACGCGACTCCAGAAACATATCACGGAGAAACGGTGCGACTTTATCCGGGCGCAATTTGTACAATTCAATAGGCAAGCCATTGGGGCCCATAGCCTTACCAGAACGAAGGGAACGAATCGCGGTGGCAATCTCGTCGGCCGACAACAATGCCTCCATGCACTCTCGATCCTCGTCAGACAGGCAGGGCAGCGCAATGTCCCTTAACAAGAAACGAGAGTCATCCTCATCTCTATCGGACACCGGGGAGTAGACCACATGAAAATAGTCAGCAAAACACTCCACAATCTCGCCAGGGTCAGTCACATGCACACCGTCAGAATTCTGAAGCACAGGGACCACACGGTTCGCTCTCTCCTTCTTATCAAGCCATGCAATCAATTTACCCGCCTTATCCCCAACATCATACAGTCTACCTTGCTGTTCCCTATACATTGTCTTGGCAGCATCCGTAACAAGGGATTTATATTCAAACAGTTTCAAGCCAAGGGCGTGGAGCCTATCCTGGGTGACACCTAAGTCTAGCTCAGCCTCCGACTCCAGTATTTCGGCCTCCAGCTTCACGACCTCCCCATTCCTGGCTTTCTTGGTCTCGACTATTAAAGATAGGGCCTGTCCACGAATAACAGTTTTGAAGGCTTCCCACAGGGACACTGAGGACACAACAGACCCTTCGTTCTCCAGGAAGTTATGGTCGAGCGACTTAATGAGGCTGTTGCGAGTCTTGGGGTTGTGCAGATGCCAAGGGTTAATAGGGGTGATCCGCCCCGCGGCTTGCGTCCCCGCGTCGAAAAGAAGCCACACAGGGGAGTGATATGAAATGCCCCGGGCCAAGTGTCTAACCTCCCCAACGTGGGAGGACTGGGCCGCGGGCAGGAGGAAGTAATCAAGCCTGGAGAGACTCCCATGAGCCCCGGAGTGGAAGGTGTATTGACATTGCGTCGGATGCATTAACCTCCAGCAATCCACCAGACCAAAGGTGTCCAAAAACCCACCAAGCCATGATTGGGAAACGGGAAGGGCCCTGGGGGGGTGGCGATCCAGGTCGCCGGATAGCAGGGAATTGAAGTCCCCACCCATGAGGAGAAGACTATCGGGGAGTTCCAGCAACATCCGACCAACATCAGAGAAAGTGGAGGTCTGGAGGCCTGGGGGAACATATATCGTGACTAAAGAAAGAGTCCTACCCTCCCACCTACTGGTTAGGGCGGCATAACGCCCTCTGTCATCAAGGATGACATTATCAATCTCTAGTGGGAGGGAAGACCGGACCAGAATACCAACCCCTCTGGAACCAGTGGTGAACCCGGAGTGTGCAACCAATCGGTATCCCCACCTATTCATAGCATGACACACATTGCCTACCAAATGCATCTCCTGCAGGAGTACCACATCAGGAGTCAAACGACGCAAATATTGCAGTACAACACCCCATTTGATACGATCCCCCAATCCATTGATGTTCCAAGATATCAACCTCAACCCACTACTCCCCATCCCCACAAGTTGCATGAGTCCCCCCACAGAGAGCAGGACACCTGAAGCAGAAAAAGAACCAATATGCCGCCTTGAGAAAAGAAAACACGAACACAAACACCCCCTCCCACCCCCCAACCAAAACCCGTTACAACTCCCCCCTCCCTGCACCCCTGCAGACTATAAAGCCACCCCAAAATGCAGTGTGCCTGTCGCCCTAACAATCCCATTCTACAAAAAGACCCCGGAGGAGGAGAGAGGCCCGTCTCCACCCGCCACCCGGACGCGAACTACTATAAGACAAAATATACAAAAGAAATAGAACCCAACTGAGCAATGTCCGATTGTCCAGGTTAGGGACCGAAAGGTCACTTCTGTGGAGGCTCACCACCCTCGGCACCGCCAGGGTGCCCCGTTCGATCGCTCCGACCAGGCAGGGAATCCAACCAGTCACTCACATTGTCCGGTCGCTCGAAAAAGAAGGTCCGTTCCTCATATTCCACTCGAAGCCTGGTAGTGAAAAGCATAGCATACTTCAGTCCCAGGTCCCGGAGACGTCGCTTAACCCCCTGAAAGCCCATCCTCTGTCTCTGGACAAGTTGAGTGAAGTCCTGGAAAAAATTGACAGAGGAGTTTTCAAATTTCACCGGGCCGTGCACTCTTGAAGCCTGCAAAATCTCATCACGGTCCCTGAAATGAAAAGGTTTTGCAATGATAGGCCTTGGAGGAGTGCCAGGCTTGGGCTTACCGCCCGGGACACGATGTGCACGCTCCACAGCGAAAAACTTGCTCAGTCCAGAAGGGGCAAGATGGGTGAGGATTAGATCTTCGACCAGGAGGTCAACCGAACGAGTCTCGGGATTCTCCGGAACACCTATGACGCGAATGTTGTTGCGTCTTGCCCTGTTCTCAAAATCCTCCAGCCGATGGGACATCAGGTCGTTGGCCGATTTCAGAGTACCAAGGTCCGTCTGAAGTTCCGACACATCGGCCGTGAGGCTGGAAGTCTTCAAATCCAATGACTTCACCTTCTCGTTAGTCTTAGACAGGTCGGCCCTGATTAGAGTGACATCAATGGCGACCGTGTCAATTTTACGAGCCAGAGCCTCATATTGCTGGCCGACGGTCTCCTTCATGCCGGTGATGGCGCCCATAATGTCCTGCAGGGACAAGTCAACAGGGGCAGAAGGGTCTTCTCTGGCGTCCTCCGGGGTACTGCTGGAGAGCTCGGGGGATCCTTTGGCTTGAGAGTAACGATCCATAACATTTGTCTGGAACGGTCCCCCACGAAGAGACGTCTTGGTCTTCCGCTTCTCGGGTTCACCCCTGCCCGTCATGTTGGAAGATGCACCCCAGAGGGGCCCGCAAGACCTGGTGAAAATGGCCGCCGGCAGGTCGGGCACCAACAGGCCAAGAAGTTGGCTCGTACGGTCCGGAGAAAGTCACGACTTGACCCAGTAGGCTACGATGAGGACGCAGCGATGACACTAAATGGAGGCTGGATTGGTCCCCCGGCCGAGCGAAACGGTCTCTCAATCAGACCATGCCAGGATCCGAAAACGAAACCGAAAGTGGGGGTACGGCCACCGATGAGGTCCCACTGCCGTTGTTGTTCAACTACGTCCCGGCTCCACAAATCACCAAGTCCCCGGCACGGCCTCCAGGTGGGCCTCAAAAGTTCAAAGTGCTATAATTCTGGTCGCCCAAGTCCGATTTAAATTCTGGAAAGAGTTATGGACTCAGTCGAGGTTCACCTTCGAGAGTCCGTCCAAGAAATCAGGATATCATAAGGATAAATTGCGAGGAGTGGCGAGGGTCCGGGGAGCCCTGTGCTCACGCGACCATCTTGGATGCGCGCTAAGCTCCTCCTCCGGTAGAATAAATATTGATCACATCTTAAAAATGTCCAGAGGTATCTGTCCTTCTTGTTGAAGTACTTAGTCACTCTTGAGACCAAAGGATTGCCTTAAAAGAAGAATTAACACAATAAAACAGTACAGTACTAACACTTGTCTGTATCAATTAAAAGTATAATTTATCTGAATTACAAATCATTTGCAGAAAATGTACTCTGCATTTAAAGAAAATAAAACCCTGCGAGAAGTATCCTTAAAGGCACAGCAATTTGTGAAGTCCCAGAACCACTTTGAAGTCCGAACGTTTATGAAAGTATTTTAGTGTAAACTGTCCATTTCCGACACGTATTCCTTTACAAAGCAAAACATTCTTTACAGCATAAAGAGCTCTGTCAAGGATTTCATGGGACAGTTTTATGTTTACCTTTAAATAATATTGAAAATAACAATGTGTTAGGAATTAATAGCATTATTATATATATGATGACATCATTTTATACTAATCAGTGGAGTTCCAACTAAGAACTGCAAAATCTGGCAACAAAAATGAGTGTAAAAAAATTGAAACAGCATCTCTATTTATTAATATTTCTTTCTACTGGGGGAACAAATTAACATATAATTTAAGTAACAAATAGGTGCCATACAGCAAGAAACATTGAAAGGGCAAGTAGACAAAAGGACAACAGTAAGATTTATCACTACACAATACACCTGGTGTATTCTAAAAATGTTATTGCAAACATAGATCTGAAAGAGACACGTTAGTGATAGATTCCTTACCTTAGAATATCCCCAGGCGTCAGACTGGATCCGGAAAGCTTTCGTACCCCTGCGCGTCGATAGGTGACGTCGTATGGCTCCGCTGGCGTCGTAATCGCCAAGATGACGTCACTGGAGCTACTTAGATGCGCCCACACACGCTGATGTCAGTTCTTTCTTTTTCCGCACCAGCAAGCGCAGATCCAGAGAGAGCGGTACCCCGTCACTTGTTGACTAAGTATTTGTTTGTTATAATTTGTAAGTAAACTTACCCCTGGTGCATAGGGATGCCCGGTTTCAAGCTTTGCTGGGCCTGTCCGCGCACGATGTCGCTGATGGACCCGCACGTGAGTGTCTCCTCTGCCTGGGGCGTGACCACAACACCGAGTTGTGCCCCCACTGCCGGGCCATGGCCCCCGAAAACTTTGCGGGAGCGGCCCCGAAAGTGGCTGGAGGCCCGGGAGTCAGCCCCGCATCGTTCCCTGTCCCGTGGGAGGTCGAGGGCCCGGTCGCAGAGCAAGCACCATCATTCTTCGCACTCGGAGTCAGGTAAGGCGAAGCACAAGAAGTCGAAGAAGCGTCGCCGCTCTTCGTCCTCGGACGCGGCTGAGGGGGCAGGTGGCACCGCCCCTGTGGCTCCAACGGAGCCTGAGCAATTACCGTTGGCTTACCCACCTTTCCCGGGTCCATCGGCGACTCCGGACGAATTGCAAGAGTTCGTGTCTGCAATGGCACGTATGGGCCCCACTGTTCCGCGTTCCTCGAAGTCGCCGGCTCCGGCCCCAACGTCGTCGACACCCAGAGGCCTCTATGGCTCCAGCCGTGGCTCCCCGTTCTTGCCGGTGGACCCTGTATGGCCCCCGCCGACATCGACGTCGCTGATGCCGGCAGCCGACGCCGGTATCGACTTCTTTTCCAACGTCGGCACGGTGCTGGATGGATGTCTCCCGATGCTGATGGGGAACTTTTGCCCTTTCATTCACCCACGTCCTCGTCCACTTGTGGGAGAACGGGAGGACTGGGAGGGGTTTGAAGACCCTCTCGCAGCACAGTGCGAGTCTGTCCCCGACTGGGATGAGGAGGCGGAGGCCGGTGGCCCGGATTACACTCCGGCACCTGGGTCACCATCCCCTTCAGCTACTATGTTGGAGAGTGGTACCTTTTCCACGGTGCTACGTAGGGCGGCCGAGGCTCTTGGCCTCGAGCTCCCTACTGTGGCTGTCAGGACCAAACTACTGACTGAAGTGCTTCGGCCAGCCATCACTTCTACAGAACCGCTGTTGCCGTTGAATGATGCACTTACTGATGTGCTTCAGGGCACCTGGTCCCGGCCCAAAACACAGGGGCCCCTGTGGACAAGGGTGTAGGCCGACGCCATCGCCTGGCCACGGGCGACCCTGCCTTCCTCACCCAACACCCTACACCTGAGAGTTTGGTGGTTCAGGCCTCGACGTCTCTGAATGCGTTTCCTTCTGCTCCACCAGACCAGGAATCCAAGAAGTTGAAGCAGTTTGGCAAGAAGATTTATTCTTCCGCAAGTTCTGGACTGCGGTCTGTGAACACTGCCTGTCTCTTGGGCCACTATTCCCATTCTGTATGGGATGCGGTTGAACAAGTGCTACCTCAGTGTCCGGGGCAGTTCTCTCCCAAGCTCTTATGGAGGGGAGAGACGTGGCCAAATTCACTTTACGTTGTGGACTTGATACCGCAGATTCGCTGGGTAGGGCGATTTCCACAACTGTGGCGCTCCGTCGTCATGCCTGGTTGAGGATGACTGGTTTTTCGGCAGATGTCCAGAATACTTTGATGGACATGCCCTTCGATGGCACTCACCTCTTTGGTGATAAGGCGGATTCCATATTGGAGCGTTTCAAGGACTCTCGGGCCACGGCCAAGTCCTTAGGCCTTTCGGCTACACGTACTCCTTCCACTTCTAACTTTCGTTCCTTTCGAAGCTCGGGAAAGGGCTTACAAACACATTCATTTCAGAACAAGCCTGCGCAGCAACAGTCGCAGCGCAAGTGTGGACGTGGGGCTCGCAGAGGCGGGTCACGGAGCCAGTGTGTGGGTCAGTCCACCAACACCCCCGCTGTCAGTGCCTCCACACCTTCCTAGTCCGGTGTTTCAGGCCCACCAGACGCCAGTGGGTGGCAGGATTCATCATCACCTCCCCCACTGGCAGGTGGGTTCTGGAGATTGTTCGACGGGCCTACCCCCCCCCCCCGGTCGAGTCTACCCCCCAGCCATGCCACTGCAGTTCCACCGCATGTCGGGGGATCATTTGGCACTTCTCCAGCAGGACGTTACGGCCCTCTTGGCCAAGGGGGCCATCGAGCGCGTTCCGACGCCAGAAGTAGGTCGTGGTTGTTACTCCCACTCCTTCATGGTTCCAAAGAAGAACAAGTATCTACGTCCCATCTAAGACCTTTGGAGCGTAAATTGCTTCCTCCGGAGAAGTTCAAAATGCTCACTCAGGCTCAGGTCTGGTCTGTTCTCGACCCACAAGACTGGATGGTGGCACTGGACCTGTAGGACGCTTATTTTCATATTCCCGTCCTGCCGGCCCATCAGCGTTACCTGCGATTCACGGTGGGCCAGGAGCATTTTCAGTTCACCATGCTTCCCTTTGGCCTTACCAGCGCTCCTTGGGTATTCACAAAAGTGATGGCGGTGGTCGCAGCTCATCTGAGCAGATCAGGGGTTTCAGTCTTCCCCTATCTCGTCGACTGGTTGTTCAAGGCGGGCTCGCCCCACACAGTCGTCTCCCACCTCCAGACTACGGCCGACCTCCTGCATTTGCTGGGGTTTATCAGCAACGTGCCGAAGTCGCACCTGATTCCCTCCCAGAAGTTTCTCTTCATCGGAACGGTTCTGGACACGGCGCAGTTTCGGGTTTATCCACCCGAACAGCGAGTCCAGGACATTCGGGCTATGATTCCGATCTTTCAGCCCTTATCCTGGGTTTCGGTCAAGACGACCTTGAGGCTGCTGGGACTCATGGCCTCCTGCATCCTGCTGACCAACCATGCCAGGTGGCATGGTGCGGGCTCTGCAGTGGGACCTGAAGTTCCAGTGGGCGCAGCATCAGAGGAACCTGTCTGACTACGTCCAGATCTCGGAGGGCACTGCACAACAATTGCAGTGGTGGCTCACAAATCAGCATTGGGTCAGGGGCAGATCCCTCTCCCTTCCCCAACCGGAGCACACAGTGGTGACAGATGCGTCCCTCCTGGGATGGGGCGGCCACGTGGGAGAGGCAGAGACCAGAGGCCTCTGGTCTCCGGCGGAGTCCCGGCTCCATATCAACTTTCTGGAGCTTCAGGTGATCCTTTTTGCACTGAAGGCATTCCTTCCCTCTGTCAGGGGGAGGGTAGTACAGGTGTTCATGAACACCACCGCCGCCATGTGGTATGGCAACAAACGGGCTGGGTGGGGTTGTGGACCCTATGTCAGGGGGCTCTACGCCTCTGGACAAGGCTGGTACGGCACGGCATTTCCTTGACAGTTCAACACCTGGCGGGTTCTTTGAATGCCAAGGTGGACGAACTCAGCCGCCGGTGTCTGATGGATCACGAATGGCGTCTTCACTCGGAGGTGGTGCAAGGTCTCTTTCAGCAGTGGGGGAGAGCCTTGGTTAGATCTATTCGCAACAGAAAAGAACGCGCTATGTCCGCAGTTCTCCGCGTTGGAATTTCCAAGGCGGCTCTCGCTCTGCAACGCTTTTCGTCGCGAGTGGAGCTGCGGTCTGTTTTACGCCTTTCCGCCTATACCTCTTCTACCCAGAGTGCTGAAGAAAATGAGGCATGACCGGGCCTACGTCATCCTTGTGGCTCCGGACTGGGATTAAACCGTTTGGTATCCCGAGCTACTCGGTATGAGCCTGGATCCCTCGATCCGGCTGCCTCTTCGGGAGGATCTTCTGTCGCAGCAGCAGGGGACGGTTCTCCACCCGAACCTGTCCAGCATCCACCTACATGCGTGGAGATTGAGCGGCGACAGCTGATTCCATTTGACTTGCCTCCCGAAGTTTGTGATGTCATTCTGGCAGCCAGGCGTCCCTCCACTAAATCGGTATACGCCTGCAGGTGGAACAAATTTGTGGCATGGTGCACAGCCAAGACTGTGGACCCCCTTTCTGTCCCTCTTTCTGAGGTCCTTTTGTTCCTTCTTTCTCTGTCCCGGCAGGGCTCTGCTCTGGAAACTATCAAGGGCTACCTTTCGTCCATTTGTTCCCTAACGGAGGACATCTCTATGATGGCCCTGGGGAATTACATTATGACATTATGACATGATAACATAGGGAATGTATGCACTCCATTAAGGTTTCCAGAGGGGTGAGACAGGGGCTGCATATTGGCACCTTTTTGTTTTTATTTTATATTCATTCTTTAGATGTAGCTTTAGGTGCTTGTAACACGGATGGTCCCTAGGTCGGTGCCCACCCAGTACTGGTATTTTTATTTGTGGATGATGTGGTTCTTACAGCACAAACAGCTAACGGGCTGCAGAACCTTTTAATTTTTTATGATGAATTTAAACCTGAAAAAATCGTTCATCTTGACTTGTGGTCCACATAAACCTAGGTCTAAACTTTTTTTGTTGGAGATTCCATTCGCCAAGATCTCACATTTTAATTATTTAGGTATCTTGTTTGATGCTAACCTCAAATGGGACAGGTCAATTAATCAGAGAATACATACGATGGGGGCATCTTGCTAATGGATTACAGTTTCGCCAAAATGTTGGGCCATAGGCCAATTAGGGAGATGCCCCACCTAAACAAGAACAAATGTCTCTCAGTTGGAGTATACAGAGCCGGTGTTTGGGGACATGCCATAATTCGGAGACTGCAGGTAGCTGAAAAAAAATATCTGTGCAAGCTTTTAGCCATACCCAAAACTACTCCAAACTTTATTTCACATCTAGAATTGGATTTGGAATTCTTCGAAGACCAAGTTAGAATGGCCCTTTACTGCTGTGACAGAAACTATGATGCACCCCTGAGACTGGTCTTTCTAGGAGGGTGCTGTAGGACTGTTTAAATTTAAGCAACATGATTGTCATCCCTTGGGGAGTATATGTTAAGAAAACCTTTTAATAAGCTAGACCTGACCCTCCTTTTTGATTCCCCAGATTTTATTGGCCTCCTTACCAATGACCTGGTCAAACCAAGATTTCTATCTTACATAGAGGAGGCCAGAATAGTTAAGTCACTTGATATGCCCTCTGTTCTCAGATATATGCCAATCTCTACCACTTCACGGATGGAATCTTATTTGACATGGAATATGACTCCTGAATACAGACTTTATTTAACCAGAATAAGACTAAAATTGGTTCACTTTTTACATTTCCACTGACATTCACTTAGTTCGCCACCCTCCCATGTTTTCTAGGTGATACTGTCTCTCCCCAATCTACAATGCACTTTATGCTCTTCTGCAATCTGTGCCACACTTTAAGATCCCATTTTTTACATTCAATTTGATCTCATGCATTTTACTCCACATCAAGAAGGGCTGCTTTTCTTACAATGTTTAACTACCCCCCACAACGGGTTTTGCTGTGCTCAACTATATTTCTTCTGCTGTACAATTAGGAAAATAAGCCCTCTAATGGAAACCATTTATTTTTAAATGTGTATGTCAAGATTGCCTGCTGTTTTTAAACAGTTTTTTCTTTCCTGACTATATATAAAATATTGACTGTGCTTATAAATGTTATAATTGTATTTTTATTTTGTGCTTTTATTGTCATGTACTTTGACTGAATAACGATTGTGGAGTGACTGATAGACCTTTACATATAAACACATTTGAATATCATTTCTCCAGCATATATTCTGAAGTTCCTACATTTAAACAAAATGCAAGTTTGCTTTATTAATCTGAGATAGTTTCTTTCCTTATGCTGTCACGCAAGCTTTAAACAGTAGGCCAACTTCCAAAAACATGACTGTGCAGCAGATCATCCAAAAAAATATAAAATTAAGACCATGAACTGGAAAGAGATAACATGTGTATTTCTTCAATTCATTGTGCAGTAAAAAAATAATGGTATAGAAAATTATCGGATGTTCATGGCTTGCTGTGAAAATTAGGAGCTGCAACTTAGTTTGTATCCTTCAGTGTGAAGAATATATGTGAAGGGTTAATCTACATTTTTTTAAACTGACACACAACCAGTTAATCTACATTTTTTAAACTGACACACGACCAGTTATGTTCCATAGATCTAATAATGATGTCTAATACCCAGACAAATTTAAAGCCATGTTAAATTTCATCTAAAGACAATGCACACTGCTCAATTTTGTGGAAAAAATTATCCTACATTTGGCATTGACATGTATGAAAACACTTCCGCTGGAGAAATACCAGGTGTGGAAGCAGGATGGTTGGAAGTCTTTTATGTCCCTGAAATTTCAGATCAGGAGGCCAGCCAGCTAGCCCTTGGAGTCACTCTGGGTTCAAGTGATGCAGGTCCAGTCCCCTCATTCAGCCAAGAGGGCAGCAGGCAGCAAGGAAGGAGTTGGTCAAAGCAGATGTTCAGCAGAGTGGCAGTCCTTTCAGCAGCACAGCAGTCCTTCTGGCAGAGGTTTCACCGGTCCAGACGTGAACTGAAGTGGTGGTGTCACAGTTCTAGTACTTCTACCCTGTTGAAGTGGGGGAAACTTCAAAGTGAGACCTTTGAAGTTCACAGAGGTCCTGCCCTTCCTCCAGACTCACTACAGGGGGGGTATGGAGCAATTTGTGTGTGGACAGGATACAGCCTATTCAGGTGTGAGGCTGGGTCCAGCTGTTTGTGCCAGGATGGCCCATCATGTCGCATCTAAGCTCCCATTGTGTCTGTCTGTCAAGAGGAATACGCAAAGCACAGTTGTCACCTACCCCAGACGTGTGATCAGTGATAGGCAGCAGGCACCAAATGGCTAAAGTAAGAAAATACCAACTTTCTAAAAGTGGCATTTCCCGAATTAGAATGTAAAATTCTACTTCACCTTAAGTTAAAATCTTAAATTAGGATTCCAGACACGCCAGACTTGTATGTTTGTGTGTGTGTGTGTGGGGGGGTGTTGTTATCTTTTCCCAATTGGAAATTATGGTTTTAAAATGTAATAAGGTAATCCCAATGGCTTCCTACGGGAGAGATAGGCCCTGCAGTAGTGAAAACGGTTTTGGGAGTTTTTCACTACCAGGACATGTAAAACGTATGTCCTGTCTTTTAAATACATTGTACCATGCCCTATGGGTTGTCCAGGATCTACTTTAGGGATGCCCTGTATGTATAATTGGGGAAGGTTTGGGCCTGGCAAAAGGTTCATTTTGACAAGTTGACATGGCAAAGTAAACTGCTCACACAAGTTCCACAGTGGCAGGCCTGAGACATGGTTAAAGGACTACATAAGTGTCTGGCACAATCAGTGCTGTAGGCCCACTAGTAGCATTTAATTTACAGGCCTGAGTACAGGGAGTACCACTTTACTATGGACTTTTAAGTAAACTACATCTGCCAATTGCGGATGAACCAATATTACTATGTTTAGGGGAGAGAGCACAAGCACGTTAGCACTAGTTAGCAGTAGTAAAGTACACAGAGTCCTAATACCACAAAAACGAGTTCAGAAAAGTGAAGGAGGCAGATAAAATGTTGGAGGGAAGCCCACCCTAAGGCTATCTGGTCTAACAGGTTGGTACTGCAATTCTAGACTTTCTGCTGGGATGGCATTGATATTCAATTACCCATGGAGGTGAAACCTTTTCAAATACAAATGGTAATTTCATTTCTCATCCCTTCAAGGGCCTGAGATGGATAGGCATTGGCCATCTGTGACAACTCCGCTGCCATCCTGCAATATTCGCCCAGATTCCACTTTCACTTAAAAAATTAAGACCCCTCATGTGTTGAGGACGATGGGTGAGGCTGACCCCTATATTTTATTGGAATGCTTGTGCTCTGTAGCAAAGAAGAGGACATTTGAACATTGGCTGTTCATAGTAGTGAATTCCTCGCTCCAATGAAGATTTATAATATCCGTTAACAAAAAATAGATTTCTTATTCGCAGGCTATGCTAATGGACTTTTTGTCTTTAACCTGACTTCTCAGAAATAACACTCTAATGGTGATGTCAGAAATTAATTAAAGATTTTATCTATTTGTAGTATGAAAATGAAACATGTCAATAAAGTAGTGCCCAGCACTATGGATTTAAGCACTAAATGAATGATGCTTTCAGCAGTCTAATGCCGACCCTCTTTTAAAGTGTGACCATATCCTCATTTTCAAAGCACCTTGCTTTCTGAAGTAGCTCCGGGTATGCAACATCTGTTAAGGTTTGGATGGTTCTTCCCTTGCAGACGCCTTCTACCAATAACTGCTGCATTGTAGCAGCATGGCCTGTCGATTCCTCAGCCAGGCTGCAGCATGGAACATTCTGAGAGGTCTCCGAGGGACAGGCAATGGGGTGGGAGTGACAGGAATCCAAGCCCAGAAGGACTTGCAGTACATTATGGAGCTCTATTGAGCAGATCCATACTGTGTCAAAGAGAAAACGGAATGGAGAGGGAAAGAGGACTGGTGAGGAGAGATACAGACGGGATGAAAAGAGGGCATGGCAGGTGTACAGTAGAGATGGGGAAAAGGGGGCAGAGAGATAATGGGAGAGACAGACAGCAGGGAAGGAGTGGAGAAAATAAACGGAGAAGAGTGAGGAAAGCTAGACAAGATATTCCCAGTTTTGTATAAGTGATGGGAGGTAGAGGAAAGGCCGAGCGGAGATAAACAGCAGCAGCTGCTGCCATTCTGACTGTGTGTGTGTGGGGGGGGGGGGGGGGGCAATGCAGGAGCAGGAGAAAAAACAAATTAACAAAATATAGACCTAACTTTCGCTGTCGGCCGCCACGATCTGCTTCCACGCAGCTTCTCTGCTCGTGCGCTGCTTTTCTGCTCCCAGCACTGCAGTCCCCATGAGCAGTCCCAGCGCTTCTCTCATGCTATTACTCCCAGAATGAGAGAAGCACTGGGATAGACTGTTTCACACTCCAGCAGGGACTGGGAGTCTGTGCCCTTGAGCACTGCGGATATCTCCAAGGAACAGCCTGGAGATATCCAAGTGCGCATGTCGGGTTCGCCATCTTAGGATTTTATTTTCCTCTGTCTTCTGTATTTCAGTAGTGGGGCGACGCTCTTCGGCCATAGCAGAGGAGCCGCCCCTTGAGATAAATAGCATGTTATGCTGATAGGAGAAAGTGAAGTGAGTGAGTAGAAAGGGTAAGGGAAGAAGGGAGAGATGGTAAAAAAATTCTTGGTTATAGAGCACTTGCTACCACTATTTTAACATAGCAATGTTAAACAGGAATATTACTGTACCAAATTCTAACAGTACTCTATATCTCCCGAGGAGAAGTGAAAAGAAAGAATATAAGAAGGGAAATTCTGTATTGTCTAAAGAGACTTCATACAATACAAAACACTGCGGCAAGACTCATCCTCGACCTCCCCAGAAGGGCCCAGACTGCACCCCACCTCAGGAAACTACACTTGCTCCCGACACAGAAGAGATGCCAGTTCAAGATGCCGACCCATGCTTACAAAGCCCTATACAACGAAGGGCTAGCATACCTCAACAAATGCCTGACCTTCTAACAACCTACCAGACACCTCTGATCTGACTCCCTCTTCTGCGCAGACACCTGCCCCCCTGGGTCCGCTGAACTGGATGCTCTTTTTCACACCTGATAGCCTGGACAGGTAACACCCTTCCCCTGCACCTCAGGATCATCCCATTGCTCCTGCATTTCAGAAAGGACTCTAGGTATGGATGTCCAATTAAAATCCACTACGCAGCAGCCAACATCTCCAGTACCTCGAGACCCTCACAGGTGACTTGCAGTGCTTTATAAATGAAGGATTGATTGATTGATTGATTGATTGATAGAATTGCCCTTTTAGAGAAGAGGAAGGGTAGAGACGAATTGAAATGTACTATGGAGAGGAAGGATGACAGGAGGGAAAGGTTAGGGGAGATGAATAAGCTGAAGAGGAGGAGATATGATTTGAGGGAAGGACTAAGTTGTAAATGATCAGCAATGGAGCACCTGAGGAAAGGAAGAGGGTGTGGATGGAGGCCTCAGTGGGTGAAGGGTGATGGATGAAGGAAACATTGTAATGCAGTCATTGGGAAAAAGAGGAAAGGCTGTCACCTTTTTGATAAGGTGGATAGGACACATGTACAAAGTGAATGAGAGGCAGAGAAAGTTCATGATAGAAAATCTGTGGCTGAGAAAGTGTTAGGTGAAAGATGAGTGACGAAGAGGATGAGAGATAGTAGAGGTAAATAGCATTCTGAAAACTAGTCCTTCTGAAATAGAGAAGTAAATAATGTGCAGTACTAACATACTTACAGTACTAACATACGTAATTCACTTTCAACAATTAACTATTAGAACTGCTTACCTCAAGTGGTAAGCAACCACAAGTAAATAGTTTTCACATTTTGAAAAGTTTGTAATACATTCAAATACATTCTGTAACATTTTGCACACCTTAGTGAGTGAATTCATATAAAAAGCACACCATTGGTCTGCTTTATAGTTACTTGAGTGATTATTATTGAAATGCTTCTATTACCCAATGTAATGGTAATCATTATCACCCTTAAAGGGATAAAAGTCTGATTACATTCAAACTGGTGACCTGTACGTCACAACAGATCTCCGCAGCTAGTTCTTAGCTCAATATGTCCTCTATGTGTTCAGTTGTTCATTAATGCACCAAAAAGTTAACAAGATTAGATAGAGCAGTCTTTGAGGCAAGGGACGGTCCCTCATTTAGAGGTTAGTGGTATGCCGTGCATCAGTAAATATGTAAGGATTATGAGTTATGGGACAATTTATTGCTATGCTCAAGTTAGCTAGTTGTTTAATTACTGCAGTACTTCTTAAATGTCATGTGTTCTAATATAACATCACCAGGGTGAGATGTGGTTTGATGTTGCTTTCATGAGGGCATCAACAATGCACCCTGTCTCACAGGTGGTACTCTTGCATCACATGTGATCTTCACTGAACAGAGACCATGTACATATTCTACTGAAACAAGACAATCTTCATACAAATTGTAGAGTGATTTGGTAATGTTTTACAGGCCTGCTGTGGTTACTGGATGGTTAGCTCATCAACACCTTTAGATCCCTTAGGTGCTAGGGCATGATGTTCCTTCAAGGTGAGTGTCATATCTTGACGGATGTCTGCCACTGTTGAAACTGTAAATAGATGCCTAAATTGGCTTCTCTCTTCTAAGGTATCAAATGGTGTCTTTATGTCCAAAGAGATCCGTAAAATGTCAAAGGCTGATTCAGAAAATTGGCAAAACCAGTTAGAGTTCTTTCCTGTCAGGTTTTGCTACTTTTTCATGTGGCTCGGACTGGATGGCCGACCCACTTTTTGGGTGCAGAGGATGTCTTCATCATCCTCATCATAAAAACTTTATTCGGTCTTAGTTGGACCTTAACCCCTTCTCTGCTAGGCCTTTCCCCCCCTGTGCTAAGCCTGTTTTTTGGCTATTTGGGGTAGTTCGCGCTTAGGTCCCTGTAACATTTCGACCACAAAAGATATCCGAGCCACATTTGCGTCCTTTTCTTCCAACATCACAGGGATTCTAAAGGTACCCAGGGTTTGTGGATTCCCCTGGAGGAGACCCAGAAATTAGCCAAAATAAAGCTACATTTTAGCTTGTTTTGGAAAAATGGGAAAAAAGGGCTACGGTTGAAAGAGTCTGTTTTTTCCCCCTGCAAATGGTATCAACAAAGGGGTTGTGCTTCCCACTTTTCAGGGACAAGCAGACTCTTGTCAGAAAACCAAAACATTTTACAGTTTTGGCATTTTTCTGGGACATAGCCAATTTTTGCTGTTTTTTGTGCTTTCAACCTCCTTCCAGTTAATGGTAGAAATGGGTATGGAAGCAATAATGGATCCTGGAAAGCTATACATTTTAAAGTAGACAAAATTCTGAATTCAGCAAGGGGTCATTTGTGTAGATCCTTCAAGGTTTCTTTACAGAAACTAACAGTTAAATATCGGAAAAATTTAAAATTAGTTGAAAAAAACAGCCATTTGTGTCAACGTTTTCACCTGTACCTTCTAATTATGTCAGCTGTTTGAAAGCAATATACCGTTACATCCGCTGGACCTTTCTGGTTGTGGGGATATATAGGACTTGTAGGTTCACCAAGAACCTGACTAACCCAGAGCGAATAACTGAGCAGCGTCTTGCAATGGTTTTTTATTATGTACCGTGTTTATAGCAATTATTTTGGGAAAATGTAGACATGGAAAAATCGGTATGAAAGACACTTATGTATTTCTGAAATGGGAACAAATATAGAGCTTAGAAACAGTAGATATTTGCACATTTCCGAAATTGGGAGTACCCATACTAGCATGAGAATTATTGGTCATTTTTTGAAAATGACTTCTTTTTTACACATTGTCTTTCATTTGGAAGGAAGAAATGCATCGAAAGTCAATAGGTAATCAAGTTATTTTACAATTCTGTGTTACCCTAAGTCTCCTGATAAAAATGGTACCTCACTTGTGTGGGTAGGCCTAGTGCCCACGACAGGAAACGGCTCAAAACGCAACGTGGACACACTTTAATTTTACAGTGAAAACTGACCCTTTTTTTGCAAAGTGCCTAGCTGTAGTTTTTTAACCCTAGCTCTGCCGGCACCTAAGGAAACCTAGCAAACCTAAAAAAAATGAAAACTAGACACTCAGGGGAATCCAGGATGGGGTGACTTGACTGGCTCACACTGGGTTCTATTACCCAGAATCACTTGCAAACCTAAAAAATTGTCAAAAAAACACATTTTCCTCACATTTCTGTGGTGGAAAGTTCTGAACTCTGCGTAGATCCACAAAATTCCACCCACCCCGCGTTCCCGAAAGTCTTCTGAGAGAAATGGCACCTCACTTGTGTGGGTAGGCCTAGTGCCCGCGTGAGGAAAAGGCCCAAAACGCAATGTGGACGCGACACATTTTCACAGTGAAAACTGACCCTATACCATTTTGAAAACAAGACACCCAGGGGAATCCAGGATGGGGTGACTTGACTGGCTCTCACCAGGTTGTTACCCAGAATCCCTTGCAAACCTAAAATGTTGTTAAAATAAAAACAAATTTTCCTCACATTTCTGTGGTGGAAAGATCTTGAATCTGCATGGATCCACAAATTTCCTCCCACCCAGCGTTCCCCCAGGTCTCCCGATAAAAATGGTTCCTCACTCTCGTGGGTGGGTCAAGTACCCGCGACAGGCAAGGGCCCAAAACCTATTGAGGGGACATCAAAATTACCCAACGCAAAACAACCTGGTTTTGCAAGGGGGATCCCGAATTTTTGGCCACTGGCTTGGCGGCCATCTTGGGGAACCTACCAAACCCACACATTTCTGAAAACTAGACCTCTGGGGGAGTCCAGCGAGGTATGGCTTGCGTGGGTCCCCCAACGTTTTCCTACCCAGAATGCCCTGCAAACCTCAAATGTAGCTGAAAAAAACACGTTTTCCACATATTTATGGGTAGAATCACCGTGCTGGCACAAATGTCCTACCCCACAGCATTCCCCTCAGTCTTCCGAGTAAAATGATACCTCACTTGTGTGGGTGGGGCAAGGGCCTGTGACTGGGAAGAGCCCAAAACATAGGGATTAAGGGTATAGCACCAAGAATTCTAAGCGCTATATTTTTTTAAAAATAAGTTTTTAGCCAATTCTGAATTGGACACCCACGCAAGTGAGGTATCATTTTACTCAGGAGACTGAGGTTTCCACCCAAAAATATGTGGAAAATGTGTTTTTTTTTTCAGCAAAATTTGAGGTTTGCAGGGCATTCTGGGTAGGGAAACGTTGGGGGATCCACACAAGCCATACTCCCCAGGGTGTTTAGTTTTCAGAAATGTGTGGGCTTGGTAGGTTTCCCTAGATGGTAGCGAGTCTGGGGCCAAAACCCCAGGTGCCCCCCCCCAAAAAAAACAGATAGTTTTGTTATAGGTAATTTTGAAGTCTCCACAGCACGATTTGGGCCATTTCCTGTTGCAGCCACTATGCCTACCCACACAAGTGAGGTACCATTTTTATCGGGAGACCTGGGGGAACGCTGGGTGGGAGGAAATTTGTGGATCCACGCAGATTCCGGAACGATCCCACACAGAAATTTGAGAAAAAAGCGTTTTTTCAGCTAAATTTGAGGTTTGCAGGGGATTCTGGGTAGGAAAATGTTGGGGGACCCACGCAAGCCATACCTCGCTGGACCCCCCCGGTCGTCTATTTTTCAGATATGTGTGGGTTTGGTAGGTTTTCCTAGATGGCCGCCGAGCCCAGGGCCAAAAACTCATGGTACCCCCCTTGCAAAACCAGGTTGTTTTGCGATAGGTAATTTTGATGTCACCTAAATAGGTTTAGGGACCTTGCCTGTCGCGGGTACGTGACCCACCCACACGAGTTAAGAACTGAATTTATCGGTAGACCTGGGGGGAATGCTGGGTGGTATAAAAATTGTGATTTTTTTTACAACAGAATATTATGACACAGTAATGCAAGAAAAATGCGTTACTATAGTCACATTTGGAGGTTTGCATGGCATTGTGAGTAAAAAAACTTGTTGGGATCCATGAGAGGCACACCACCCAGCACTCCCCATTTTTTATTTTTTTTATTTACAAAAATATCTAAAGTTGGTACATTTTCCCTAGAGACAGATTACACCTTAGCACAGAAGGACAAATGAGACAAATATGACTACCTATCCACCTGTTCCTCAAGTGCACACGCATACTGGTTGGATTTGGCACGAGGGTGAGTGAAAGATTAAAAATGTATATTTTATTAACAAGAGATTTCACAAAAAGGAAATGCACTGTTGATAATTTAAAGGTTAAAAACCTCAACCAATGAACTCACGGCTCATGAGCTGTAAAGCCACGGCAAGGCACCAACCTCTTTACAGGCCATTCACTCACCTTTCATACGTGACACAAAAAGACCATTCACACCGCCAGCCCCAGGCCCAGCACATTACAATATTCACATCAACAGACAGCGCCATTCAAGGGCCTATCACTTTCATACGTCCACATGACTGACACAACAATCACACTGGCTAGTGGTTTACGTAGTGTCTGCAGTGGCGTTTGACTAGCAGAGTGTGTTATGACCAGCAGTAAGTCACTACTCACACACTGCCAGCCCATGCACACTGACAGCCAACAAAATCCCACCCCCACTGCCAGCCAAGCTCCATTCCACGCACACCGCCAGCCAAGCACCAGTCCACGTCAAGCGCCAGTCCATGCACACCGCCAGCCAAGCACCAGTCCACGCACACCGCCAGCCAAGCGCCAGTCCACGCACACCGCCAGCCAAGCACGAGTCTACATACACCTTCAGCCAAGCGCCAGTCCACACACACCGCCAGCCAAGCGACAGTCCACGCACACCGCCAGCCAAGCTCCAGTCCACGCACATCGCCAGCCAAGTGCCAGTCCACGCACACCGCCTGCCAAGCGCCAATCCACGCACACCCCCAGCCAAGCGCCAGTCCACACACACCACCAGCCAAGCACCAATCCACGCACACTGCCAGCCAAGCACCAGGCCACACACACTGCCAGCCAAGCGCCAGTCCACGCACATTACCAGCCAGGCGCCAGTCCACGCACACAGCCAGCCAAGCGCCAGTCCACGCACACCGCCAGCCAAGCACCAATCCACGCACACCGCCAGCCAAGCGCCAGTCCACGCACACTGTCAGCCAAGTGCCAGTCCACGCACACTACAGCCAAGCGCCAGTCCACGCACACCGTCATGAAATTTTTTTAACAAGAAAACACAAACCAATTGCAACCCGATACAAAACTATAACTACAAAAACAGCAGTAACGAAATACCTCTTTCTATTGCCAAACGTCAAACTGAACAACTACAATATAAAACAATACAGACCAGGCAGTACACTATTAGACTCACGGTTGCTCCTCAAAACTCTTTTGAGTGTGATACAATCGCAAACATGTGGGCACACACCGCCCAGGATTAGAAGGACAATCGGCCCAGTGCATACAACTATCCTTCCGCATACCTCTTCGCAAGCAGACTCTACATCTCTTACAGGGATTGTTTATTTTGAGCGTGGGAGGAATTAAATCAGGAAAGTGGCGCTCTTTAAATCTAGCCACATCCTCCATCACTCCAACTCTAGGAACACTTGGCTGTTCCGCAACAACAAGGCTGTCTATCACAGACTCCTGAAACTGAACAAAAGTCATCTTTGACGCAGAACACCACTCCTTGAACACAGCAAAAGCATTGAAAGTTGCTAAATTGAAGAGATGGATTGCCAACTTCTTATACCAAATGTAAGCCTTACGAACAGCAGTGTAAGGTTCCAATCTCTAATCTACTCTATCAACACCACCCATGTGCTTATTGTAGTCTACAATGCACACAGGTTCGCGCACTTCAGCAACCTGACCCCAAACAGTCACAGGTGAAGTACTCTCATCATGAATGGTGGTCAGCATGTACACATCCCTCCTGTCCCCAAATTTCACAGCTAGCAGTTCCTCACTAAGCAAGACACTGCACTGTCCCCTCTGAAGCTTTGTGCAAACAAGCTCTTTTGGGTAACCTTTACGGTTAGAGCATATTGTACCACAAGCATAGTGGCCACCTTGCACCAGTCCAATTCGACTCTTATGGTAGATAGGTTTAAGACAACCTTTTAAAGAAAGCTATCCTAGTGGTAGCTGTGGAGAGCAGCCTTCAGGCTAAGTCTCAGAGGAATGTAAAGCAGCTTGTTTTACCTTATAATCTCTTGAATTACCAAATGAAAGGACACCACACAGGTATATATATCATATATATATGTATTTATTACTAGACACACTCTACTAATCTCTTTATGAGATTAGAAGCCAGGTACACATTCAATATTCAACATTTCTCAATAAGTTAAGCACAAATATGGCTGGAGCCCTAGGGGCGTACCAGACCATATACTAAAAAAATGGTATAAGAATGTCGACTTGCAAAATGACAAGGCCTAGGGCCTGGGGAATCGCTGGGGCTTCAATACTGCAGTGTTAGCAGGTAAGTAACAGGCCCACGGGAGACGCGTGCAGTGTGTGAACACAGCCGCGGGTTCCCTATTGATTATAATGGTGCAAGTCGCGGTTTGATTTTTAAAGTTTTAGGGTACTTCGAGGAAGTCTACAAGCAAGCCACTTACAAGGTAAGTAATTCGAGGGCCAACACACACTAGGGCACCGGAGTGCACGAGTTACCTCACCCAGGGAAGCCGGGTGCATAGGTGTCTTTTGGTGTCGGGTCGCGTCGCTGTTTTCTATGGAGACCAAAGAAGATTTGCTGCTTGCGTCGACTGAAGAAGTGTCCGGTGGAATCCAAGGGTGGATTCAAGATGCTGAAGACCTGAAAATTGAAGGGACAGTGTTCAAAGTCACTTGCCAGTGACCGGTGGCCAGGAAGATGGATGACCACAGATGTCGGGTGATTTCAGGTCGTCGATGGGGTTTTGACTCTTCGCTCACGAGGTCCAGGAAGGCTAGACGATGACCAGCAGCTGGATTCGGAGTGTCCCACGACGTCTGTAGCTGACTGCCGTGTCGGCAACCGGATTGGAGCCAACAAGCCTTGGCAACTGCAAGTCTCGTGTGGAGTGAAGAAAGTCGATGGTGCAGACCAGCAAGGTCTGAGGCACTCACCCAGTGAGGGTGAGTGAGAGCAGGCCTGTAGCAACCAGGGGAGCCCTTTGAGTCCCTAAGAAAGTCTTCGGGGGACCCGCAAGCCAACGGGCAAGGGATCGCGAAGACGCTTCTTCAGGAAATGCTTCACAGAAGCCCATGGTCACTTGGGACGGGGTAGGCCTATGATTTTCGCTGCAAGACCTGCTGGAGGCTTGGGCCACAAATGGTCCAATGCACAAGTTCGTTGAACGTCGTGAAGGGGTTGCACTCGACAATAGTGCACGGTCCCCGGGTATGGCTGTTCCTCGTCATTCGTGGGGTCCACTCGCCACAGCTCTGCTTGGGGACTCACAATGGCCGTCGAAGTCAGGAAATCCACTTCCGGGGCTGCAGGGACTTCGAACTCCGGCAGGAGCGGGAAAGTTTGCGACCGTTGATTAAGGTTTTTGGTGCCTGCCAAGCAGGGGAGTCACTTCTTGACTCCAACTGAGATTCTTCTGTTTTCCAAAGGTAGTGGAATGTCGAAGGGCTAGGATTCTTCTTTGTAGAGCGTCATCCAGGGTTATCTGATTTGCAATGGCAAAGTTTGCTATCTTATAGTGAAGATAGGGGAGGGACTAGCTCTATGACCACTCCTCTGGGAGGGTCAGGGTAGGGGGTGGTTACACCCACTTCCCTTTGTCCAGTTTCGCGCCAGAGCAGGGACAGGTAGCCCCTGAACCGGTTTGAGCTGGCATATGCACAGAGGAGCCTACTGCTCCCCGAGTGCAGGACTTCAAAGCACTCTAGGAGTGCACCCACCCAGCTCCAATACACTAAATCCTGTCTGGAAGGTGGTGACACCTCCCTGTGGCAGGATGGCTTTTGTTGGGCTTCCTCCACTGCGAGTTTCAGTCAGCAGCATGAGGGCAGTCCAGTGTCTGCGCTGGTGGCATCCATTTTGTGATGCCAGGGCTCTATAGGATTTCTGTCGTTTTACATGTCGTCCCCTCTAGAAGGGTGGGATCATGGTCCCACATCATGGACTGATGTGGGGGTATGATTCCAAGTTGTTTGACACCAAACACGACATGTTTTGATGCAGTCATTCCAAAGTTAGCATTTTAATGCACTGAAGAGTATATGGTTTAACCGCATCCACAAACAGCCATAGAGAATAGACTCTGGTAGCTGCAGAGGGGCCCTGCTCAGGCAGAGGCACCCCCTCACATTGTAAACCACACACCCTGCCCTCAGGATTGATAGGGCCTGCCATAGGGGTGGCTGATAAGTTTATATGTGTGTGTATGGTGAGATATAGAAACCTATATCTCAGTCAGGAGTGCTAACACTACCTCACACAGGCTGCAGTAGCAGGCCTGTGGTGTCAGATTGAGTCTGCTTCCCAGGGGTGGCATAATACATGCTTCAGCCCCTGGTAGGCCTGTGAAGTGCCTATGCCCTAGGTAACTAAGGTACCACAGTATCCAATCACTAGTGCATCGAATATGCACACCAAGTCGTTTAGAGAGAACAGAGAGACTGGGGCCCTGATTAGCAGGGACCCAGCTAGACTATAGCCAGAAACCAGTGTATACATCAGAAAAAAAGTGGGGGCAACATAAGTGCAGATCCTACTCTCCTACAAGATCCCACACAATTTTCTCTGGAACTCCAAAAGTGGACGGACAACCAGGGGGTCAATAGTGGAATCCCTACCAGTGTACACCCAGAAATTATAGACATATCCTGTCCTACTCTCAGACAACATATACATCTTAATTCCATAACGTGACCTCTTGCTAGGAATGTACTGCCTAAAAACAGGACCAAAGACTCATCAACAGCTATTTCTTTCCCTGGAGTATAGATCTCTGAAAATCGATCTATAAAGTGATCAAGAACAGGCCGAATCTTAAAAAGACGGTAACAGTCAAGGTGATCTTGTGGCAACACCAAAGCATCATCACCAAAATGCAGCATCTGAAGCAAAAGTAAATACAGATCACGACTCATAATTGCAGGAAATATGGCTATTGCCATCACGGGACTGGTAGACCAATAGGAAGCTATGGACGGCTTCCTTATCAAGCCCATCAAAAAAGTCAAACCCAAAAACTTCTTCATCTCATCCAGATTTGTGGGAGTCCACCGGGTAGCTCTAGAGCGAGTCCTAAGTCTGGCATTGTTGTCCCTCAAAAACTGTTCAGCATACAAATTAGTCTGCTCAACAATCTCAGCCAAAAATAAATCATCCATGAACAACTGAAAAAACTGTATAGGCAAAAGTTTCACAGTCCACTCTACACCCTGCATCACCACTAAAGGCAGGTAACTCCGGCTGCACCATATTTGGATCAACTCAGAGTCCAGCACTCCAGTAGGAAGCCTTGCAGCCTCAGGCTGCAATACCGATGTCTCTTGCGGCACCATCGACACATCAGTGTCCTCCTCTAAAACAGGCACTTCATCCGCACTGAGAGTAGCTTCATCTGCACTGAGAGGAGCTTCATCATTAGATGATTCCTCGTGGACAGAAAACTCACTGCCAGAATCTTGCTCTGCCTCCTCTCTCTCAGACGCACTGTGAGTCTCATAATCCTGCTCAGAGGAAGATTCAAAAAGCATACCAACCACCTGCTGAGCAGTAATTCTACAGCTAGCCATAATCCTTACTAATAAATGTAACTTGTCAAACAAGTCAACAACAACAAACAATTTGTAAAATAAGCAATAAACAAAATGTGTCTTTATCACAAAGACCTATATACTCCAAAACTAAACAACAATATCCCACTAAAAAAGAAAAAAGAAAATTACACATAAGACAATGCAAAACAAATCGCAAAGAATTTCATGCTCAGAACACTAACTAAATATGCTGCCATTATGACACCACTTACAAAGAAATTAATTCATGCATGACAATAATACTCATTTGGAGTAAACGCTACAAAAATGTTTTTCTTCCCAAATAAATGCAATTACGCAAAACTGCAGAACAACCACTGCCAAAACCGCAAATAAGAATCAAAAGCTTTACACTAGAATAAAAAGGAGAAAAAAAATTACAATCACATATGCAAATAATGCACCAGTCCACACACAATCCACCAACCAAGCTAAGGGGTAGGTGGGCCTAAGAGTATAAATAAAATATTCACCCCTCTAAAAGGGAAGCAACCCTTGCCCAAGAGGCCACTCCCCAACACCAAAATTTAAAACACCCTGGTGTCTAGTGGCTTCTGCCCCCCTTGGGGGCAGAAGGGCATAAACACATACTGCTGATCTGCAGAAATGGCCCCAATCATTCTCCAATAAAGGGAAATGACACTTGCCCAGGGGCCGCTCCTCAGCCTAACAAAAAAAACCCTGGTGGCCTAGTGACCATATTAATAGAAAAACAGCCAATCTGTCCCCCAGGGGGACAGAAACTGCCAAATTAATGCTCCCAAAGGGGAGCGACGATTGCCCAAGGGGCCACTCCCCACAAGTAAATCCCTGATGGTCTAGTGGGCCCGATTATTTTTAAACAATGCGAGATCTGGCCCTCAAGGGGCCAGACAGCCAAAAACATTGCCCCCAAAGGGGAGCGACCCTTTCCCAAGGGGCCACTCCCCACACATTTATCCCTGATGGTCTAGTGGGCCACTAAATAAAAAATTGCGAGATCTGCCCTGCTGGGAGGGTGGAGACAGCCAAAAATATTGCCCCCAAGGAGGAGCAACTCTTTCCCAAGGGACCACTCCCCACAAATGTGTCCCTGGTGGTCTAGTGGGCCACTGCATAATGGCGAGATCTGCCCCCCTAGAGGGGCTCAGACAGCCAAAAACATTGCCCCCAAGGGGGAGTGACTCTTGCCCAAGGGGCCACTCCCCACAGTTGGTGGACTAGTAGACCACTAAATAAATAAAGATGGTGATATCGGCCAAAACCAATGCCCCCACGGGGAGCTACCCTTGCCCAAGGGGCCTCTCCCCATAAATGTATCCCTGGTGGTCTAGTGGGCCACTTTAATTTTAAAAAATTGAGCGATCGGTCCCCTAGGGGGGCAGACACAGCCAAAACATATTGCCCCCAAACAGGGGAGCGACCCTTGCCCAAGGGGCCGCTCCCCACAAACAGGTTATCAGTTTCATAAAAAAAAAAATCCCTGGCATCTAGTGGGTATTCCTGCTGCACGATCGTGCAGCAGGAATGCTCAAAAGAGGCATCCGGGGAAAGGAAAACCCTTTCCTTTCCCCTGATGCCTCTTTTTTTAAATCTTCCCCCCCCCCCTCCCACGGGGAGAAATTCCCTCCTTGTTCTCCGACGCGCTCGAAGCAAATGGCTTCCAGCGCGTTGGGAATCATCTAATGATGTCAGCCGTCATTAGATGACGCGTATTGGGGGGGCGGGGGCAGGCAGGTGAAGGGATTCCCCTGCCATCCCCGGTGGGGGCACCATAAAGGGCAGCCCACGGGGGGAGTGCCAGCACTTCCCCCGTGGGTGGGTGCTAGGGCAGCTGGGAGCTGTCTGACGCACACGCCCACCGTGACGTTGGACAGTTCCCGGCCGTCCAACGCACGGAAGGGGTTAAAAGTACATGATAACATTATTGCGTTCATGAATCATTAATAACAAAGTCATTAACATTTTTAAAACAAAGTTAATATACAAATCCGAATACATGATAGTACAATCAGATAGTAGGTCAAAACAATTCATTCCAAAACAATACATAGTTAAAATCTAAATGGACATATTGTACAAATTAGCCAAATGTAAAAACCAACCCCCATATATCATGGCCAATACAGAACAATTTTATTTTTTTAAACATATTTTATACATCAAATTCACATGTAAGAAAACGGCATCAAATTAGCATAATATTTGTACAGTGTATGTCGTATTCTTTTTCATCATTTATACAGCTGATCTCAACATTATCCCTGAGGACCTCCCAAAGTTCTTAATTAACATTACGACATTTCTTGGGTACAATAGCGGGGGTCCATGGCTGTAAAACAATGTGCACTCTTATGACTCACGCGCATCCAACAGGAATCAGCCAATTTATACCATTTTAAATTAGCATAGTCAAGTTTTCTCATTTTATATCTTATTAAACTTTTTTTTAAGTTATCGTCTACTCAGAAAAGAAAACAAAAAGTGCTGGTTACACTTCATAATATCCATTATCTCGTCACAGACAATATCGGGTTATTTACACAGGTAATGTCTTGTAGTGAGCTACCATAATTCACCTCCCAAATTGTCAGAGTGCCAGGACCCCCAAACCTGGGCGTGTGTCCGGCCCTCAACTGGTCCGTGTGGGTTAGTCGCTTAGGTCCGGATCAGATTCTTCTGCCGGGGGGGTACAAACATCGCCACGGAAAGAATTCCACTTGCCCCACACCCACTCCCACTTTTTAGGGCACCCTCTGTGTGTGAAGACTGCTTTTTCGGCCACCATTGCTCTATCCATGTCCTGACACCAGTGCCGTTTCAGGGGGGCCGTGGGCGCACCCCATTGTTGTGCGACGTTGCCTTTAGCTAACATGATCCCAAGGGTTGCCCAGTCCTGTGCTGCGTGATTAAGGTCGGTCGGCTCCAATATATTAAGGAGGCATCTTTTTGGCTCAGGGGGAACTTCAAAGCCACACACCCGGGTAATGGTTTCCATGACCATCTCCCAGTAGTGTGTTATGTGAGGACAATCCCAAATCGTGTGGTAAAAGGTGCCCCGTGTACCGCATCCCCGCAGGCAGAGCGGTGTGTCAGCCCGGCCGATTTTGTGAATCATGGTTCTAGTGTAGTATGTCCTATGTAGGATCTTCATTTGCACCAACTGTAATCGGGACGGGATTGCCACCTCACGTGGGGACGCCAATGCTTCCTGCCAGTCCTGGTCATCCATGTCTCCTAAGTCAATCTGCCATTTGTCTCTTAAAGCTTGTGTGGGATCTTTCTGATTATTAATTAGCTTGCGGTACGTGAGAGAAATGGCTTTTTTGGTTATATGGTCGGTAAGGAGCCGGTCCTCGAGTGGTGATGATTCGGGGACAGTGGTGCCTCTGGGTATGCTCCTTGTAAGTGCATGCTTAATGTGTGTAGCGAAACTGTTCTGAGTCAGCCATTTGATATGTTGTTTGTAGTTGGGCAAATGTCACCACTTCTCCCTTTTTCCAGAGGTCCCCAATTTTCGAAATACCAATAAGGTCCCATCGTGCAAAGCCTTTACTGTAGCGGAGCACACCTAGCTTAGGCGTGCCCCACAGTGGTGTGAGTTGGGTGAGGACTCCCTCACAGCCGAGCGTTCGTTGCACAATGAACCATATGTTTATTGTGTGTGCAGTGGGACCGATCCATGTGTCCTTTTTGTTTTTGTGGTAAAGTGCCACTAGGGGTCCGTCAGCCCCGAGAGTGTGCCTGTCAAGCCGGAGAGCTGGCTCCTCCTGCGGGGCATGGAGCCATTGGTTCACTATGATGAGTTGCGAGGCCCAGTAATACAATTGTATGCAGGGCAAGGCGATTCCGCCATCGTACCAGCTTCTAGTGAGCTTAGACAGGGCTCTATGCGGGGGGGGGGGGTGGGGGGGTCCCACCCCAGAGGAGCAGTCCCACCTCAGCCTCAATGGCTTTGATATAGGAGTTTGGGACCAGGGTAGGTGTATTTTGCAGAGTGTATAAGAACCGCAGGAGAATACAGAACAATCTTGACTAAGACCACATAAAACAGTATAATTGAAGTAACAAATAGGATTAAAGTGAATGACATTTGCGTCCATCTAGCCCAACGAGGCACGAAACAGTCATGAAATATTTTGTAACCGTAAAGTGCATACCATATAACAGATCATGTCTACCTCCTTAGTGAGCAGTCGTTCTGTATAACTTGGATGCGTCCTACACTAGTTCCTTTTTTTTTTTTTTTTTTTTATTAAAGAGTTGGGGTAGTCAGGAACGCATTTTGGCTCCATTTCTGTTCACTTTGTATGTGAATGGCCTGGAGGCCAAGTTGTTAGATAAGCAGGGGCACTGTCTGTGAGTGGGTAGTAGCCAGATCCTCCACATTGCTATATGCGGATGGTACCGTTTTGCTGGCAAAAACTGCCCTGGGCCTCAGACATTACTTGATGGTTTTGTTATGTATATGAACATTGGTCCCTCATCAGACTCCTGCCTCAGCTACGAGGCCAAGAAGCAGGCAACTGCATAAGTTACGTTAACATCCGGAAGTAACTGAGGATACATAAGAGCAGGCTTACCCTGGGCAAAATTCAATGATTTCAACAAAGGTACCAAAACACTTACGAGGAACATCATAAAAACAACAAAAAAAACATAAAGTGCACAAGATTCTGGGCAGAAAAATTAATTACCACATGTGCAAGGTCTCGACTGTGCATTCCCAGTAATAGACCTAGGTAAGATCCGCAACAGATTAAATTAACTAACTGGAATCTGGTGAGAAGGAACCGATGATGACCGTTGCAAACATTGAGCAAATAGGGTTCAATAGCTGGCCCTGTTAAGATCTGTGGATGTCCTCGCACAGAGAGCTTCTCGAGTTCTACATTTTCTCTCACTGCTTTCCGCCACGGCATGAAGTTCTTCCGTGTCCTAAGAATGTCAGACTTCAAAATATTTTGAGGAGAATCAAACAGAGCTGCTCTACCTAGCTTAGCAAAGGTATCCTGTATGTATGCTAACCATTTAATTGACCTCCACACTTGAAGCTGCACACAATCCATACGTTTCTCACTATTAAAGTGATACCCAGGACTTATCCAGATGGGACGCCACCTAATCGAGGGACGAAGAGCAATGAGGTCCGACAAGGCAGCCCTAGTTGCTCATGGACCATAAAAGCTGGAGTAGATACTGGAACTGGTAGGAGTCTACAGAACCCATTCTCCTCCTGGAGCTCCTGTGAATCATATATCCCAATACATCACTGCCATATGTGGCTACCAAGACTGATTTGGCCTGGTAAATCTTGATCAATGCACCCAGTGGCTTACTACCAATTCTAGAGGAAAAGGAAAAGACTGCCTCTATAGAACGAGACAGGGATAAGCGCTGGGATTTTTTCAACGGGGCCGAGGAGGATTGAGTATCAAAATTTCGCCTTATGTGTGAGTCTGGTCCCTGGACAGCTTATGGCTCTAGACATGAAAGGATCTAGACTTAGTCCCCCTAGGGCCCAATAGCATCACCTCAGTGTTCATATACATAACAAAAACCATCAAGTAATGTCTGAGGCTCAGGGCAGTTCTCGCCAGCAAAACGGTATAGTCCGCATACAGCAATGTTGGGGATCTGGCTACTACCCTCTCACAGACAGTCCCCCTGCTTATCTAACAACCTGGCCTCTAGGTCATTCACGTACAAAGTGAACAGAAATGGCGTCAAAATTCATACCTGTCTCCTCCTATTCTTTGAAAAAAAGGAACTGGTGTAGGACACATCCAAGTTATACCGAACGAATGCCATCATGTCCCTGTGCAGCTTACTAAGGAAATAGACAATGTCTATATCCATTCCCATAGTCAGCAAAACGGCCCACAACTTTGGTCTGTTGTTCAGTCTGTTAAAGGCAGAGGACAGATCCATGAATGCAATAAACATTGACCCGGGTCTCACTACGGTATACTTGTTGTTTAACATAAAAAGATTTGAGCATTGATCACATGTGCCTAAACATGGCCGACACCTAAACTGTATTCTGAGCGAATGGAACTGTTCTGTACCCATGACATGGCCCTCTTCAAGATGACTCTGCCCATAACCTTAACTACTGAGTCTATCAAGGAGATGGGCCCGTAGCCACTCAGTAGATCTCTAGAACCCTTTTTATATACATGTATGTTAATGGACTGAGACCACAAATCCAAGAGACCTGTACGAGTTAAACATGCAGGTTAAGATCGTTATCCGGCATGAGACCGTGCTTAGGGTATTCCTCAGTGGAGCTTCACTAATTTAATGAAGGCCAACCTTGCGCAGGTATATGCAACCCATTGATTCTGCCATTTCCTTTGTCTGCTCTTCCTGTTCCTCCAGGTTGCCCAGTTGTACTCGGCCAATGAGTCCCACACAACCTCATGAAGTCCACAAATACTCTAGTGGTTCAGGCAATGTTTGTGCCCTGCACACACATGATTTACACTTTCATGACATACTCAAGGATAACCACTGGGACATCCTCTTTCTCACTAAAGCATGGATAAGTGGGAGCGCTGCACCTGATATTGCATTAGCAATTCCCGAGGGTTATTTAATTTCTCACCAAGTCAGGCAAACACTCAAATGCATCTCCTTTGAAATAACCAAATTCCTGGGGGCAAAGCACTTGGGCTTCTGCCTGTTCCCATCGGCGAGTAAAACACTGGCAGGTGTCTTAATTTTTGTCCTCCCTTGACAACTATTTATCCGAATATCTCCTAAAATATTCTAATTTCTCTCTCCTGTGAGATCTGAATCTTCATGTACACATGGCTACTGATGCACATGTGCATCTCTTCCTTGATATGTCTGTGTGGGACCTGAAGCAGTTTGTCAATCATTCCACTCATTGACTGGGTCACATTCTAAACCCTATTTTTTTTTCATTGTGATCTGGAGATGTCAAGTTTAATACTTGGACTGACCATGCAACAGTATATTTTAGTTTGAAAATTAATCAGGGCAACAAGGGTAGAAGACCCACCTGTTCTGTACCTCATCACAGTTGGCAAAAACCACTATGTAGGAGTTCACTTCCATGGTTAATAAAAGCCTTCCACCTCCGAATGGAGCCATTGAGGTAGATGCACTGAATACCTCGTTAAGACATTTGATGGACACCACTGCATCCATTGAGGCAGGGTCTGGCCTCATAAAATGCTCCATGGCTCCTTGGTTAAATCAAGAGCTTAGGAAAAAAAACAACACCAACAATGTGAAAGACTTGAAAGGTCGTGGAGAAAACTCTACCTATCCACCGATAAGGCTCTCTTCAGAAAAGAGCTTAATATCTATCACCAAGAAATAAAGCAGGCCCAAGCTAATTTATTTCATAGCGAACTTGTAAGGTCGAGCAATAAACCTATAGAGTTTTTCAAAATAGCTAAGAAGGTCTCAAATCTTAGCGCCTTAGCACAGCCCTTTGAGGCCTCCCCCAAAACTATGTGCACAACTCCCAGATATACAGCAAGATCAAGGGTATTGTTGAGGCCTTAAAGGCCACAGGCCCTGTTAATATCTCGGATACTAAGGGGCCGGAGAACCCGCAACCGATAGTTACTACCACGTGATCTTGCTCCTTGACTGAATTTGCTCCATCTTTCTGGAGGACTCTGCCAGACCCCTAAAATCTTGTAAATCTGTTCTCTAGATGATCCTTGCCCTTCTCATATCTTGGCAGCCAATCTAGAGGCAATCAATCTAACATTCAACTTTGTCCTAAATGACTCTGTACTCCAATCCACGCTGCTGAGCTGCTTGGTAAAAAGCTAAGCTCATTCTGCTTTTGAAAAAAACCTGCGGCTGGCAAGTCCATCCAGCCCAATTACAGACCTATCTTATTATTTGCCTGCCTTTTCCGAAATCTTGGAGAAACTGATTAATGCCCAACTCTTGAAGTGCTTGAACTCTAAACAGGAGCTTCATCCATCACAATAGGGCTTCTGCCCTGGATATAGCACAGAAGCACCACCGGTAGCGGTATCGGACACCATCAAGTTTGCAGTAGAACAGGGTAAGCAAGTGGCCCTCCTGCTTTTGGATCTGTCGGTGGTGTTCAATATGGTTGCCCGCCCTATTCTTCTCCATCGACTGAGTAACATCGGGATGGGGGGCACCTTGGCATGGTTTGAGTGTTTTCTGACAAAAGTCAGTGTCTGGATGCCACCTTATGCATATGACCTTAAACCTTTAAGATTTGGTGTTCCTCATTGCTCCACCCATGAGCCCAGCAGTATTTAATGTCTACATGACGCCTTTGGCTAGGCTGTTGGAATGGTTTGGCGTACAGGTCTTGTCCTACTCAGATGATACATCCTTCTCACATGGAACAACAACACTCCCAGCACTCAGAATAGATTTGTAACGTCTTTCAGCAGAATTTCAGTGGATGGACCTGAGCAATTTTTAGTTTTCGGCACCCTCTCCAGGGGTGGGGACTTCTGGCCAGCTCCTCTTCTTCTCCCCCTACCCCGGTCTCATTTGTGTGCAACCTGAGGGTCAAATTAGATAAAAGGCAAACATTTAGTTCCCAGGTGGATAGTGTGGCGAGATTCTTAAAAAAAAAATCATATTCTTGCTCCCTTCATACTGCCACAAAACTGTTATACATGCACTAATGTCCCCACGGTTAGAATAGACCAATCTGCTGTCCTGGGGCCTCCCAGCGTTCCAACTTAAGAGACTCCACTCGGTACAGAATTTTGCAGCCTGACTTCTCTTAAATCTTCGGAAATATGAACACCAGGGGGGGCTGGACCAACATGGCCGCTTAACGGAGCGGCTCCGAGCGCCCGGTCCCTTCCACTTCTGACCGATCCGCTCCCAGACGCCCTGGCCGGGAGCAGAGGGGCGCATTTCACAGCGGAGCAGCCCCACAGCCTGGGGGCAAACTTTGACGCGCTCCGGTCCTCCCCGGGCGCCGCCAGCCGTGACTGAAGCGGGCCCGGGACGTGGACGCGGAGCACCTGGTGCGAGGTCCGGCTGTGAGGGCTGCGGGATCCGGATCCCTCTTGCCGGTTGGGGCGTGGAGCTGCCTCGGGGGGGCGGCCTGACGCCAGGTGAAGGCCGGTGACTGCGGCGGCATCGGCGCGGACGGCGACGCCGTGGAGGCGGTGTGGGGGCTTCTGTGGTAGCTCCAGGTTGGGAGTCGGCGATCCTTGGCGGCCTCCCCCTCCTCCACCCCCCCCCACTGGATGCAGCCCCTCCTGGATCGCACGTCTGGCTCTGTGTGGCAGCGTCGTGGAGCCTGGGGCCGTCCCTGAGTGTCGGGCCGCGATCGGCGGTCGGGGAGCCCGGTTCCCTCATCTCTCCTCCCTCCATCCTCCCCCCCCCCCCCCCCCCCACGGGGCCCGTGGGCCGCCCTGCAGTGCTGACTCGCTGGTGTGGAGTGAAGAGGTGCAGAGCCCTGCGGGCGGTGACCGCATCGGCTGCGGGCGGAGTGAGGTAGTGGCGTGTCGCTTTGGACCCGGATGAGCCGCAGAGCGGCGGCGGTCCCTGGCGGGGGCTCGGCTGTCATTTCGGGCAGCGCCCCCGGAGGCGACTTGCGGGGCCTGGATTTGCCAGCCGCCCGGGTGAGTGGACGCTCTATCTGCCCGTTCCTCCTCCTGCCGCCCTGGCCCTCAGTCCCCCTGGACTTTCTGGGATCCTCTGCGGGGCCCACCAGTGGGCGTGGGTGCCCCCCACGGACTGCCTGAGGCCATTATGGGCAAGGACAGGGCCTCCAAGCCGGCGCCGGCGGCCACCCAAACCAGAATTGACCAATTCACGTCCTCGGGGAGGGGGCCCGTCTCGACGGGGGAGGCGGCGTCGGCCACGGATCTGGCGGCCATCCTGCAGGCCATCCATGCATCGCGTTCCTCCCTGGAGGGCATGGTGGGTGAGGTCAAGGTGGACGTTGCCCTTCTCCGCCAGGATCTGCGCAATGCTACTGCCCGCATTTCGGAGGCCGAATCACGAATCTCGACAGCGGAGGACGACATCCGTCATCTGCAGGATCAGGTTCGAGAGCTCACAACCCAATCTAAGGAGCTCCACCGCGGGCCGAGGATGCGGAAAACCGGGCGCGTCGTAGTAACCTCCGCTTGGTGGGATTTCCGGAGGGGGCTGAGTCTGGCCGGGCCGACGACTTCTTGGAGGGCTGGTTCCGATCCTGGATGCTGGCTGACAGCCTCTCGGCCTGGTTTGTTATTGAGAGGGCCCACCGCTCCTTGGCCCCGAGGCCTCCGGGTGCACCCCCCGCCCCTTCATTCTTAAGATCCTCAACTTCAGGGACAGAGATGCCATTCTCCACGAGGCCAGGCGTGCCGACTCTCTCCACTTTCAAAATCATAAAATCATGGTCTTTCCGGATTACACTCGGGAGGTACAGGAGCAGCGGCGATCCTATGCGGAGGTGAAAACGAGGATGCGATCCCTGGGTCTCCAATACCAGCTACAGTTCCCGGCCCGCCTTCGGGTCATCTTTCAGAACAAGGCCATCTTCTTTGAGACGCCCCGGGCCGCGTGGACGGGGCTGACGGAGAAACATCCGCTGCGTCGCCCTGGAGGGGACTCATCACCGGGTGGTCGCAGGGGACCGACTACATCCAGGCCGTCCAGGACCCGCTGTCGGAGGCGCACCGTGCCCCGGGGCCGTGCGGAGGGTGAGGTGGTGGTCACCCGCTCCATGGGACGGCCGCGTCGGGCCTCTGGAGCCTCCCCTGCCTCTTCGGTCGCCCCTTCCAGCCCTGTTGCTGCGGACCGCCGGGCTGGATCCCCGGGGCGGTCGGGCTCTGTGGCTCCGCCCGCTGGACCAGTGGACACCTCGGACCGCTCTTGCTGCAGGTGGTTTATTTGATGGTCAGGGGTCTGGGGGTGGTTTACCGGGCTGCCAATGTTGGGACTTGGACTTCTGTGCTCCATTTTAGAGATAGCTCTCGGCCAGGGCGGGGGATTTGGTCACCATCCGGATATTTGGGGGTCCACTAGGTGCTCAAGCCCGAGCGTTTTAGCTTGGTTGTTGTTCTTTACAGTTAGGGCGACAGATGCTTCCGTTCTCGAAGTATAGGGTGGGGGGTGGGGGGTTGGGGTGGTTTGGGGTTGTTTCTTTCTCCTATGGAGGATTTTGTTGGTTGGAGAGATCCTTCTCCGTGTTTTTGTTTTATGGCATCATCGCATTCCTGCCCTTCCTGCTGGCCTGCCTTCCCGGGATCTCCCCCCTGGGGTGCCCTTGCGCCTGCGCACCCCCCCCGGCTGCCCTGCTGGGCTCGTGCTCCGGGGGCGTCCCTCCTCTGCTTACAATAGACGCTCCGCTCTGGGGTGATGGCTGACACTAACATACCCAAGGCCGCCATGCGCATTTTGTCTTGGAACGTCAATGGTCTTTTGGACCGCTTTAAGCGCATGGCGGTCCTCAAATACGCGCAGCGTCTGGGGATTGATGTCCTTCTTTTGCAGGAGACCCACCTTCTTGGCAACAACTGTCCCTTTCTTGCTCGCTACGGGTACGACAGGGTGTGGCACTCCGGCTTCGTGAGGGGTTCCCGGGGAGTGGCTATCCTGCTTCGGCGGACTTTTCCCTTTGTTCTTGCCCAGGTTCACTCCGACTCCCAGGGCATGGCGGTTGCGGTTTCTGGGGCCCTTGGGGGCGTCCCCTGACCTTTGTCTCCTTGTATGCGGCCCCGTCCCAGTTGCAGCCCGTCCTCTCACACGCGGCACACTTGCTTCCCACGCTCCCGGCGGGCGCGCTTGTCTTGGGGGGGGATTTCAACGCGGTATATACGCCTAGTGCTGATGCGACTGGCCCGGTCTCCCTTGCCAGGGCTACCCGGTCAAAGCTACTATCGGGCTGGGCTGAGGCTCAGGGTTTGTGCGATGTGTGGAGGGTCTGGCACCCGCGGGCCCACCAGTACACCCACACCTCGGCGGCACACCATTCGCACACCCGGATTGATTTAATCTTTGTCCCGTCTACTGAGTGCGCGGGGGTGCAAGACGTCCGCATTCTTCCCAGGGGCCTCTCGGACCATTCTCCGCTGCTTCTGGCCCTCGGCCCACCTCCCTTCTCCGCCCGCCCTGTGTGGCGCCTGAACGCTTGGTTCCTCCAGGATAAGGCCTTCCGAAAGTCGGTTGGCACCGAGATCTCTAATTACTATCACCATAATGTGGGATCTGTCTCCTCCGCGGCCGTCCTCTGGGAGGCTGGGAAGGCGACTGTCAGGGGAGCGGCTAGGGGTCTAGTGCAGCAACAGCGCCGGAAGCATCTCCAGTGACCTACGGAGTGCGAGGCGCAGGCCCTGGAGCTCGAGCGTGATCCGGAGGCCCTGGGGGACGCCGGGCGGGCGCGACGACTGGCCTTCCTACGGGACGAAATTCGCTTGCACTCCCTGGAGGCGGCAAAAACTTTATGGTGCTCTTCGGTCGCACGGGTGTATGGGTGGGGAGACAAGAACGGTGCTCTTCTTCACCGGTTGGCCATGTACCCCCGGTCCAGCAGGATTATTCCGGCGATCGCGGGCCCCTCCGGTGAGATTCACACAGCCTCCGTGGCGGTGGCCCAATCCTTTGCTGACTCTTATTCCACGCTGTACCGTGCTCGGGAGCCCGGGGTCCCCCTTGGGGAGGTGTTGGGATCAGGTGGTGCGGAGCTGCAGTGCTTGGGGCGGGAGGCTAGGGAGACCCTCGACTCGGCCGTGACCCTACAAGAAATTGACGACGCCATCAGTCACCTGGCTCCCGGGAAAACTCCGGGTCCAGACGGCTTCCCACAGGAGTACTACGCCCACTACCGTGAGACCCTTGCTCCGCAGCTTTTGGGCCTTTATGCGGAAGTGATAGAGGGGGGCTCGTTCCCCCCGGAGACGGACACGGCCACGATCGGGAGAGGGACGCATCAGGGCTGCCCGCTCTCGCCCCTCCTCTTTGCCTTGGCGATGGAGCCTTTGGCTGTCCTGGTCCGCTCCGACCCTGCGCTTCGTGGGTGGGACTGGCCGGGCATGGTCCCTGATAAAATAGCTCTGTATGCCGACGACGTCCTCCTTTACCTCTCCGACCCCGCCACATCGGGCCCTATTGTGCGTGGGATTCTTCGCCGGTTTGGTCGGGCGTCGGGTCTCCGTCTCAACCCCAGGAAATCGGTCTTAGTTCCGCTGCACCCGGCCAGGCATTGCTTCGACTGGCAGTCCGATATTCCCCTCCGGAGGCTATCTTTCAAGTACCTGGGTATCTGGATCACCCTTCTACCGGAGCTCTGCTGGGCCCTTAACGTGGCTCCTGTGGTCAACAAGGCCAGATCTGACCTGGCGAGATGGCACTCGCTCCCATTAAATCCGTTGGGGAGGATTGCCCTCTATAAGATGATGATCCTTCCCAAATTCTTGTACATGCTGCAAAACACGCCCTGCTCTTTCCCTCATCCGTGGTTCCGGGACTTGAACAGTATGGCGACCAAGTTCCTATGGGGTGGCGGTAGGGCCCGTCTGGCCCTCGGCCTGTGCCGGATTCCATCACATGACGGAGGTATGAGTATGACCGACCTCTACTTATACTACCTTGCGACACGGCTCCTGGTGGTCCATGATTGGTTTTCGGGCGGCTGGGGCGACCCTGCCTACAGGCTGGAGGTACAGATACTGGGGTTCTCCTCCATTCAAAACATGCTCTACGGGGCGCGGCTTCCGCGATCGCTTCCGGATGTTGTGCGGGCCCCCTTTTTGGCCTGGCGTGCGGCTCTACGGCATACCCGGTGGTCGGGGAAACTGACCCGTGTTACGCCACTCTGGCATGGCACCTGGCTGCAGGAGGTTACGGGCCTGGAGGGCTTTCGAGCGTGGGACCTCCTTGGGATCTCCTGCTTAGGCAATTTGTGGCGGGGGAGTCGTATGTGCTCCTTCCAGGAGCTTCAGGCTCGCTTCTCGTTGTGCCCCTCACAGTTTTACAAATATCTTCAGCTGCGCCACGCGGTTCGGTCCCATGTCCCGCTGGATACGCGGATCCCTGACCACAGCCCGCCGGAAGCGCAGGTGATGTTGGGGTTTCTGGGTAGGGGGGGTATCTCCTGCATTTATCGGGCCCTGGTTAACAACACCCCCACGGACTGCGAGGTCACGAAGGCGCGCTGGGAGGCCTGGGTGGGGCCACTGGATGAGGCCGACTGGAGGGACGCCCTTATGGCACCTCGGTTGATCACCTCCTCGTCCAAATTGCGGCTCATCCAACTGTACTATTTGCACACTGCCTATCTGACCCCGGAGCGACTTCACCGTGCGGGTCTCTCCCCAGACGCTTCATGCGCGCGATGCGGGACGAACCCGGCGGACTTCTTCCACATGGTGTGGACCTGCCCACGCCTGGGACCCTATTGGGGCGAGATTGAGGCTGAACTCACTGAAATACTGGGGTGGGAGGTTCCCCATGACCCCCGAATGGCTCTGCTGGGGATAACGGATGGTCTGGACGGTTCCCGTCATGAGAAATGTTTCCTCACTACTGCTTTAGTGGTAGCGAAGCGAGATATTGCTGCCGCCTGGAAGCAGTCTGACCCCCCCCCCTATGTGCTGCGTGGAGGAGGGGGGTGGACTGGTGCGCGACGCAGGAACGCACGATGTACTCGGCGCATGGCAGCCCCAAGAAGTTTCGCAGAGTGTGGGGGAAGTGGCTGGGGGGTATAATTTAAGGGTGTCAATGCGGGTGGGGGGAGCGACGTGGTTGGGGAGAGGGCGGGGGGGGTTGTGCTGCTGATGGTCACTGAATGTATCCAATGTCTTTTGATGCCAGTTTGTTTGGACGGTTGTCCATGTATTTTTGTTTGTTTATTTACAAAAATAAAAAATTAGCTTATCAAAAAAAAAAAATCTTCGGAAATATAATAGCATTCATCTGCACCTCAAAGATTTGCATTGGCTACCAATCATGAAAGAGTTCAATTCAAGGGGCTTGTGATGGCCCATAAAGCGTTTTACTAGTCTGGTCCCTATTACTTGGCCAATAGACTTAAACACTATCTTCTAGCAAGAACTCTGCGTTCCTCAGATGCCTTGTTGGCGGTTGTGCCAAAAACCAGGAGGAATAAATGGGGTGGCTCTTCTTTCTCGACCCTTTCTGCCTCAAACTGGAGTGTTCTTACCCTCCTTCTAAGGGCCACCAATGATGAGAGTTTCTTCAAATGGACCCTAAAACCTGGCTTTACAATTTGTCTTTGTAATGATCTTTCTGCCTCGGATTAGTGGTTACTGGACCTTAGCAACAGGACACTTTCCTTAGTAGCCATGCACTGTACAAAAAAAAATGAGCACGTCTGTTTTCTTCATGCAGTGGTGGCAATGCTTTATTTCTGAAGATGAGGTAATGCGTTGATTTTCTTCATGCAGTGGTGGTGTTGCGTCGGTTCCAAAGACGATACGTCGAGCCGAGAGGTCTTGGTTCCATAGACGATTCATGGGTTTCTCCACTCATTCGAGGGGATGCTTAGATTTTCCCACACTGCAGCGGTGGCAATTCGCCAGTACCAAAGGGCAGTGTGCCGTTTCTGCTTCCGCAACCGGATCGATGCACCAATTCTGCTACACGCAGACTGGAGATGTGTTAATTCTCTGAAGCAACTATCTGGGTCCACTTCCACTGGAGCAGGCACAGGAGCAGGTGTAAAGACTTTGATAGCCCTGAGTCTCAAGCAACAGGAGGCTAGCCAGCTAGCCCTTGGAGATCGCTCTAGGTTCAAGGCAGAGTCCAGCTATCCCTCAGCAGAGTCAGAGAGCAGCAGGGCAGCACAGCAGAAAATCAGTTCTTCCAGAGCAGCAGTCAAGTAGAGTGACAGTCCTTGCAGCAACTCAGCAGTTCTTCCGCTAGAGGAAAATAGTGACTGAACACGTGCTCTCTGCCAATCAAATTGTACAGCCACCTCAAAAGTGTTTACCATACTAACCTTCACCCAACCATTCAATACTTTGCTTAAGTACCCCACAAAATCCTCCCAGGACTGGTGACACAGTTTGCATCTGAATTACAACCTGCACTCTTCTGGAGTCAATCTATACTTCTTGACAAGGGTCTTCTTCATGGTGGGATACCTCAGCCTGTCTCCCTTCTCTAGGTCCAGCAGGGCGTCTCTGCCATCACCAGCTATATGCCTCCATATGCCAGTTCACTAATACTCGTCCGAGATCTTGGGCACCTCTAGGGTAACCTGATATGCCTCAAACCACCTGTCATCATCCTCCTTGAAGTCAGGCACTAAGTCCATGGGTATGTGGATCCTTTCTACACCACTAGACACTGTAGTAATGCGGCCACCATTTCTGCTAGACCACTGGTTCCCAAACTTTCGACTCCTGAGGACCCCCATTGAGTCACTACTGGAAGCCGGGGACCCCTAAGCAATTTGTATGATTTAAATTTCAAACATTAAAAAAGTAATTCGAAGAAAAAAAATAAACACGTGCACACAAAACAAATACTCAAATTACTAAGGATTTTAGGGGCATATTTACAAGCCCCTAGCGCCATGGGAATGTCACTTTGTTTTGATCCAGTGGCGATAGGGGCTTCGCCTTATTTACAAGGCAGTGTTAAGCCGCTTAACTCTGCTTTGTAAATAAGGCCCGCTTTCACACAATGCTTAGCGTGAAAAGGGTGGGCAGTGGGTGTTTGGGTGGGCGTTCCACCGCAACACCCATTGATTTTGACGCTGCCTCCTAATTACAAGGGCAGCGTAAATAGGAGGCAGCGCCAAAATTAAGACCAGGGAAAACCAGGTCTTAACTTGGCTAAACAAGGAGAAATGCTTTATTTCTCCTCGTTTTTGCTTTCTCCATGTGTGCTGCCTTATGCAGCACACATGGAAAAAGCAAAACGCGTTGGTTTGTTTATGTTCAGGAAGGTGACCCTTCCTGCACACAAACAATCTTTAAAAAAAATGGCATTTTGTAACTTCCATGTGTGCTGCATTAAGCAGCACACATAGAAGTGACAAAACTGCATTTCAAGATTGTTTATGAACAGGAAGTTCCCCCTTCCTGCACACAAACAATCTTCCCCTGCACGCAGACACCCCTGCACTATGGTGCAAGGGTGCCTGCGTTGCCGCTACACTGCTAAGTGTAGCACCAGCACGGGAGGAAACGCAGGGCTGAAGTCCTGCGTTTCTGAAGTGGCAGAGCGTGTCATTAAGTCAAGGAGGCTAACGACACGCTCCGCCACTCCTTTTATAAATATCCCCCTTAGTATTTTATTTTGAAAGAATTTGCAAAAAACAAAACATTTTAATGGGAAGGTTGGTGCTGCATCTCTGTGACTAACTTTTAAGTGGTTGGTTTTATTTCACAGTACGAGGCTCCTGCTCCTGCCAGGGCCAGACTGGAAACCCAAAGCAGCCCTGGTAAATGTTTTCAGACCAGTCCCCATACTGTGCACACCAAGTGCAGTGAGTGAGCCTGACTACTACAAAGGGGGCTTTGGGAGGCCCTGCCCTCAAGAAATTTAGGAAACAATGGTGCAGTCTAAAATACATTTATCATTATATATTGAATTGTATTAGCTTTTAACAAATAGTAAATGAAGACCGTACCATACCTCAGGATACGACAATCTTTGTTGGGGTTCTTAATGGTTCCCTTATTATCACCCTCCTCTCATCTCTTCATAGCCCTGGTTGTCACATGTATTTCATTTGTTTTATAGCATCTCTTGTACCATTGTAGAATGTCAGAGCACTTTACATCACACACATATAGAGACAATGAATCATGCGTGTAAATCAGTGTATAGAAAATGTTACATAAGGCAAAGGGGACTACAATGTGTAGGATTAACATGTCAGCAAAGGGGACTACAAGGTGTAGGATTAACATGTCATTTATACGGGTAGACATTTTAAAGAGTGCTTGGTCTGGAGAAGCACACACTTGGGATTCAGGACATAACGTAACATGGTTAGCATTGAATTTAACAATAAAAATGTATTTCTACCCAAATAAACCTTTTTAACAGCATCAGGATAATGAAAGACTGGGGAAAAAACATTAGACACTAACTTGTACCATGCAGTTTTGCGAACAGCTCTATGATGAAAGTTTGTAGGTCTAGATTACGGTTGTCACTTATGAACTGCACAGTAACAAAAGAATCTCTGTGACAAAAGCAGTAACCCACCCACCTATGCACATAAAATACTGTTTTTTAAAATGCATGGTACACGTTCTTTGCAGTAGGCATATTACCCCTCTGTGCTACATTAGATAACTCAAAGCTGCCACTGGACAAAACTCATCTCTCTCCAGCAGGTACATTAATCACTTGTTCTTGACACATTTATTGTAGCTCGAAAACTGCTAATTATAGAAGGAACTTTGCAGTGCTTTTAAAACTGCTGCCTGCGGACCCAATGGGAATGTCATGGACCCCTGGGTGTCCGCGGACCACAGTTTAGGAAACACTGTGCTAGACCATACTAGCTGCTTAGCCTTCAAGTCCAGCACCTTGAGACTCAGTTCATGAGCCAGCAAGATCGTTCTTTTGTCCATGGCGCTCTTGGCTTCAGCTGCCTCCATGGTAAGTTTTTCTCTGGTTGAGACTCCTTCAGCCTCAGCCTTTCTCTCCTTCGCTAGGGCTATGCCAGCCTCTGTTCTTCTGTCCTCTGCAACCAGCTGTGCCAGCTGCATTCTAAGGTTCATGTCAGCCTATCTGTCGAATTTGGGAGGAGACACTGCATCCTGCATAGGATCCAGCAGGGGACTCCCTCTGTGTGGTATGCCCTCTCTCCTCTGGAGGCTTTGCTCAGTCATTTTTCTGCTTTTCTCCCTCCTTCTCTGGGCCACAGCCCTCTTGGGGCTCCTATTCGGAGGTCAGGTAAACCAGAGTTCTGCATTCTTTTGTGTAGTACAGTAGTTCTTTTCAAATTATTCCTATGGTGCAGATTACATTCTGCAGACCTCATCCTAGGCTTTGAGGGCTATCTGATACTCAAACTTTGGATCACCCTTGGGGATTTTCAATGCTCTCTCGCTGCATAACTTCCTCAGGTCAGCCATGCTATAGCTCTCAATGACGTTGATCTCCATATGTGACAGGCCCCTGGTAGATACACTGCTCCTTGCCTCATCCTGGGTATCTTGATTCCCCTTCTGGAGGCAGGTGGGTCCTTCCCTTAGCTTAGGGTTGTCCTCCTCTGTTGTTGCTTACAGCCTCCCAGGGTTGTCCTCCTCTGTTGTTCCTTACAGCCTCCTCATAGGCTTGGAGGACAAGCTGTAGATCTACTTTGGAAGCTTCCCTGCCCATATTCAGCCCCCTCTCTTTGCAGAACCCCTTCAGGTCACTCCCAGCCAGTGTAGGATGCTAGGCAGTTGAGATTCATGGACGTCCTGATAAGGTATCTGAAGTGTAACAACAAAAGGAGTCCCAAGTTGTTGAGGGTGAAGCAGGAGTTACATTTAGAAAACTAACCAGTTGACAAAAAAGAGAATGTTAAGCTCGTAATGGTCTTAGGTATGGATAGTAGTATACACAATCATTGAATGGCACTGCACAACCCCAACTCTCATCCTCACAGATGACCACCATTGTTAGAAATTGGGTCTCTGGTTGGCAGAGGTATGCACCATGTCCAAGTTGGGAACACAATCCTAGTCAGGGTATGTCAATCACACAGTATAAATTGTCCTGTGCTTGAATTGAGCCCAAAAGGGGGCGCTTAGAGGGAATATGGCGGCCCGCTAAAGAAGCCGGCCGGGAGCTGCTTTCCACTCGCCGACTCTATGGATTGTTACAGGCTGTCATCACGAAGTTGACTATGTAACGGCACCCGTTTCACTCACCATAATGTTGGACTCGCTTGTTTTTCTGAGCGGACCTTTGTCCGCCAGTTTCCCCTCGTCTTTGGCCAACAGACGTACGGCTGTTCAGTGGCTCCGGACCCCCGCTGATGTGTGGTGGTTTGGCTCTGCCTAGGGCTTCGGGCACGCTCTCTGAGTTACGCGCAGCGCCTTGCACCCTCCCCCGCCCGGGAAGCCCCGGATCTAGCTCTGGGGTGAATGCTGGCAGAGTCAGTACATTCCCCAGCCTCCCAGGAAAATCACGGGGAGGCTGTGTGGAGGTTGTTGGCAGCAGTTCAGCGGTCCGGGTGGCTTTACCTCGTGGAAGGGGGTGTGCCCCGAAAACTAACCATCTATCCAGCTCCTGGAACCAGGGAGAGTAGGGGATGAAAGAGAGGCATCTAACCAGCTCCTGAAACCAGGGAGTGCAGGGGAAGAAAGAGGCATTTATCTAGCTCCTGGAACCAGGAAGAGCAGGGGAAGAAAGAGAGGCAGAAGTATGGTGCAGGCTCTTAACCTGTGGCTCTCATGACCCATTCACTCGAGGGTAAGGAGCGTGCAGTTAAGGGGGGGCGGGTCAATAGCTGAACATAAGTTGGTGTACCCGTTAGTTAACCCTGACAGCGATTTACTCCTAGGTAAAAGGTACAAATTGAGATCTAATACTTTTCTCCTCAAGGAGTCTAACCCCCTACATGAATCAATTACTATACAGCTTCTAGCTCCTCCTCTGGGTAAAAGCAAAAGAGTCTCTGTTAAACCCCCACAAGTGAAGGCCATCTCCATAAATAAGAAAAAAAAGAAACTAGCCCTAACGGGCCCAAAAGTGACTCCTTACATCATACTTGCTTAACGTGCAGGCCTTAGTTGGGGGTAGCTGCCTCACCAGAAAATGCCCCTCTCCCCCGCTCAACGATCCCTGTCTCGAATAGATTCTCGGCACTGGAAGACTCCGTCCCAGCACTTGGGAGCGGCGAACAGATAGGGGAAAAAGAAACCTGAGGAGATGCACATAAAACCCAGTCCCAGAATCCTACATCTAGCAAATCCGGCAAAAAGGCTATTAAGGATAAACCAGGTCCGGACTCAGTTCAAGGGATGCTGAGCCAACTATCATTAGAAATTAAAGAACGTTTCCACTTCAGAGACTAACCAGAGGAGAATTCAGAACACCTGTAGTAGTCTGGAGGAGAATTTATCAGTGTTAACGCAATGCATGGAGGTTCTGGAAAATAAAGTCCTGGAGCTAGGGTCGGACGTGAAAGATAATACTCAGGGAGTAATCAGGCTTAAGCAGAGCGAGAAGGATTTATCATATAGGTTGGAGAGACTGGAAAATAACTCCAGAAGGAATAATATCAGGATCCTGGATGTTAAGGAAGGAGTGGAAGGGGACAATGTCAAAGCATTTGTAAAAGATCTTTTGGCTAAAGCTTTCCCACATGTCTCTGCCACTACTTTAGAATCTGAAATCCAACGGGTACATTGTGACCCATTCAAATTAAACCCCAGTCGGAAGAAACCCAGAAATTCTGGTGAATATACAATCTTACACCCTCAAAGAAAAACTTTTGGGGGATGCTCTTAAGCAAAAAACTATCCAGGCCCGGGATCTAACTTTTAAAATCAGGTCTGACATTTCTCACGTGACAGAAGGTAGAAGGTGGGAGATGGGCAAGCGAATAGACCTTCTAAAGGAAATGGGCTCCCAAGTACAGCTGAGGTTTCCTGCATTTCTTAAAGTGATGTGGGCCAATAAAATGCACAACTTTCAAACTCCAGACGAGGTGGATAGTTTCTTGGCACTCATTAAAGCTCGCAAATAGTTAAGACACATATCATAGAAATTGATTTGTGGTGAAAGCCAAGTTTACATGTGAATTTCAGTTGGTGGATAGCAGCTCATATTGGCACCAGCCAATAGGCTGTGAGGGCGGGTTCACTGGGGGGAGAGGGTTGGTGGGGGGCACGTGTGGTGTGGAGCATAGGGGGGAAAAAGTGTCCTCATTTAGCACAATAGGGGCCAAAAGATGTGGCCTGATCTTAGAAGCAGGTTATGTGGAATAAGGGGAGATCACGGGGTGAGGAGTCCCTAGAGATTTTGAGTTGGAACGTGAATGGCTTAGAGGAACCCTGGATGGGAGTGGCTGTATTGATCATACTCGACCTATTGGCAGCATTCAATATGGTCCCGCACTCAATGTTGCTGGACTGTCTTCAGGCAATTGGAGTAACAGGGCGAGTTTGGACTGACTAACGTCATTTTTAGCTAAGAGGAGCCAACAAATTTGGATTCCACCATGCTCCCCCTATCAATGTGATGTACTTACGGGAGTCCCTCAGGGCTCTGCCCTAAGCCCTATCCTTTTTAAACTATATCTTACCCTTCTGGCTCAACTAGGAGAAGATCTGGGAGCGGATGATACACAGTTGCTTTTATCTTGGGACAAGGGGGTTGAGTTGAAGGGTACACAGATTAAAACATGTCTTACTGCTGTTTTTCATTGGTGAACAACGGCTCAACTCAAATGCAATGAAGAGCAAACAGAAATTCTCTTCTTTGGGAAGATCCCACCAGATTTCTGGCAAACCTTTTGGCCAGATGATGCCTCTGCCCCACTACTCCAGAAAGACTCGGTTAAAAATCTGGGTATTACATTTGATTACAGGCTGTCCTTTAAGGCCTCAGGTAAAATTGTTGGTAAGCACTTGTTTTGAGATTATGAGGTCCCTCAAGTAAGTTCTGCTTCTCATCTTTTTCAGCAAAGAAAACCGTCATTCAGGCTCTGATGACATCTAGAATCAGCTATGGTTATGCATTATATTTTGGCTTACCAGAGTACCTGGTAGACAAACTCCAAGTTAGTTAAAAGTTGCTTTATTCGATAAGTAAAATACCATAAAAGCATACTGCATCTGTTCATACAAAACACAACAACTATATAAACAAAAGAAAGAATTGATTATAAATTTAAAATTATTAGATAAATTAGTCCATCTAAAGACATTATATCACAAAGTGAGTAAAAATTCATAAGGATAAAACAGTAAAACAAAACATCCTAGTAATTCCAATTTGGCAATATGGCAGTATCCCTCCAGAAAGCTTTCTTTTAGTATATTTTGGCGCTTAATCCATGCACAGCCCAAGAACTTAGCCACCCCTCAGACCAGCGGTGGAGTGCCGTCTGTTCTTAAGATTCGGAGGGCAACTAAATGTTTTGTTGTGCCAAGGTTTCTGCAGATTGGTTTTAACCATCTTGCCCTTGCAAGTTTGTATGCAGGGCAAGCAAAGAGGAAATGGGCAGTGCTTTCCTCCTGGGCAGGGCAGCATGGGCATGATTGTGGTGAAGGTTTTGATGGATTCCATTTGGCTGTAAACGAGTTTAAGGGTAAGGAACCTAACCTAAGTTGAATGTACAGGGTTCTATCTCTTGGGACTTGAATAAAGTCCATGTATGGTTCGAGACAGCTGTTTTGTTTATGTGAGAAGTACTCCTCAGTTAGTTTTCCCAGATGAGGAGTTCTCAACTCCCGATCAGCTACCCAGTTCCAATAGAGTAATTTGAGCTCCTCTTTTGCCGGATCCCTCCGGTTTGCTTGATGATAAACTTTGTGCTTTCCTGATGGCTCCTGCTACTCGCTTATGATTTAATAACATTTTGTCCAGATGGAATCTCCAATTCATCTTATCAGAGAGTATAACCCCCAAATAATCAAAGGTTTTGACTCTCTCTAGCTGGTTTCCATCTAGGGTAAGGCTAGTTCTAAACTGTTTATAAGGGTTAAAGGCCATAAACTTCGTTTTTGCAGTATTTATTTTAAGGCCACGAATTGTGCAGAAAAGATGGAATCTATCTAGCAGCTTCTGTAGACCAACTGGAGTTTTGGAGATGAGCAATGTGTCATGGGCAAAGAGGAGGGTCGCAATTTTATCACCAGCCAGAGTGGTTGTGTCGGCAGGATCTTTCCCCAAAAAGTCAACCGCCCCATTCACGTACAATGAGAATAGGGTGGGAGCCAAGACGCACCCCTGGCGGACCCCCCTGCTAACCATGATCCTGTCAGTGACTTGGCCCTGGGAGCCCCATCTTACACGAGCATAATTATCCTCGTGGGTACCAAGTCAAACGCGGTCTTAAGGTTGATTAAGGCAAGGTATAGGCTGCCCCTACCAATCACTACCACTTTCCAGTAGAGGAGGAGCAGCTGAAAAACCTGATCGATAGTCCCGGTATTCCTTCTAAACCCCGCTTGATATTGAGAGATGATATTGCCATCATCTATCCAGTCCTGAATCCTGTGTAGGAGAACCCTGCCGACCACCTTCTAGATGACATCTATCAGGCTTATAGGCCTGTAGTTGGCAGGGTCCTCCTTATCCCCCTTTTTGTATATTGGAACTACTTCAGCTCCTTTCCAGGAGTCTTGGAATGGTGTGCCCTTAGCAATTAGGTTGATCAAAAGCAAAATATAGTTAGCCGATCTGACTGGTTATAATCGGAGTAAGTCTCCCGGAATGCCATCCGGTCCTGCTGCTTTAGCAGGGACGATGCGATTAATTGCATCTACAATTTCTGTTGTGTTGAAAGATATGACTTCATCAACAGAGTGTAAATAGTGGGCATGTTCTGCAAGCTGCTGGTTATCCGAGGAATCCTGTCGTGAATATAGTTTAGAGAAGTGGGCATGCCATTCTAAGTTAGTGATATGGTTGGGTATTGGGACAGTACCTTTGAAATCAGCAGCTTTAATCAAATTCCAAAAGACTGTAGATTCCTTTGGGTTGCAGGCATCTTTAAGTGCCTGCCAATACGATTCTTCCCAATCACGTTAAGCATTTTTGATGGCAACATTGTATCCTTTCCTAGCTTCTCTAATTTTAGAAGGAATTTTCCGTTTAAGGGCAAGAGATAAGGCTTTCCTCTTAATTCTACAACCCTTGGTAAACCAGGAGTTGAGCTCTTTTTTGTTTCTGTTCTTATGATTAGGAAATTGCCTAGTCTGAAAGTAGGAACTCATCTGAATGATAGTTGCTTCATAAATAAGAGTTGCCTTAGGTATTGCTAGTGGGTTTATATCAACTGCCTCCAATTCCTTAGTTCTGATCGACAGGATTTCAGAAATAGACTGGATTTTAAAGTCTTGCCCAACAACCTTCGTCCACTTCAGGAACCTGCCAGAGTTGGAGGGGACAACATCTTTAGTGAATAAAATAGGATCAGTGCTTGGAGCTTGCTCGGCCATGTCCAGGAATTCTTCAGGCGGCAAGACAGAAAATGATGGTCACTATCCACTGTGGAACCAACTACCATATCAGTAGATACAGTCCAAAGGCAAATATCTAGTAGAATGTAATCGATGCGTGAGGTGAGCCCTACTCTATTGAATGTGTGGGATCCTAAGCAGTCAGATGGAGCTCTGCCATTCAATGCCCTCAAACCAAATTCTGAAGTGATTGTATTAATTTGGATAGCCACCTGAGTCCACTTCTTGATGGGTACTAAGTCTAGGGAGGGTATTCCCCATTGGAGATCTTAATCTGCTGTCCCCAAGAGGTCATCCGAACCCAAGGGTTCGAAAGTACAGTTGAAGTCTCCTGCTACCATGATTTTTGCGAGTGCGTGACAGCTACTTAGTTTTTCCGCAAGAAGTGAGAGGATGGACGAGGTCTTACCCCCGTCGACCCTCTTACGTAGACATTAAAAAGTTTGAGGGTTTCCCCTCCCTTAGGACCTTTTATAGTGAGCCACAGAATGTCTTGGGATGAATCTACATGTTGTTTTACTGTCCACCCCAGATCGATGCTGACCCACACAATCAGGCCACCAGATGGGCGCCCCTTTCCAGCATGCACCGCTAGAGTAAAAAAAGTAGTATACCCTGATTTATGGAGTGATGTCAAACTCCAAGTTTCCTGAAAAATAAAAAGATGGTGATCTTCAACTAAACTACTCCAATGGGGCAATGATACTTTATTCCTGAGCCCGGCAATGTTCCAAGAAAGGATCTTTTTGTTTTTTTTTGAAAACCTATTTTATTTATCAAGAACACATATCATGCAGGTCCCTGTAACCCAGAGAGTACTGCCCAATCATTACCACATCACAATATCTTGACATTTTTCTTTGTATAGTAAAATAATGCAGGGCATTTCAAACCAAATATAGCCCCGCGGAATCTGAAATCCCCCCCAACCCCTGGGTCCCACCCCCAGACCGCTAACCTACCCATGGCTGGCAATGAAATATAGTGCTCTCCCTCCATTTGCCCAGCTGACCCACCGTCTACATTGCTTCGCTCGGGGGACCTTCCACCACAGACCACTCACACCCGCTGTTCGTCCCGACCAACTGCCGGCGGCTCCAGAAATATCCCCCTGTAGTCAGCCCAGCGCTTCCAGATTTTATAGTGCTTGCGGGGGCACCCCCTAGCCTCAAACACCGGGAGCTCTAGGCCCATGTTAAAGTCCAGACCCCTCTTCCATACATTGACTGAAGGGGCAGCCGGCGCCTTCCATGCCCTGGCCACATCTCTTTTAGCCAGAGTCAGACCTAATAACAAATGCCTCTTATATATGTTACCCCCAACGGCGTCCATCACGTGGAGAAGAACCAACCTAGGATCCGATGGTATGTCCCACCCCAGCAAGGCACACAAGGACCCCCCTCCAAAAGCGGGAGTGGCCCTGAAAAGACCACACCGTATGAAGAAAATTCCCCTCCGCATGTCCACAGCGGAGACACTCCGGGGAGACGATCAGGCCCGCCCGCCAAAGTCGCTGCCTAGTATAATATATCCTGTGAAAAAATTTAAATTGGATCAGGCGGAGGCGCATCACAACCGGCGCCCCGCGAGGCGACGCCAGGGCCTCCATCCAGTCTGTGTCATCCAATGGGCCTACGTCCTCCACCCACCGGTCTCTAAGAGTCTGCAGGGTTGGGGCCCCATGAATGACCAAGGCTTGATATATCCGAGAAATCTTGCGCTCCCGGAGGTCCCCCATAAAGACCCTGGCTTCCAGCGGGTTAAACCCGGCTATGTCATCTAAGCCCTCCAAATATGGAGTTATTGCGTGCCGGAACTGTAGATACTGGAGAAACTGCGATGAGGGCATGCCGAACTCTCCCCGCAGGCACTGGAAGGACTTTAATGTTGCACCCTGCACCACATCCCCAAGCATGGATATGCCGATGCGGTCCCAGCCCACGAAGCCTGACAACGCAGCCAATTGGGGCAAGCGACCATTATGCCACAGTGGGCTCTCCAACGTGAGCCTATTCCACCAGCCCATCCGCCTCAGGGCCTGTCTCCAGATTTGGAAGATAACTCGAGTCACCGGCGGCAACGCCGAACGCAAGGGAGCCGCATATAAGATCGTGTGTAGGGTATATGGATCCATCAACCGTCGCTCGACCGCATACGCCGGATCACTCCTATCCCCATACCACCACTCATTGAGGACAAGAAAGGATCTTTAAGGGAGTATTACACGGCTCAGGATCAGTAGCCACCACATCAATAGCTATGTCGTTCGTGATTGTCATGGGATTGGTTATTGATTGATCGTAACCTGGAGCTTCCTGTCCTGCTTGTTCTTTGTTAGAGAAAATGGCAGGAGTAGCACGGAGAGTCAATCCCCCTGGTGGTATAGAGTCTAAGGGTAGGTTCTTAGAAGCATAGGGGTAGTTAAGAGCGAGCCCTTCACATCCCCTTCGGCCTGGATCAGCGGTAGATACTGCGCTATGGCTTCGAGAGATAACCATGTGCGGTAAATCATACGGAGAGAGATAGGGGCAGCCAGGCAAAGTATATTTGCCCTGATAGAGATGTTTATTCTGCCTTGGATTCTGGACAGGGGTGATGGGAAGTCAATGGATTTCGCTCAATGGTGAGGAAAGACCACGCTCTAAAGGTTCCTGATGGCAAACTGCTCTTTTCTCTACTATAGGTGGACAACGCCTAATCTGTATTGAGGACGACTCAGGAGAAGATGTGCGATACTCCAGCGCAACCAGATTATCCGCCAGATCTACATTTGACAAGGTTAATTCAATATTGTCGAACGCCCCATGTGCAGATGGGCACCTAATATGGTCCCACACTCAATGTTGCTGGACTGTCTTCAGGCAATTGGAGTAACAGGGCAAGTTTGGACTGACTAACGTCATTTTTAGCTAAGAGGAGCCAACAAATTTGGATTCCACCATACTTCCCCTATCAATGTGATGTACTTACGGGAGTCCCTCAGGGCTCTGCCCTAAGCCCTATCCTTTTAAAACTATATCTTACCCTTCTGGCTCAACTAGGAGAAGATCTGGGAGCGGATGATACACAGTTGCTTTTATCTTGGGACAAGGGGGTTGAGTTGAAGGGTACACAGATTAAAACATGCCTTACTGCTGTTTTTCATTGGTGAACAACGGCTCAACTCAAATGCAATGAAGAGCAAACAGAAATTCTGTTCTTTGGGAAGATCCCACCAGATTTCTGGCAAACCTTTTTGCCAGATGATGCCTCTGCCCCACTACTCCAGAAAGACTCAGTTAAAAATCTGGGTATTACATTTGATTACAGGCTGTCCCTTTTTTTTTTTCAAAAACAATTTTTATTGCATAATTCAATTACAATAGCCATCTGCAATGACCAGCATATCATTGGTCTTCTTACAGGCTGTCCCTTAAGGCCTCAGGTAAAATTGTTGGTAGGCACTTGTTTTGAGATTATGAGGTCCCTCAAGTAAGTTCTGCTTCTCATCTTTTTCAGCAAAGAAAACAGTCATTCAGGCTCTGATAACATCTAGAATCAGCTATGGTTATGCATTATATTTTGGCTTACCAGAGTACCTGGTAGACAAACTCCAAGTGATCTAGAATGCTGCGGCACAGCTCCTGTCAAATGTTCCTATGAGAAGACGGATTTTGCCACATTTGTGTGTACTTCATTGGCTGCCCATCAGGGAAATGGTCACCAATGATGAGAGTTTCTTCAAATGGACCCTAAAACCTGGCTTTACAATTTGTCTTTGTAATGATCTTTCTGCCTCGGATTAGTGGTTACTGGACCTTAGCAACAGGACACTTTCCTTAGTAGCCATGCACTGTACAAAAAAAAATGAGCACGTCTGTTTTCTTCATGCAGTGGTGGCAATGCTTTATTTCTGAAGATGAGGTAATGCGTTGATTTTCTTCATGCAGTGGTGGTGTTGCGTCGGTTCCAAAGACGATACGTCGAGCCGAGAGGTCTTGGTTCCATAGACGATGCATGGGTTTCTCCACTCATTCGAGGGGATGCTTAGATTTTCCCACACTGCAGCGGTGGCAATTCGCCAGTACCAAAGGGCAGTGTGCCGTTTCTGCTTCCGCAACCGGATCGATGCACCAATTCTGCTACACGCAGACTGGAGATGTGTTAATTCTCTGAAGCAACTATCTGGGTCCACTTCCACTGGAGCAGGCACAGGAGCAGGTGTAAAGACTTTGATAGCCCTGAGTCTCAAGCAACAGGAGGCTAGCCAGCTAGCCCTTGGAGATCGCTCTAGGTTCAAGGCAGAGTCCAGCTATCCCTCAGCAGAGTCAGAGAGCAGCAGGGCAGCACAGCAGAAAATCAGTTCTTCCAGAGCAGCAGTCAAGTAGAGTGACAGTCCTTGCAGCAACTCAGCAGTTCTTCCGCTAGAGGAAAATAGTGACTGAACACGTGCTCTCTGCCAATCAAATTGTACAGCCACCTCAAAAGTGTTTACCATACTAACCTTCACCCAACCATTCAATACTTTGCTTAAGTACCCCACAAAATCCTCCCAGGACTGGTGACACAGTTTGCATCTGAATTACAACATGCACTCTTCTGGAGTCAATCTATACTTCTTGACAAGGGTCTTCTTCATGGTGGGATACCTCAGCCTGTCTCCCTTCTCTAGGTCCAGCAGGGCGTCTCTGCCATCACCAGCTATATGCCTCCATATGCCAGTTCACTAATACCCGTCCGAGATCTTGGGCACCTCTAGGGTAACCTGATATGCCTCAAACCACCTGTCATCATCCTCCTTGAAGTCAGGCACTAAGTCCATGGGTATGTGGATCCTTTCTACACCACTGGACACTGTAGTAATGCGGCCACCATTTCTGCTAGACCACTGGTTCCCAAACTTTCGACTCCTGAGGACCCCCATTGAGTCACTACTGGAAGCCGGGGACCCCTAAGCAATTTGTATGATTTAAATTTCAAACATTAAAAAAGTAATTCGAAGAAAAAATAAACACGTGCACACAAAACAAATACTCAAATTACTAAGGATTTTAGGGGCATATTTACAAGCCCCTAGCGCCATGGGAATGTCACTTTGTTTTGATCCAGTGGCGATAGGGGCTTCGCCTTATTTACAAGGCAGTGTTAAGCCGCTTTGTAAATAAGGCCCCCTTTCACACAATGCTTAGCGTGAAAAGGGTGGGCAGTGGGTGTTTGGGTGGGCGTTCCACCGCAACACCCATTGATTTTGACGCTGCCTCCTAATTACAAGGGCAGCGTAAATAGGAGGCAGCGCCAAAATTAAGACCAGGGAAAACCATGTCTTAACTTGGCTAAACAAGGAGAAATGCTTTATTTCTCCTCGTTTTTGCTTTCTCCATGTGTGCTGCCTTATGCAGCACACATGGAAAAAGCAAAACGCGTTGGTTTGTTTATGTTCAGGAAGGTGAGCCTTCCTGCACACAAACAATCTTTAAAAAAAATGGCATTTTGTAACTTCCATGTGTGCTGCATTAAGCAGCACACATAGAAGTGACAAAACTGCATTTCAAGATTGTTTATGAACAGGAAGGTCCCCCTTCCTGCACACAAACAATCTTCCCCTGCACGCAGACACCCCTGCACTATGGTGCAAGGGTGCCTGCGTTGCCGCTACACTGCTAAGTGTAGCACCAGCACGGGAGGAAACGCAGGGCTGAAGTCCTGCGTTTCTGAAGTGGCAGAGCGTGTCATTAAGTCAAGGAGGCTAACGACACGCTCCGCCACTCCTTTTATAAATATCCCCCTTAGTATTTTATTTTGAAAGAATTTGCAAAAAACAAAACATTTTAATGGGAAGGTTGGTGCTGCATCTCTGTGACTAACTTTTAAGTGGTTGGTTTTATTTCACAGTACGAGGCTCCTGCTCCTGCCAGGGCCAGACTGGAAACCCAAAGCAGCCCTGGCAAATGTTTTCAGACCAGTCCCCATACTGTGCACACCAAGTGCAGTGAGTGAGCCTGACTACTACAAAGGGGGCTTTGGGAGGCCCTGCCCTCAAGAAATTTAGGAAACAATGGTGCAGTCTAAAATACATTTATCATTATATATTGAATTGTATTAGCTTTTAACAAATAGTAAATGAAGACCGTACCATACCTCAGGATACGACAATCTTTGTTGGGGTTCTTAATGGTTCCCTTATTATCACCCTCCTCTCATCTCTTCATAGCCCTGGTTGTCACATGTATTTCATTTGTTTTATAGCATCTCTTGTACCATTGTAGAATGTCAGAGCACTTTACATCACACACATATAGAGACAATGAATCATGCGTGTAAATCAGTGTATAGAAAATGTTACATAAGGCAAAGGGGACTACAATGTGTAGGATTAACATGTCAGCAAAGGGGACTACAAGGTGTAGGATTAACATGTCAGCAAAGGGGACTACAAGGTGTTCACCAGTCATTTATACGGGTAGACATTTTAAAGAGTGCTTGGTCTGGAGAAGCACACACTTGGGATTCAGGACATAACGTAACATGGTTAGCATTGAATTTAACAATAAAAATTTATTTCCACCCAAATAAACCTTTTTAACAGCATCAGGATAATGAAAGACTGGGGAAAAAACATTAGACACTAACTTGTACCATGCAGTTTTGCGAACAGCTCTATGATGAAAGTTTGTAGGTCTAGATTACGGTTGTCACTTATGAACTGCACAGTAACAAAAGAATCTCTGTGACAAAAGCAGTAACCCACCCACCTATGCACATAAAATACTGTTTTTTAAAATGCATGGTACACGTTCTTTGCAGTAGGCATATTACCCCTCTGTGCTACATTAGATAACTCAAAGCTGCCACTGGACAAAACTCTCATCTCTCTCCAGCAGGTACATTAATCACTTGTTCTTGACACATTTATTGTAGCTCGAAAACTGCTAATTATAGAAGGAACTTTGCAGTGCTTTTAAAACTGCTGCCTGCGGACCCAATGGGAATGTCATGGACCCCTGGGTGTCCGCGGACCACAGTTTAGGAAACACTGTGCTAGACCATACTAGCTGCTTAGCCTTCAAGTCCAGCACCTTGAGACTCAGTTCATGAGCCAGCAAGATCGTTCTTTTGTCCATGGCGCTCTTGGCTTCAGCTGCCTCCATGGTAAGTTTTTCTCTGGTTGAGACTCCTTCAGCCTCAGCCTTTCTCTCCTTCGCTAGGGCTATGCCAGCCTCTGTTCTTCTGTCCTCTGCAACCAGCTGTGCCAGCTGCATTCTAAGGTTCATGTCAGCCTATCTGTCGAATTTGGGAGGAGACACTGCATCCTGCATAGGATCCAGCAGGGGACTCCCTCTGTGTGGTATGCCCTCTCTCCTCTGGAGGCTTTGCTCAGTCATTTTTCTGCTTTTCTCCCTCCTTCTCTGGGCCACAGCCCTCTTTGGGCTCCTATTCGGAGGTCAGGTAAACCAGAGTTCTGCATTCTTTTGTGTAGTACAGTAGTTATTTTCAAATTATTCCTATGGTGCAGATTACATTCTGCAGACCTCATCCTAGGCTTTGAGGGCTATCTGATACTCAAACTTTGGATCACCCTTGGGGATTTTCAATGCTCTCTCTCTGCATAACTTCCTCAGGTCAGCCATGCTATAGCTCTCAATGACGTTGATCTCCATATGTGACAGGCCCCTGGTAGATACACTGCTCCTTGCCTCATCCTGGGTATCTTGATTCCCCTTCTGGAGGCAGGTGGGTCCTTCCCTTAGCTTAGGGTTGTCCTCCTCTGTTGTTGCTTACAGCCTCCCAGGGTTGTCCTCCTCTGTTGTTCCTTACAGCCTCCTCATAGGCTTGGAGGACAAGCTGTAGATCTACTTTGGAAGCTTCCCTGCCCATATTCAGCCCCCTCTCTTTGCAGAACCCCTTCAGGTCACTCCCAGCCAGTGTAGGATGCTAGGCAGTTGAGATTCATGGACGTCCTGATAAGGTATCTGAAGTGTAACAACAAAAGGAGTCCCAAGTTGTTGAGGGTGAAGCAGGAGTTACATTTAGAAAACTAACCAGTTGACAAAAAAGAGAATGTTAAGCTCGTAATGGTCTTAGGTATGGATAGTAGTATACACAATCATTGAATGGCACTGCACAACCCCAACTCTCATCCTCACAGATGACCACCATTGTTAGAAATTGGGTCTCTGGTTGGCAGAGGTATGCACCATGTCCAAGTTGGGAACACAATCCTAGTCAGGGTATGTCAATCACACAGTATAAATTGTCCTGTGCTTGAATTGAGCCCAAAAGGGGGCGCTTAGAGGGAATATGGCGGCCCGCTAAAGAAGCCGGCCGGGAGCTGCTTTCCACTCGCCGACTCTATGGATTGTTACAGGCTGTCATCACGAAGTTGACTATGTAACGGCACCCGTTTCACTCATCATAATGTTGGACTCGCTTGTTTTTCTGAGCGGACCTTTGTCCGCCAGTTTCCCCTCGTCTTTGGCCAACAGACGTACGGCTGTTCAGTGGCTCCGGACCCCCGCTGATGTGTGGTGGTTTGGCTCTGCCTAGGGCTTCGGGCACGCTCTCTGAGTTACGCGCAGCGCCTTGCACCCTCCCCCGCCCGGGAAGCCCCGGATCTAGCTCTGGGGTGAATGCTGGCAGAGTCAGTACATTCCCCAGCCTCCCAGGAAAATCACGGGGAGGCTGTGTGGAGGTTGTTGGCAGCAGTTCAGCGGTCCGGGTGGCTTTACCTCGTGGAAGGGTGTGTGCCCCGAAAACTAACCATCTATCCAGCTCCTGGAACCAGGGAGAGTAGGGGATGAAAGAGAGGCATCTAACCAGCTCCTGAAACCAGGGAGTGCAGGGGAAGAAAGAGGCATTTATCTAGCTCCTGGAACCAGGAAGAGCAGGGGAAGAAAGAGAGGCAGAAGTATGGTGCAGGCTCTTAACCTGTGGCTCTCATGACCCATTCACTCGAGGGTAAGGAGCGTGCAGTTAAGGGGGGGCGGGTCAATAGCTGAACATAAGTTGGTGTACCCGTTAGTTAACCCTGACAGCGATTTACTCCTAGGTAAAAGGTACAAATTGAGATCTAATACTTTTCTCCTCAAGGAGTCTAACCCCCTACATGAATCAATTACTATACAGCTTCTAGCTCCTCCTCTGGGTAAAAGCAAAAGAGTCTCTGTTAAACCCCCACAAGTGAAGGCCATCTCCATAAATAAGAAAAAAAAGAAACTAGCCATAACGGGCCCAAAAGTGACTCCTTACATCATACTTGCTTAACGTGCAGGCCTTAGTTGGGGGTAGCTGCCTCACCAGAAAATGCCCCTCTCCCCCGCTCAACGATCCCTGTCTCGAATAGATTCTCGGCACTGGAAGACTCCGTCCCAGCACTTGGGAGCGGCGAACAGACAGGGGAAAAAGAAACCTGAGGAGATGCACATAAAACCCAGTCCCAGAATCCTACATCTAGCAAATCCGGCAAAAAGGCTATTAAGGATAAACCAGGTCCGGACTCAGTTCAAGGGATGCTGAGCCAACTATCATTAGAAATTAAAGAACGTTTCCACTTCAGAGACTAACCAGAGGAGAATTCAGAACACCTGTAGTAGTCTGGAGGAGAATTTATCAGTGTTAACGCAATGCATGGAGGTTCTGGAAAATAAAGTCCTGGAGCTAGGGTCGGACGTGAAAGATAATACTCAGGGAGTAATCAGGCTTAAGCAGAGCGAGAAGGATTTATCATATAGGTTGGAGAGACTGGAAAATAACTCCAGAAGGAATAATATCAGGATCCTGGATGTTAAGGAAGGAGTGGAAGGGGACAATGTCAAAGCATTTGTAAAAGATCTTTTGGCTAAAGCTTTCCCACATGTCTCTGCCACTACTTTAGAATCTGAAATCCAACGGGTACATTGTGACCCATTCAAATTAAACCCCAGTCGGAAGAAACCCAGGAAAATTCTGGTGAATATACAATCTTACACCCTCAAAGAAAAACTTTTGGGGGATGCTCTTAAGCAAAAAACTATCCAGGCCCGGGATCTAACTTTTAAAATCAGGTCTGACATTTCTCACGTGACAGAAGGTAGAAGGTGGGAGATGGGCAAGCGAATAGACCTTCTAAAGGAAATGGGCTCCCAAGTACAGCTGAGGTTTCCTGCATTTCTTAAAGTGATGTGGGCCAATAAAATGCACAACTTTCAAACTCCAGACGAGGTGGATAGTTTCTTGGCACTCATTAAAGCTCGCAAATAGTTAAGACACATATCATAGAAATTGATTTGTGGTGAAAGCCAAGTTTACATGTGAATTTCAGTTGGTGGATTGCAGCTCATATTGGCACCAGCCAATAGGCTGTGAGGGCGGGTTCACTGGGGGGAGAGGGTTGGTGGGGGGGCACGTGTGGTGTGGAGCATAGGGGGGAAAAAGTGTCCTCATTTAGCACAATAGGGGCCAAAAGATGTGGCCTGATCTTAGAATCAGGTTATGTGGAATAAGGGGAGATCACGGGGTGAGGAGTCCCTAGAGATTTTGAGTTGGAACGTGAATGGCTTAGAGGAACCCTGGATGGGAGTGGCTGTATTGATCATACTCGACCTATTGGCAGCATTCAATATGGTCCCGCACTCAATGTTGCTGGACTGTCTTCAGGCAATTGGAGTAACAGGGCGAGTTTGGACTGACTAACGTCATTTTTAGCTAAGAGGAGCCAACAAATTTGGATTCCACCATGCTCCCCCTATCAATGTGATGTACTTACGGGAGTCCCTCAGGGCTCTGCCCTAAGCCCTATCCTTTTTAAACTATATCTTACCCTTCTGGCTCAACTAGGAGAAGATCTGGGAGCGGATGATACACAGTTGCTTTTATCTTGGGACAAGGGGGTTGAGTTGAAGGGTACACAGATTAAAACATGTCTTACTGCTGTTTTTCATTGGTGAACAACGGCTCAACTCAAATGCAATGAAGAGCAAACAGAAATTCTCTTCTTTGGGAAGATCCCACCAGATTTCTGGCAAACCTTTTGGCCAGATGATGCCTCTGCCCCACTACTCCAGAAAGACTCGGTTAAAAATCTGGGTATTACATTTGATTACAGGCTGTCCTTTAAGGCCTCAGGTAAAATTGTTGGTAGGCACTTGTTTTGAGATTATGAGGTCCCTCAAGTAAGTTCTGCTTCTCATCTTTTTCAGCAAAGAAAACAGTCATTCAGGCTCTGATGACATCTAGAATCAGCTATGGTTATGCATTATATATTGGCTTACCAGAGTACCTGGTAGACAAACTCCAAGTTAGTTAAAAGTTGCTTTATTCGATAAGTAAAATACCATAAAAGCATACTGCATCTGTTCATACAAAACACAACAACTATATAAACAAAAGAAAGAATTGATTATAAATTTAAAATTATTAGATAAATTAGTCCATCTAAAGACATTATATCACAAAGTGAGTAAAAATTCATAAGGATAAAACAGTAAAACAAAACATCCTAGTAATTCCAATTTGGCAATATGGCAGTATCCCTCCAGAAAGCTTTCTTTTAGTATATTTTGGCGCTTAATCCATGCACAGCCCAAGAACTTAGCCACCCCTCAGACCAGCGGTGGAGTGCCGTCTGTTCTTAAGATTCGGAGGGCAACTAAATGTTTTGTTGTGCCAAGGTTTCTGCAGATTGGTTTTAACCATCTTGCCCTTGCAAGTTTGTATGCAGGGCAAGCAAAGAGGAAATGGGCAGTGCTTTCCTCCTGGGCAGGGCAGCATGGGCATGATTGTGGTGAAGGTTTTGATGGATTCCATTTGGCTGTAAACGAGTTTAAGGGTAAGGAACCTAACCTAAGTTGAATGTACAGGGTTCTATCTCTTGGGACTTGAATAAAGTCCATGTATGGTTCGAGACAGCTGTGTTGTTTATGTGAGAAGTACTCCTCAGTTAGTTTTCCCAGATGAGGAGTTCTCAACTCCCGATCAGCTACCCAGTTCCAATAGAGTAATTTGAGCTCCTCTTTTGCCGGATCCCTCCGGTTTGCTTGATGATAAACTTTGTGCTTTCCTGATGGCTCCTGCTACTCGCTTATGATTTAATAACATTTTGTCCAGATGGAATCTCCAATTCATCTTATCAGAGAGTATAACCCCCAAATAATCAAAGGTTTTGACTCTCTCTAGCTGGTTTCCATCTAGGGTAAGGCTAGTTCTAAACTGTTTATAAGGGTTAAAGGCCATAAACTTCGTTTTTGCAGTATTTATTTTAAGGCCACGAATTGTGCAGAAAAGATGGAATCTATCTAGCAGCTTCTGTAGACCAACTGGAGTTTTGGAGATGAGCAATGTGTCATGGGCAAAGAGGAGGGTCGCAATTTTATCACCAGCCAGAGTGGTTGTGTCGGCAGGATCTTTCCCCAAAAAGTCAACCGCCCCATTCACGTACAATGAGAATAGGGTGGGAGCCAAGACGCACCCCTGGCGGACCCCCCTGCTAACCATGATCCTGTCAGTGACTTGGCCCTGGGAGCCCCATCTTACACGAGCATAATTATCCTCGTGGGTACCAAGTCAAACGCGGTCTTAAGGTTGATTAAGGCAAGGTATAGGCTGCCCCTACCAATCACTACCACTTTCCAGTAGAGGAGGAGCAGCTGAAAAACCTGATCGATAGTCCCGGTATTCCTTCTAAACCCCGCTTGATATTGAGAGATGATATTGCCATCATCTATCCAGTCCTGAATCCTGTGTAGGAGAACCCTGCCGACCACCTTCTAGATGACATCTATCAGGCTTATAGGCCTGTAGTTGGCAGGGTCCTCCTTATCCCCCTTTTTGTATATTGGAACTACTTCAGCTCCTTTCCAGGAGTCTTGGAATGGTGCGCCCTTAGCAATTAGGTTGATCAAAAGCAAAATATAGTTAGCCGATCTGACTGGTTATAATCGGAGTAAGTCTCCTGGAATGCCATCCGGTCCTGCTGCTTTAGCAGGGACGATGCGATTAATTGCATCTACAATTTCTGTTGTGTTGAAAGATATGACTTCATCAACAGAGTGTAAATAGTGGGCATGTTCTGCAAGCTGCTGGTTATCCGAGGAATCCTGTCGTGAATATAGTTTAGAGAAGTGGGCATGCCATTCTAAGTTAGTGATATGGTTGGGTATTGGGACAGTACCTTTGAAATCAGCAGCTTTAATCAAATTCCAAAAGACTGTAGATTCCCTTGGGTTGCAGGCATCTTTAAGTGCCTGCCAATACGATTCTTCCCAATCACGTTAAGCATTTTTGATGGCAACATTGTATCCTTTCCTAGCTTCTCTAATTTTAGAAGGAATTTTCCGTTTAAGGGCAAGAGATAAGGCTTTCCTCTTAATTCTACAACCCTTGGTAAACCAGGAGTTGAGCTCTTTTTTGTTTCTGTTCTTATGATTAGGAAATTGCCTAGTCTGAAAGTAGGAACTCATCTGAATGATAGTTGCTTCATAAATAAGAGTTGCCTTAGGTATTGCTAGTGGGTTTATATCAACTGCCTCCAATTCCTTAGTTCTGATCGACAGGATTTCAGAAATAGACTGGATTTTAAAGTCTTGCCCAACAACCTTCGTCCACTTCAGGAACCTGCCAGAGTTGGAGGGGACAACATCTTTAGTGAATAAAATAGGATCAGTGCTTGGAGCTTGCTCGGCCATGTCCAGGAATTCTTCAGGCGGCAAGACAGAAAATTATGGTCACTATCCACTGTGGAACCAACTACCATATCAGTAGATACAGTCCAAAGGCAAATATCTAGTAGAATGTAATCGATGCGTGAGGTGAGCCCTACTCTATTGAATGTGTGGGCTCCTAAGCAGTCAGATGGAGCTCTGCCATTCAATGCCCTCAAACCAAATTCTGAAGTGATTGTATTAATTTGGATAGCCACCTGAGTCCACTTCTTGATGGGTACTAAGTCTAGGGAGGGTATTCCCCATTGGAGATCTTAATCTGCTGTCCCCAAGAGGTCATCCGAACCCAAGGGTTCGAAAGTACAGTTGAAGTCTCCTGCTACCATGATTTTTGCGAGTGCGTGGCAGCTACTTAGTTTTTCCGCAAGAAGTGAGAGGATGGACGAGGTCTTACCCCCGTCGACCCTCTTACGTAGACATTAAAAAGTTTGAGGGTTTCCCCTCCCTTAGGACCTTTTATAGTGAGCCACAGAATGTCTTGGGATGAATCTACATGTTGTTTTACTGTCCACCCCAGATCGATGCTGACCCACACAATCAGGCCACCAGATGGGCGCCCCTTTCCAGCATGCACCGCTAGAGTAAAAAAAGTAGTATACCCTGATTTATGGAGTGATGTCAAACTCCAAGTTTCCTGAAAAATAAAAAGATGGTGATCTTCAACTAAACTACTCCAATGGGGCAATGATACTTTATTCCTGAGCCCGGCAATGTTCCAAGAAAGGATCTTTTTTTTTTTTGAAAACATATTTTATTTATCAAGAACACATATCATGCAGGTCCCTGTAACCCAGAGAGTACTGCCCAATCATTACCACATCACAATATCTTGACATTTTTCTTTGTATAGTAAAATAATGCAGGGCATTTCAAACCAAATATAGCCCCGCGGAATCTGAAATCCCCCCCAACCCCTGGGTCCCACCCCCAGACCGCTAACCTACCCATGGCTGGCAATGAAATATAGTGCTCTCCCTCCATTTGCCCAGCTGACCCACCGTCTACATTGCTTCGCTCGGGGGACCTTCCACCACAGACCACTCACACCCGCTGTTCGTCCCGACCAACTGCCGGCGGCTCCAGAAATATCCCCCTGTAGTCAGCCCAGCGCTTCCAGATTTTATAGTGCTTGCGGGGGCACCCCCTAGCCTCAAACACCGGGAGCTCTAGGCCCATGTTAAAGTCCAGACCCCTCTTCCATACATTGACTGAAGGGGCAGCCGGCGCCTTCCATGCCCTGGCCACATCTCTTTTAGCCAGAGTCAGACCTAATAACAAATGCCTCTTATATATGTTACCCCCAACGGCGTCCATCACGTGGAGAAGAACCAACCTAGGATCCGATGGTATGTCCCACCCCAGATAGGCACCCAAGGACCCCCCTCCAAAAGCGGGAGTGGCCCTGAAAAGACCACACCGTATGAAGAAAATTCCCCTCCGCATGTCCACAGCGGAGACACTCCGGGGAGACGATCAGGCCCGCCCGCCAAAGTCGCTGCCTAGTATAATATATCCTGTGAAAAAATTTAAATTGGATCAGGCGGAGGCGCATCACAACCGGCGCCCCGCGAGGCGACGCCAGGGCCTCCATCCAGTCTGTGTCATCCAATGGGCCTACGTCCTCCACCCACCGGTCTCTAAGAGTCTGCAGGGTTGGGGCCCCATGAATGACCAAGGCTTGATATATCCGAGAAATCTTGCGCTCCCGGAGGTCCCCCATAAAGACCCTGGCTTCCAGCGGGTTAAACCCGGCTATGTCATCTAAGCCCTCCAAATATGGAGTTATTGCGTGCCGGAACTGTAGATACTGGAGAAACTGCGATGAGGGCATGCCGAACTCTCCCCGCAGGCACTGGAAGGACTTTAATGTTGCACCCTGCACCACATCCCCAAGCATGGATATGCCGATGCGGTCCCAGCCCACGAAGCCTGACAACGCAGCCAATTGGGGCAAGCGACCATTATGCCACAGTGGGCTCTCCAACGTGAGCCTATTCCACCAGCCCATCCGCCTCAGGGCCTGTCTCCAGATTTGGAAGATAACTCGAGTCACCGGCGGCAACGCCGAACGCAAGGGAGCCGCATATAAGATCGTGTGTAGGGTATATGGATCCATCAACCGTCGCTCGACCACATACGCCGGATCACTCCTATCCCCATACCACTCCTCATTGAGGACAAGAAAGGATCTTTAAGGGAGTATTACACGGCTCAGGATCAGTAGCCACCACATCAATAGCTATGTCGTTCGTGATTGTCATGGGATTGGTTATTGATTGATCGTAACCTGGAGCTTCCTGTCCTGCTTGTTCTTTGTTAGAGAAAATGGCAGGAGTAGCACGGAGAGTCAATCCCCCTGGTGGTATAGAGTCTAAGGGTAGGTTCTTAGAAGCATAGGGGTAGTTAAGAGCGAGCCCTTCACATCCCCTTCGGCCTGGATCAGCGGTAGATACTGCGCTATGGCTTCGAGAGATAACCATGTGCGGTAAATCATACGGAGAGGGATAGGGGCAGCCAGGCAAAGTATATTTGCCCTGATAGAGATGTTTATTCTGCCTTGGATTCTGGACAGGGGTGATGGGAAGTCAATGGATTTCGCTCAATGGTGAGGAAAGACCACGCTCTAAAGGTTCCTGATGGCAAACTGCTCTTTTCTCTACTATAGGTGGACAACGCCTAATCTGTATTGAGGACGACTCAGGAGAAGATGTGCGATACTCCAGCGCAACCAGATTATCCGCCAGATCTACATTTGACAAGGTTAATTCAATATTGTCGAACGCCCCATGTGCAGATGGGCACCTAATATGGTCCCACACTCAATGTTGCTGGACTGTCTTCAGGCAATTGGAGTAACAGGGCAAGTTTGGACTGACTAACGTCATTTTTAGCTAAGAGGAGCCAACAAATTTGGATTCCACCATACTTCCCCTATCAATGTGATGTACTTACGGGAGTCCCTCAGGGCTCTGCCCTAAGCCCTATCCTTTTAAAACTATATCTTACCCTTCTGGCTCAACTAGGAGAAGATCTGGGAGCGGATGATACACAGTTGCTTTTATCTTGGGACAAGGGGGTTGAGTTGAAGGGTACACAGATTAAAACATGCCTTACTGCTGTTTTTCATTGGTGAACAACGGCTCAACTCAAATGCAATGAAGAGCAAACAGAAATTCTGTTCTTTGGGAAGATCCCACCAGATTTCTGGCAAACCTTTTTGCCAGATGATGCCTCTGCCCCACTACTCCAGAAAGACTCAGTTAAAAATCTGGGTATTACATTTGATTACAGGCTGTCCCTTTTTTTTTTTTCAAAAACAATTTTTATTGCATAATTCAATTACAATAGCCATCTGCAATGACCAGCATATCATTGGTCTTCTTACAGGCTGTCCCTTAAGGCCTCAGGTAAAATTGTTGGTAGGCACTTGTTTTGAGATTATGAGGTCCCTCAAGTAAGTTCTGCTTCTCATCTTTTTCAGCAAAGAAAACAGTCATTCAGGCTCTGATAACATCTAGAATCAGCTATGGTTATGCATTATATTTTGGCTTACCAGAGTACCTGGTAGACAAACTCCAAGTGATCTAGAATGCTGCGGCACAGCTCCTGTCAAATGTTCCTATGAGAAGACGGATTTTGCCACATTTGTGTGTACTTCATTGGCTGCCCATCAGGGAAATGGTCAAGTTTGAGGCTTATCTATCAATACATGACATACTATATCAATCGGAGCCCTCCGACCCCAGAACCAGATTTGGCTTCCAATACCCCGCAAGACATCTGAGATCTACCATTACATTTCTGGCAGAGATTCCAGGATTTAGTGGGCAAAAGCAGGAGGAATGTCTCTAGCTTACCTGAGTTCGGAGTCAGCTTCCACTGGATCTGTGGACTATGAGTGATGTAGCAATGTTTAAGAAGAAACTTGAAACCTGGCTTTTGTGCAGGCTTAAGCCTTTTTAGGGCTCGCTCCCTGCGTTGCAGAGCGCAGCACTGCTCGCGCAGGCGAGAGTCCTTTTGTAGGGGGTTTTAAAACGGAGCCTGGAATCGCACACGCTCATGCGTGTGCTTTTCCATTTGGCTTCCGCGATTGGCCTTTGAGTGCGTGTTTTTCCCAAAGACGGCACGCAATAGGCCAAAGGCAGACGCATTGCTCTGCCCATGACCTATTGGTGTCTATTACGCACACGAAAGGCAATGTGGTCTCATCTACAGACCTCCGGGCCTGCGCACACAATTCAGCGAAACCATCGCCGACTTCATCAGCCCGCCCGCCCTAGCATCACCAGAGTACATCCTCCTTGGGGACCTGAACTTCCACCTGGAGAAAAACAACGACAACAACACCACCACCCTGCTTGACAACCTCGCCAACCTTGGACTCGCCCACCCGCCTCGCTGGCCACACGCTCAACCCCATCTTCTCTGCCAGCAACCACGTCTCCTTCAGCCACTCCACCGGACTACACTGGACCGACCACAGCTGCATCCACTTCACCTTCAAGAAGACTACATCCCACCACCACACGCCACAGATCCCCCTCAGATGCTGGAGCAAAGTCACCACAGACCAGCTGACCACTTCGCTGAGCCAGAACCCACCTGTCAACACCCCGGACACCAACGACGCAGCACACATCTCGCACAGTGGATCACCAACTGCGCCGATGACCTTGCCTCACTAAGTAAACCCCCAGGCAACACTGGCAACAGAAAAACCTCATGGTTCACAGACGCCCTCAAAGTCGAAAAGAAATCATACCGAACCCTCGAAAAAGCCTGGCGCCACAAACGGACATCAGAAAACATGACAGCCCTCAAGAGCGCCATCCGCGAATACCACCAGATGATCCGCACCACCAAAAGGACATCGTTCAAAGAGCGGCTGGACAACAACACCCACAACAGCAAGGAACACTTCAGCATCGTCAAAGAGCTCTCCAACCCTAGCGCATGCAACAACGACATCACACCGTCGCAAGACCTCTGCAACTCCCTTGCCACATTCTTCCACCGCAAGATCGCAGATATACACGACAGCTTCGGACCTCAAACTCCGCCTCCAGCAACCAAACCAACGACCCCCCCCACCACCCTCAGCGCATGGACCCCCATCAGCACTGAAGACACCTCTCACATCATGAACACCATCCACTCTGGCTCCCCTTCCGACTCATGCCCTCATCATATCTTCAACAAAGCCGATACCATCATCGCACCCCACCTCCGGAACGTCATAAACAGCTCCTTCACGTCAGCCATCTTCCCTGAAAGCTGGAAACACGCAGAAATCAACGCCCTTCTGAAGAAACCCACGGCGGACCCTAAAGACCTCAAGAACTTCCGCCCCATCTCTCTTCTCCCCTTCCCGGCGAAAGTCATCGAGAAGACAGTCAATAAACAGCTGACTGCATTCCTCGAAGCAAACAACTCGCTCGACCCATCCCAGTCCGGATTTCGAGCCAACCACAGCACCGAGACCGCCCTCATCGCAGCCACCGATGACATCAGAACCCTGATGGACAACGGAGAGACAGCCGCCCTCATCCTCCTGGACCTCTCAGCAGCCTTTGATACCGTCTGCCACCGCACCCTAATAACCCGCCTCTACAACACTGGAATCCGAGGAAAGGCCCTGGATTGGATCACATCGTTCCTCTCCGACAGAACCCAGAGAGTCCGCCTCCCTCCCTTCTGCTCAGAGGCCACCAAGATCATCTGCGGCGTACCCCAAGGCTCATCACTCAGCCCGACCCTCATCAATATCTACATGAGCCCCCTCGCCACCATCGTACGCAAACACAACATAAACATCATCTCCTACGCCGACGACACCCAACTGATACTCTCCCTCACCAAAGACCCATCCACCGCCAAAACCAACCTCCAGGACGGAATGAAAGATGTCGCAGAATGGATGAAGCACAGCCGTCTGAAACTCAACTCGGACAAGATGGAGGTCCTCATCCTCGGACAATCCCCATCCGCCTGGGACGACTCCTGGTGGCCCGCGACATTGGGCACCGCACCGACACCCACGGACAACGCGCGCAACCTGGGATTCATCCTGGACTCCTACCTCACGATGACCAAGCAGGTCAACGCAGTCTCATCCTCACGTTTCAACACCCTGCGCATGCTCCGAAAGATTTTCCGGTGGATCCCCACCGAAACCAGAAAGACTGTCACCCAGGCCCTCGTCACCAGCCGACTGGATTATGGGAACGCCCTATACGCAGGAACCACAGCCAAACTTCAGAAACGTCTTCAGCGCATACAGAACGCCTCCGCACGACTCATCCTCGACATCCCTCGCCACAGCCACATATCCGCCCACCTGAGAAACCTGCACTGGCTCCCCGTCAACAAGAGGATCACGTTCAGGCTGCTCACCCACGCACACAAAGCGCTCCACAACATGGGCCCCGAATACCTCAACAACCACCTCTCGCTCTACACACCCACCCGCCAGCTCCGCTCCACCAGCCTCGCCCTCGCCACCGTCCCTCGGATTCGCAGAACTACCACCGGAGGAAGATCGTTCTCCTACCTGGCAGCCAAGACATGGAACTTCATCCCCGCACACCTACGACTGACCCAGGACCATCTCACCTTTAGGAAACACCTCAAGACCTGGTTATTCGAGCAACAGCAGAACCCCCCCCCCCCCCCTCCCTTCAGCGCCTTGAGACCCTCACGGGTGAGTAGCACACTCTACAAATGTACTGATTGATTGATTGATTGATTGGTTTCAATTATCGTGCCCAGACACTGGCGCGATAATTGAAAACACATGTTCGCTGTGGCGCGCACGAGCACCACTCGCAGTCCTCTTTTTTTTTAATAGCGATCACTTTCGCGATCGCTTTCAGTCCCGCTTGTTGTCTAAATCCCACTGTCCCCTAAGCTGTGAACAGATCTTGCATTTCATGTCCCCCAGCCATGGGCAAGAGGCAGCTTGACGTGCAGTTCTGCAGAGGCGAGAGAGCTTTAACGGTCAGTGTGTGAATCAGCATATAACACGACCCCATTATTGAAAAATACCTTTAAAAAGATAGCTTTCTGTAACAGACACAAAAAACAACTGCTATTGTCTGGTCTTGCAAAGCAGAGCTGCAGGAAAGCACAACGAACGCGACATGTCTGCAAGGCTCACTGAAGGCTAAAACACAAATAATGGGAATGCTGAAAATACAGCCAAGTTTCACTTTTAAAAACAACATAAAACGCACAATTACACGTTAACGAGTTCATCTATGAAATCCGAGGTGCAAAGGGACGAACACATCTATGATTCTTTAGTTACATTGAACAGAACAATAACAAATGTAGATAGGTCTCGCATTATTAAAGTTTGAGCTATTGGTGTTGCATTATTTAGCAATGCCAATAGCTCAAACTTTAATAATGCGAGACCTATTGCAGTGCAAATGCTTGTTTCATATTCCGACATCGCTGCTTCGCTCCGGATCACTTCTTGGAGTAACTGTGCAGGGTATAAATTGCTATCATCAGCATCATGTGAAGAATGAGTTGCTTTGACAGTCCAGCTAGCTCATAGGTCACTGGAAAGGAGAGGAAAATCCCGGGACCGATGCTAATATGATCTTGATTCGCTCTAAGGCACCCACAGGAGAGGAGGGGACCTTGTAGCAGGATTTGTGCCCTAAAAGATCCAGATAATCAAAAACAAAATGTATGTATATACTGTGGCAAGGGACACCATTTCATCAAGGTTTGTAGCGCTCAACCTAAGTTAGGTGACGGAAGGTTGGGTAACAGAGACCAGGCAGGGGCTCATGTTCCGCTAGCCTCAAAGGAGATAGGGAATTAATGCTCTTGGGTCTAACAGAGATCCCCCAACTTGAGAGAGCAGACTGATCATATATAGCTTTATTCGGTGTCATAAACAAACATCGATAAAAGTAGTTGTACAGAATACAAAGAATATGCACCCATTTAGTTTGATTTCATATTAATAAAATACAGTAATATACAATGTAAACAGACTCAAATTGTTAAATACAATGACACGCTATTTTTGTATTCACATCCAAATTCTTACTCCCACGGGTCATGATGCCTATATCCATAATAAATGTTCCGTTTACCGTGTCCTAGGTGGTGACAATAACATATTTTTCTAGCATAAAAAACAGCCCATAAAAATGATGACCTTCCACAGCAAATCTCTAGCGTTGGCAATGATTGTAAAAACAAATTTGCAGGACAGCATTGTGTAAAGGATGATTGTCTAATCATCGAAAGTGTAAAGGATGATTGTCTAATCATCGAAAGACATACGTCTTCCTAGATCGAGTATAACATTTACAAAAAAGTACCACATTCATTGTATTCTGAGGCATCCTATCGTCACAAGGGCAGATTGACAGTTTTGTGGACCATATGTAAACAATGTGGACATACCCAAAAGTTGAGTTAAGAGATGTTGGACTCACTGTAGGAAATTGCAGTGCCAAAAACCATTAGGTTTTTATAAAAGACCCCTCACACACCAACCTAGTTGGTGTCATGCTTCATCATTGGGGTCGCGCCCGGTTATACTACGACGCCTCATTACAGTGGAGCTGGTGTGGTGTAAATGTGTGGCGTGATAAGGTTCAGGTTAAAAATACCTCTGGGAATCCTTGCCGGATATATTTATTCGTGGCGACCCAGGATATATTAACATCCAATAAGGGGACAACTAGTGGAGTAGTTTGACTCACAGTTGTCAGAGTAGGTCTACATGTTTCAGCCCAAAAGAAAAATGGTGTAGGGCTTTCGTCCGGATCATCTGCAAAAGGTTTGTGGCAAAATCACGCCGCGTGAATAATAAAATCACAACACATGCGCTAAGGTGTGTTGGAAAAGAAGGTGTAGGGAGTCGATACTCACGACCCCTCTATCGTTACCTGTAAGATAAAAATTGACAAGACATATAAAACATTTAAAAAGCAACATAAAATGCAATCTTTTGAGTGATCAAGTGCCTTTCTATGTCTCTGAAATAGGCACAGGAGTGAATCCAATCGAATAGCCGAGTGAAAAAGTGCTTATAACAAGTCATAACATGTGGCAAATTAGTCGGCTTTGAATTTAAAATACATGCTTATGCTGTGGTCAATTCGGAGCATTAACGCAAACGTGCAGCATGCAGGGTGGTTCCATGTGTGGGGCTTGGTTAGCCCACTGCCACCCCCTAGGTGCAGTGAACATCCATAATTATATGGTGGTGTTGCCGGTATGTCGCTTGGCATAATATGTCGGTAGAGTATTGCCGTGCGTGGAAGTGAAGTTAAAAACAACTTAATTACACTAAATTATAAGTGAGGTTGAAAAGAACATAATTACACTAAATTGGAGTGTATGGCAGCGTATCGGGACCTGGGAGGGGACCCACCTGTAGTCCCACTCTGCGGCAGAGAAAAACGGGAGGAAAATGAGGAAGAATCACAGATAGACAAGAGGCTTACCTCGGAAAGAATGACTGCATCTGAGCCTGTCCGCGTTACAAAATAAGTGGGAACTCGAGCATAGCGTGTGCTTGCGATCGTATCTTACTTGGTTAAGACGATTGTCCCGCTGGAAACCTAATGCGGTCTCCCGAGGACCCGGCTGCTGGTGCCGGTATCGGTGCCGGAGACTAAGTAGCAAAGACCATTGTGAACGGATGCGCGTCGTGATTCGCGTATGCGGGTGGACTAGAGCGTGGGGGGAAGGCGTACCGCGCATGTGCGGGTGCCATGTTGGTGGTAACGAAGGCGGCCTGGGACAGGGGAGTGAAGCCTAGTAATGAAAGAAAGGCTGGCGTACCTGGAATGTACGAGCGCCATATTAGAAAATGCCTGCAGCACAGCTTAAATAGCTTATGAGTGCCTAAGTGGGTTAATTTAATGTTACACTTGTAGTGTGCAGCGGGCCATTAGTTATGGGTGGCAAGGGAAGCACCTGGTTGGCAGCACAACCAGTATGAAGTGGGCCAAAATTACGAGGTCGTTCTATTAAAAATAATAGACGGGAGTGCCAAAAAGATGCTCCAAGATAGGAGGAAGCAGATGGGTGGCAGAAACAGAAAAGAAGGGAAGAACATGCCAATGGGCATGTGTAATAGTAAGGTCGTGTGGTTCACATCAATCGCAATATAAACCAGGGGTATGCACTAGGCATTGCTGGCATTTGTTACTTGCTCAGGGAGTTCCACGGAATATTGTCATTAAGTCCGGTAAGGTAGCTGGATAAGCGATAGATCCACCACTGTTCCTTTTCCAGGAGGCGACTTTGAAAGTTGGAGGTGGTTGGTTCCAGTGTTTCAATCACGACCCACTGCATGTTGTTTGTGGTGTGGCCAGCCTCTAGGAAGTGGTTGGTCATCCTAGTGATATTTTTCTTGCAGCGAATCGTGCTGCGGTGCTCGCAAATGCGGGTTTTGACTTTTCGGTTAGTCATGCCAATACATGTGAGACCGCAGGGGCAGATAAAGTGGTAGATGGCATGCGCAGTGTTGCAGTTAGTGTGCTTTCTGATAGACCAGGTTTTGCCTGGTTCCAATGATAGAGTTTTGGTAGTTTCAGTGATGTGGCACACGCTACAGTTCCCGCATGGGAAGTGACCCACTATGTTAGGCAGGCCCCATGCGTTAAGAACTGTGTTATGTGGAGAGGGCTGTTTTGGCCGAGTGGATACAAGGGTTTTACAAGTTTTACGGACTAGTCATTCATGGTGGGGAAAGTAATTAATCAATGGAATATTTCCAGTCTTAAACGTGTAAGAACAAAACCTGTGGCGTGCATTTAAAACTGTTTTAAGATAAGGCTGCATATTTCAATTTCAATATAGTCTTTATTTTGATTGCTCAATCATAAAAGACAAGATAAGTCAGTATTTAAAATATTAAAAAAGAACTTCATCTTGTTGCATATTTCCATTAATTGATAAGACCGACAAGATTCAGAGATCTTTGTAGACAAATAGTAAATATATATATCCATTATTTAAAACACATGATTATACATAATCAACAGTAAAATTGATCTTTAAAATGCAATATGACATTCAACTATTATCATATCACAAGACTAAAACAAAAACACCCACAAATTTACTCCACAGGGGTTTAACATATAATCATTCCCTAGAGATTGTTAACCTAGTGTCTGGTCCCTCTAACAATAAAGGTTACTCTTCCATAATTTTGTTGGTTCGAATGGCCCACATCCAGCTCAAGAATCTTGCCATACCAACTACAATAAGATCCGTTGTGTCAGATCTTAGGATCCTTAGAGCCTCCTTTGCTGTTCTTACACCCAAATTCATACAAACAGGTTTAAGCCATTTGGTTCTGGGAAGATTGTAAGCTGGACAAACAAATAGAATATGGGCTAGGGTCTCAATGTGGCTGTGGCAAAATATACATTTATCACCCGCTGGTAAAAGCCATTTGTTTGTAAACGCCCTTATTGGTAGTGAACCTACTTGGTACAGTTTCCGATCAAGCGGCCTAGAAATAAAATCCCAGTAAGCTTCCAATTTAACCTCATGTTTTACTACTAGGAAATCCCTTGACACTGTTGGCTTTATGATAGATGAAAATGTCTTAATTTTAACCATGTCCCAGTATGCTGCCGTATAGATCTTTTTCGGAGGGAAGGATGAAACATCTGGGTCCTCCCACAGAGTACTCATCCCCATGTCAGACAGTGTGATTTTAATATTGTTGAACCATGGGATCTCATGCAGTTGACCCAACCTCCTTACTTCAAGTTGGGCCTTAGCATACTGTGAAAGCTCCGGAGTAGTCCACAGTCTTCTCCAGAATGCCAGTGGTCTGAAGCGTGCCGCGTCCTCTATATTATGACAGCCCAGATCTAGATACAGTGGCATGAGAGGAGAGGATTGCGGAAGGCCAACCAGTGATCTAACAAACTTGTTTTGCGCTAGTACCAAAGGGGTTAGGTTTTCGAAGCCCCACATTTCAGCTCCGTATAATATTGCGGGGCTAATTTTTGAATTATATATTTGTAGAACAGGGGCAATTGGCTTAGTTTGAGAGAGCCTGTGCTCTTTAATCAGTGCACCTGCTAATTGCACATGTTTTAGAGCCAGCATGTCAACCTGGGGTTTCCAGCTCAACTTTCTTCTAATGTAATACCCAAGTAGGTGAATACATCCGTCTGATCCAAAGGGACATTGTTCATGTATACTCTCCCAGTGATGAATTTGGATTTATGGAGCACCATGAACTTTGTTTTCTCCACGTTGACCCTTAACTCATGGTCATGGCAGAACATCTCAAACCGAGACAGGGCGGCCTGCAGGCCCTGTCTGGTCTTAGATATTATCAGGGTGTCATCTGAACTGCATATTAAAAGTAGTTAAAATCAGTTGAATTTTTAAAACACTAGATTTAAAAAGTTGAGTTGTAAGTTTGAGGGTTTCCAGGTGAGTCATAGCTTCCCTTTTCAACGTTTTTCTGGTAATAGTACCTAGCGATTCTGGTGTCTCAAAGTACTCGGCATGTGCCATGTCACAGAAAAACCGCTGTACATACGCCAACCATACAATGCATGAATAGAAGGTTGATTTAAGACAGTCACCAATTATTGCTCGATTAAGGTCTGTGTGATCTGAGGACCAGATTTTATGCCACAACAGGATTGGTTCTAGCTTGATCATGTCTGCAAGATAGGGGGCACCAAGTTCAGAATGGGATACGTATACTGTAGTACTTTTGGGGATTGCTAAGAGGTATCTGAAGAATTCATTTTCCATTAATTGCACCTGTTCTAATTTCTTGTATCCCCATAAAGCCCTATAAAGTGCTATAATAAGACATTTTGCTTTGTATATCTTCATCATCATCATCATCTCAGGGCGATTTGAGACCAAATGTTTTGCAAGGCTTCTGAGAGCCCAGCAGGCCTTACTAAATAATTTCTCTCTATTGTCAATGGCATTACTCCATGAACCTTTTTGTCGAAAAGCACCCCTAGGTAAGAGAAGTATCAGTGAAACCAATCTTAGTTCCATTTATTGTTATATCCCTACATTTCATATTTATCGTACCACATTTCATAATAAAAGTCTTTGATTTGTTCACTTGGAGGCCCAGTTCCTTCGTATAATCCACAAAGTTGGTAAGCAATGACTGCAGGGCCAATTGGGGGTGGGCCATGAGAACTGCATTGTAGGCGTAAAGGGGAGCCGGGACAGGGCACATACCTATTTGTGGAAGATCTTTTGTGGCTACCACAAGCTCCTCTCCCACACTACCTATGTATAAGGAAAAAAGGAAAGGAGCCAGGACACATCCCTGTCTCACCCCTCTCTCCATGCCGAAGGCTTCCGTGCATTCTCCTCTGGTGCCGTATCTAACTTTGGCTCTACACCCCGTAAATAAGTCTCTCATTAAGCTAATAATTGGCATTTCCACCCCAGCAGGCTGATCAAAAGATCTCAAATTCTTGGCTAACACCTAAAACAGATCTGTAGCTCATCTCCACGTAAACGTTATCCTGAACCTACTAGATGGCAGACCAGTGCAGGTAGCTGCCCTTATTGTTTCTGGAGCCACCGGTAATTTCATTGATCAATCCGTTGCTTGTCAGCTGAAGGTATCCTGCTTTAAGACGGCAGTTCCAGAGCAGGCCAAGGCCATTGATGTAATAGTTTTGACCTCCAGACCAGTGGCTATCCTATCCATACCATGGTCATGCTGTTAGGGTCTAGTCATTACGAATATATCCAGTTTGACCGTATCTTTGCGCCAAGTTTCAAGCTTATTTTTAGGAATGCACTGGTTGACACTGCATGACCTGATCATCTACTGGATGGCATGAACAGTTCAATTCGACTCTGCTTACTGGTCTCAACATTGTACTAACAGCTTTTAGAACAACTTTTAGAAGAAGGTTCCCCTGCATGCTGCCTGTCATAAGGAAGTGAGATGCAAATTTGTTGCGTTTCCACCCTTCCATCGGAGTACCAAAAGTTTCACATAGTGTTCAATACTGAACACGGGGGAGGAGCCTAGCGCTTGACCAAGATGGCCGCGTGAGCTCAGAGCTCCCGAGACCCTCGCGCCCTCCGTCGACTATCCTGTCTTTAATCCTGTCGGTATGCATGGCATCGTGTGGATGACCTGTCAGGGAGGCGATTGATGCTACCCGCGGTCGGATCGCCCACCGGGAACCGGACTTATGCCTGGCGGAAGATTGCGGCCTATCTCCGGGGGATGCCAGGGGCTAGAGTTGGCAGGATGCCCGCCTCCTAGTTGAACAACAACGGCCAGGCGAGGTGTGAACTGTCGGGCGGAGGTCCCCGTCCTTTCACTTTCGCTTTCTCTCCCTTTGTCAGCCCTGCCCCTGGAGAGCTCTTGGTGGCTTTATTACCCTATGGACGCTCTGCAGGCTACTCTGGCAGCCCACTGCAGAACTGATCACTCCTGAATCCTTTCGTTGAGAGGGACCCGTCTTATCTGAACCGACCTGCCTGGTGTCAACCATGTCGGGCAAAGCAGAGGTGGATCGGCTGAAGGCTAAGTCTACCAGGCGGGGAGCCTATACCCAAGTCAATAGCATGGACCGCTATGCTCTGCAGAAGGGATCACCGAGTGGGTCGAGCCAGTCGCTGGATACCCAGAAGGCGGCCTCGCCTTTGGCCCCGGAGCTCTCACTACAGGATGTCATGGGCGCGCTCGAAGGGATGCAGACTTCGATTGGGAGACAGTTTGATGCCCTGGCGCATAAGGTGGACGCCATCTTGGTGGATGTCAACTTGATCCGTGCGGACTTGAGCAAAACGAATGAACGGGTTAAGAACCTGGACCTCAAGACCACGGGCCTCACCGATGATGTCACGGAACTGCAGACCGAGGTTCGTAAGCTGAGGACCGAGAGTGATCTCGCCGCCCGCCGGCTGGAGGACTTTGAGAGCCGGGCCAGGCGCAACAACGTGCGCGTCATCGGGGTCCCGGAGTCCTCGGATGAGGCTTCGGTTGACCTGCTTGTCGAGGACTTGGTGCTTAATCATCTGCAGCCTAAGGGTCTTGGAAAGTTCTTTGCGGTTGAAAGGGCCCATAGAGTGCCGGGTGGGAGGCCCAAGGCGGGTGCCCCGCCGAGGCCGATCGTCGCCCGGCTCTTTCATTTTCGAGATCGGGACGCTATCCTGCAAGCATCGAGGGTGACGGGCCCGGTCCCCTTCCAGAACGCGTCGGTGAATTTCTATCCGGACTTCACCCAGCGGGTGCAGAGGCAGAGACAGGGCTTTCTGGGGGTGAAGAGGCGGCTCCGGGAGAGGGATCTGAAGTATGCCATGCTCTTCCCTGCCAGATTACGTGTGGTGCACGAAGATCGGACATTCTTCTTTGACTCTCCTGTTATGGCCGATGAATGGCTGGACGCTTTGCCCCGACGACGGATGGGGGCGGACACTGCCGAGGATGGAGACAGTGGCCGGGATGGGCAGGGCTGATTTCTCGGAGCCGGTCTGACTCGATTTGGCTATATTTGAAGACTTGAATAGAGTGCAGTAAATGCAGAGGGTTGCGGGAGGACGAGGGGTGCTCTTTTCCTCCCTTGGGGTACTTTTTGTAGATTTTGGGTTTTTGTAGGGCGACAGGCACACTGCAAGTTGGGGGGGCTTTGTAAGCTGCAGCAGGGGTGCAGGGTGGGGGGGGGTTTCTGGGATTTTGGGTTTGTTGTTGGGGGGTTTATTACTGCAAGGCATGGTGATTATTTCCAGGACTGTTACATGGTGGCTCTTCGGGTGTTGGGTGGGCCTCTTTACGTTTGAGGATGGGGGGTAGGGGTTTAAGTGTTATAAGCTGGAATGTTAATGGTTTGGGGGATCGCATTAAGCGTGGGATTGTTTTGCAATTCTTGAAACGGTCAATGCCGGATGTTGCCCTGCTGCAGGAGACGCATCTTATAGGTAATACGTGCTATGCTCTGAATAGGAAGGGTTATAAATTCATAGCACATTCGGGATTCTCTTCCGGGTCCAGGGGTGTGGGCATCCTAGTCAGAGCCTCGCTGCCATTTGAGGTGGACTCCACCATTGTTGATGATAGGGGGAGGTTTGTGGCGGTGGCGGGGCGGTGGGAAGGAAGAACTTTGGTTTTGGTTTCGGTTTATGTCCCGCCGGCCCTGCAGGCCTCCACGTTCACAGATCTGGGTAGGGCCTTGCTGGATCTCCCGGGGGGTATGCTTGTGGTGGGAGGTGATTTCAACGCTGTTGGCTCCGGTTTGCTGGATAGACACCCGCCCAGAGACACAGGGGGGGCTCAGAAGTGGCTTCCAGACTTCCTAGACACGCTTGGCCTGATAGACTGCTGGAGGCTCCGGCACCCCACACAGAGGCAATACACGTTCCACTCCGGGGCACATGGTAGCCTTTCCAGGATTGATTACCTACTCACTCTGGCTGCGCATGCCTCATTGGTCTCCGAGGCGAGGCACATGGCGCGTGGTATATCGGACCATTCGCCAGTATGGATCCGGCTGGATCTAGGTCGGGAGGGAGGAGGAAGGGTGGCCCCTATCAACCCGTGGTATTTCCGAGACCCCAAGATGCGCAGCGCGCTAGTAAAGAAAGTAGATAATTTCTTCAAGGACAATCAGGGATCCGTGGACTCTGCGGTGTCGCTGTGGGAAGCATTTAAGACCGTGCTCCGAGGGGAAGCCCTCTCCCTTGTAGTAGCTGCCAAGCGGCGGAGAGATGGCGAGGTTCTGCAGGTTGAGGAGGAGATCGCGGCTCTGGAGGGAGCGCTAGAGGAGGAGGTTACAGAGGCCTCACTGCATGAGCTTTGCTTGAAGCAAACTGAGTATAGGGACCTGGTGACGAACGCCGCTAAGACCCTCAGTAGGGAACAGCAGGGCCGTTTGTATGATGTAGGTGACAAGGCAGGGAAGCTCCTGGCTTGGCTGGACAGAAAAGAACGGGTCAATAGAGTTGTGCCAGAGTTGACGGGAGAGAGGGGAGAGGCGATCGTGGAACCTGAGAGGATTGTAAAGTGTTTCTCGGACTATTTCTGTAGGGTTTATGCTTCAGTGTCGGACAGGCCGCCCGAGGACTCGTGTGACCTCCTCCGTGATATCGAGTTGCCCTGCCTCTCCGATATAGATAGGGACGATCTAGATGGTGACATAACGGTTGACGAGGTGGCGGGGGCCATCCGCGCGTTCTGTACAAGCTGTTTCCGGATAGGGTCGCCCCTCACCTGCGCGCCATGTTTGTGGAGGCGCGGGGGAGTGGGACCCTCCCGTTGGACCAGCGACTGGCGACGATTGTGGTTATACACAAAGAGGGCAAACCCCGAGATAAGTGCGCCTCATATAGGCCTATCTCACTCCTTAACGCAGAGCCGAAAATTCTGGCCAAAATCCTGGCGACCCGATTGATTAGGGTACTCGGTGACTTGGTCCACCCGGATCAATCCGGCTTCATCCCGCACCGAAACACAGCGTTAAATCTTCGGCGCCTCCATGGCGTAATCGCCAGGGCGGGCACGCTGCGTGAACCAGCTATTGTGGCGTCTCTCGACGCCACGATGGCCTTTGACACGGTCGAATGGGCATATTTGTGGGCCGTGCTGACCAAGTTCGGCTTTGGCCACGGTTTTGTGAGCTGGGTGAGGTTGCTGTATGAGGGGCCTCTTGCGAGTGTGGTGGTGATTGGTCGGGCGTCGACTCCGTTTCAGCTTGGGAGGGGTACTCGGCAGGGTTGTCCCTTGTCGCCTTTGTTGTTCACCCTCGCCCTTGAGCCGCTGGCTGCGTGGATACGTTGGCACCCGGATATACGGGGCCTTAGATGGTCGCCTGAACAAGAGGACCGTATTTCGCTCTATGCTGATGATATCCTGCTGTATCTTGCCTCACCCAAGAAATCACTTATAGTGGTCTGTGACGTACTCACATCATTTGGTAGGAACTCGGGTCTCGTTATCAACTGGAGTAAATCGTATTTGTATGTTCTTAGTGGCGAGGTACCACCGATCCCTAGAACATGCTCGATACAGGTCGCTCAGCAGGGCTTCGTGTACTTGGGGATCTTTATCTCCATGGACCCTGCTGTGCGATATGAGAAGAACCTGCTCCCCCCCTGGCACGCCTGAGGCGGGATGTTGAAGGCTGGCGGAGGCTGCCGCTCTCCCTCGTTGGGCGTGCGGCCCTGTTCAAAATGATGTCTCTTCCCCGCTTCCTCTACGCACTGCAGAATACTTTGGACTGGGTACCGGCCAAATACTTTCGGGAGGTCGAAGGCCTCCAACGAACGTTGCTGTGGGATGGGCGGCCGCGAATAGCTATTGCAAAGTTGACGCTTCCATGGTACGACGGGGGCATTGCGCTCCCAGACATCCGACGGTACTATTGGGCCACCCAGCTGAGCGCGATTAATCATGGGTTGTATGGCCCTGCCCTCAGCCCTGGGTATGCCATGGACAGGTGGCTGCTGCGTGGTGGTAACTACTACAGGGCGTTGTACTCGCGGTCCCTAGACTCGTCCCTCACAGGGGCCCACTGGTGTGGCAGTGCGTGTGTGGAAGATGGCAACTGACTCGCTGGGCTGGAAGGGTAGGCTCACCCTCGCTACCCCGCTGTTTGAATCGGAGATGCTGGGAAGGCTTTGGCACACAAAAGGTTTTGATAAATGGGACCTGATCGGCATCTCCAGGGTGGGAGATGTGCTGAATAAGGGGAAGGTAAAGTCCTTTGAAGAGTTGCAGATGGAGTATGAGCTGGGGCCTTCCGAGTGTTTCCGATATATTCAGGTGCGTCACGCCCTCCGATCAGTCCTCCTAGAGGGTGAGAAGGTGCCTGAGTCCTCTCCTTTGGAGGACCGGGTCCTTGATGGCCATATGCCCGAAAGCACGATCTCGCTCATCTATAAGAAACTGATCAACGTCCGGGCGGACATGCTTCTGGGGTTGAGGGACCAGTGGACTAGGGATGGCCTCGAGTTGGACGATGAGGATTGGCAGTCTGCTGTTTCCTCTCCTAAGGAGGTTGCGATCCCGTCGCGTCTGAGGCTGGTGCAGCTTAAAATACTGCATCGAGTGTATGTGACGGGGCCAAGGCTGATTCACATGGGATTCTCGGAGGACGGCCTATGTAGGAGGGGATGTGGTATGGTGGGTACTTTCCTGCATATCATTTGGGAATGTGGTGTCATTACGGAATTCTGGAGGAGAGTCCATGCAGTGATGGGGGAGGTGACGGGCGTTGCTATGCAGCCGGAAGCGCGGTGTTGCCTCCTGAATGTCTGGGGGCCCACTGACCACGATGCGGCACAGACCCAATGGGTGACTCTGGGCAACATGGTCGCTAGGAGAGATATCGCGCGACTGTGGGGCTCCGCGGGGCCCCCCACATTGACCGCGTGGAAAGAAAATATGGACTGGAGTATGCTAAGGGAGAAGACGGTATATTGCGCTAGAGGCCGCCCCCGGAAGTGGCACGCCATCTGGGGGCGGTGGAATCAATACAGGGGGGGAATATGTGTTGCCCCGGATCTGGATCCTCCCGAGGAACAGCTTTCCTCCTGACCTTCTTTCCAGCTCAGTATGGTTAATGGACCCTTTTTTTGGCCTCTGCTCTCCCCCCTTCTTCCTCTTTACACTGTACTGTAACTGGTAGATGAGTGGGGTCCGGCCTCCCCTGGGGGGCTTTCACCATGGGCTTTCACTGTTCTTGCCTTGCTGGGGTTTGTTGTGTGTTTTGTGTTTACTTAAAATTGAACCTTTGCACTTCTCCTGTCACGCTACTGGGGACGCATCTTTGTTTCTATATATCGATGCTTCTGAACCTCCGGGTTGTCGGCTGAATAGCTGTGTCCTCACTTTTGAAAATAAAGGTTTTAAAAAAAATAAAAAAAATAAAAAATAAAAATACTGAACACGCTTGTCAGCTACTCCCGCATTGTGAGTATGGTCGCAGAACAGATTTAGTGCCAAGAGTGAACATACTGTGCAGCAGGATTTATGCCCTAACAGAGCCGAAGAATCAACACTTTCGAAACAACCTGGATGAACAACTGGCCTCACTTTTTATGACTGTCTCAGTCTCAAGCGTCCTAACCCCTTTTCTTCATTCCAAAAAAAAGGAGGAGAACTACACTCCTGCATTAGATTACAGTTCCACGAATAAGATCACGGTTAAATACAGATATCCATTACATCTAATACCGGAACTACTGGATCAGCTGAAAGGGGCCTCAGTATTTACCAAATAAGGCCTCAGGAAAACATACCAACTTGTGCAAGTCCGACAAGGTAATGAATGGAACACCGCATTCAGAACCAAAGTTTGGCCTATTCGAATATCAGGTCATGCCCTTCGCACTGTGAAACTCCCCCGCTGTCTTCGTATCTCATGGATGACGTTTTGCGAGAGTATCTGGAGATCTTCTGTCTCATCTATATAAATGACATCCTGATTTTCTCAGACACCGTACATACATGTGCAACATGTTAAGGCCGTGCTCACTCGCCTAAAGGCACATGACTTATTTGCTAAGCTGGAAAAGTGCCAGTTTCATGTATCTGAAATAGAGTTCCTGGGGTACATCATCAGTCCTGAAGGAATAAAAATGGATGAACAAAAGGTTTACACCATCACATAGTTGAAGGCTCCAACAAGTGTGAAATCCTTGCAGAGTTTTTCAGGTTTTGCAAGATTCTACTGGAGATTAAACCAGAACTTCTCAGCAATAGTTCGCCCTTTGACACAATTGCTACGAAAAAAGATGAGTTTTAAATGGATGGGAGAAGCTGAACAGGCCTTTGGTGAACTTAAGAGTCGATTCATGCAAGCTCCTATCATATGCCATCCTGATATTACCTTGCCCTTCCAAATGGAGGCCAATGCTTCCTATTACGCCATTGGAGGAGTTCTCTCTCAAGGGCATCCAGTCATTAGTCAGATGCACCCAGTGGCCTTTTATTCCCAGAAGTTCTCTGCTACTGAACTGAACTATAGCATTACGGATAAGGAACTACTGGCTATCACTCTAGTTTGTTTATGTCAGCTGGCACCCCGGATGCTCACTAACCTCAGAAGCCGGATACAGCAGGAGCGATCCACGACGCTAGAGTCCTCTCTCCCCCAAGAACGGTATTACCTACGAGGACTCCAGAAACCCTCTATAAGCAACACCACCCCGGGGGAAAAGGAGGGAAGAAGGATAACAGGGGAAGGGCTGCGGCGACTACGTGGAACCTGCACTCACGACACCCACTCCTGTTGAGAGAGAGAACGGACAGTTGAGTCACCGGATCCCACACCTCAGGGAGAACACAAGTACAGAGGGGGTGATATCCCCAGCACACACACTCAGACGGTTGTCTATCGCCCAAGCAGTCTCACACAGTACAGGGTACTCACGACTCAGCTGGTGCAGGAGAGGACGTGGAAGGAGTCCATCCCAGTCGTAGTCACCAAGGGAAGGAGGCGGGCCGCTCTCCGAGCCTTTCAAGCGGCTCCAAGCGCGGATCAGCACACAGGACGGGCTCACGGCTGCAGCGTTGTCCAGGCGCTCTCCGAGCCTTTCAATCGGCTCCAAGCCGGGGGGGGGGGGGAGAAGGGTCTTGAGGGAGATAAGCAGCTCCCGAGGTGGAGAGAGACTCAGGTCAGGCCTCTAGTCACGGCGGGGCCCCTCGGGTAGAGCGCGCTTCAGTGATGCCCGGAAATGAAGCGTCGCGGCGTATCCCTCGGTGTCACGGGTCCAAGCGGAGCGCTAAGGCCGTCCGTGCCGGAATCAGCGGGATAGAGATAGGTCCCTGCTCAGGAAGCAGGGAAGCTCGGGAGATAAGGAAATGCGAGGTCCGTTACCTCGCGGAACGCCAGCTGGAACTTGATTGACAAGCCCCTGGCCTTCCGTGTACGAGGCTTTTGTACTGCCTCCGGAAGTGCGCTCGCGCGGTCGCTAGGGGTGATGGGTATTGTAGTTCCATACCCCTCCGCCCCCTAGCGCCGCTCGGAGCGCCGCGGTTTCTGCTCAACGGCGAAGTCTGACAGAACCCCCCGGCAAGGGCCGGCGTCTCGACGGGCCTCCGGGTTTTGTAGGATGAGCCGCGTGGTAGCGGCGAAGCAACACAGGGCAATGCAAATTGGCCAGAGGTTCCCAGGACCTCTCCTCGGGTCCATAACCCTTCCAATCGATCAAGTAGTGTAGCCTACCCCTGATGTACCTGGAATCCAATACCCCTTTAACTTCATACTCTTCCCCGCCGTCTAAAAGTAGGGGCCGAGGAATAGGGGGGAGTCTCATGAGAGGGAGGCACAGTTTTAGCAGAGAGACGTGGAACACTGGGTGTATGTGCCATGCGGGCGGGAGTGTCAGTTTCATGGCTACAGGGTTCACTACTTTAACAATGGGGTACGGGCCCACGTATTTTGGTTTCAGGCGGGTGTTCCCCTTTATTCGTAGGTGTCTTGTATCTAACCACACCTTGTCTCCTACTGCGTAGGCCGGCTCAGGGGTTCTTCTTTTGTTTGCGTAGTGTTTGTCTCGTTCTTGCGCTGTTTCCAGTTGGTTCTTTGCGGTCTGTAATACTTTTTTCAGGTGCGAGTGATGTTCTTGGATAGACGGGTGCTTAGTTTGTGCAGGCCATTCAAAGGGCAACATGTTTGGATGGTACCCTGTTAAACAGAAGAAGGGGGAACATCCCAGCGAAGAGTGTTCGGCATTATTGTAGGCGAATTCCGCCATCCATAGCAGCGTACACCATTCCTCTTCGTGGAGCAACGTGAAGCATCTGAGGTATTGCTCCAATGTCTGGTTCAGCCTCTCCGTCTTGCCGTCAGTTTGAGGGTGGTAGCTAGTGGAGAGACGGGCGTCCACCTTCATGACTTGACACAAGGCCTTCCAGAAACGCGACGTGAACTGCGTTCCCCTGTCAGTAATGAGAACCGCAGGGATTCCATGGCTTCGTACGATATGTTGTAAGAACTGCTGGGCTAGGCCCGCCGCTGAAGGGAGTTTCTCCATGGCAATGAAATGGCCCATCTTAGTTAAGTGGTCTATGACGACCAGGATGGTAGTCATTCCCCTACTGGGGGGCATATCCACTATAAAATCCATAGACAGAGTGTGCCACGGAGCTGGAGGGATTGGGATAGGTTGGAGCAATCCGCTCGGTCGTTGGTGCTGAGACTTCCCTTGCGTGCATATGGCACACCCTGCTACGTAGGCCGCAGTGTCCGTAGATAATGAAGACCACCAAAAATGGCGCTTCATTGCCATCGTGGTTTTATGTACTCCCAGATGTCCTCCCAAGGTGGAGTCGTGAACCCATCTCAAGGCTTGTTGCTGTAGGGAAGAAGTCGGCAGATATAAGCGTTCGTCCTGATATAAGAGACGCTGTTTGGAGGACCGATGTAACGGGTCTTCAGCTACCCATGCTACTTCATCGGTTCCTGAGGTTTGGTTTCGCACTTAGTCTATGAAGTCGGGTGTAGTGGCTGCTGCCGTCCTCACATCTGGGAATGATGCCGCCTTCAAGATAAGGGGGTTGTCTGTGGCGGACGCAGGGCTCGTAGTGAAGGGATGTTGGGGCCGGGACAGCGCATCGGCCTTTCCGTTCTGTGGCCCAGGACGATATTTGATTACGAAGTCGTAATCTGAGAAAAACAACGACCAGCGTAGTTGTCTGGGGGTCAGGGCTCTGGCAGTTTTCAAGAATAGGAGATTCCGATGGTCCGTATTTCTACGGTGTGTCTTGCGCCGAGCAAATGATGACGCCACTCTTCACACCCTCTTTTTATGGCCAGAAGCTCCTTATCCATTATACTGTAGTTCACCTCACAGGGAGATAGTTTTTTGGAAAAGAACGCAACGGGGTGCAACTGTCCGGTTTCTGGATGTCTCTGTGACAGAATGCCCCCTATTGCATATTGGGAGGCGTCGGTTTCGACCATAAAGGGACGTGTGGCGTCCGGATGTCGGAGCACTGGGGCGGTGGTGAAGCAGACCTTCAATGTCTGAAAGGCTTGTTCTGCTGCGGCGGTCCACTCGAAGGAGGCACCTTTCCTCAGGAGAAGGGTTAACGGTTGTATAATACCAGAAAAGTTCTTTATAAAGCGGCGATAAAAATTTGCGAAGCCGAAGAAGCTTTGTAGGGATTTCACATTGGTAGGCGATTCCCACTGGGTAATAGCCCGCGTTTTCTTATCGTCCATACACAATCCGTCGGGACCGATGACGTATCCCAAAAATTCCACCTCCGAAACGTGGAACAGACACTTCTCCAGTTTGCCGTATAGCGCAAACTTTTGCAGGCGCTCCAGCACCGCCGCCACGTGCTTCACATGTTCTTCCATGGACGCGGAGTACACCAAGATGTCATCGATGTACACGATGCATGATACGTCCAAGAGGCCCCTCAGTACTTTATCCATGAAGTACTGGAACGCGGCGGGGGCGTTGCACAGACCAAAGGGCATTACCGTATATTCGAACAAGTCGAATTTGGTCCGGAAGGCGGTCTTCCACTCGTCGCCGCGTCTTACCCGCACCAAATGATAGGCTCCCCTGAGGTCCAGTTTGGTGAATATGGTCGCGGTTTTCAGTTGGTCTAGAAGAACAGGGATCAACGGCAGGGGATATCGGTTCTTTATAGTGACCTTGTTGATCGCCCTGTAGTCGATGCAGGCCCGTAACCCGCCCTCTTTCTTCGGAATCAAGAAGATCGGAGAGGAGGCAGGCGAAGAAGATGGACGTATGAACCCAGAGGAAAGCATGTCGTCAAGATAACTCTGGAGGTACGAGGTTTCTGCTTCAGTGAGGGCGTAGATCCTACTGCAGGGTATGCTGGCTCCAGCCTCTAGCTCGATAACGCAATCGTAGTCTCTGTGCGGAGGTAATCTTTTGGCCTCTTGTGTGTCAAAGACAGTCTTGTATCTTTCGTATACACTTGGCAGCTCTGTGAGTGGACTTACACATGGCTGCTTGCATGTGCTGGCTAGGAACCCCGCAGAACTTCCACTATGGGGCGAGGTCCAGACTCGTTCTGCGGTGCAGTGTTCTTGGCAGAACGAAGAATTCAAAGTCACGGTGCGTGCAGTCCACCTCACCAAGGGATCATGGAGAGTCAGCCAGGGCATTCCTAGTATGAGCTTGAAATGGGGTGCGTCAATCAGGTCAAATCGTATCTGTTCGAAGTGATTCAACCGTATTTGCATCACGAGGGGCTTAGTGTGATAACACACAGGACCCGAGGTCAGAGCCGATCCGTCCACTGCCTTCACCTTCTCTGGAATCTCCTTTTGATCACAGGGTATGGCTAGTTCCTTGGCGTATTGTTGGTCTATAAAATTACCGGTGGCGCCGGAATCCAGTAGGGCGTGGACAACCACAGATATGTCATGAGGCAAGTTCAGCAAGACACACACATTCATGTGGGCGACTGAGGGTTGGATAGTATTGGCTGCAGCCGGGAAGACCTCATCACTTCTAGGCCTCAAACAAGCGGTCCTCATCTTATTTGGGCTCGTCAGTTTTCCAGGTCCTCGGTCGTGTAATCCACTACGCACACGGTCTTAAGCCCAGGGCTTCCTGTAGTTGCGTTCTTTGATCGACTTCGGCAGTCTTTGATGAAGTGGCCTGGTTTGCCGCAATACAAGCAGAGTTTCTGAGTTCTCCTTTTCTCTCTTTCTGCTTGACTCAGAGGACCTCGGATGCCACCGATCTGCATGGGCTCGGTCCCGTCCCCTTGGGAAGGCCTTTCCTCAGGAACCGATCGGGGCCGGATGGGAATGAACCTGGTATCGCTGCGATTCTTGTCCCCTTTCCGCTCTTGAAGCCGGTGGTCTAATTGGACGGTTAAATCGATTAATTCTTCACAAGTGGCCGGCATTTGTACCACTTGGGCCAGAACGTCCTTGAGTTCGCTTCTCAACCCTTGATAGAATAAGGATGTTCTCTTTTCTATCGGCCAGCCCGTTTCTATCAAGAGCCGGTTGAAGGAGGTAATGTAAGTCAGTAGGTCCTGAGACCCTTGTTTCAGGGTAAGGAGTTCTCTATCCAACGACATTTGATGTGCCTTGCGATCAAACAGCCTTCGCATCTCCACACAGAAGGCCGGGAAGTTGTACAGAACAGGGTCGTCCCGTTCGATCAACGGGAAGGACCAGCTAGCAGCGTTGCCTCCTAAGTAAGACATGACAAAGGCCGTTTTTGCCTCGTCATTCGGAAAGACAGTCGGTTTGCACAAGAAATGGAGCCTACATTGGCCCATAAAGATGCCATACTTCTTTGGGTCCCCAAAGAATCGTTCAGGAGGGGCAAGGGGCAGCTGCATGGGCTGAATGATCTGAACCGGATTGGTGAGGTGTAGAGGACGCGTGATGCGGGAAGACCCCGGTGCTTGGTGATCCCCCGCCGGCAGCCTGGGCACCCCCATCCGTTACATGAGTTTGAGTTCTTGCTGGCGGAGGCAGGGTCCAGTCTCTAATATAGGAACCCCCTTTTTTCTCGGTTGGAGGGTGACGGGACAGGCAGGCTACCTCTCTCCTCATGGTGCCCATCTCATTCTTAAGCTCCAGATTCTCCACCCTGAAGGCGTCTACTTCTGCTCGAAGCGCGTTCAAGGTATCTAACATAGTGGCCAGGACGGTAGCGGTATCCATCGCTCAGGCTGTATTTATCCGTGGGCTTGTCAGCTGGCACCCCGGATGCTCACTAACCTCAGAAGCCGGATACAGCAGGAGCGATCCACGACGCTAGAGTCCTCTCTCCCCCAAGAACGGTATTACCTACGAGGACTCCAGAAACCCTCTATAAGCAACACCACCCCGGGGGAAAAGGAGGGAAGAAGGATAACAGGGGAAGGGCTGCGGCGACTACGTGGAACCTGCACTCACGACACCCACTACTGTTGAGAGAGAGAACGGACAGTTGAGTCACCGGATCCCACACCTCAGGGAGAACACAAGTACAGAGGGGGTGATATCCCCAGCACACACACTCAGACGGTTGTCTGTATCGCCCAAGCAGTCTCACACAGTACAGGGTACTCACGACTCAGCTGGTGCAGGAGAGGACGTGGAAGGAGTCCATCCCAGTCGTAGTCACCAAGGGAAGGAGGCGGGCCGCTCTCCGAGCCTTTCAAGCAGCTCCAAGCGCGGATCAGCACACAGGACGGGCTCACGGCTGCAGCATTGTCCAGGCGCTCTCCGAGCCTTTCAATCGGCTCCAAGCGGGGGGAGGAGAAGGGTCTTGAGGGAGGTAAGCAGCTCCCGAGGTGGAGAGAGACTCAGGTCAGGCCTCTAGTCACGGCGGGGCCCCTCGGGTAGAGCGCGCTTCAGTGATGCCCGGAAATGAAGCGTCGCGGCGTATCCCTCGGTGTCACGGGTCCAAGCGGAGCACCTTCGAGCGCTAAGGCCGTCCGTGCCGGAATCAGCGGGATAGAGATAGGTCCCTGCTCAGGAAGCAGGGAAGCTCGGGAGATAAGGAAATGTGAGGTCCGTTACCTCGCGGAACGCCAGGTGGAACTTGATTGACAAGCCCCCGGCCTTCCGTGTACGAGGCTTTTGTACTGCCTCCGGAAGTGCGCTCGCGCGGTCGCTAGGGGTGATGGGTATTGTAGTTCCATACCCGTCCGCCCCCTAGCGCCGCTCGGAGCGCCGCGGTTTCTGCTCAACGGCGAAGTCTGACAGTTTATTTCAGATACATGATCCATAAAACGCATTTTTATACAATAACATCCCTAATAAAAAAGAGAAAAAGAGGTAACAATCGATAAAATCAGATATGGAAGCAATAATTAGCTCTGCGTCCTACTGTGCAAAATAGCAAATACAATCATGTGTTCTAACAAATAGAACACAGTTCCATTGGGAATTAACATAACATTAAAAAAATCACTTATTTCAAGCCATACTTAAAATAGAATTTAAAAGGAATGACTTAGCTAAAGTGCATCTAGTATAATAGAAGAAGAAAGTAGGTAGGTCAGCAAGAAAAGATTTGAAAAGGCCATGCTTTTGGTAATTTGTATAGATCACTTGTGGGCTGCCAATCAAGAGTATGCAAATAAGTTATTCTTCTGGTAGGATACAAGCAATTTATAAGAGACTTCTGTAGGAGCTACCAGAGGCACTTTCAAGATAACTTTTTCATGTGAGCCAAGCAGCACGCAAAAATTTAGCAACAATGATAACTATCTCATCCCTTGCGTCAGACTTAAAAATTCTAGTGGAGCCTCATATTGCCTAAAGCCTAATAATTGGTGCACTGGTATGATCCACTTTTTATAAGGGGACTTATAAGCATTACAGAGTAAAAAAAAGTAATGCAGGGTTTCAAGAGCAAGCTTGCATGTTGGGCATGAATCACTCAAGCGTGTTACACTTCCCCAGCTGGCAATGAAAGTTTTATAGTCTAAGAATCTGTTGTTCAAACTACTAGTCTTGCAGCTCTTGAGCTCTACCCTCTGTAAACATTCCCTGAACCTATCCATAATCAGTTGCTTTGATTGTACAGCATCTTCATCTGGGGAATCCCAAATAGAGTGGAGATCTAGCGAATAAAATTTGTTCTTAATGTAGGCCAACCAGGGGATCCTCAAATAGCCCCGGATGCTTAATAGTTCCCTGATATGAAATCTACTGGCTATCAAAATGGGCCTTCGAACAATGGCATCATTACTTGATGGAAGCCTGTCACATGGTGGAAATCTACATGGAACATCTAAATCTGCAATTTCTAAAGTCAACCAGAGCTCTCACACCTCGTCAACTAAGATGGTCCCTGTTCTTTTTGGATTTTGATTTCCTAATCAAGTATACTGTATCATCCGGAAGAGCAGAATCGCAAGGCAGATATCTTAGCTAGGACACTAGACTAATCCACAACTACGACCGAACCAGTGACCTGCAAACCATTATTGGTTATTCATGAAGGGCCTTCACCAAAGGAACATGCTCATCATCAGGACGCAACCCTCTGAGATCAAGATTTCTTGTCAGAACTACAAAAGGTCAGTCAAAACATAAATGCCCAAGCCTTGATTTCTGCAGAGACCGATAGAAGAACGGAGCAAGGTTATTGTTTCACAAAAGAACCTTTTATGTGCCAACCAGGACTTTGCAACAGAAGATTCTCATCTGGTTTCTTGATTCAGACATTGCAGGACACTTGGAGGGTCCAGAAGGCCAAAATGGAGATTCAGAGGTATTTTTTGGGAGCCACATTAAACGACAATGTTAAAGTGTACATATCCACGTGTTGTGTGTGTGTGTGTGTGTGCGCAAGCGAAGACTGACCATAGTCTGTAGCACACAGTGTCCATTGACTTCATTGTAGGAAAACAGTTATATTAGTGGTCGACGCCCGCTCTCTCATAAAACAAAGCATGTAAAACAAAGCATGAAAATTAGTGTGATGAATAGGATGACTCAGTTAGATTTTTTGTTAATGACTGAGACATGGGACAAAGATGACTCGGGCCCTGACTTTGCAGTTGCTACTCCCCGGGGTAGGCCTTGGTGAAACTCGATAAGAGTGTACGTCGGAGAGGGGGGACTCACTATCATCTTTAGGGAACATCTGAGCTGCACATTAGAGCCCGTTAATATAACCACCATCGTAGGCTGTGAGGTGGGGTATTTTAATATTAAAAACACTCTCCGATCCTAGCGGGACTGCTGACCTACCTTCCGCCTAGCAGTAAAAAGTACTTCATTTTGAACTGGAACCAAGTGATTAAACCTGTTATTTCCAGCAGTAATTTTACCATCTTGGGGGATTTTAACCTCCATCTGGAAGAAGAGTGGGATAGTGACACTAGAGCTTTTATGGATCTTATGCACAGTTTTGTTTTTTCCAGCAGTTGAATGTTAGTCCCCATAGAGCTGGACACACATTAAATGGGATTTTTTCCAGTCTAGATGCCATGATCATGTGCGACTTTCATCCCTTAAGTTGGTCTGACCACATAATGGAGAGGTTAAGTGTTCACAAGGAATTTGTGGTGGAAAGCATGCCTGGCACAGAGTCCGAAAATGTAGAAAAACCTCAGTGGATTATTTTTCTGATGCCCTGGTGAAATTTAAAGAAACTGGCCTTAGTCGCTCACGCTCCCCAGCAGAGAGTTTTAACAAATGGGTTGGGAAAACCATTGAGGAGGTTGCCCCACTGGTTAGATCCAAGCTTAAAAGCAGGAGGAAACTCTCTGGTGTTTTCCAAGGAGCTTAAGGGCCTCCAAAGGCCGTGTAAGAGGCAGGAACCAAGATGGAGAGTGGCTCCAAATTTGGAAGAGAAAAACAAACACAGGGAGCGAATTCTTATGTATAAAAGTGTGATTAAGGCAGCTAAATCATCGTACCTCTCCCAAAGGATAAAATCTCCTATTAATATTCCTAAGGAACTTTTCAAGGTGGTTAGGTCTCTCCAGTCGCCTCCTATACATCTGACGTTACAAAACTCTCAAGTTTTTTTAAATAAGGTGAGCGAGTTTTAAAGACAAGATCATGAATATCTTTGCAGACGTTCCTGGTCATGAAGATCTTTGCAGACGTTCGTGAACATTGACAGGCCAAGTGATACTGGGATGGTAGAACGGAAGGATATGTCTTTAAAGTCCTGTGTGGAAGATGCTACTTCAGGACAGCCTATTTGTAGATCCTTAACTATGTTCTCCTCATTACCTGTGAGTAAAATAAAGACTCTCCTAGGAGGAACCACCTTGGACAATCCTTGCCTGCCCAGGGTACTGCAACTGGTCCAGGACCTTATTGCAGATGTAAGAGGTCAACCTTATTGAAAGCTATCCTAGTGGTAGCTATGGAGAACAGCCTTCAGGCTTGATCTTGAAGGAATATAAAGCAGCTTGTTTTACCAGAATATCACCTCCTAAATGGCTAATTGAAAGGACGCGCTATACAAATTCTTTATAATTACAATTTAGTCTTAGACCATTTAACCAAGGTAGGACACTTCATTGCACTACTTAAATTACCCTCAGCCGAGACCTAGTCCTACATATTCACCCAGTACATAGTCAAGCTGCATGGCATACCCAGTGTTCTAATAACAGACTGGGGTACACAGTTCACTGCACACTTCTGGCAACAGCTTTGCACACTCATGAAAATAGGTGCTAGGCTGTCCATGAGCTATCACCCACCGATGAATGGCATCACTGAACGACTAAACCAAGCCTTAAAACAATGCCCTGCGCTTCAACAAAGTGAGGTTACTGGAGCACACATTTATGGATGGCAGAGTTTGAATGCTACAATGCAGAACATTCTGTGTTGGGGTTTTCTCCATTTTTTTGTCTCTTTTGGTTATCACCCAAAAGTACTTCCTTTTGAGTGGCTGGCTCAGTCTTCCAATCCATCCGCACTGGAGAATCACCAAAAACGAAGGACCATTCATTCACAAGCTAGAAAACACCTTGAAGTTGCCAAGACTAGAGCCAAGGTGTATGCAGGCAAAAAGAGATAGATCCCCAGACCACTTGTACGTAGTGGTGGGGATCGTGTGTGGTTATCTACCAGACATTTGTCCATACGGGGCCATAGGAAAATGAACCCAAAATTAATTGGCCCATATACAGTCAACAAAATCCTTAGCCAAGTTGTGGATTCATTGGACCTGTCAAGATTCCGTTCCCCAGATCAACTCTCCTCAGGATTCTGGCGATGCAATAAGGGTTCCACCTCTCGACACCCCCAACTCCTGCACTAAAGGCACGGAAGGTTAGGGTGATCAAGCGAGGGAAGGGAAGGAAGGGAACAGCAGGGAGTAGAACCTGGAAAGCAATAAAAACATATACATACAAAGATTAGCAAAACAAAGTCATATCGACTACTCTCGTAAATTCTCACTAATGGCACTACTCGTGCATTTTCTTGCTACAAACAAACTCCCCTCCAGGAAGAAGCCTCCTTTGCCTCCTTAATAAAGTAATCACTCACACCTGTATGTTCTTTCCGATATACATAGACATACAACCACGCACACACCCCTCTTCCTCACACTCATTTATTCATGGCAAGGCTATAATGAAGGGAAAGACCAGAGCCCCTTATTATGTGTGTACTGGTAGAAACAGAGCTGCCTGAAAGAACTTTAGGAAAAAACGGGTTGCTGTGTTCATTGGCCTCACACAGCGTATCATGCAACGGTTCAGAGACACCCTAATTCCTTGACTTATAGATTCCACCCTAAGTCTTTTGAACACGGTTACGTCACCGCGAGCGGAATGCACTTCCCCAATGTACTAAAGAAAACGTAGCCCACACTCCTCCTGGAGTAATGTCTCGGACCAGGCTTGGAAGTATGTACTGTTCAACTACACCCCATGGGACCAGCGGGCCACCGGGATACTCCAGACATAACAAAGAAAATTACGAGACGCTCCCCGCCTCAAGCCAGGACCACACTTATCTGTTAGGTCCCCTCGGGATTCTCCTGGAACTCTAGAGCCCTGCCGTCTTCCGACACAGGAACGGGGTCCAAACCCAGGACGTGCTCCTTAAAAGCGGCAGAGACTGGAACCAGCTTAGTCTCTCTAAGCCACGAAGAAACACCGACGAACTCTCCTCTCCTCCGATCTCCGGAACGAACTCTCACGCCGGAATTACGCACAACGATCCGTGCGAACGTCGCTCCTTATGACAGCGCGACTCCTCCCCTTTTTAGTCCCTGAGCATTCTGGGGCTTGTAGTCCATGCAGGCGCGCGCTACCCGATCCTTACAGTAGGTCCCCCTCCCACGCGCCTCCTAGACCCAGGCTTGTCCGGGTGTCTCCTATGAAAGGCCCGAATACGAGCCGGGGCATGCACGTTGTCGCTGGGTTCCCAGGAATCCTCTTCTGCTGTGTACCCCTTCCAGGAGATTAGGTACCACAACCGACCCCTCCGATACTTGGAGTCCACAATGCGACGCACTTCATACTCCTGTCCCATCTCCTTATCCATCTCTGGTGGCCGCCTCTTCTGTCCACCCACCGCTGGCTTCAAAAGACTACAATGAAAGACCGGGTGGATCCGAAGAGAGCCCGGAAGTCGCAATTTGTACGCCACTGGATTGATCTTCTTTACCACCTGATAAGGGCCAATAAATCTGGGATGGAACACACTACGCAGTTTGAAGCGTATATTCTTGGTGGACAACCACACCTTGTCCCCTTCTCGGTACTGTGGGCCCTCTGCTCGGTGCCTGTCTGCCCATTGCTTGTAAGTCAACTTGGACTTGAGCAGATGATTCCTTACTGCAGCGTGACCCTTACGGAGCGCTTGCATGTGTGCCTGAACCGAGGGTTGAGTGCTCGATACTTGTGGCACAGCTATTGGCAAGATCCTGGCACTGAAACCATAATTGGCCAAAAAAGGAGAAACACCTATGGAACTGTGCGTCGCGTTGTTATAGGCCAATTCGGCCATCCATAACAGGGCAACCCAAGATTCCCTTGCCTCCTCCGCGTAACATCTCAAATATTTCTTCAACGTTTGGTTCAAACGTTCTGTTTGTCCATCCGTCTGCGGATGGAAGCTGGTGGACACTGCAGATTCAATGTGGAGAGCTCGACACCACCCTTTCCAAAAGCTGGCTATGAATTGGGGGCCTCTGTCTGACACTATAACTCTTGGCACTCCATGTAACCGTACCACATGTTGCAACAATAGTTGCGCTGTTTGGCTAGCTGTAGGCAGATTTTTACATGGAATGAAATGTCCCATCTTGGTCAGACTGTCCACCACCACCAGAACCGCTGCATACCCCTGATCCACCGGAAGTCCGGTAACGAAATCCAGACTGATGGTTTGCCACGGTGCCTGAGGTGTGGGCATGGGAACTAACTTGCCCCTGGGTTTAGATGTATCTGATTTACCTCGGGCACAGTTCTCACAAGACATCACCCATTTCCTAACGTCAGGTACCAGCGAGACCCACCAAAAATAACGTTGTACCAACAGGGTGGTTTTGTGTATGCCGGGATGCCCGGCTACTGGAGACTCATGACACCACGCAAAAGCCTTTTTCCTCAAAGCCTTTGTAGGTAGATACAATCTTTGATCCAGGAAAGGAAGCCCCTGGCGTATCGACCGTTCAGTATCACGATCAGCCCACCTATTCCAGTTTTCCATACTCTTGTGATCTCTTATGGTATCCAGATATTTCTCAGCCTGTATCCCACAGACCACCTTGGAGGACGGAATGATCGCCGTCTCTGATACTTCGTCTTCCTCTCCGGTGCTTAGCATCCTGGACAGGGAATCCGCCTTCCTATTGTCCGCTCCCGGTCTGAAGGTAATAAAGAAGTTATACTCTTCGAAGAAAAGCATCCATCTCATTTGTCTGGGGGATAGCCGTCTGGCTGTTCTTAGGTACTGCAAATTTCGATGATCGGAGTACACAGTGATCGGAAACCGAGCCCCCCATAAGTAAGGACGCCACTCCTGGAAAGCCTTCTTGATAGATAGTAACTCCTTTTCAGCTATGTTGTAATTTCTTTCTGCGGGGAGAAGTTTCCTGGAGAGATAGGCCACAGGATGCAGCTGTCCAGTGTCCTTGTCCCTTTGTGACAATATGGCCCCAACTGCTTCGTCTGAGGCATCAGCCTCCACTATGAAAGGAGTATCCAACTTAGGATGGCGTAACACGGGGGCTGAAGTAAACGCCGTTTTTAGGACCTCAAAAGCCTTGCCTGCTGCAGGAGTCCAAGCAAACGGCACCCCCTTTCTGAGGAGACGGGTGATAGGAAGGGCCTGTTGCGAGAACCCATGTATGAAGCGTCTGTAATAATTAGCGAAACCCAGAAAGCACTGCGTTTCTCTAACGTTGCTTGGAACCGGCCACTCTTGCACCGCTTGAATCTTTCTTTCTGACATACTCAAACCCTCCGGGCGAAGTATCACCCCCAAGAATTCCACTTCTGTCACACCAAACTCACACTTGCTCAGTTTGCAGAATAATCGCTGCTCTCTCAAAACTCGTAATACTTGATTCACATGTTCTGTGTGACTTCTCACCGAATCCGAAAATATCAGTATATCGTCTATGTAGACCGCAACTGTCTTATCCACATATTCCTTTAGCACATCATTTAAGAAGTACTGGAATGCCGCGGGGGCATTGCATAACCCAAACGGCATTACCAAATACTCAAAAAGCCCATAGCGGGTCTTGAACGCCGTCTTCCACTCATCCCCTTCGCGCACTCGCACCAAATGATATGCGCCTCTAAGATCTAACCTTGTATATATCTTGGCCTCGCGCACTTGATCCAATAAAACTGGAATGAGAGGCAGTGGATACCTATTGCGAACGGTGTTCTTGTTCAGCATGCGGTAGTCACAACACGCTCTCAACTCCCCATTGGCCTTAGATATAAAAAACAAAGGAGATGCTGCAGGAGATCTGGAAGGACGAATAAACCCTATCTCCAAGAAGTGATCCAGATAAGCCCTGAGGTATTTGGTCTCAGGCTCAGAGAGAGCATAGACTCTACACACCGGAATGGTGGCTCCTTCCACTAAGTCTATTTGACAGTCATATGGCCTGTGGGGTGGTAGCGACTCTGCCTGCGTCTTGCTGAACACCTCGGCAAAACAAGAATATTCAGGAGGAAGGCATACCTCTTTCTCCGCTGCCGTGGCTGCTACGAACGGGCAAGCCAAGACGGACGCCCCCAACCCCCATCCTGGAACCAAATGCTCCTGACACTCCTCCGATAAGAACAGGACCTGTCTCTTTCTCCAGTCTATGGTCGGGTTGTGTACCCGAAACCAGGGCATTCCTAGAATCACCTCATACTGAGGAGCTTCTATGATGTTTAATGCCACTGATTCTATGTGTCTTCCTTCTCCTACTCTGGTAATCAACCTGAGTTGTTCGGTTTGTTCGATGAGGAGACCGGAGGTGAGTGGTTTTCCATCTACCGCCAGCACTTCCTCTGGAATATTGCGAGACACCTTCCTGAGGTCCAGTTGAGCTACCAACCCCCTGTGTATAAAGTTTCCTGTAGCTCCAGAATCCAACATGGCCTTAATCTGATGAGACTGGTGGTCGTTCTCTAACCACATAACCATCTCTATATGTTTTTCTGTGTCACCCTGATGGGTAGTGGCAAGCGAAGGGATCCTCCAAAGCTGCTCTCCTGTCGCCTCCGTTTTTTCTTGCGATCCTTCATGCGGATCCGGACTCTGGACTGTGGCTATTGTCTTTCTATTCCGGTTATTCCCCCCCAGACGCTTGGGTCGAGAGGGACATTCCCGGACATAATGCCCCTTCTTACCGCAATACATGCAAAGCCCCTGAGTTCTTCTGCTCTCCCTTTCCACTCTGGATAGTGGAGCCCGAATGGCTCCCACCTCCATGGGCTCTGATACCACCGTGTTGCTGGTGGCTTCATTTCTGGGCCTATCACCTCTAAACCTCTCACCACCTCTATCTGCTAGGCGTCCATCCAACCGCAAGGCTAAACTGACCAAATCGTTGCACGTCTGAGGTTGAGGATCTATTCTGGCTATGACATCTTTAAGCTCGTCACATAACCCTTGGTAGAAAAGTGACATCCTCTTTTCTTCGGGCCAGGCTGCTTCCGCCACCAACCTATTGAAGGTGGTCAGATACGTCACTAATTCAGTCTTTCCTTGCTTTAAGGTCAAAAGCTCTTTGTCTGCGCTGAATGACGTAGTGCGTCGGTCAAATACCCCCTCCAGGGCTGCTCTAAACTCGTCCCAATCATACAACACATGGTCATTATGTCGTACTAGCGGAACCGCCCAATTTGCTGCGTCGCCCGCCAAATAAGAAATGGCGAATGCCACTCTGGAGTGGTTAGTCGGGAACGAGGACGGCCTACAAGAAAAATGCATCAGGATTTGAGTCAAAAATACCTGTATCTTATGGGGATCCCCAGTGTACCTTTCGGGATTTGCTAACGGAATGGGTGGGGGCACAGTGACCTGAATGGGATTAGGGCCAGTGCTAGCTTCAAAAGGGTTTCGTGACAACCGGTCTACTTTCTCCCGTAAGGCCGCTGTTTCCGTCCTAGACGCCACCAATTCCTGTTGAACAGCCGCTAGTGCTTGTAAAACATCATCCATACTAGTTCCCTAATGTACCCCAAACCAGAACCGGGAGGAGATTTAATACTTGGGTGCGTAATTCTGTCAAGATTCCGTTCCCCAGATCAACTCTCCTCAGGATTCTGGCGATGCAATAAGGGTTCCACCTCTCGACACCCCCAACTCCTGCACTAAAGGCACGGAAGGTTAGGGTGATCAAGCGAGGGAAGGGAAGGAAGGGAACAGCAGGGAGTAGAACCTGGAAAGCAATAAAAACATATACATACAAAGATTAGCAAAACAAAGTCATATCGACTACTCTCGTAAATTCTCACTAATGGCACTACTCGTGCATTTTCTTGCTACAAACAAACTCCCCTCCAGGAAGAAGCCTCCTTTGCCTCCTTAATAAAGTAATCACTCACACCTGTATGTTCTTTCCGATATACATAGACATACAACCACGCACACACCCCTCTTCCTCACACTCATTTATTCATGGCAAGGCTATAATGAAGGGAAAGACCAGAGCCCCTTATTATGTGTGTACTGGTAGAAACAGAGCTGCCTGAAAGAACTTTAGGAAAAAACGGGTTGCTGTGTTCATTGGCCTCACACAGCGTATCATGCAACGGTTCAGAGACACCCTAATTCCTTGACTTATAGATTCCACCCTAAGTCTTTTGAACACGGTTACGTCACCGCGAGCGGAATGCACTTCCCCAATGTACTAAAGAAAACGTAGCCCACACTCCTCCTGGAGTAATGTCTCGGACCAGGCTTGGAAGTATGTACTGTTCAACTACACCCCATGGGACCAGCGGGCCACCGGGATACTCCAGACATAACAAAGAAAATTACGAGACGCTCCCCGCCTCAAGCCAGGACCACACTTATCTGTTAGGTCCCCTCGGGATTCTCCTGGAACTCTAGAGCCCTGCCGTCTTCCGACACAGGAACGGGGTCCAAACCCAGGACGTGCTCCTTAAAAGCGGCAGAGACTGGAACCAGCTTAGTCTCTCTAAGCCACGAAGAAACACCGACGAACTCTCCTCTCCTCCGATCTCCGGAACGAACTCTCACGCCGGAATTACGCACAACGATCCGTGCGAACGTCGCTCCTTATGACAGCGCGACTCCTCCCCTTTTTAGTCCCTGAGCATTCTGGGGCTTGTAGTCCATGCAGGCGCGCGCTACCCGATCCTTACAGGACCTACCAAAAACCTTTTACATCCACCCAGTATTCCATATCTTTCTGTTGAAGCCCTGCCATCCAAATCTTCATTAGAAGCAAGCTCCAGTTACAATTGAGATAGAGGGCGAGTTGGAATATGAAGTTGAAAAGATCCTAGATTCCAAGATAATGCGCAGGCATTTGTATTACTTAGTAGGCTGGTAAGGCTTTGGACCTGAAGAACGGTCTTGAGAACCCGTCCACAACCTGCATGCACCCAAATTAATACTACAGTTTCATCGCTAACACCCAAAAAAAGCAGCCCTGCTGAATCCAGCCAGACAACTGCCGAGACCACAGTCATTAAGGGGGGAACGGTCATGAGCGTGTACACAGACTCTTGCACAACACACACTGCGTGTTGTAATACGCAGTCCTCTTCAAATGCTGTACGAGTGTGGCGACAGTCAAACATCATTGAATCCCCGTGGAGAGCACATTAGGGAATGTTAGGTTCCCAGTTGGTACTTGGAACCCAGTGTTCAATCTCAAAGTGTCAGGACAGTGGGCAAGCACCAGTTATGCATCTTGAGTACTGTGGACATAATGTCAGCTTGTGACTGTGCACAAGTTGTGCGTATTGAGTATTATGCGCATGACATACAGTACGCATAAGAGCCAGGAGAGGAAGCTGCACATGTGCTGTCCCCTTGCTCCACGTACGAGTGAGGAGCATGAGATCGCCAGTTCTCAGTGGTCATTTTGAGAGCACTGCTATAAAAGCCACGTCCTGACCGTGCCCAATTGCTAGGCAATCAGGACTCCTCGGTGAAGCAAGCAGTTATCTGATTTCGATTCGAATTGTGCTGCATCTATCTTAGTGCTGCTGCAGTCACAGGTCGCAGACACCCTAGAAAGAAGAAAAGGCAGATGTAAGTTGCGTGCTGCTGCATGTGTTCCTGATTTATCAACTACACTTAACAGCGCTGCTGCAGTGAAAGGAGTAACTTTGCAAAAGGCCTCACAAGACAATGAGAGTCAGACACATAGGTGCTGGTTCTCTAAGATGGCGCTAGAACTACCTGAAGACTACTCTGCCCTGCATGGTTGTAGCCCATTCTTAACTTTAGAGGGTGTGGTCTGGAAAATTATGTGCATCGCTAAAACTGGGCCAAGATTTCAGGTTAGTGCATCTGAACAGTGCTAGATCTGACACTCGGAGTGGTTTGGGCGCTGTCATCACTTACCTTCTGACACAGAAGAAATTCTGAGAAAAAGTATTTGGTAAGGTAAAGTTCGGCAGGGCAAGGCTGCAGGAGGATTCCGAGGAGGGAGCGTTGTTGGATGGCCTGGAGTCGAAGCTGTGGTAAAGATTTCTACATTCAGTCTTAATCTCTGAAATGGAAGTCTAAAATGTCCAGCGGGGCCAGGTACCCCTTTGGCGAAATACCGCTGAACAGGATTTGGTGCTGCGGAGAAGAATGTAGCTGTAGAAGGTGCGATGTACCTCGGGCAGATAGGCGAGCATGTTCTGGTCTCCTGATTCTCACAGCAGATTTGGACAAAAACTAGAAAGTCCTCAGTTTTGGGATTTGGCCATCTGAGCAACTCTAGTGCATCCAAGGATCCAGGACTGGTGGGCACCTCTTAAGGCTTCAGGACTCCCTCAGACTAGGCCCAGGTGCAGGTTCAAGATGGTGGAAGCCTTTTGTGTACTGGTGTCTCTGAACAGGCGGCCAGCAAACTAGCCCTTGGAGTCACTCTGATAGTCCTGAGTTCAGGTGAAGATACAGAGATCAACAGCAGGGCTGGCCTCTGAATGTTCAAGGCAAACTCCAGGCAGCAAAGCTGTCCTTCCAGGTAAAGCAAAGCGGTCTTCCAGAGTGCACATTAGGTCACAGCAGCAGGCAGTCCTCTGAGAGTCCTTCTGCCGGTCTAGGAGTGAACTGAAGAGTGGGTCCTAATTTTATACCTGGTGCCCTTCTTCTGGAATGTGGGAGAAACTTCTAGAAATGTTCTTTGAAGTGCATGGAATTTCCAGACTTCCCTGCTCTGGCTCCAGTGATAATGTGAGGCTGTTAGGCTGTTTGTGTGAAGGCAGAGCACACCCTAGTCTGTGCTCAGCTCTGCCCGATCCTGTCAGCAGATGGCTCATGCAGGCACATCTAATCCCTCTATTGTGTGACTGTCTCGAAGGTGTTCACAAAGTCTGTCAGCTACACCCAGTTATGTGACTCTAGACAGGCTGCAGGTGCAAAGGACGATGGACAGAAAAATGCCAACTTTGTAAAAGTGATATTTTCAAAATTGTGATGAAAAATCACACTTTTCCATTAGAGAGGGTCTATCACCACAATATCCCTTAACAAGTTTTGTACCCATACCAAGAGCCCTCCTAATGGACTGCCAGGAGGGCCAGCTTCTGAAGGTTCAGCTTCAATACTAAACCAGAACGATAAATAGGCAAGGTCCTATATCTCCTGGAAAATGCATATGTGATATCTTTCTACAAAATAACCCCATGAAGGATCACAGAGCTTTATCTGGAACCCTCTACATTCCAGGATTATTTGCAACTCCTCAGTGGATTCCCTAAACCATTTGTCCCTTTATTACTGTCTGAGTATACCTCAATAAAGCTGGAAATATGATCAGCTGGTTATGTCGCTTCCAGCCCTACTTGCTGTATAACATTTGGGCTTAAGGAGGTCTGGTAACTCATCAACTAGATTTATACTATAGATCCTCTTAGCAAAAAGATGATTATTTTCTCTTTATCAATCTCTATCATTTAACGCTGTCCCTGGGCGGGTAGCAAATTTTTTTCTGCATTTCATCAACACTGCTACAGTGGGGGTGATTTCTCACATGTATCCGTGGAGACTCTGGTTTATTTCTATAGGGTGGGTTTGGTTTAAATTAACTTTCTGACCGTTGCAATGTACTTAAATCTAAGCCAACTAGTCATGCTACTAGATAACTACTCCTTAATTTCAATGCAATAAAATCATAAGCCTTGTATGATCATGTGTAGCAGGTTGCAAGAATAACATTAGTGTGAATTACAGAATAACGGTGTTGCTTGTGTCTTATCCAATCCAGAACTTTGTTTTTTAGTGAAATATCATCCTCTCTGGTGTTTTGTGCTAATTTGGTGACTTTGGTCATATATACATCCATAGTACCACTTGATAACCCACCAGCAAGACAAAGGTTCTCCCTTCCTGTGTCCCTATATTTTATTTCTCTTTGGTGGACTCAAGTTTTGCATTCTAGAACGTGCTACCTTTAACATTATTCCTTCTCTTACAGCAGCAGTTGGCTTGCTTGGCTATCTTTTAAAAGTGGGGATCTTTTTTATATAACATCAGAACAATTAGTAGTAGAGGTTGACATCTCACTATTCTGTTGACTCTATTCCATCCTGTTTACCTGATAAGGTCTGATTTCCCACTCCCTGTGTGTTTGCTAACAATTTTACATCCCCCTGTTATAAGGGCACTGATCTGTTTTTCCAGATAGATCCAGAACAATACCTTTTAATTGTTTCATTTCGTCCCTTAACAGTTGCAAAACACACATCTGGGGATCCTTAGCGACGGAAGGGGAGGAACATAGGGCCTCAGACTTTTCCCATATGAACACCCTGTATAAAGGCTTCAAGAGGGGTACATCTATTTTAACATGTTACATTACTCTTACTTTGCCTGTCCTCTGGATGTCATTCTATGTGGACTTGGATAGCTGTTTTAGTTGCGTTTAGTTTATTTAAATGTAGACTGTGGGCATCCTATATCCTGCTTTTTACCAGCAGCATTATTCTGAGAACAGTCATCTTGTTATATATATATATATTTTTTTTTTTTTATGAGTGCGGGCAGTCTTCCTCATGTTTTTTGTTTATTGTTTTTTTTCCCTTCATTCAAAATGGTTTCTACCTCTTTTATGAGTCCATCTTCCTCTTCAAGTGTGCAGTTCTTTGCTGCATGACTGATTTGTTTCCTATTAATTTCACCTTCATGGGGACTTTGCTTTTCTTTAACCCATCACAAATATAACTAACAAGATGGCGCCATCCTACTCCTTCTTCCAAAACTACTCTTAACAGCAGCGAATGAGATAAATCAATCAACCAAAATATATTACAAAAAATAAAATATACCAGTGATATCACATTTTCAATAAATCGTATGTTAAAAACATGCAAAGTTAGCACTTTGTGATTGTTCAGATTAAAAAGCAAAAATATTTTAAAATAACTCTTGAGCCTTGCTTTCACAGTCCAAATACTATTCACTGCCAAGCTTAAATAAATAAAAAAAAAAGATATTCTATGTGCAGGGCAAAATGGAGTGTCTCTGCCCTGCCTCTTCCTGTCGCTAAGAGGCACGATCTGGCCCACCTTGGTTTGGGCTCGACTTGCCCACATCTTCTGTAGCGGGTATCTAAGAAGGCTTTATAGCTCTGGACAGGCAGGTGACTTTTGGAGCGTGTAGTTCTCTCGGGCCCCGTTCAGGAGATAAGAAAATTACCAAGACATCTCACACAGCGGCAATCTAAGCGCGTTTTATAGCACTGGCCGGGGAGGTGCTGCTGCTCGCCTGTTGACTCCTGGGGCGTGTAGGTCTCCCGGGCCCCTTTCAGGCGGTAAGAAAATATCATGTATCAGTCTGCATGTCAGATTGTTGTGCTGAGGAAGATATTTGCGAACTCTTGGAAAATATCTTAATTTTTCTTTCTACAACACTAACCATTATTTCTATGTCAAAACGAACCGCCTCATTTTGTTCATTTCTAAATGAAATGTTTTACGGCTTTGATTTAATCAAGTTAACATCAGGTATTCCACACTTTCTCCATAAATAAGAAGCTGTTTATTAGAAAACTGTAGGAAGCAGCAGTTGATTTGCCTGCCCTCCAACTGGGGAATCAACCGCCAGACAACTGCTGAAGCTGTTAAAATAACATATTTTACTCAGAATATCAGACTTTATTCTCATATAGCTGAGGAAGATAGTGTGAATTTACAGAAAATATGCTCTCATTTTAGCAATAGGGGCACCTTCCATAACCTCATCGGTCAATCGTGAAAGAAAACCGTTTGCTCTCAAGAATGATTCAGTAAATTCCAACAGAGGATCAACATTTTTCTCAGGGTAAAACCACCTTAGAATACACTACAATTTCTTAAATCTATTATCCCACTTTATATATGCTCTTTTTTGTCACCCTCAAAAACGAGCTTTCACTATAAATGCATTGCAATGGGGAGCATGTCCCAAACTCCTATAATGGTTGCCACATGTTGTCCATGTTAATGTCAGACAATCAGGAAAGGTCCGCATGTGTTCTCCTTTCCCTCTTACATTGGTTTTAAATTAATTTTCAGGACACATGGGCCATGTCCATGAGTCCTGTAATGGCTGCCATAACATATTGACTATTAAAGTGGCCAATTCAAGCATAATTAGACGCCTCCTGCTCAGATATCATTATAATTGAACACCTTCATGACTACCCAACCACTTATTTAAATGCAAATTTCTTGAAAACAATTGAACTAATTTACACCATGTAATAAAAATCATGTTTTCTGAGTAAAGTTCAAACTTTTTCCCACATTGGGTGTAATTCCGTTGAGCCGTTTTTAGGTTGGGCCTGCAGACCTGTACATGCAATGTCGCTTGATGACCTATTGTGTCTTTAAGAATAAATAAATAAATGAATGTAAAAAGGGGCTGTTAGCTCGCCCTTTACTTACCATTCATTTGCATCATTATCACTCTTCTTTGCTGCCTTATAATTTTGCAGCACGCGCGAGGCTTCACTTTTTGCATCAATTTGTTTTCTTGTGTAGAGCATGGACCAAGTACACATTGATTTAACTTTCAATTAGTGTCCATCCCCTGCTTGCAGTACTATTTCTTCCTCCTTTTGCCATTTTTATGTAGCATGACCACAAGCCCACCAGAAGTACTGGACCGCCTTTCATGAACACTAGTAATATTACTGAAGTTCATATTATTATTTTTTAGGCTGTTTTTAAGGCATGGGAGATTAAGAGATGTGCTCAGGATCACAGGATGTTGAGCCGACACCGAAACTTGAACCTGGTTCTTTTGTTCCTTTGCGATGGTCAGTGTTTTGTGGGAGGAAAAGAACAATGTTCGAGCTTTTACTCTCTTATTAGGGCTGCAAAGTCTCCCCACTTTTACAGAAGGTTTCTGAAGGTCCTTGTCCACAAGTCAAGCTATTTGATGCTACTGTCTTCTCTCTCACATATAAACTGTAGCTACGCCTCTACTTTTTTGTCTGCATTACTTACTCGTGCTCTTGTATTTTTGAGTAGTTTTGAGTCAGGGGGGCTTTCAGTGCATTGCAGCGTTCAACACCTAAGGACCATTAAGAGGGTAAGTGGATGACAAAATGACGTCTTGTTACTATGACACATCAGAGACTAGAGAACCTACAGCCATATAAAAATTACTACTAGTGGCCCTTTTCTTGTAAATCAAAGGACCATACACTGTTGTATTTGTAGCTACTACTTTTAATGGAAGGCCTCCTTGTTTCTCAGGCCAGTGTTTCTACTTTCCCAATTATTGCCCCTCTGACAACAGAGACATCTGAGGCCTGAATGTTTCTCACTTTTATGACCTCAATAAAGTACAACAGAAGGCTTAATGTAGCATGCAGCTGGTGAAAAAAGGGCTCATAAAAGAACAATAACACTTGTACATCTGAAGGAGATGCAAGTGCTGGCAATAAGCATTGTACTCTGGTGCCATTACATTGTAGTGTTGCTCTTGATTTGAAAGGACCATCTGAAAACGCTCTTTCTGGCGATATCTATATATCGCTATAGAGCAGCATTTTTTAGGTTTTGTTTGCGAAATCTCTTGCAATTACAAACAAAATCTTGAAAGGGGCTTGTATCCCACCCATTACTTACCATTCATAGGCTTCGCGGTCACTCCCATTTTCTGGCTTCTCACTGGTCAGAAGCCTGACGGTCAGGTCGTCAGGGTTCACTTCCTCTTTCCTCGGCTGTTCCTTGGAGTTTGGACCAAATACTGTTTCTGGCTGGTGGCTAGTGTCCTTCCAATGGCCGTTCGCTTCCAAGGTACTATTTTTTTTTTTTTTTTTTTTTTTACTTTCTTCACTGCACTCCATATGAGTGCATATGTTTGAACTCCGTCTCCTATTATTTAATTTTTTTTGCACTTTAATATAGCGCGAACTGGACCTGAAAGTATCACAGCCAGTTGCATTACACACGGACACATTAATTATTAGACACAGAGAGATTTGCCCAGCATCACAGGATGTTGAGCCTCTCGCTGAGACATGAACCCTGTTCCCCAGCTCCAAAGACGACTGCTCTAGTCATTACTGGAACATCCTTTTGTCTCCCCAAAAGTGTATGTCTTTGAACTCAGTCTCCTTTTTTTTCTACTTTAATATAACGCGAACTCGACCCGAAGATAACCAAGTGCTTTACATGACGAGCCAGTTGCATTACTACACATGAACACATTCATTTTTAGGCACAGAGAGATTAAGTGATTTGCCCAGAATGACAGGATCTTAAGCCTCCCGTTGAGACTCAAAATCTGTTCCCCAGCTTCAAAGACGACCGCTTTAGTAACCCTGGGTGTAGTTTGCGTAGTCGCGCTATGCGAAGTGCACTTTGCACTACGTCGCGCTACACGAACTGTGTAGTGCGGTAGGGAAATGCTGTTCGCAATGATTGCACAGTGCCGGATGTTTGTCCGCACTGTGCAATCATTGCAAACGGCATCATGCACACAGTGCAAGCGGTCGTTTTTTGCCGCTCGAGTAGATCTGTACTCGAGCGGCAGCTTTCTCAATGCGGACTGGTAGTTTCTCATCGCAAGCGGTCGGGAGCATGCGCGATCACTTGCAATGAGAAACCTGACCTCCCCGCGTTGAGAATCTCGCTGGGAGGTTTATTTTCCACGCTCGTGATTGGCAACTTGATGTTGCCGATTGCGAACGAGGGAAAAGTCTCGCCGGGATGTTGATTTTGCTTGCTCGCGGTCGCCAACTTGACGTTAAGGACCGCGAGCGAGCAAAAAATGCCCGCTACGCATTTTTGCACTGTGCTACGTGCGATTCGCGTAGCGTGTAGTTGCGCTCGCTACGCACACTCCGCGAGCGTAGCGTAGTTTTCCGCCCAGGGTTACGCTTTAGCCGTTATGCTGCATACTTTACGTTTGTCCCCGCATTACGTATGAGTGCATGTGTTTGAACTCAGTCTCCTCTTTGTTTTGCACTTTCATATATCGTGAACTCGACCCAAAGGTATCGGAGCGCTTTGCATGATGAGCTAGTTACATTGAGCATTCATTTTTAGGCACGGAGAGATTAATAATTTGCTCAGAATCACAGAATTTTAAGGTTCTCGCTGAAATGCGAAACTGTTCCCCAGCCTCAAAGATGACCGCTACAGCTGTTGCGCCTCATCCTTTACTTTTGCCCCCACACTCCATACAAGTGCATGTGTTTGAACTCAGTCTCCTGTTTTTTTCTTCACTTTAATAACGCAAACTTGGCTTGATGGTATCGGTGCGCTTTACATGATGAGCCAGTTGCAGTGCACACAGACAGATTCATTTTTATGCATGGAGAGATTAAGTGATTTGCCCAGAATCACAGGATCTTGAGCCTCCCGCTGAGACTCAAACTCTGTTCCCTAGCTTCAAAAGCGACGGCTCTAGCCGTTATGCCACATCCCCTCTTATACTCTTGACTGGCCCCTGGTCTGTTGTTGCTCTCTCGCATTCAATAACTCTTCTGTCCACCTCACCTGCTGTCCGTTCTGCTCCCTTCCTCCTCCCTCACACCTTCCTCTGCGTGACTTGTTATGCACGACTTAACGTTAAAAAACAGAAGAGCGTTAGAACACGCTAGCTGCTTCATGGTGTTTTTGTTTTATTTTTTTATTTTAAACTTTGAAGCCATGTTGTACAATAGCTTCCGCTGCTGTACATGTCTTAAAATAACATTGACAAAACCAATAGATTTTGCAGAGGCGTAACCTATTGGATTAGCCAATGCTTGTTATTTGTAGTTATGTATCACTTTCACTTCAAAATAAAAATACGGGACCTACTGTGCATTAAATTATTTTTTTCTACCCCTGCCCATTACCATAAATGTTTACCAGTCGAAGTAAGGGAGTGTTAAAGAAGCAAACTGGTCATTTGCCATTAGTGTACGGTATGCTTCTTGTCTGATGGTCCACCTTTTTAACATCATTCCTTACAGAGAACTTTCAGACTTTAAAAGTCTTTGGGAACTCAGAAGCATATCTCTGATTTTCAAAGTGTTTGCTAACTCAAATCTCACCAAAATAGAAAGAATCGGCAGACATCTGACTGACTACATGGAAAAAAAACTTAAAGCACGTCGTATTTTATTTTCATGGACATGCACAGATCTTTGCAAAACACATTTTCCACGCATTTTGTATTTGATTATGGCTCTCTCCCTTGTATGATGCGAGATATTTGTATCTCCTTTTCCTTTCAATATTTCTAGCGGGTATTGTATTTGTTACCAAATTATGGATTTCAGCATGAGTGACTGGACCCAAACCATTTTAAAAGGGGAGAAAACCAACACAATGACACATTACAAACACAAGCTCATAGACACACCAAACAGATGCAAGGTACCCTTAGGAAAGGACAAGCAAGTGTTCTGAGCAGGAGTTGTAGTCCACAAAAAAGAATAGGAACTGCGATCCTGAGTAGAATTGTGGCGTGGTCAGTGAACACGAGGGCAGGGTCAAACACGTAGCTAAGAAGAACAAAGTCTGTTGGCCTTTTTATCTTAGCGTAACTAACTTCATATAAGATACAAATTATCTTAAATGAAACTCATACATTTTTAACTGCTCTGTGAGAAATATTGCTTAAGGCAACCATTCACACGCCTATATATGTAACCAGAGGGTTACTGATTAGAATCTTGATTGTTGCACTGGGGAATAATAACGTGTATATTTATAGTGCTATATGATCCTAGCATGTGACAGAAAGCACTGCGAGTATGCAAGTCATTAAAAAAATGTATAACACACTCATTACAACATAGGATGACACAGTTTTATAAATGTACTATACCTACTTATGTAACTATTTTGTTATATGCAGACTGTAACTAGTCCAAACCTTTTTAAGGTCACACCTACACAGCGCCTTCGCTGTGCTGCAAGGTATATTGTTTACTGCTCAGTGGTCTTACAACCGGATCACAGCATACCAATGGATGTTTTCGTTGTCACTCTCATTTGCAATCTTCCACTTGCTAAGGTCGCATAGGCCACCCTTCCTTATTTTGTGTTAGCTTCTTCCTGGACCATCCACCAGAAACGCGTGTTTTTCCTTGGTTTTTTGCAATGCAGTAATATATATATATATATATATATATATCAATGAAAAAACCAAAGGTTTCACACATGTTATAGTTAGCTGGACATTTCACTCGTAAAAAACCATTGAAATTCCCCCGTTATAGTTAGTTCAGCTAACTATAACTCGCGCGCCCGCAATGCACTACTGATGACGTCACATATTACATCACTCATGACATGGTCAGTGACATCACTCATGACATCACTGATGACATCTCAAATGACATCACTGATGACATCATCCAGTGAATGTGTGTTTTTCTGAAAATTAAATATGTTTAATATATGTATATCTCAAGGTCGATGGAAGAATAAATAAGTATATAGGTGTCTAAATTGATTTGTTTTTGAAAAATTGATTGTATTACTGACTGATTAAGTGTATCTTTTTGAATACATGGCTAAGTGAGTAATGTTTAAATGTGTAAATACCTGTATAAGTCTCTCACTTTGTGTATAAGTGTCTGCATGGGTTGGTGAGTAGCTACATGGGTGTTTATATAGGTTATTATTTGGTTTTTTGAGTCTCAGTATGAGTGTCTGAGTGTCTTCATGGTGCGGTGGGGGGTATTACGTAGTGCATAGATGCATGAATGAGTGACTCACTGTTTGTATGTGTTGAAGACAGCATGTGTGCAGGACTGTATGGGTGGATGAGTGTGTGCATGGGTGTGTTAGTGAGTGAATGACTGTCTCAATAGTGTCTTCATAAGTAACTACATATGTTTTAAACTAGTATATGTGACTATTTGTGTTTATAAGTGAGTATATGTGAGAGTGAGAGATTGGAAGAGTTCCTGTATGAATAAGTATGTGTTTCTATAAGTGATTGTTTAAAAGACTAAGTATGTGTAAGTTTCTGTAAAAGTAAGTGTGGTGGTGTGTGTATAACTGTATATGCAAGTAAATGGATGTTTGATTCTTTATTAGCATGAGTGACTATGTGTGAGTAACTCTATGGATGAGTGGCATTGTGTTACAGGATGTTTAGGTGTATGAGTACATATGATGTGTGAGTACATGTATGAGTGACTGTATAGGACTGTTGGTGGATGAGTGTATGTGTATGTGGATCTTAGAATTACTGAATAGGTTGTTGTAACTGGTATTGGTATGTCCATTTTTTTGAAAATTTCAGTCTCTTTTTTTGAATGTTTGTATCAAAGGTTATATTAGGGTGAGAGGAGGTCTACCACTCTGTCACAAGGATGATGTCATCAGTGATGCCATTTGAGATGTCATCAGTGATGTCATGAGTGATGTCACTGACCATGTCATGAGTGATGTAATATGTGACGTCATCAGTAGTGCATTGCGGGCGCGCGAGTTATAGTTAGCTGAACTAACTATAACGGGGGAATTTCAATGGTTTTTTACGAGTGAAATGTCCAGCTAACTATAACATGTGTGAAACCTTTGGTTTTTTTCATTGAATTTCTAAGGTTTTTTAAATGCTAATTCCTAACTATAACGTGAGTGAAACCCATGGTTTTTTCAGTGAATTTGCAAGGTTTTTTAAATGCTAATTTTTTTTTTTTCTTTTTTTTTTACATATTTTTATTTTAATTGTCTATCCTTTTTTAAAGACTATGGTTAAATTTTAAAAATTCTACAATATGTTTTTATTTTACCATTTTTGTAAAATAAACAGGTAAAATTTATTAGTATTACATATTTTTTTTTTTTTCCTTTTTTTTTTTTTTTTTTTTTACCGTGCGCGTACGGTAAGCGCACGTCTTGCTGTAATTAGGTTAGATTTCTACGCTGTTTGCGTTCATTTACGCAATTTGCGTAGACGCACGTCACGCGCGCACAGCGCGTAACGCGTACGCTGCGCGCGCACGTTACGCGGAAGTGAAGGGGCGTGCCTGTTTTGCGCGTGTCTTTTTTACGCGCATGCGTACTTTTGCCGTAAGCGCACCGTAAGCGCACCGTAAGCGTACGGTGGGTCATGTGATCATGAAACAAAACTTTTGATTGGTTGAAACTACTTTCAGTTCTAGAACTCTCCTACACCACACCCATTCCCCTCATTTCTGCTTGTGATCCCTTAGGAGAAGGAGCTGGGTTGTCTTTGTGATACGATGGCAGAACAGCAGAGCCCTTCTGAGAGTGAGGCTAGCAGCACTACCTTGAGGCAGAGAGCGAGGAAACAAAAGACCTCTTTCATATGGGAGTATTTTTCTTTTCCAGAGGGCCAGCAAAAGGTAAATGCACCCTTAGTGACTTGTAAGCTGTGTGGCCGTGTACTTTCAAGAGGGAATCCCGACAGGAAGTATTCCTTCGGGAATCACACCATGTTGAGACACCTTAAGGATGTACACAGAAGGACACATGCTCGACTTACTGAAGGTAACCCTTCAGTAAATCAACCAAGCACATCCACAGCAGCTCAGCCTGGACCATCATCTGCAGTGCCGAGTCCTTCTTCTGCAGGTCAGGTGAGCCCTTCATCTGTGGGGGGAGCATCTCCTTTTTCTTCTCCTCAGGAAATTAACCCTCGGTTTCTGAGGGTTGAAATACGGTGCGCCACTTGTCATGATCTAATTTGTTATAGGGAGACCAGTATTTCCCTAGTGAACAATAAAATAGATCAGCACACTTGTCGTACCGTCTAATATTCCCATTCTTTCTTTCCTCTGTCCCTGCATGAACACAACGGCTCTTTTAAGAGCCAACCTTACCTTTCATCTATTTTTTATATATGTTTTTAAAACTTTTTTTTTTTACCGTACGCGTACGGTACGCGTAATTATTATTTTTTTTTTAAAAAAAAACACTAAAAATCAATTATCACATTACAAGGTCCTTGAGAGACTACAATGAAAAACTGAAAATGTGATTGTGGAGAAGTGGAAAAAAGGGACCATGATATTTTTGACTTACCATACCCACTCAAAAATATTTATTCATTGAAATTTTTTTTTAATTGCTTTAAAAATGGTTCTAGTTTTCGAAAATTTTCTATCTCAATCTGAAAAAAAAGAAAAAAGTATTAATATTTAATAAAACATTTTATAATACAGTACACATATTTACATATTTGTCAAAAAAATGTTTTGCCTTTTTTTTGCTGTTTTCAGAATATATTGCATTTCACTATAAATTGTGAAAGCAATTGCATTCATCATTTAACAGCGGGCAAAAAAAAAATAACAATCTCAAAGATTGTATAAAAAAAGCCCAGAATCTCTTTTAACTTAAACATAACATTATAGAAATGCATAATATTCTAAAAAAATATCAACTAATATCAATACTTATTTCTTTAAAATATCGTCTGACATTTTTGTTTCAGAAGTATAATCACAAAAATATATCTCAAATAACTCCACAATACATCTGGTTCCATTTCCTTTAGGCCAAATAGTAATTTTAAAATTCTTTTTTGATTAAATTTCCAATGTTAATCCAATAAAAATCTAAAGTTTAAATTGTACAGATCTCACCGATTCTCTGTAACATTTTGGTTTCCGAAAGATTTATTAATAATTAAATAAGTCCACAATAGAATTGTTTACCTTTCCGCATGGCCAAATAGTAATTTTAAAAATCTTTTTTGAATAAATTTCCAATGGCAATCCAATAACATTCCAAAATTTAAATTGTGCAGATGTTACCGATTTTGTCTAAATTTTTGGTTTTCCAAAGTTTCATTAAAAATTTAAAAAGTCCACATTACAATTGGTTACCTTTCCATTAGGCCAAATGGTAATTTGTAAAATCATTTTTTTTAAAAATTCCACTGGTAATCCAATAAAATGGTAAAATTGTTTTGTCCAGATGTTGCCAAATCTCTCTAAAATTTAGGTTTCAGGAAGATTAGATAGGAATTTGCTAAATCAAAAGGCAAACGTTGCTTAAAAATCAATTGGGAATCATTACACAGTGTCCAGCCTTTTTCACATTTAAGATAAACTGTGTAATGTCCAGAAGTTACAGTAGGTCCATCATGGAAAATTATTGCAACTGTTACAAAAGTTTTTCCTGAAATTGATAATTGCTGTCCTGTAAACTTCTTTATTAAAGTATCTAATTTTGAACCATCAGCTTTACAGCGTTGCATCATTAAAATTACATACTGTCCGTATTCCTTTAAAATTAACGTTGAAAACATGTCAGATTGACACTCACTGCATTCCATGCTATGATTAGCATCTTTAACTAATTTAGCAAAAGTGACTGTTTTACTTTCTGGCAATGTTAAATAAATAAACCTTTCAGAATCAACATTAGAGCCACATATATTATAACAGTTTTCACAACTATGTTCCCATTTATAAGAGAGACCAAATACATTTTTAATGGGAACCCCTTCTTCTTCCAGTACCTGAAGAAAAAACATCAAGAATTCCTGTGCGTCTTGCTGTACATTTTGAGAAAACTGTGTTCGTCCTGAACATACATCTAAAAGTTTTCTAATTTCAGTGGCACTTTCTATTTGAGTTTTATCATTACTCAGCTTTTGAAAAAGGAGACTCAACTCAGAACAGAATCTTTTTCCCTGATTTACTATTATCTGCTCTTGCACACTTTCCAGATAAAATGCAACATTCAGCACTACATTAGCGTAGCAGTTGACACCAGAGCTATTTTCAAAATGACATCCTACAACCTGTTCTTCATTTTCCTTTTTCTTTTTGCTTGCAATTACATCACTCCTCTTTTTTTTCCTCCTCTCTACATCTTCATTACAGATATTCTCATTTCTCCTTTTACGAGAAACTACAAGTTTCTCCAACACAGGATACTGACCTAAATGAGGAGCATAGCTTCTTCTTAATCTATTATACTCCTTTACACAATTTGCATCAGCACTAACTTTTGAGTCATCAAAGTCTATCATGAATAAACCTGATAATGTTTTCACTCGTGACAAAGCAACATATGCCATACCTTCTTTGAACACAGTTGAACCAATGTTCACAAATGCACAATCTACAGTCAATCCTTGAGACTTGTGAATAGTTACAGCATATGCTAGAGAAAACGGAAACTGCTTCCTACGTACATATAAATCTTTCACAAGCATGAAACGAACTGAACAACGACGAATGTCTTTAACTTCTTCTATCTGATCAAACTTTATTTTTAAACATTCAATTCCATCTTTTTTCTGATAATTAATAAAACCCACAACTCTTCCCATAGCTCCATTAACTAAACCTTTTTCAACATCCAAATTTCTCCTTAAAAATACTCTACAGTTCATGCAAACATATAGATTTTTTTCTAATCCAGCTGTTTTGGAAATGTTCTTCTCTAGTGAATCCAATTTATTTTTCAGTGTGCCTGTTAATGTGACAGTAATTCTTCCATCCTCAATTTTGTCCACTGCTTCCAATTTCCTGATATCTTCCTTTTCCAATTTCAAAAGCTCCTCATTGAATATTGAGCATTCACGTAGAGTTGGCATTAAGCAGATGACACTTTTCTTTTCTGCAATGGTCTTGTATATCTTCTCTGCAACTATTTCTTCCTTTGGAAATAAATTATGTAGCAGCCGACTCTGTAATGCTTTTTTGCCAGCTTCAGTGAGTAGTCCAATTCTGATATCTTTCAGAATACTTCCATATTCTTCATCGTTTGCTTGCCTCATATTAGTAGTAAGTTCCTTGTACTCAAAGAAGGACCAAATATTTGCATTACCGATGCTTCCCAATGACTTCTTTGTGTCTTCATGTGTCACAGTATTAAACACTGGTTGTCCTTTAACTGGAGTAAGTGGCAAAAGATCTCCAAAAACTATGACGTGTTTTCCTCCAAATAACACGTCATAGTCTGTCTTCAGAATTTGCTGCATTCTTAAATGCACAAAGGCAAGCATTAAGTTTGATACCATGCTCACCTCATCAATAATGAGAACTTGCATCTTCTTCAATACTCTTGAAACTTCCAAGCATGCTTCTCCAGTTAGCTTGTTGTATTCTATTTTGTTCTCATGCTCCACTGGTAACATTAGCAAACGATGTAAAGTGATTCCTTTTATGTTATATGCTGCTAACCCAGTTGGAGCAGTAACCACACAAGACAAAGTAGAATCCGTTTTTTGCTGTAGGTAGCTTCTGATGACTTTTATAAGGAAACTTTTTCCAGTTCCAGCTTGTCCGCTTACATACATCCTGATTGGATGAAATGATGTGCATGAGCACTCTTTTTTTTCATGTAGAAATCCGTGATCAATTTTGTTTCTGATCTCTTCATAAATTTGTTGCTGCTCTTCGTTCAGTTGTCTTTCCAAATTTTGTAAGTCTATAAATTCTTCTTGAGCTTGATTCATAGCTGTTTCCACTTCATTCATGGCTATTGATGCTTCATTTTCAACGATTGGTTGTCCTAGGGCACGGGTACTCATAGTACGGCCCGCGGGCCGCCTGAGGCCCGGCAAGCCTCCCTTGGCGGCCCGCGGACCTTAATGACATCGTACCCGTGGTTAAAAAAACATTAAAATGAGTGTTCCTAAACACTGTCCGGTTGCACCAGCGCAACTCTGTCTCTGCTCTGTGGGGGCCGGGCGTTCCAGGGATAGTCCGAGTGGAGCTGCGGGGCCTCAGAAGAGGTGAAAAACAACAATTGATATGCAAATGGTCTTTTAAAGACCTGTGAAGTGCTCGGGTGCGGCTGTTGGTGTGCCCTGGAAGCTGCGTCAGCCGGTTGGCACACACGCAGTGTGAGATGACAGAGGATGACAAAGGGAGGTAGAGGGAGGGAGACAGAGGGAGGGAGAGAGGGAAAAGGAGGGAGGTAGAGGGAGGGAGACGGAGGGAGAGGGAGGGAGGGAAAAGGAGGAAGGAACAGGGAGACAGAGGGAGGGAGCCAAAAGGGGTTGAGACGGAGGGAGAGGGAGACAGAGGGAGGGAGCCAAAAGGGGTTGAGACGGAGGGAGAGGGAGACAGAGGGAGGGAGCCAAAGGAAGGGAGACAGAGGGAGGGAGACAGAGGGAGAGAGGGTGACAGAGGGAGGGAAAGGGAGGGAGAGAGAGAGAGAGAGGGTGACAGGGAGGGAAAGGGAGGGGGAGGGAGAGAGAGAGGGTGACGGGGAGGGAAAGGGAGGGGGAGGGAGAGAGGGTGACAGAGGGAGGGAAAGGGAGGGGGAGGGAGAGAGAGAGAGAGGGTGACAGGGAGGGAAAGGGAGGGGGGGAGAGAGGGTGACAGAGGGAGGGAAAGGGAGGGGGAGAGAGAGAGAGGGTGACAGAGGGAGGGCAAGGGAGTAGGAAGAGAGAGAGAGAGAGGGAAAGGGAGGGGGAGGGAAAGGGAGGGAGAGAGAGAGAGGGTGACCGAGGGAGGGAAAGGGAGGGGGAGGGAGAGGGTGACAGAGGGAGGGAAAGGGAGGGGGAGGGAGAGAGAGAGAGAGAGGGTGACAGGGAGGGAAAGGGAGGGGGAGGGGGAGAGGGTGACAGAGGGAGGGAAAGGGAGGGGGAGGGAGAGAGAGAGGGTGACAGAGGGAGGGAAAGGGAGAAGGAGGGAGAGAGAGAGAGGGTGACAAAGGGAGGGAAAGGGAGGGAGAGGGAGAGAGAGGGTGACAGAGGGAGGAAGGGGGGAGAGAGAGGGAGGGAAAGAGAGAGAGAGAGGGAGGGAAAGAGAGAGAGCGAGTGTATATGTGTGTGTATATATATATATATCGGGTCTGGAGGCTCAGTGGATGTAGGCGTCCGCTGCAGGGACCTGTGTTCAACCTCGTGGTCACAGTTTTTTTGTGGCTTTAGCCCCGCCCCCTCCCCCACTGACCCCGCCCCCACCAGTGCGGCCCTCGGCCACAAACCACACTGTAAATTTGGCCCCCGAGAGAAAGTTTGTGAGTACCCATGTCCTAGGGGATCTTGACTGAGTGTTCCTGAACTTTGGCTGTCCTGAGAACTGTCTCTAGCTATTTCTGCTGCAATTGTAGTTTCCTGTTCAATTTCTTCATTTAACATTTGCAGATAAGTTGAGAATGTACTGCATTGTATGCTGTCTTTGCAAGCATTAAAAGAATCTTCATAGCTTTGAAATTCTCCCAGTAGTTCATCCTCTGTACGCCATGGTTTAAACGGCTGTAAAAGAGCCAAGTAGTAAAATTCCTTTTTGTCAGTAGTGTCGCAACTCAGCTTCCTGTGATTTATCAAACTTCCTTTTGTTTGCTTCACCAAACATCCTTCCTCACCAATGACTTTATATTTTCCATTGTTTTTTTTTTTTTTTTTTTTTTTTATGAAAAGATTTTATTGTGCATAAAAAGGGTTACACACACGGGCCTACAACCACCAGGGCCGGCCGCTAGTAGTCGAAGTGTTCCAGCATATCAGAAAACAATGACTGGCCCACAGGGGCTCCGCACTATCACAGTAGATCAGACTGCACATAAAGGAAATCAGCATACACACTTTTAATATAAATAACAACAAAAAGGAAAAATACAAAAATACAACAAACAAGGCGAAACGACTTATGAAGGGCGGCGAACACCAGCCGGGGGAGTCAACACCCAACCACCCGAGGGCGGTCAATAAAAGAAGACCTGAGAGGGAGGGGGGGGCCACGAGAGAACCAAATCTGTACTCCAAAGTAAGAGATGCACAAGGAACCCTCAAGGATCAGGGGGACGAGGCAACCCCGGACGTATCCACCAGAGGGGGAGCACAGATAGACCCACGATACGCGTTCCACTGCCCCCAAATTTTAACCCAAGCCCCCGGTTTACCACGGGCCACATACACCGTTTTCTCCCTGAACATGCACCAGTCCATGTTTTCCTTCCAGACGGACACGGTGGGAGGCCGCTGGGAACCCCAAAGCTGCGCAATATCTCTCTTTGCAATCATGTTCCCCAAGGCCGCCCACCGAGCCTGAGCCGCATTGCAGTCATTGGGCTCCCATACATTCAGCACACAATGACGCACCTCCGGCAGCAGAGCGACCCCGGTGACTCGTCTCATAATATCATGCACCCGGCGCCAGTATTCCGCCACCTCGCGGCATTCCCATAGGATATGGAGAAAGGTAGCACTGAGCCCGCAGCCACGCTTACAGAGTCCGTCGTCTGAAAACCCCATCGAGACCAGGCGGGGGCCCGTCACATATACACGATGGAGAATCTTAAGCTGGACCAGGCGGAGACGGGCCGGGATGGCCACCTCCTTAGGGGATGACAGCGCAGTCTGCCAGTCCTCATCGTCCAGCTCCACCCCATCTCCCGTCCATGCCTCCCGAAGACGCACCAAGAGGTCAGCCCGATTGTTTATCAGTTTTTTGTAAATCAGGGAGATAGTACTGTCGGGAACGTGACCATCGAGTATGCGGTCCTCGAGAGGCGAAGAAGAAGGGACCGTGGTCCCCTCCCCAAAGACCGAAAGCAGGGCGTGCCGAACCTGTGCATAACGGAAGAACTCTCTGTCACTAAGCTCATACTCGCGCTGAAGCGCCGCAAAGGATTTAACCGCACCTTTAACCCACAGGTCCCCCACTCTGCTGATGCCGATCGTATCCCAGCGCTCGAAGCCTTTCGTTGTCCAGAGGCTTCCCAAGCGGTCTGAGTCGAATAGAGGAGTGGCGCACGTTAAACGCTCACTCCAGCCCATCGCAACGTTAGCCGCCTTCCATACACGGACCGCAATCCTGGTAGGGCCCGTAAGGGCCCTACCAGCAGACCGCGAGTAAAGCGCTCTGTTATAGTTACCGCCGGGGAGCAGGAATTTGTCCATCTCATATGCCGGGTTCGAACCAGGAGCGTACGTAGCATGATTAATGGCAGACAGCTGGGAGGCCCAATAGTACCGTCTAATATCAGGAAGCGCGATGCCCCCGTCATACCAGGAAAGAGTCAGCTTGGCCAAAGCGATACGCGATCGCCCGTCCCAAACCAGTCTCCTCTGCAAACTCTCCACCTCCCTAAAGTAGGCCGCAGGAATGACATCGAAGGAGTTCTGGAGTGCATAAAGGAATCTGGGAAGGGACATCATTTTAAACAGCGCCGCGCGACCAAGCGGAGACAAGGGCAGCTTACACCACCGAGCCGTATCTGCCCTCAAACGCCGGAGTGGAGACAGGAGATTCTGCTCATAGCGGACCGCCGGATCCAACGAAACGTACACCCCCAGGTATTTAAAGCCGGACTGAGATATTTGGAGCGGAAGCCGAGGCGGCAAGAGAGGAAGACCACCAGAGATAGGATACACACAAGATTTGGACCAGTTGATTATCAGACCCGAGTTTTTCCCGAAGGAAGTAAGGACATCAAAGAGAACATTGAGCGACTTCCGCAGTGAGGTGAGATACAAGAGAATATCATCCGCGTACAATGAAACCCGATCCTCGAAGCCCGGGGCCCACCGGAGCCCTCTAATCGAGGGCTCCCAACGGAGCCAGGCAGCGAGCGGCTCCAGGGCGAGAGCAAAGAGCAGCGGGGACAACGGGCACCCCTGCCTAGTTCCCCTCCCGAGAGCGAAAGGCCGAGAAACCCGCCCATTGACAACCACCTGAGCCATTGGTCCAGCATAAAGGAGCTTCACACAGCCAAGGAACCCCTCCCCAAAACCAAACTTCGCCAAGACGGCCCAAAGAAATGGCCATTCAATGGTATCAAAGGCCATCGTGGCGTCTAGGGAAACTAATATGGCCGGTTCAGCGAAGTGCTCAACCCTAGCGAGGACGCCGTGCAAACGCCGTAAGTTGAGAGCGGTATTACGATGTGGGATGAAGCCACATTGATCCGGATGTATCAAGTCACATATAACGCTCAGCAAGCGATTGGCGAGGACCTTAGCAAGGATTTTGGGTTCGGCATTCAGCAGGGAAATAGGCCTATAGGAGGCACAGCGGTCACGTGGCTTACCCTCCTTGGGAATCACCACTATAGTAGCCAGTCGCTGGTCGTCAGGAAGGGAACCCCTCTCGAGCGATTCCTGAAACATATGACGGAGGAAAGGCGCGATTTTATCCGGGCGCAACTTATATAGTTCAATCGGCAGGCCGTTGGGGCCCATAGCCTTGCCCGAGCGGAGGGAGCGAATCGCAGTAGCTATCTCTTCGACAGACAAAGGGGCATCCATCAGCTCGCGGTCCTCGACGGATAAGCCGGGCAGGGCAATATCCCGAAGCAGAAGACGAGAGTCGTCCTCATCTCTATCAGACACCGGGGAGTACACTGCACGGAGGTGGTCAGCGAAACACTCAACAATCTCACCAGGCTCAGTCACACACACTCCATCCGACACCCGAAGCTCCGGGACCACACGATTCACTCTCTCCTTCTTGTCCAACCAGGCAATCAGCTTACCCGCCTTGTCTCCGGCGTCATACAACCTGCCCTGCTGCTCCCTATACATAGTCTTGGCAGCATCAGTGACGAGAGACTTATATTCAAACTGCTTCAGGCTGAGGGCATGCAGCCCATCCGGGGTGACACCCGCCTCCAAGGCTGCCTCCAGCCCCGATATTTCAGTCTCCAGCGTCACAGCCGCCTCTCTCTTGACCCTCTTGGCCTCCACAATCTGGGACAGGGCATGCCCGCGGAGCACTGCTTTGAAAGCTTCCCACAGGGACACCGAGGACAGCACCGACCCCTCATTCTCAGAAAAATATTGATCAATCGACTTAATCAGGCTATCACGGATCTTGGGGTCTCGCAGGTACCAAGGGTTAATAGGAGCGATCCGCCCAGCGGACCGCGACCCGGTGTCAAAAAGCAACCACAGTGGGGAATGATCAGAAATACCCCTGGCCAGGTGTTTGACCTCTCGAATCCGAGCAGCCTGGGCCGCGGGCATGAGGAAATAATCCAGTCTGGAGAGACTCCCATGGGCCCCAGAGTGAAAGGTGTACTGACACTGTGTCGGATGCATTAACCTCCAACAGTCCACCAGACCGAAGGTCTCCAGGAGCCCGCCCAGCCACGCCTGGGCAGCAGGGAGGGCCCTGGGCGGATGACGGTCCAGGTCACCCGAGACAACCGAATTGAAGTCCCCACCCATAAGCAAAAGACTGTCAGGAAGCCCAAGCAACATACGACCCAAGTCTGAGAAGGTGGAGTTCTGGAGGCCCGGGGGAACATAGACCGAGATCAAGGAAAGGGACTGCCCCTCCCACCTCCCAGTCAGAGCCACATAGCGCCCTCTATCGTCTGGGACCACCCTGGTGATCTCCAACGGAAGTGAAGCTCGCAAGAGAATGCCCACCCCTCTCGAACCAGTGGTGAAACCAGAGTGGGCCACAAGTCGATATCCCCCCTGTTCATAGCCCGACAAACATTGCCAACCAGATGCGTCTCCTGTAAGAACACCACATCAGAAGTCAGACGACGTAGATATTGCAGCACAACACCCCGTTTGATACGGTCCCCCAATCCATTGACGTTCCAAGACATCAATCTCAACCCGTCCCCCCCATCCCATCCAGTAGATCAAGGGCCCCCTAGCAAAGAGCTCAACACCCAAGGATGAACCATAGCCAATACTTCGCCTTGAAAACAAAAAACACAAATGCAAACAACCCCACCCACCCACCAACCCCCCCCCCAACTCCAACACCCCCCACCCTGCACCCCTGCGGTCCAAAAAACCACCCCAACTTGCAGTGTGCCTGTCGCCCTACAAACCCCATTCTACGAAAAGACCCCGGAGGAGGGAAGGGACCCGTCCCCGCCCGCTCCCCACACACAACATAGTGAAACAAAATGCACAAAAGAAGTAGAACCCAGCCGAACAGTACAACCTGGCAGAGTCCGGGACCATAAGTCACTCCAAAGGAGACCCGCCACCCTCGGTACCGGCAGAGGGCCCAGTCCGGTCACCCCGGTCTGGCAGCGAATCCAGCCAGTCACTCACAGTCGCAGGAGAGTCAAAAAAGGTAGTCCGATCTTCATGTTCCACTCGGAGCCTTGCAGGATAAAGCATAGAGTACTTGAGACCGAGGTCCCGGAGACGCCGCTTCACCCCCTGGAAGCCCATCCGCTGTTTCTGGACAAGTTGGGTGAAGTCCGGGAAAAAGTTAATGGACGAGTTCTCATGTCGGACCGGGCCATGGACCCGTGAGGCCTGCAGAATCGCGTCTCGGTCTCTGTAATGGAAAAGTCTCGCAACGATAGGCCTCGGGGGGGCACCCGGTCGCGGCCGGCCACCTGGGACTCGATGGGCCCGCTCCACAGCGAAAAACTTACTCAGGCCAGCGGGAGCAAGATGTTCGAGGATGAGCTCCTCGACCAGGAGATCAACCGGGCGGTTATCGGAGGTCTCCGGAACGCCTATGACGCGGATGTTATTGCGGCGGGCCCGTCCCTCGAAGTCTTCCAGCCGCCGGGCCATCAGATCATTGGCCGACTTGAGATCGCCGAGAGTGGCCTGCAGGTCCGACACGTCCGTACCAAGGGAGGACGTCCGCACATCCAGCGATTGAACCCTCTCGTTGGTCTTAGAGAGATCCGCCCGGATTAGCGTAATGTCAATGGCCACCGTGTCGATTTTACGGGCCAAGGCCTCGTACTGTGTAGCGATGGTCTCTCTGATGCCCTTAATGGCGCCCATGATGTCCTGCAGGGACAGATCCGGAGAAACGGACGGGCCACCACTGGTGTCCTCCGGGGGGACATTGGCCGTCCCGGGGGATCCTTTACCCTGAGTGTAGCGGTCCATGTTGTTCGTCCGGACCGGCCCCCCACGTAGGGATGTTTTGGTCTTACGCCTCTCGGGGTCTCCCTTGCCTCCCATGAGAACCTTGATCGCCGAAGGGGACCACCGAGGAAGCGTCGAGGTGGCACAGGCCAGGCAGACGCGTGTCGCACCACAGGCCGCAATATGGCGGAGCGAAGGGACCACCGTCAATGAGCACACTGGCAGCAGACGAAGCCACCGGCTTCAAGCGAAGGCAAAATGAAAGCCCAGTCGCACCAAGCAAGTCCACAGTCCAGCCCCTCAAAGACCAAAAGTGAAACCGAAAGTGATGTGACGGCCACTGGCACAGCTCCGCTGCCGTTGTTGTTCAACTACGCCCCGGCTCCACAGATCACCCTCGCATCGGGCACAGCCGTCGGGTGGGCCTCAAAAGTTCAAACCACCATAACTCCGGATTGCCAGGTCCGATTTGATTTCCGAAAGGAGTTTAGTGTTCAGCCAGCATTCGTCTCCCAGATTCCATCAACCAAGCCAGGATAGATTCAGGATAAATTCCGAGGAGCAGCGAGGGTCCGGGGAGCCCTGTGCTCACGCGACCATCTTGGATGCGCGCTAGGCTCCTCCCCCCATATTTTCCATTGTTGATGTCTTCTGTGGCTTTCCGTGAATAAATGTAGTTCTGCAGCACTTCATAGAGACACATGTTCTCCAGATGATGACTTCTCTTGGGATAATATGTGTCCAACATGTTTGATTTCAAAATATCTGTACTTTCTGGGTCATTCTCGGCCAAATATTCAATTTCTCCAACAGATTTCAGTACCCGATTTCTCATTGCTGCAAGGCCTAAACTTGCCCAAATTATTCTTCTTGATTTCGAGTAGAGACTTGCAGAAGATAACCTATCTGAACATTCGTAGGATCCAATTTCTCGATGCGATAACATCTTCAAACTGAAACTGTACAGCTTCTTACTGACAGTCTTCTCGTGAGAAATCTCTTCCCACATTTCCTTCAATTCTGTTTTTTCTGATTTCGTAATGTAAGACGTTACATATCGAGCAACAGCAATGGAATTGTCAGCTACATACTGTATATCCATGTTAGCATTCCACATGGATAAAATGACTGGGTTGTAGTCATTTATATTTTTTGATTCTTCTTTTCTTTTAAGGTTGTAGGTATTCTTAAGTGATTTTCTTGTGATAGTATGTCTCACAGATGACATAAAACTGTTTACTCTTCCATTTGAAAGAACAGGTCTAGGAAATCCAAATCGACATTTAGTGTAGTATTTATCTTTGCTCTTGTATTTCCGTCGACAGTATTTTCCACACCGATGACTTTGGAAACGTAAAACTTGCTCCTTTAACTTTTTATCTTCTGTGCTTTTTGGTATAGCACATGTTGCATATTCTTGAATGTAAGATAACACTGCTTCATCAGCATCTGTTCCAAACTTTGGGGCATCCTTGATCCACAACAGCATATGAATATGAGGAGCACCTCTTGCCTGGTACTCTTTTCTCCAAAAGAAATCCACTACTTCTCCTAGAGGTGGATTTTTTTTATTGCAGATGAACGACATCATAGCCTCAAATCTATGATTGAAATATCTGCAAACATTAACCGGATCCAATGAGCACAGTTCTCCTGCTGTCTTGTATTCGATGTTTTTAATGTTTGAATTTGCCTCTCGTAGAAAATCCAGTAAATCATCCCAAGCGTACTCAGCACAGCTTAGGGTAACGAACCATGTTGGTGTTCCTAAATTCCGTAACATGCATTTTAATTCACCATGGCGTCGGTACCAATATTCATTTGTCCCACGCTGACAAGCCATCAGATTGATCAGTTGTGTTTCCAAATGATCATCTCGGTGCTGCACTTTCTCCATAAAATCCTTAGCAGACACATTTTGTAAATGTACTCCACTTTTTAAAATGTGATTTACTGCATAAGACAGTGCAGACAAGTCGCTTTCAAATAAAAGATGGAACAAATAAGGAATACTTTGTCAATCTGAGATCTTCAGCATATAGTCTTGTAGTCCGATACTCAGAAGCTGGAATCTGTTCCGGACGTTCATCGTATCGTCCTCCTTTTCCTGTAGGAAACAGCTGGGGAAAACATCGAGCTTCCAAGCTCTCCTCCCATACACTCACGGGAGTTCCTTTTGCTTTCTTCATCTGAAACAGATCAATATTGTCTCCCATAACTTCTTTTGAATGAAGAGGATGTATGCTAAAATGTTCATAAATTTCTTCTTCCTTTGACTTGTCCACTTTTTCAATTTGTCCAGTTGGTGTTTCTGTGTCTTCTTGTAAATCTTCTTCTTCTTCTTCTTCTATATAAATTGATTCATACCATTTGTTATTCCTTTTCAAATACAAATTTGCTCTTTGTACTTTCCGTACATCTACCAGCTCCTGCCAAATCTTCTTATTCTTTGTAGGTACACCATTAACCAGAATAATTAATGGTTCAGTTTCCAAAGTATACGCATCAATAGTTTTTTTTCAAATCCAAGGGCAAATACACCACTCTACCTTTTAAACCTCTCAGTAAATCTGAAGGAGGTAATTTACCAGTTTTGGGCTCCATACGTACTATGGTCTGGAACGGATGAACACATTGAATGAGTATAGACTCATATGTATTTAATTCAGAAAGTTCAGCAGGAATTGCATCCAATTCTAAATTATTATGTACAGCTCTGGTCGGCATTCTATTTTCTTCTAACTTATTATAACAGTATTTACAAATACGCTGAACTTCACCCAATTCAAAACAATTTTCAAGAAATATATATGTGGCAAAATCCTTCCACTTATAATTATCTTCATTTTCACTTTTTCTATAGAGATCAACATACCTGGTTTGTTTTCTATAATGAGTTCTGCGGCAACAAATACAAGTAATATTTGGTCTTTCATTAGAGATTATTGCAAATTTTGTTATGTGATCATTAAATGTCTTACTTACAGAGGGTTCTACATTCTCTTCCACTTCTTCCTCATTTACTGTGTCCTTTTCTGCACTGTTTTGTTCAGGACCAAAGTAACAAAACTGAATTTCATCAACAACCTTCTCTACATCTGATACCGATCCACGGAACAGAGCCCTATTCAATTCATCTAACTTTATTGCTGGACTTTTAGCAAAATACAACCGTCTCACAAACTTTCTCATTTCAGTATGATGAACAGCCAGCATCCTAAAATGATGGAAAACACTATTACACACTTTTCTAGATAGACAAGCCAGAGAATGACCCTGCAAACCAGTATTCTCTCTCACTCTGCATGGATCCAGACTTTGAAGCACCGTAATCTTCTGTTTTACACTTTTTTTTACTATATTCTCTTAGAAACTCACGAAATTTATCAATAGATTCCTGACGCACAGTGCAAATACTACTACAATTCCAAGTGTACACTGGGGCTTTAGGACGTCTCCCCATAGCCTCATCCGCCATCACTTGTACCTCATCTCTTGGAACCATTATCTCCTTCTCCATTATGCAACCATTTTTCACTTCGTAAGCACGACCTCTGGTGTCAACTGCATGCAGCAAACTATTACTTTGAAAATAGCTCTCTTCATTAAAAAAAGGTTCACTACTTGAACTATGCATCCATTTTCCTAAAAACACTTTACAAAAGTTTGTTCTGTTCACTACTCTTTTCCTTTTGCTTTGTGATTTCAGTACATTAACCATTTTATCTAATGTACGCATCCTATTCAAAATTAAAATGAATAGTTTCCTTTTTAATTCTAATGCCTTTGCTGCAATGGCTTCAATTTCTTTTTTTTCTCTTATAAAACTTAGCCTTTTGCTTATATTTCTTCACATCCTTTATCAAATTGGACATAACTCTTCTCTGAAACATTTTTCTACGTATCTCTTTAAACGCTGTTTTTCTGTTTAAGTTTATCTTTTTAGTTGCAGAAGGTATATTTGCATTAACTAAATGCTCAATTTTTTCCTCTCCTTTTCTATTGAAAACATTTTTTCCAGTACAGACATTTTGTACATTTTTCCTTTTTTTGAATATGTTCTTTAAAAAATCTTTTGTTTGCTTACCAGAAGATTTTTTCTGTTTCCCAACATGAGCATGTCCAACTAACTTAGGTCCTCCAGTTGTCTTCAAATATAGGTTTTTTTTGTGGTCTTTCTTTACTCTGGATTTTGTAGGCATCTTAAATTTTGTTCACTGCTCTTCAGCAATACCTGAAAAAAACTAAAAAAAAATTCCTTTATTTTATTTAAATATATTACTACATTTTTTATGTTCTTTAGAAATCTTAAAATACTATAAACCCCTTTCCTATAAATGAAAATCACAATAACACCTTCACAAATTAAATTTCTAAAAATAATTCCTGTGTGCACACAAAGTCATGCTTTGAAATTAGGCAGAAAACTGCTTTTTCAGACCAGCACCATGTGTAACCTGGGTGACTGCCTACACTCCAGCAAGGGCAACCAGCCTTAGTGATGCTGTATGTATTTGCATTACTGACTGAAACCTCAAACCCCACTCGCTTGTGAATACTGTGCATGATTCCACAGGGTAAGCAGCTGGGTGTGTGCTAAGAGTCTGCTTCTGCACCAAAAAATGGCTCCCCCTTTCCATCTAATGCAACTGTGAAATCACCAGAGCAATACGCAATAAATCTCTGCATGTAATTCCTATATGCACACAGAGTCATGTTTTCACATTAGTCACAAAACGAAATTTCTTTGCCATTTTGAAAGCACACTTACTACTCTTTTTTTTGGCAAGTGAAAAACACTTTTACAGACTGACACATTATGAATCCACTTTTCAGATTCTTAAAAAAGCACATGTCCAAACTGCTTTTTCAGACCAGCACCATGTGTAACCTGGGTGACTACCTACACTCCAGCAAGGGCAACCAGCCTTAGTGATGCTGAATGTATTTGCATTACTGACTGAAACCTCAAACCCCACTCGCTTGTGAATACTGTGCATGATTCCACAGGGTAAGCAGCTGGGTGTGTGCTAAGAGTCTGCTTCTGCACCAAAAAATGGCTCCCCCTTTCCATCTAATGCAACTGTGAAATCACCAGAGCAATACGCAATAAATCTCTGCCTGTAATTCCTATATGCACACAGAGTCATGTTTTCACATTAGTCACAAAACGAAATTTCTTTGCCAATTTGAAAGCACACTTACTACTCTTTTTTTTGGCAAGTGATAAACACTTTTACAGTCTGACACATTATGAATCCACTTTTCAGATTCTTAAAAAACACATGTCCAAACTGCTTTTTCAGACCAGCACCATGTGTAACCTGGTTGACTGCCTACACTCCAGCAAGGGCAACCAGCCTTAGTGATGCTGAATGTATTTGCATTACTGACTGAAACCTCAAACCCCACTCGCTTGTGAATACTGTGCATGATTCCACAGGGTAAGCAGCTGGGTGTGTGCTAAGAGTCTGCTTCTGCACCAAAAAATGGCTCCCCCTTTCCATCCAATGCAACTGTGAAATCACCAGAGCAATACGCAATAAATCTCTGCCTGTAATTCCTATATGCACACAGAGTCATGTTTTCACATTAGTCACAAAACGAAATTTCTTTGCCAATTTGAAAGCACACTTACTACTCTTTTTTTTGGCAAGTGATAAACACTTTTACAGACTGACACATTATGAATCCACTTTTCAGATTCTTAAAAAAGCACATGTCCAAACTGCTTTTTCAGACCAGCACCATGTGTAACCTGGTTGACTGCCTACACTCCAGCAAGGGCAACCAGCCTTAGTGATGCTGAATGTATTTGCATTACTGACTGAAACCTCAAACCCCACTCGCTTGTGAATACTGTGCATGATTCCACAGGGTAAGCAGCTGGGTGTGTGCTAAGAGTCTGCTTCTGCACCAAAAAATGGCTGTCCCTTTCCATCTAATGCAACTGTGAAATCACCAGAGCAATACGCAATAAATCTCTGCCTGTAATTCCTATATGCACACAGAGTCATGTTTTCACATTAGTCACAAAACGAAATTTCTTTGCCAATTTGAAAGCACACTTACTACTCTTTTTTTTGGCAAGTGATAAACACTTTTACAGACTGACACATTATGAATCCACTTTTCAGATTCTTAAAAAAGCACATGTCCAAACTGCTTTTTCAGACCAGCACCATGTGTAACCTGGTTGACTGCCTACACTCCAGCAAGGGCAACCAGCCTTAGTGATGCTGAATGTATTTGCATTACTGACTGAAACTTCAAACCCCACTCGCTTGTGAATACTGTGCATGATTCCACAGGGTAAGCAGCTGGGTGTGTGCTAAGAGTCTGCTTCTGCACCAAAAAATGGCTCCCCCTTTCCATCGAATGCAACTGTGAAATCACCAGAGCAATACGCAATAAATCTCTGCCTGTAATTCCTATATGCACACAGAGTCATGTTTTCACATTAGTCACAAAACGAAATTTCTTTGCCAATTTGAAAGCACACTTACTACTCTTTTTTTTTGGCACGTGATAAACACTTTTACAGACTGACACATTATGAATCCACTTTTCAGATTCTTAAATAAGCACATGTCCAAACTGCTTTTTCAGACCAGCACCATGTGTAACCTGGTTGACTGCCTACACTCCAGCAAGGGCAACCAGCCTTAGTGATGCTGAATGTATTTGCATTACTGACTGAAACCTCAAACCCTTAAAGTATTCTTTATTTTTACCAGTACACCTTAATTTATCGTGAAAACATAGTCCATATTATTTTACATGTTCCTCACATTTAAATTTCTCCCAAAACAGAAAATAATAAACACAACTTCAACAAAAGGAATTCCATTTCTATTATTCATTTCTTAATTTACCATATACATCCCCTCTCAAACTCTAAACTCACCTTTAAAATTAGTTAGCTGTGAAAGAAATGTGGCACTCAAACAGCAGATTATCAGAGCCAGGATCTCTGTTCTTTACACCTCTCTCCTCTCAGCAGAACCAGATAATGGCAAACTTTCCCTCTCTTTTTCCACACATATACATGTTAATTTCAAATCTCAGTGCTTCCCCCTTTTTTTCAAATGTATTCACACATTTCTATTGGTTGAAAACCAACCCTTTTCCAAAAGTACCCTTCCCCCAACTTGACTTCTGCCTAGTACCCTTCCCCCAACTTGACTTCTGCCTGCTACCATAGCAACAGCTCATGGAACACTGCTGTGTGGAGTTAGGTCAGAAGTTCACCAAACAATGTTTCAATTCCACAGAGCAAGAGTGCTTGACTTTTCAAACCTAACAGCAAATCCATAGTACTGTTCTTTGGTAACACATTTTTCTGTACCAATACAAAACATGCTTCTATTAATTTACACATACAGCCTAGTTTTTATTCTAGAATGGTATGAAACAGCCAATCAGTTCTTTTTTTTATGAAAAAAATATGTATGCCTCCATTTCCAAACTGTCTTTCTTTTCATATTGCCATTCTACTGAAAGACACCTCCTGAGTGCATCCAGTTCTCCTTTGAAGATGTTCACAGTGTGGATTGTAGGGCACAGCTATGTCTTCTGGAGTGAAAAGTATGCAGAGAAAACAGATATGGTGAGAGACCTTGCTTTGCCAAATGTAGACATTAAATGGATTGGTCAGAGAGGGTTAAAGTGGCACCAATTGATGCCATTGGTGAAATCCTTCATGCACATCCAACACCCTGACCTCATAATAGTGCACTGTGGTGGCAATGACCTAGGCACTTTGACTGGGGTAGGTCTGGAAATGCTTATGAAGGACACCTTTGCACAACTGTTTTCACTTTTCCCTAAAACTGCCTTTGTGTTTTCTGACATATGCCAAAGGCAAAAATGGAACTGGTCCAATCATTTCTGTCCGCAGATTGACAAAGCAAGAAAGCACGTCAACAAATCTGTTTCTGCTTTCCTCCGTGACTATGGTATGGGTTCCATTTACCAAAACAACTTGCGTTACGACATGCAAGACATTTATAGAGGAGATGGTGTGCACTTCAATGATGAAGGGAACAGAGTCTTCCTCTTGAACCTTAGACTCTGCATCGGTACTTACTTGTAGGTACCACTAAAAAATCACTTCATAAACACAATGGCTCTTTTTAGAGCCCCCTAATATCTAAACACTTAAATCTGCATTTCATTTCATTTTTTATTTTTTTTTTCTACCGTACGCGTACGGTAAGCTTACCGTACGCGTACCCCGCGATTTTTTTTTTAAATCAATAAATGTTTTCTTTGTACTTTTCTGTCCTTCTTTGACCCCCTTACAAATGTTAGGGGGTCTGTAACTCTCCTCCCTGCCCCCTTTTCAAGATATCACTCTTTTTTTTTCTGAGTGAAACACACGAAATGGCGGCCGCCGCTTCCTGGTTTCGAATGATTCGAATGTTTACTAAGATCTAAGAGCCAATCAGAATCGCACTCGCGCACGCCACCGTACGCGTACGGTAAGCGTACCGTAAGCGCACCGTAAGCGCACCGTAAGCTGGCTCAGATATATATATTGATTTAAAGGCTATTTTCTCAGAATCTACTGAACAGATTTACACCAAACCTACAAAAGGCACTTCCTTGACCTGAGGACTACCTCTCTGCCAAATTTCAAGTAATTCTGTTCAGCCGTTCGGGCTGTAGCTGTGTCTAAAGGTCCTATGGAAAAATGCATGGGAAAAACGCGTTTTGGGACCCCCCTTTTATCTCAGCCCTCGCTTGACGAATCCCCCCGAGACTTTCAGGGTAGGAGCGGAGCGTAGCGCCCCACCTATTTTGAAAAATTCGCGAGGATTCGTCAGCCGGCGCAAAAGTTATTCCAAATAGAATGTTGCGGATTTCCTATGGAAACGTGGTCCTAACTATAACTACCTACTGGCGACCGCCAGTAGGTAATATATATATATATATATATATATATAATCGCTCCCCTGCACCCTTTAAACAGATCAATGGCGGGTGCTCCTCACACGGTGGTGCCACGTGTATTATATCAAGCTCCAGAACTCTCTCTCCCGTCCGGGAAGAAAGAAGCAGCACTCGCGGGTTTCGTTTATTAGGCCAGTTTATTTCGTGGCGCTTCACAGACGCATTTCGGGTTCTCCCTTCGTCAGTGTTTATAATTCGCGTAGCGCTGCATCATTTTTTGTACAAAAACATTTCCGGGTAATACGAACAGAAGAAGGACCATTCTGGCCATAGAATTTGGGCGCCATCTTGGAGTGTGCAAACAACAGCATTTAAACTATGCATCATGTTTACGATTATGTTAATACACAATAGTGGACAATTCATTGTCACAATTCATATCAAATAATAAATATTACATTATATTGATATTTACATGTTATACATTTCATGATCAATGTCAATGTCTTAGCACCTCATTATGCCTTAATCTCGCCGTGGATCGGCTAATGGCGGTTCCTTCGTACCGAACCACCATGCCCTCCCCAGTGTTCTTCATTCTAGCCGTGTATCGGCTCATTTTACCCATCTATATTTCATCGATTTAAGAAGTTTCAGAAATTTACAATATCAAATATCCTGTTGGGGGTTATTCTTGATGTCAGTATCCTAGATCCCTAGGTGTACTGTTAACTCCTCACCACTATTCAAACCATTCATAGTTTTTGTCTGTAAATCAATTATAAACCTAGATTCCAATCTTCTCAGTTTGAGCACTCTATCCCCACCTCTAATGTGGAGTGGTACATGATCTAACCCAAAGTATTGGAGTAGGTTTCTATTACTGTTATGTTTAATGGCAAAGTGCCTGGCCACTGGATAGTTCATATATATATATATATATATGCACTGAAAAAACCATAGGTTTCACACATGTTATAGTTAGCGGAAATTTTACTGATAAAAAACCAATGAAATTCCCCGTTATAGTTAGTGCAGGCAACTATAACTCACGCGACCGCAATCCTCTGCTGATGCTAATACTGTATTTAGACACTTATTTGCCCATGTCTTCTTCCATACATTTTTAGCTATACATATATTACAAATATTTTTTTTTTCATAAAGACACATATGTCATCAGCAGAAGATTGCGGTCGTGTGAGTTATAGTTGCCTGCACTAACTATAACGGGGGAATTTCATTGGTTTTTTATCAGTAAAATTTCCGCTAACTATAACATGTGTGAAACCTATGGTTTTTTCAGTGAATTTGCAAGGTTTTTTAAATGCTAATTCCTAACTATAACGTGTGTGAAACCTATGGTTTTTTCAGTGAATTTGTACGGTTTTTTAAATGCTAAGTTACTTTACGCCATTCGTGGCGTGCGCGCCCACTTAACGCAGTTCGTTCCGTGCGCGCACGGTGCGCTTCGCGCACCGTGCGTGCACAGTAAGCACGCGGTGCGCTTCGCGCACCGCGCGCCCACTTTACGAAGTTAGTGCCGTGCACGCACGGTGGGCACACGGTGCGCTACACGCACCGCGTGCCCACGTTACGCTAGATGGGCCATGTACGCACGATGCGCTTCGCGCACCGTGCGCACATGGAGGACATATGATGCACTTCGTTTTGAAAGGTAATATTTTAATTTTTCGTAATTTTTATAAGCCATGCACAAATGGTGCACTTCGGGCACCATTTGCACACGGGGTGGAGAGAGTGTGGATAATTTTTTTTTTAATTATTTTTTATTTAAATATTATAATTTATCTCATTTTTTTAAAATAATTTTTTACCGTACGCGTACAGTAAGCGTAATCGGCGAAATTAGCGAAAAAATAAAAATTCCGTTTTTGGCCTTGGGGGATCTTTGGGGACTCCCTCAACATGGCTATGTGTGTGGGAGCTGTCTAAACAGCCCCTTTACATGTTTTTGTGCTTTATATTTTAAACCTCTCTCTCAGTGCGAGAGAGAAAATGGCGGCCGCAGCTTCCTGGTTTCGGCCGATTCGAATGTTTACTAAGATCTAAGAGCCAATCAGAATCGCGCTCGCGCACGCCACCGTACGCGTACGGTAAGCGTACCGTAAGCGCACCGTAAGCTGGCTCAGATATATATATTGATTTAAAGGCTATTTTCTCAGAATCTACTGAACAGATTTACACCAAACCTACAAAAGGCACTTCCTTGACCTGAGGAATACCTCTCTGCCAAATTTCTAGTAATTCTGTTCAGCCGTTCAGGCTGTAGCCCTGTCTAAAGGTCCTATGGAAAAATGCATGGGAAAAACGCGTTTTGTGACCCCCCTTTTATCTCAGCCCCCGCTTGACGAATCCCCCCGAGACTTTCAGGGTAGGAGCGGAGCGCAGCGCCCCACCTATTTTGATAAATTCGCGAGGATTCGTCGACCGGCGCCAAAGTTATTCAAAATAGAATGTTGCGGATTTCCTATGGAAACGTGGTCCTAACTATAACTACCTACTACTGGCGACCGCCAGTAGGTAATATATATATATATATATATATATATATATATATATATATATATATATATATATATATATATATATATATATATATATATATCCAAAGTTTGCCCTTGCATGAATTCGCCACACACAGGAGAGTTAGTCGCCTCTTTTATTGAAGGCTGCAGTGATCACAGCTCCCATTCCCAATCATGTTGCAAAAGCCACACGTGTTTCAGACATTCCTCTGTCCTTGTTCAGTGGCTGCAGGCAAAGAAACAGCAGCGAATGTGGAACACCTGTTTAAAGTTTGCCAGTGGGCGTATGCCGCTTTGCATCTTGGTACTTGCGGTTCCACTAATAAACATCCCCAGTGGGTGCTCCTGTATTTAGCCAAATTAAAAGTCTCTTACCAAAGTGGGTTGATTGAAAACAGGAGAACTGCGCGCACTGCCAATATCATGTCCCTCAATAGAGCGCTCTCCATTCTCTCGCCGTCCTGACTCTCAAGTCACCGCAGATCCGCTTGATAAGCAGAGGGGCGTCTTCGCGGCCAGACTTGCCGCTCACATAAACATGTTGCAAAGGCTATACACGTTTCAGACATTCCTCTGTCCTTGTTCACTGGCTGCAGGCAAAGAAACAGCAGCGAATGTGGAACACCTGTTTAAAGATTGCCAAGTCCCGCCCCAGTGGCTTTTGGAACATGATTGGGAATGGGAGCTGTGATCACTACAGCCTTCAATAAAAGAGGCGACTAACTCTCCTGTGTGTGGCAAATTTTTTTTGGGGGGGGGGGGGTGATTTGATATTATTCTTGGACGTGCAATGTGCTTTCCAACTTTCTGCACTGGCATACGACTTCTTATTTATATTGCTTTCACCAGATCTACCTTTTCCATCCACGCGTTCGTTTTTTACACCCACAACTGTACTACTCTATGATACTCCTTTCTTTGCTCCTCTACTCTGCCACTCTACTCTAGGCCATGCCATGCCACTCTACTCTGCGTACTCCACTCTCCGCCACTCCACTCTACTGCACGCTACTCCACTGTACACTGTGCCACTCTGAGCCACTCTAGTCAAGCCACAGCACCACTCCACCCTACACATTCTACGCTACTGTTAATTGCCCGGGTTAGGCCCATGTAGCGGAGAGGCTTATTTCTTACATTGTCCTATTTTTCACAATAACATTTCTGCCATGACCTGTTGCACATGTTTGCTTGCACAACAATGTTGGATTAGTTTCTCTGAAACTACTTTGTTTGCACATCTAGCTTCGCACAACATTATCACAATGCCTCAAACGTCATGTACAAGGCCCTTCTATGCACAAATGTCCTTTGCCCAGACGTGGGTCCCTTGCTCACTGTGCCACTGGATTCAAGCTAGCCTGGCTGAAGAAGGGTGACATACTCTGAAACCGGTCCCAAGATGCTTGTTTCCGGTCCAGGGAGGACCTGGTCTGGCAGTTCGGTCTGGACTGTTGCCATGAGGCACAGGGTCTAGACTGATTTGCATATGGCTGGGTCCAAACTGGGGTGGCATAGTGGGCAAAAGAACAATGGATTTAACCCAGATCTTTTGACTGGGGAGAATGTTTGCATTGTCAGCATTCCGTCCATCATTTGTTTGCTGTAACTATTATTGGTGCACATGTTTTCTATGCAAGAATAACGTTGGTTGAATAAATATGTTGAAAATGTCCCATTGTGTATTCTTTTTATTTCTCTTAGCAAAAGTAAGCATGAGTGACTGGGAGAAAGATTCTGATCTGTTTCCACGATCCCGGAAGGGTCAAGGTTATCAAGTTCAATGGTTTCCAGAAACCATTCGCTCTCTGGTAAGGTTACGGGGGCTTATGGTGGCACTGTGTGATAGCTGGTCTCTAGGCCAACATATCCTGAAGGGGTGCCCGGAATCAGTCTAGGCACCTCATCCAAAGTTTATGTTGTCCAACAAACTCGCAGGTCCTACGGATTTTGTGGGAACTATACGACATGGCGCCACCAATGTTGTTTGGGTTCTTATTTAACGATCTATCGGAGTAACTCATTTGTGCTGCTCCCAAAGACCCATACTCGCCCCCAAACTGAAGACATCCATGGTGGGAAGGGAAATCCGCCTTACCTGAGTAGCTATACCCTATGTATTGGCTGTAGGTTCTTCAAGGTTGAAGGATAAAGATTTTTTTTCCCACATTGTGCTAACTCTACTTCAATAAAAAAAAATCTTAAACAAGCAGTTAGACTAAATATTACAGAAAATTGCAGACCTGCAGTTACTATGAAAATATTACATTATGGCCTCTCAGCAACGGGTGGGCAGTAACCTTTGTGATCGAGGCACACAAAGCATTCAGAACAGAGGTATTCTATTTCTGGGTTAAAGTCCCGGCTGCGGATGCACGTATATAATTGTTTCACACTTACACTGAAGATGTACACCAGAGTAATACTTTCTATATTAACAGAGATATTCTGTTAACTTACGAAGAACACATAAATTGGTTTAAAGACGCCCTCCCCCATACCTTAGAAAATGTTAGACTCGTCCGCTCAATAAAGAAGGAGCAACTTGGCCGGTCCTAGATGCTTATATACCTGCATCTAAATCTTGATGATTTAGATACAGCAGAAATAACACTGTACAAAGATGTAGTAAAACTTTACAGAAACCTCGCGCAGTATATTATATGAATACTGACAGCCCTGCGCGGATGGCTCCGGCTGCACAACCACAACTGGCTGCTACTGGCATCAAACGCTGAATGCCGTTATGGGAAAGGTTTCCTCCAGCCGAGAGCAATTTCCGTTCTGGTTAGTACAGAAAACAAGGCAGCTTGAAGCATTTGTTCCCCCTACGGGACCGCAGGACAAAAACAGAATAACAATTTGCTTGTCAGTGAGGATTGCTCCCCCGGTGGAAGATTGTACCTCTTTGGGTACAGTCTTCGCAGAAGTTTGCACCAGAACTAATGGTAACTCCTCAATAGCAGTTTTACCTGAGGTACCTAAACAACTACAGAATGAGTACAGGGCAGGAACTGCCCTGACTTGGGGATGAAACTGATGGGCAATTTTGCTACGGTAGCGACCATTATGTTAAGTAACATAAAAGGGAAAGCAGCACCATTGGCTATACAGCAACATCTGAGGGAGTTCACTCCTGCACAGCAGGAGCGGGAATTGCCTGAAATTATCGAAGAAACATGCTACAATAGTAGAGATAATTTGGGAGCCAGACCTTGGAAACCACAGGTTAAGAATAATTTTGAAAGGATCATTCTAAGCAAGCACCTGATTCTTCTAAGAAGAAATGGGACAATAATCAAACAAATAAACAAAATACAACACAATCACGGGGTGGAGTTTCCTTAACACGAAATCACTGAGAAAAAATACAATTTGAGAAACCTTGATTATAATATTGGAAAGCCTGACAGGTAGCAGGATGGTGATACACATTCCTCTCGTTCCTTTCAAGATTCATCCAATACACATTCGTAGAGAGGTGGAAGGTCAGAAGAAGATCAGAAGAACGAGGGAAGCCAAAAACAGAAACACATCGCACTTCAACCTACATCCTTAAAGAGGGCAAACCAAAGACTTCTAAACCTGAATTCAAAAAGAAGGTAGCAGGGATTAAAATAAGACATGCCCAGGCTACTGAGGACAATGATTCTGAATGGGGAGTGAGCATTGTCAATGCTGGACAACACGGCAGAAGTCACAATAGCTTGCAGGAGCCTGATGGATTATTTGGTGGTAGTAGCGCTGAATGAACATATTACAGTGGAAACACCTGATTCAAGGGTAAGTGTCCCACATCGTTTATACAGTATAACGCTCCAAATGGAAGGGGACATACTCGGAAACATCAAGGCTCTATTTTTGGAGAACCTGACATGCGGTTACGACATTCTTTTAGCTGACAAGGTTTGGCCAGCTGAGTTTGTAATGGAATGCCCACTGGGAGAAACTCTAATTTTACAAGCTTTCTCTGACCTTGCTCCAAAATCAGTTAAACATTCATACGCAGAGGAGTGGGCACTAGCTCCTGCACTATATGGCAATCATGTTGTGTGGGATGATGAGTCGCCGCATCACAAAATGCCATTAAAATCAACTCCTCAACCCCAGAGGCAGTATCCAATAAAACATGAAGCTAAACGAGCATTGGAAATGCAATAGGTCTCGCATTTGTTGGAGTTGGAGCTATTGGCATTGTAAATGGCAATGTTTTTTACTATTGCAATAGGTCTTGTATTTGTTGGAGATATTGGCATTGTAAATGGCAATATTTTTACTTATGTGTTAGTGTATTTTGTGGTATGTTGTGGAATTATGTAGATTGGATTGGATTAGGTAGTTGTGTAATTGTGTGGCGTGGGATTGTGTGGTGTGGAGGAGATTTGTGTATTGGAATTATGTGGATAGTAATTATGTGGTATTGAGTGTACTAGAATTATGGGGAATGGGATTGTGTGTTTTGGAGTGTAATTATGTGGAATGGTATTTTATGTTGTGGAGTGGTATGTAGTGAAGTTTAATGATGTGGTGTGTTGTTGCAGGCTGCCTTCCATGGCACGGAAACGCCTATAAATAATACTTTGCATAGGGGCTGAATGTCGTGACTTGGTGTAGCACTGTGGTGTGATCCCATCACTTGGTGGAAGGTGGCACTGCAGGTAGGAATAGAGGTGCTCTGGCAGAGACCAGTGGACCTATTAGGGGGTTTTGTCATAATAGAGGTGCATTGCTAGAGACGGTGGACCTAGCAGTTGGCAGCATGGAGTTTTCCAACTACTGTCTTCCAGGATCAGGGGTCACTCAATACCACAGGGTAAACCATTACTTTAATGCTACTCACTGCTCCCAGCTTTCACCACCTCATTGCTTCCAACCTATCCACCACCTCCAGGCACAGCAGTATCCTGGACCCCATTTCAGATATCACAACAGACCACCCCACCGAAGCATACTGATATATTGCTATATCTGGTTTGCAAACCGAATCTCCATCAGACCATAGCCATGCCAAATAAAGCAGTGCTCAACTATGACCAAGTTATCATTGGGACCATACATGAAGGAGCCATCATCCAATCCACTGATGATATACTGTCCATTTTTTTGTTTGTGCCTCTGCTGCACAAGCAGAGGCACAAACAACATGCAATTGCAATGCAATCGGTCTCACCTTTAGGACCTTATATGTATTTTGCTATGCAGCACATTAGCCTGGGTGCTGAAACATCTACTGTTCTTTAACATGAAGGGAAAGTAAGCACCAAACTTACAAAAGGTATAGGAACACATGGAGAGAAATATTGCCTTTCAGCTGGAAATGGTATAGTCCAAAGCTCTGTTTTTAATAAAAAATCATGGCCTTCGGTGTTCATATCACTGAAAATACTGGATTTGAAAAAAATATTCTTGTCTACGGGTGCTCGTGGAAGACCATTTCTATGGACTGGAATCTAGAGAATGCTAAAGTGATTCTGGTATTTTCCTGACCTCTGCTGGTCTTTTTTTAATCGATAAAGTTAAATAGAGGCAGTTGCCAGAAAAATTTAAAAAAGAAAGTTCCTCAGCAGAAAGCAATTCTGGTATTTTACTATTTTTATAGTGTACTTTTATGGCTTATGTATTTGCCGAATAAAGTTAGTGATGATGATGACGACGATGCTATTTGATAAAATTAAGCACTGCAAATACATATCTGTATCTGTTTTGGGGTGAAAATTATTTTCTCCTTTACACTTACAAATAGGTGTGTTAAATGCTAGTCTTGGGTCTGTAGGATCTAATACACAATCAAATAAAAAGTGACCCTGATACACTCATTTTAAAGAAGAAACTAAGTGGAACTCAATCCTGTCTTTACTTGCTGTGTTTGACATTTTGGAATTTCTCATCCATGTTGCTCCTGAGTTGCTGCACTGTCCTCTTGCACATCCAACACAGAGACCGCCTCAGCAGATGCCATCTCACTCTTCTTGAGTAAAAGCCAAGCCCCAGTCTTTTTGTCTGTGGCAATTGCTAGATCGACTTCTCCTTAACAATCCAAAATTTAAATTTTAAAGAAACAGGGCCGATCCACGTCTGTTCGGTTACAAGCAGTGAGTGTAATGTGCACCACCTATTTGCTACCTACCTGCCACTTTCTACTGTGGCCTATATGTGCTATTAGGATGTTTTACAAAATGTTGATTTGGAGAGGTTTCAAAATGATCTGTCTTAGACAGGTTACCCTTTGCGACCCCTTGCAATAAACTACAAACACAGATGGCGGCATGCAAAGGAAAGCACCCCTCCATCACATTATTTGCATTTCCAAATAGGAAACATTATTTTTAAAAACAGCCTATATCCCTTAACAGGACAGATTTCACGTTACAAAAAACATGTTTCCGAGTTGGGAATTTATTGGGGGAATGCAGTTGATTACTGTCTGATTCCTCTTGTTGTGGTTCACACCCCACTTCTCCTGTGTGATGAAGGTTGGCTCCTAGTCTTCCTTGGGCTCCTCAAAGCTTCCAACTATGAGGAGACGGTAGGGAATTCCTTAAGAGTTCTACTGAGACCTTCTGTATTTACTTCTTATTTACCATTCACTATACTTATGTGTTCTTCTATTCCTGATGGAGTCTGTGTCCTAGAGGAATATTACCCTGAAACATCTGGGGCCCAAGTACTATAGCCTTAAAAATCCAGAGCATTTTTTCTCTCTCTCCCCTGCTCCCTTACCCAGGGTTCTGGGTTGAAGCTCTAGTTAACAGCGTTGTCTCAGATTTTAGAGGAAAGGAGGGATTAACACAGCATCACGTGGCAGTATACCAGTCTCCTGACAACTCTGAGGCACCAACAGCAATTCTAAAGGGTGTGAACTCACGACTTCTTCAGGGCTACAAGATGTACAGTGGCAAAGTATTAGCGCAGTGTACCATAAAGTTAAGATGGCATATTAACAAGATGGCAATACATTGTGACAATGGTGTGACAGATACCCAGTGCAACCAAAGACCAGAACCTATAATTCACATCAAGATTCCGACACATAGTGGAACCCGGGTCAAGTTAAGGTGTAAATGTGTCTCACCTATAAATAATACAACGTATGCATTACAAATACGTATTCTGTAACAACATTATTTAAAAGAAAAAAGGAAAAACATTCATGGTAAGATTCCACCGTACAAGATATATGATACAGCGTGACATTAAAATCCCTATAGGAACCATTAAGTTATGACAATTGTGCAAGTGACATGGAATAGGGGGATAGTAAACCAACAACCAATATGGAGATTCAAAGAAACACCCAGCAAAGAACAACGGAGCTGAAGGGTGAAGGTAAGGGAAAAGAACTGAAAGATGACGGCACAAATCTTACCTAATGGACAAAGAGGGCAGAAATTAAAAATCTGTAGAGAAAAGGGAGTAATGGAAAGGAGAAGTTGGTCAGTGCAAAGGTTGCACATGGGGTAGTATGAACAGCAAGTTTGAGAGGATGCATGTCAAGCTCACCACTCCGCCGGTTGTAATTCTGTCCCAGCTGTAAAAGGGTGAATCAATCCCAGGAGGCAACGAGTAGGATACGGTGAGTACCAGAGTCAATGCACTAGAGAGAAACAAAAATAGGAGGTGGTGGGGTTAAGGAACAGGTCGGCAGGAATGGGGAGTCAAAAAAAGGGGGGGGGGAGGAGGAGGAATAAAAAACTATATAGCTGTATCAACGTGTACTAGATGACACAGTATGGTGTAAAATAAAATGACTAGCTCACGTGTTTTCCTCATTTGTCACAATTACGTAACCTGTCTCAGGTTACGGTACCACTCTCATTGCAGCTACACACTAGTGCCAGTGACACGTTCTGTTGAGTACCCGTCTCTCACATAAAGTATCTGACTCAGATACGTTTCGTTTTCAGGTAGTTTTTGGCACGTTTTCTTGTATCTCAGTTTTCTATTCCACTTTGTCCATTCCACTTCTCCCTCTGCTATCTTGCATGTTTTATCTGCGAACAGAACTCTTATGTTTTGTTTTGTTCTCAGACACTCATGAATCAACCACATGGCTTTGGTTATCTAGACAGAGGCAATGTTTCAGCGTTTTGCCACTGGCTTGACGGTCCAGTTCTGTCCTAGACCGCTTGCGATCTAGTCGTATTATTTTACACCATACTGTTTACATCTAGTGCACGTTGATACAGCTATATAGTTGTTTATTTCTCCTCCTCCCCCCCTCTTTTGACTCCCTATTCCTGCCGACCTGTTCCTTAACCCCACCATCTCCTATTTTTGTTTCTCTCTAGTGCTTTGACTCTGGTACTCACCGTATCCTACTCGTTGCCCCTCCTGGGATTGATTCACCCTTTTACAGCCGGGACGGAATTACAACTGGCGGAGTGGTGAGATTGACATGCATCCTCTCCTTAAACTTACTGTTCATACTACCCCATGTGCAACCTTTGCACTGACCAACTTTTCCTTTCCATTACTCCCTTTTCTCTACACATTTTTAATTTCTGCCCTCTTTGTCCATTAAGTAAGATTTGCTCCGTCATCTTTCAGTCCTTTTCCCTTACCTTCACCCTTCAGGTCCGTTGCTCTTTGCTGGGTGTTTCTTTGAATCTCCATATTGGTTGTTGGTTTACTATCCCCCTATTCCATGTCACTTGCACAATTGTCATAACTTAATGGTTCCTATAGCGATTTTAATGTCACTCTGTATCATATATCTTCTACGGTGGAATCTTACCATGTATGTTTTTCCTTTTTTCTTTTAAATAATGTTGTTACAGAATATATATTTGTAATGCATACGTTGTATTATTTATAGGTGAGACACATTTACACCTTAACTTGACCCGGGTTCAACTATGTGTCGGAATCTTGATGTGAATTATAGGTTCTGGTCTTTGGTTGCACTGGGTATCTGTCACACCATTGTCACAATGTATCGCCATCTTGTTAATATGCCATCTTAAGTTTATGGTATACTGTGCTAATACTTTGCCATTGTACATCTTGTAGCCCTGAAGAAGTTGTGGGTTCACACCCTGACGAAACACGTGTTGGCTGGGCATTTGATCACCGATTAAATCCACAAAGAAAGGAAACGCCATCTGACCACTGTTTTAATTGTCTATTCATTACATGCAGTAACTCATACTGTTGATACTATAACGTGTGCACAGGTCATCTGTAATTCTTTCTATTAGACTCCGGTCTTCTTAGGGGGTTTAGGGTTATCCGTCCACCTGTAGCACCGTGCTGATTTGCTTGGCTTGACACTGACGTCCACACGTGGAGGCGCCATCGCATACCGCATTACTCTAAACCCCTTGCGAGATTTTAGCAATTCTAAAGGGGATGTGTCTCAAACGGTGAATCAGATATCACCCCATCTCAGGTGTAGGTATCTGATCAATGGTTTGTGACTGCTACTCGGGAGGTCGAAATGAGTATTCAAATTGCCTGAAACGACCACCTGTGGATACGCACTAATCCCTTGGGCTAGCACAGAGGCCAGGAGATTATAGGCCTTAATGCCCGCTAAAAGGGGTCTGTATATCAAAGTAAGTGACAAAACAACACACATGTTTTACATGTAATAGTCAATGAGTCTAAAGCAGTACATGTAAATGGTCAACAAGGGGATAATCTACAGAAATTTTTAAAATTGCTTTTTCCGATTCATTCAGTTAGCTGAGGTGAGCTTTGCCTGAGATATTGTCTGTTACTCTAGTTTTAATACTCAAATGCACCTTTGATTACTGGCATTTTTTTACATTTTTTTAGCCAGTTATAGGAAATACGAGTTTAAAGTAATTTTAAACGCGTGCCCAATCCACAAGTGTTCATGTAAGTACTGGCTTTAAAACCCAGATACATCTTTCTCATGAACTCTTATCCAATCTTTTGAACTTGTTTTGCTCCATGATTGGTCGTCCGTGTTACTCTTTAAGACATATAAGTGCACCTAAGCAGTTGTTAACCTTTTCGTAAATCATCCCTCTGTTGACAATTTACATGTACTTTATTTGATACTTAAACTCGCAAGGGGCTATTGGATTGCCCTATTTGTTTCAACCACCTAATGGGTTTACTGCAGCATCATAGAAAGAATAAAACTTAGCACATTTTAAGTGTTCTTGACAAGAAACGCAAATCCGTGAGAGCAATGTGTTTTCAGTAAGGTATAATGTAGAGAATTTTATAAGAACATGGAAGTAAATGTGAATGGGAAACAAAGAAGGAAGTGCTGAAACAGATGGAAATACATGAAAATAAGAAGAATATGGAAACAAAAGAAACAGAAGAGAAGGAAAAGCTTGCTGATAAAATGGGATAAAGCCAGGATATGGGGCCATGGGGGCTTGAGTTCAGAATCTTCTTGAAATTCAATAAAGCCTACTGAATTCTGTGCAGTCTGTCTTGAATGAAGACAGACATGAGTGCTCTGGGCCTCCCACTGCATGGCTGAAACACAAACCCCTGCTGGCCATGACATGGACCCCTTCTAGTAAAATGCGGTTGAACAATCTGGTTAGCTAAAAATAAGACCTGTAAAAGAAAACAAGTGCAAGGTTGCGATTACTACATCGCTGGTAAAAATGGTACCGGACTTATTTAGATGTAAATATTTGCATAAATTATATTGGAAATGTGCACAACATTTAAACAAGTGCAATGCACCACCCAACAGATGCCTCGGGTAAAAAAGAAGTGTGCTACTTGCTAAATTCTGACCCAAAGCAGGACAGGCTCAGGCCAGCTTCTTAAACCATATCTGCGTGACCCACACCAAACCACATTGAGGGAAAGACACAGTTAGTTACTCATAGAAAAAGCTCTGAATTAGTCCAGGATATGTAGGTGTAAGGCTCAAATAATACAGGCGTTAGCCAGATTTACTCGTTCGACCTTGTCAGGAGTTGTTTAAAATACTCACCCCCCTGCTGCCTCCTTCCTACAGGTGTCTTTACCCTTCCATCCTTTGCGAGTTATCATTCCAAGTTTGCACCCTTCTTCTTTAATTCTATCCTTCGCCTGTGCATGGCTAATCTGACTGATACGGAGTTTGCACCATCGGTAATTCTTGACTTTCTATTTCTGTGTTTGGGCACGAGACCGCGTTATTATAATTCCTGCAATATATAAAGCACATCTTACTTTGTTGGCCAATGTAGAAACAATACGAACTCAAGAGGACCCCAGAGTGCAAGGTAAAGGAGCAATTTGCAAAATTGTGGTATTTCCTGTATAATTTTTAAAAGCCAATGTTACTGCTCGTATCTTCGCTCTGATGACCTCGCATTTGTCACAAATGATGGCGTCAAAAGTCCAGAAACAACGGTTTGGAAATCTCACTACAATATCTCGGGGTGTATCTGAAAAGATGTTTAGGTTTGTATGTAAATTTCAAGATTTGTTAAAAATCAATGAAAAGATGAGACTAAAACTGCTCATACTGAACACACTGACCTTTGCCCTCCAACGATACTGTTTATAGTTAAGTCTCACTTGTATTTGCATTGAGCCCAAGTAGAGAGCAAGTCACCCACCTCTGGCACAGAAACCTCCGGCTCAGCTCAACTGAGTTTATTGCGAACGGAGATGGGGCACAACAACTCAGACTTCAGAGAAAAGAATGAAACAGTGGTTGGGACCAGTTCAAACCGTACCCAAAAAACAGCGACTGCAGCAACAAACCATCAGCATTTAGGATATTAAACAGCCCATCGCAGAGCAGCATACACACCAGGGCGGGTACAACCTTCATGTCACGGCTGGCAGGCGCCCGCACCCCTGCTGATCTCCAATGGCCGCAGCGACGTTAGAAGCCCCCGGCTCAGCTTGACTGAGTTTATTGCGAACACAGATGAGGCACAACTCAGACTTCAGCGAAAAGAATGAAACAGCGTCTGGGACCAGTTCAAACCGTACCCAAAAAACAGCGACTGCAGCAACAAACCATCAGCATTTAGGATATTAAAACAGCCCATCGCACAGCAGCATACACACCAGGTTGGGTACAGCCTTCATGTCACGGCTGGCAGGCGCCCGCACCCCCGCTGATCTCCAATGGCTGCAGCGACGGGAGCCGCTCCCGGGGGTCATCACTGTCCGTCCCTGCACCTCCGGGTCAAATTTGCGAATTAATGAGGCAGCACGGTACACACCTCTGGCCCAGACACTGTTTACCGATTGTCATACCGACACTCGTTTAATATTACAGCACTGGCGCGAGAAGGCACGAGCACGACTGGGAGTGCGCGGGAGGGGGTTGGGGGCCCCCCAAGAAGTCACGACGGGAGGGGGGGTAGGAAGGGAAGGGAAGAAAGTAGTCTGTGCTGTGAAGGAGCCAGTAGCCATGGAAGGACACAAATGACTGACATGGCTGTCATGGGTAGGGACAAACAATCCTAAAACCAATCGGAAGGCAGCTTTTATAACCTAAGCCAATGAAGATGATGGGCTGGAGAGTGGGCGGGGCTTCCACAAAGCTTCCACACTATAGTGTATACTGCATGCCTCGCGAAGCGATGGCAGCGCATTCGCGCTGCAACGCTAGCAAGACCGAAAACCAAGTTAGTGAAATCCTTGACAACTTGAATACCAGGGTGTAATAGAAAATTGTTTCTCGTCCATAAAGAATCCCTTGTTTCCTGTAATGAAACCGGACAATTCATACCGTCTAGTTCTAAACTACCGACATCTGAACACTTACACATGCACATTTGCAGTACAAAATGCACGCAGTGCCACCCTAATGAATAACATTGTGCAGAAGAAATACAAAACAACACTAGATGACTCAATTGGATTTTTCTGCCAGAATATAGCGCCTGAAAGCAGCTATTTGACATTTTCATCGCTCGGTTCACAACGACAATTTTGCAGTGTACCCCAGGGGTATAAGAACAGCCCTGGGCTGTTCTCAGCCAGGGTAACAGAGTTACTTCAAAATTTGGATTCATAGGCATTGTCTCATGTAGACGATATTTATCTGACGGACGATGAGTTAATGGAACGCTTGGGCAGAGTGAACCACATAATTCTGAGGTTTGCCCACCTGGGTTACAGATTTAATTTTAAAAAATCAAAAATTACCCACCTCAATGTCCCGTTTCTAGGATAAGAGTTGTCAAGGCAAAAGCCTGGCGGCACATTTTTTTAGAAAAACGCGCAGTCCTCCAACTCTTAAAATACTGCAATCCATTTTAGGATTTCTGAATTTTAGGCTGAACATATATTTTGGATTATGCGGAACAAGTAAACCCGTTCTACCGTTTAATCAGACCCACAAACATTTTACGTTCCGTACAAACTGATATGATAGCTTCCAAACATTTACACACACGTGTAAACACAACTGACCTGGTGATCCGTGAAGTCGCTGGACCAACCAGGCACATCTATATCACTTTCAATGAAGGTGATACAGCACCTATCACATACAAATCACATTTTTTTACACAAACGCTGAAATGCGTTTTGCACCCACTGAGAACATTTTCACAGTGGTACAGACTGTTGTAGTGAGAGAGGGAGCACTGTTACCCCAGTACCGTCCTTAGAGGCCGTTACTAAAGCAAGGGTTGCCCAATGCCGAAGCATTACATTCACAATGGATTCAATAGGCTAGCTCTCACTGCAACAGATGTAGACTACGGATTTGACTCTACGTTACAAACACATGCATCCTTCATTACCAATAAAAATATCCTCTGCCGAATGAAATGAGGCCTCTAGATCGATATGAATACATAATATTTACCAATAGCGAGCGTGTCCCCCAAGCCCCTAAATGAACCTTACCCAAGACTGTTCTGCTGTATGACAGTGCCGTCACTATGCAAGTCGACCGAGGCTACTGAAGTCTACATTGATAGAGCGTGTTGGCGGGAAGCAATAGGCAATGTGAAGAACTCTGAAGAACATAATGTGAAAGCAATGATTTGGTTACCGTTGGGCAAATTATGACATGCCAGGAGTTTACTGTGCTGTACACACATCAAAAGACTAAAAAGTCCAAGGTATGGCAAGATGGATTTCTGAAGATTGCTGCTGAAGGGAACAAGGGATATTCACGGAGGAGCTTACCTGTCGCCCATCAACTACTCGGCGCACCCGCTTCGCGGGTGCCCCTTCGCCCGTTCTGGAGGAGCGGTTCACAGACAACGATTGGGAGCAGTCCGGAGGCGGGAAACCTGCGGCTGGTGTGTGGCTGCAGCGGGGCTGCGAGCGTGCGGGGACTTCATTGCCCAGAAGTCCCTGCCAGACCGTCAACGAGCTTCCGGTCCGCTCTCCCTGCTGCCCCGCCCCCCATCCGCCCTCCTGAGGCTTAAAAACACCTCATTGCCACGAAATCAAGTGGGTCATCTTGCTGTTTTGCACAAAGGGATATTCACGGAGGAGCTTACCTGTCGCCCATCAACTACTCGGCGCACCCGCTTCGCGGGTGCCCCTTCGCCCGTTCTGGAGGAGCGGTTCACAGACAACGATTGGGAGCAGTCCGGAGGCGGGAAACCTGCGGCTGGTGTGTGGCTGCAGCGGGGCTGCGAGCGTGCGGGGACTTCATTGCCCAGAAGTCCCTGCCAGACCGTCAACGAGCTTCCGGTCCGCTCTCCCTGCTGCCCCGCCCCCCATCCGCCCTCCTGAGGCTTGATAACAACATTCTACTCCCGCAGCGCGGGACGCAGCCCGGGCTAAGACCGGACAAAGAGCGGGCCGTTTGTGGCCGTTCGTGGGCGGCTGTGGTCGGGGCGGGCCCCCTCCCTAATTCGAGCTGACTGGAACAGGCTACATACTCAGCTGGTACTGTGAGTACATGCACCCTTGCCAACCGGTGTCCTGCTCACATAACATTGGCCGCCCATTTCTTGAGTACAAACATTGTAGTGTGTGTTGGACATTTTTATTGATATTTATCCTCCTGTTACAAACGGTGGTTCTTCTGTTTCCTATTCTGTGAGCTTGATCGCCTGTTTGTTCATTCCCCAAATCATGACCTCCTTAAGGTCTGGCAGGAAGGTGGCTAGAAACAGCGTAGGGGGTCAGGTTACAGGGACCCTTGACAATTTTATTACTAGAGCTGCTCGTGTTCTCGAACACGAAATTTTGTTAACGGAAAAAAGACTGTCCCTAGAACTTTCTGCCAAAAGTTCATCCCTTGGCAATATCATGTTGGCTGTCTCGCCTGAAAACAGCCAACCTCAAATTCCTTCTATTTTGTCTGGTGATACTTTAAATGTACTACCAGACACTCTTGACCATTGCCCGTTGGTGGATATTCAGGAGATAACTAGTATCCCTGATACTAGTAGCGACCAAACCACTGACAGTACTGATATCCCGCAACCTACTACTGTCCAGCAAATTACAGGAACAATGACCCAGGTCCCTAGGCCCAGGCATATTCCAAGTAAAAGGAAACGTATGGGAGCACCCCCTAAGGGGAAACGAGCCAAAATCCCCAAAGCGTCCAATCCACACAAATCTGCACCCACTAGCGAAGTCCTAAATTCTGCTATGTCTGCTAGTTTACATTTGGCGTCTGGTGCATTGAAGTCCCCGTTCCCTCCCCCTGTTCAATCTAACGCAGACTCTTCTACCTTCGATCTTCTCAAGCCTATAGAGAAGTTACTTAAATCATTACTCCTCCCATTATTAGAGCGAGTTACGCGTCTAGCCTCTGCACTTGAGAAGCTAGAGGGTATGGTATCTGCTAACACGTCCCTGCTAGAAAAGATTGCAGTGTCTTCTATTGGTCATGCACCCTCCTCTAACAACGACATTGTCGATAATTCTAGGCTTGCCTCCACTGCCCATCCACCCTTGGATGGAGTAATACCCAGCATTCCGACACACAATGTCCAGGAGGTAGACGTTCCATGTCCTCAGGCTAACACTGAAGTCCCGAGAGAAACTGTTTGTAATATCAACCCAGAGGCAGCTGTTTTATACCAATACTTTCCGTCTATCAATCTCCCACCTGAGTCGCAGCCATATACCATCATACTGCTGGATGTACCCCGGCTTCCACAGTCAAAGTCCGAGTGCCATAGTGACTTAAAGAATAAAGTCTCACATTGGCTAAATACCAACAGGCCATTACCTATTGGTCTGCGGACTGAAATATTGACCGTCCGCAGGGTAAGTTGGTTGGGCACTAGAGTTAAACAGGTGCAGGGTGATTGTGTGATTATAAATTTTCGCGACCCGAGAGCTGTCAGGCATATCTGCTCCTTTTCCAATACCTTGAAAGGGACTGGCATTTCTACAGTGGATTTGTCATATTTTTTTCCACACAAACCCGCTGTCACTACACGTGATATGTCCTATGTCTGGGAAAGGGTACAAAGGCCTTCATATCACCAGTTAAGGCCGGATTTCCATCTCCCCTTGTCAAACTTCTACACACCCTTGAGTTCATTAGATGGGGTTGACTGACAGTCACCCCACCTGGTAGATTCGAATAACTTGGGGGAAGTCTGTTTTAGTTTAGTTAACCCAGTGCAAGTAAGGAGTGGGTGTTCCCGGGGTGCCCGAGTTGGCTTGGTAAATATGTCTTCCAGGACTCTGTTTTCCCACCCTACTGGCCAGTCTCTCCCCCCCATTGACCCTTCCCTAACTGACAGCGAGACTAGGGGCCCCATTAATACCGATATCACCCCGACATCTGTAGTACCATGCACAATGCCATCTAGTTCTATGCCCCTGACCCTGGTTTCGTGGAATGTTGCGGGCCTTGGTACCAGGGTATCCTCTGAAGAATGGGTAGGCTGGGTCGACACCCATGATATCCTGGTTTTCCAGGAGACATGGGCTGTGGACCCGATCTATCTCCCAGGGTTTGTGAATTTTTTCAAGGGGGCTATTCGTGGCACTAGGGGCCGCCCGTCTGGTGGCCTTTGTATCTGGGTTAAGCAATCCCTTGGGTATTCAATCAAGGAAATAGCTATTGATAGCCCTGACCTACTAATTATTTCCTTGCAACATGACAATGATCCTGTAGTCCTAATTGTTAACGTCTATAATAGAGGCCTCCCTGGGGGACGTGGCACCAATACCTTTTTACTATTAGACGGGTTTCTGGACACTATTGACATGTATACAAATGTTCTGATTGTGGGTGATCTAAACTGTTGTTTTGAACCTCTGCTCTCCACTCTAGACTCATTAACCTGGGAAGTAGACGCAATTTTAAATATTCCTTCCCTCGATCTCCCACCTATTAAGAGGTGGACAGAGTCAGCCACTCAGTGGATGGGACTATGTTTGGAGCGGGGATTCAGGGCCGCCAACGGGAGGACTGCCTCTGACAGGGGTGGAAAGATGACGTTCTCAGACGGCCGTCGTTGTAGCAGCAGAATTGATTATGCTCTAGTTAAAATCGAGTTCTGGTTCACTCTAAGTGATATGGCGATATTAGACCGCCCGGAGAGTGACCACAACCCGCTGGTTTTAAGTCTCTTACTCTGCTCAGCCCAGAGAGCCAAACCAACAGAATTAGTCACTGCGGAAGCCGTCTTAACTAATGACCAACGGCGGGTACGTTGGGACAAAGTTGCAATGGATGCTGAATTATTGTTCAGGATTAGCTCCATGGTATCCGGTGCTCTGGCGGACATTCAGTCCCTTCAGTACACCGAGGATGTGACTGGTAAAGCAACATGCATACATGATCATCTTTTCTCTGGCCTTAAATCCCTTTTTTTAAAACCTTGTAAGGCCTAGAAATCCATAGCTCCAAAACCATTGTCCTGGTACAATAAAACTTGTCGAGAATCTTTTAGCAAATTAAAATCTGCCATTGCTAATAAAGAACCAGATAATGTTAGATTGGCCAGGATAAATTATAAAAAGGCAAAGGCCAAGGCCAAACAGGAGTGGGATAACGATCACTGGAACAACCTCTTGGCTGCTAGTAAGCACCGGAACCTATCCCTCTTCTGGCATACTATTAAGTGGGGTAACAGCCAGAATAGTCAGGTCCCCTCTAATCATGTTCCCCCGGAAGCCTGGGTGACCCACTTTGAATCCCAATTTTCAGATCCCACAGTTGTCGAGGGGCCTGCCCCAGTTATAACGGGGGACCCTTTCCTCCCCATAACTTTAACTTTTGACTGCGCTGAGGTCAAACAGGCTTTGAGCAAGGTTTCAAGTGGCAAGGCGCCGGGCATGGACTGCGTTCCCGCAGATCTCTTTAAATCTGATACAGTGAACTGGGTGCCCTACATCGCACACTTTGCCAATGCCGTAGCCAGAGGGGCAGATATTCCCGATTCTTGGGGGGGGGCCGAGATTCTCCCCATTTTTAAAAAAGGTGACCGTTCACGCCCGGGGAACTACCGCCCAATTAGTCTTATTGACTCGGTCCAGAAAATTATCGCCAGAATGATCTTGGCACGAATCCAAGCTTGGATTGAGCAGGAGGATATCATCTCTCCTCTCCAAGCCGGTTTTAGACCGTGTACTAGTACCATCGATCAGGCATTCAAATTCCAACTGATTGTCTGGAAAACGGTCTATTTGTGTGGCGGTACTTTATATGCTGCCTTTGTAGATCTTCGGTCAGCATTTGACCTAGTCAATAGAACTAAACTTTGGAGCGTACTGGCGGAGCTTGGGCTTCCCCCAGCCCTTTTGAATATCATCATTAGGCTCCATGACAACAACTACGCACAAGTCCGCTGGGGAAAACAGGGCCAGGTTACTGGACGGTTCAGGGTCAATCGGGGTGTCAGGCAGGGGTGTGTACTTGCTCCCACATTGTTTTTATTGTTCATTAACAGTGTTGTTAAGTACTACTCCAATACATCGACGGACGCTCCCACGCTTGGAGGTATTAAAATCCCACTCCTTATGTTCGCTGATGACACCCTACTTCTCTCTCAGACTCTATCTGGACTACAGGCGGCACTTAATGTTTTTACACATTTTTGTTCCGATTTTGACCTGGCGGTCAACGTGTCCAAAACCAAGTATATGGTTTTTAATAAAGGGAGAGGCATAAAGGGACATGTTTTTATGGACAAAGCTCTGCTTGAGCGTACACACGTTATGACCTATCTAGGGGTAGTTTTCGAAAATAAGCTGGACTGGAGGCCGCAAATTGATGTTTTATCTCTAAAATTTGCCCAGCTTTCTGGTTGCCTAGTTAAAGAACATAAGCAATCAAAGTCGAGAATGATGGGCCCCCCCATTAAAATTTTTAATGCGAGGATAAACTCTGCAATCCTCTATGGTGCTGAGCTCTGGGGCTTTGCAGATCTTTCTCCTTTGGTAAAGGCACAATATAAATTTTTTAGATTACTCACGGGCCTTCCATGTTCTACTCCAGTTAAACCTCTCCTGCTGGATCTGGGCTGTCATTCGTTTGATGACATTGCGAGGTTTAAGCCACTGGCCTTCTGGAGGCGTTTATGGACTGTCCCTGAGCTGGCCCTCTATGCAAAGGCCTTCCTTGATGTACGCTCTATTCTAGGGGCTGGCAACATACCATGGTTCAAACAGACCAGGCAGCTCCTGGAATCTATGGGATTGGGCAACTTATGGACCGACCCGGTTAATAACCCCTTTCCCTCTAAGAAAGACTTCAAGAGTCTCTACTGGTCTATGGTGCAGCAGAAACATATTAATTCAGTTACTGCAGAGTCCTTGACGGGAAGGTTCCTGGTCCAAAAAAGAACTCCATTCCTCGAGGCATACTGGGATACCATCACTAGACCTTGTGACAGAAAACTTTATCATCAATTCAGGGTAGGCACACTTCAGACTAACCTTTTCACTAAAAAGTGGAAGGGTATGTCTAATGACTCATGTAAAAGTTGCCCTGACTGCATTGATTCTGTTGGTCATATTTTCTTTGCATGTCCTGCCTATGCTGCACCCCGAGCAAAATGGCTCAAGCCCTTATGTCGAACATTGGGCACTAGGCAAGGGTCAGAAGCCCTAGAAATGTTGAGATTTGAGCCCAGTGAATATGTTGCTATTGCTGTTGCTAAGTTCTTGGCTTGGGTTTGGTTTATTAGAAACAAGAGGCATTAAGACATTGACCCATTTTTAAACATTTTGATTATGTTTCCTTTTAAAATCGTGTTTTTTAAAAAATTTGTATCTTTGAAAATATGTACTTTTATCTTTTAATGCTTTGTAAATGTCTTTTATGATGAAATGCATCGACAATAAAGACTAATGAAATGGAAATGGAAAATATTTACCAATCTATCTGTTCAGCCTGCCGTAGGGACACAACACCATTATTCTGTGGTATGCGCAATCGTAAAGGGGCACATGCATGACAGAAAAAGTGTCCTGAAAAAACACACACTCAGTCCCAATGAGACTGTACAGCACTGCTGGCAGAGCTCAAAGCCCTAATACTGGCACTACAAAGTACGGATTATGAATTCCCCACACTTATAGTGTGTGATTTGTACTACTGTGCCCAGTCCCAGAATGGATATCTTCACTATTGGGACCCAAATGGATTTTGAGATTTCAAGGGTTGCACAATCTGCTTTGGGAACAGGTGGCGAAGCTAAAAGAATGCTTGCCACAGACTCATGTTATCCACACATTGAGTTAACAAAGTGTAGACGTTCACGTTGAAGGGAATTCCATGGCTAATTGATCCACTAAGGCAACAGTCCGTACTGCTGCCGTTGATGTAATCACTCATTCAAGTAGGAGAATTGACAGAAACATCATGGTGGCCGTCAATGCTGCTCGCAACGACACCCACCTGCAGAAAGGCTTTCCACTCAAGTGCTCCTACAAGTTAGATGCCCAAAATATTCTGTATGCTCAGATTCCAGGAGTGGGGGATAGAGAAATACCAAACAGTAATCGCAGATTGGGTTTAATACTAGCTGAACACGAGGGTCAGCACACACAGGGGTCTCTGCTACAGTTTCATTACTGAAGCATTGTTATTGGTGGCCTGGTCTTACAAAACAGACCAAGGACTTTGTCATCAAATCTGACATCTGCCAGCAGATGAAGGGTTCCATCATAACACGTCCTCCACAGAGACCTCTTTTGAGTTCTGACAATCCTCTAGCAGTTGTTTATTTGGGTCACTGTGGCCCCTTACACTCAGATAGGCCTTACAAGTACATCTTGGTGGCAGTGGATTCATACTCCAGATTCCTGTGGGTTTGGCCGCAGAGGTCGGCTGACACTTGAACTGTTATAAAGGATTTGCGAGTCTTCATCAGGACATACGCAGGTGGCATATTACCTTCTGACCAGGGCCCGGCGTTTAGGTCTCGGGCTTACAAAGAAACCATGGGAAGTTTGGGTGTGGTCTTGCGGTACTCCTCCCCCTACCATCTGGAGGGAAATTTGGTAGCTGAGAGAACAAAGCATGACTTAAAGAAGTCCTTAACAGCAAGGGTATCCGGCTTGGGTGACAGTTGGGTCAATCACTTATTTGGGGTCCAATGGGCACTCAACATGCCAACATGCCAAGAAAATCCCTAGGGAGGTCGTACTTCATGTAAAGTCCTGTTTGGTTTGAGAATTTGGGTAACAGACCTTGATCATATCAGCACAGTGGTGGCGGAAACACCATTTGACATCCGTGAACGTCTGGCTGTTTTACAGGACCTCAGTGAATTCAGGGGCGCTCAAAGCAATGTCTAAGTTAAATGCACCCCCACTGGAGAAGGGAAGGTCGTACCGGCAAGATCTGCCTGGGTCCCGCAGATTGGGGACCTGGTGAGAGAATAAATTGTGGACAAGAAAGAGTTTGAGCCTGTACCTGTCCTGACTGTCGAAGGTACTATAACTGTAATGCTTTCACCCCATGCCGGTCACAGAGACGAAAGGTTTGTCTCAGTTGATATGATCAAACCACACTATGTGGCTGATTCTCAACAGTAGGCCTCTTGAGCTCCTGGGTAGCCACTGCAGCACTCTAGCTACCATTCAGAAAGTTGAGATTGAATCTTTAATAATTACAGAAGATTCCCCTTTGCAAAGAAAAGCTGTAAACTACAATGAAGATTTACTTCTTCTTGTTGAAACAACTACAGAAATCTTAATTCGAAAAATTGACGACGTCTATGTGAATATGCCACAAATAGTCCTCTCCCAGTTCTACAAAACCTGCTAAGCTGCCAGAAATAGACTGGAGGGCACCTGGCTACTTCGTACATTATGACGACTTCTCATCGAATTCAAGTGAATCTGACCTGTCACCACTGCTTCTCCCTTTCAAGCTATGAGTGTATGCTCTCTCTCTTTGGCTGAAAAAGACATCCTTTGTTGCTCCTTCGATACATCTCTGGATTACTTTATCTGGTCCTCTGGATTGGTTTAGTAACTATCTGTTCGAGGCATGGATGATGTAGATACACATGCTTTGCATATTCCTGCCATCTAGTGTTGGGGTTGGGACAGGATTTTTGCAAATTGTTTTTCTTCTGTGAAGTCTTTCCAGTAATGAAGTAAGGTGAATCCTCCTTTCGGTGATAGTGCACATGGGCATCGACTCCATTGTTAGATTGTTTTTTTTCTGCCATATTTTTCAGACATGTATTGCTGCGCTCCGGTTCGAAACCGTTGTTCAGGTTTTCCTCGTTGTGCAGTCCACTCTACCCTCAACGGTATTGTTTCTGTGCGTGTTCCCTGCATATCAGATCGATAGACAATCTCTTCCTTTTCAATCGAAAACCTGTGGGCGGCCGTCAGGCCTTGCCGCGTCGGGCCAGCCTTCTACCGATGGAACTGATTCCATTCCAGTTCTGTCCTGGGTGCCACGCCAAGTACCCTCGCACCGACCTACATCAAGTTTGTAACTTGTGCCTATCTCCGGAGCACAAGGAAGAAGTCTGCGACGCTTGGAAGTTGTTTCGATCCATGAAGAGATTGCACGATCGTCTGGCTCGACCACGAGAGATGCCGCACCAAAGCATCTAATCTTCACGGAAGAATCCGACCACGAAGACATCTAAGCGTCCGCCGCAGAATAACAGGCCCTCTCTGTTCCAGAGTCCGATTCCGAGCTCGAGATCGATCTGGAGTTTGAAGATGTGCCTCCGGGACAGGGTGCTGTTAGTACCAAAGACCCCTTACCCCCTAAATCCTTTTTTAAAACTCATAAGGCTAAGGCACCACCTCTGCCTTCGGCCAAGGTTGGCACCAAGACAATGTTTCTGACACCCCGCCTCTTGGTTCAGCACTGAAGCAAACCGTCAACCCTTCCGGCTCGGGACCGAGTCGGCCTAAATTACTTTTGGATCTGAAATCATCAGGCTCCATGGACAAATCTGGTTCAGAGACGAAACCCTCCGCTTCCAAATACAAACCTGCTTCAGAGCCGAAACCCTCCGCTTGCAAACACAAACACGCTTCAGAGCTGAAACATTCTAAAGACAAGTCAATTTCAATGCAGAAATCCAAGGGCGATGTTCTAGAGCCTCCAGAACCAATTTTAGACGTTCTTAAGGCCAAATTGGATCCAAATTTTTAAAAAAAATATTAACCCTGATACTAGACACATTTTGGTTAAAAATCCAGCCAAACACAAGCTTCCTGCAGAGGACACTTCTGATAAGATTACCTTAAAGAAGGAGAAGGACATGGCTACTAGCCCTGTTTTTCAATTAAAAAAAGTCTTTATTGCGAATATTCATCTTAAAAGACAGAACAGTCAATATATTAAAATTAGATACAACCACATATATACCATACCAAGACCTAAGACTGGTTTACAAGTTTCTCAGTAAGGTTTAAAAAAAAACAACCTATATTTACATATTAAAACAGTTTCTAATACAAGATTAAATATATCCCACACGCAAGACTTTGAGCACATCATAAAAATACATAATTCCACTTGGTTCATTCAATACCCCAAGGGAAAATATCTTAGCTATTAGGGCCCCCCATTTTTCATCCGCAACACCCATGCCCAACTCAGGAACTTAGCTACTCCTATTACTGCGATCTCATTGTAGCCAGATTTCAGCAGCCTCTTAGTGGCTATCGCAGAGCTAGTTCCTAAGGACCGACATGCTGGTTTTAGCCACAAGCTACGAGGTTTGTGATAGACCAGACATACAAATAGAAGATGGTCAATATCTTCAGTATGATCCGGGCAGAATCGGCACTTATCACTAATTCCTGGTTGCCACTTACATGTAAACTTCCGGAGTGGCAATGACCCAACTCTGAATTGGTGGTAAAGCTTGCGGTCTGATGGCTTTGATATAAGGTCCCAATAGCTTTCCAAGCAGGGTTCATCTTTTAGATCTAAGAAATCTCTAGACAGAGTAGGATTAGTGACAGAGGAGAACTTCCTTTTTTTAATTAGCTCCCAATATGCTGCTCGGTAGGATTCTTTGGAAGGAAATTCCACCGATTCAGGGCTCTCCCAAAGTTCCCTCATCCCCATGTCAATAAGGAGAGATTTTATGCCAATCAGCCATGGGATCCTATGCAGGCGATCCAATCCCTTTACTTCGGACAAAGCCCTAGCAAAGAGATGGAGCTCTGGAGTAATCCAGAGACGCCTCCAGAAGGCCAACGGCCTATAACGGGCAGTATCCTCAATACTATGACAGCCTAAATCAAACAGCAGTGGAGTACGGGGGGACGATTGGGGCAGTCCCACAACCGATCTCATAAATTTATTCTGGGCTGTGGACAATTGGGTCAGGTTACAAAACCCCCAGATTTCAGCACCATATAAAATAGTGGGAATAATTTTAGTCGTGTAAATTTTGACCACTGGAGCTATTGGCTTAGTTAATGATAGCCTGTGTTCCTTGGTCAATGCTCCCGCTAATTGAGTGTGTTTCAGTGCGAGAATCTTAACTTGGGGATCCCAGCTCAACTTATCGCCAAAGGTGACACCCAAATAGGAGAAGACTTTTGTCTGCTCCAGAGGTTTCCCACCCATAAAGACACGTGCTTTAACGGGTTTGGACCCATGGAGTACCATAAACTTAGTCTTCCCTACATTAACCACAAGCTCATGTTCGCAGCAAAATTGCTCAAAACGAGACAGAGCTAACTGCAACCAATGTCTCGTCTTGGATAGTATCAGCGTGTCATCCGCGAACATGAGCAGGGGCACCTTTTGGCCAGCGAGCATCGGCGCGTCCGTTGGTTGGTCAACAAAATACTGCACTACAAATTTCTTTGTAACCTCGCCCAGTTTCCCCCAACGAACCTGAGCATACGTTGATTCGTGGAGTCTAACCACAAGGGAGACTAACTCTTGAGGCATCCCCAGTCTCAGTAGGACCTCCCATAATTTTGCTCTTGGTACGAGGTCGAAGGCGGATTTTAAATCCACAAAGGCAGCAAAGAGCATTCCCCTACCCAAAAAGACCTCCTTCCAATATATAAGGACAAATCTAAAAGCCTGATCCAAAGTCCCCATATGACACCGGAACCCCACCTGTAAAGGAGATAAAATGTCATTTTCGGACTTCCAGCCCTGGATCCTACCCAATATTACACGTGCTGTTATCTTTTGAATAGCGTCAATTAAGCTGATGGGCCTATAATTGGCCGGAGCAGAACGATCACCCTTCTTATAGATAGGGATGATTTCCGCTCCGGACCATGATGCAGTAATTGTGGCTCCACCAGCTATTGAATTAATTACATTTGTAATATAGGGTATCCATAAATCAAAATCCTGTTTGAATAAATCGGCTGGAATGCAGTCAGGCCCCGGTGCTTTACCACTTGGGATAGACTTAAGAACTGTCTCTACCTCTACTAGCCCTGTTTATCCCGCCCCACAACCCTCTCCACCTCCACCATCTTATCCACAATTAATAATTGAAGTTCCATTACACATAACACCTCAGAGATGAAATGAAATGAAATGAAAAAGGCTCTTATATAGCGCATGGCTACCCGTAAGCATCCCAGCGCTTAGGACCAACGGTGAGTTGAAGCGGAGAGCATAAGGCCTCTGCGTGGCAGATAGTTAAGTCCGAGGGAACAGCCAGGTCTTTAATCTTTTGCGAAATGCGAGGAGATTGGGTTCCTGGCGAAGGGGCGGGGGCAAAGAGTTCCAGAGTCTGGAGGCGTTATAGATATATATAATATAGATATAGATCCAGATATGGATCCACATATAGATCCAGATGTGGGTCAGGGTGATGAGGATACTCATTTGCCTGCAGACCCATGGAACGATTACACCATTGACCCTCCAGAAGACAATGAGCCAGACCTTTATCCTGCAAAACCATCACCACCAGATAATAATTTGGCTTATCAACAGCTCATTGCCAGAGCAGCAGAGTATCTTGAGGTACCATTGCATAGAGAAACATTAGAAGAGGACTTTCTATTTGAAACACTTGAGTTCACACATAGGTCAAGTCAGACACCCCCTATGCTTAAAGGCATGATCAGACATGCAGATTATATCTTTAAAGGCCCTGTCAGAGCACTTATTTTAACTCCAAGGGTAGATCAAAAAATATAAACCCTCGCCAACATATCCTGTGTTTATTAAGGGACAATTACCTCTTGACACTACTAGTGTAGTGTACAACGCTCGCAAACCTCTGGGGATGCACCTCCCCAGATAAAGAATTCAAACTTATAGATGCCTCGGGGAAATGAGTAGCTATTCAAGCCGCTAACTACTGGTGCATCGCAAACATACAGGGCCTACTAGCTAGGTACGACAGGGCACACTGGGATGACATGGAGCAACTTCTTCAATATCTCCCAGACAAACACAAAACTAAGGAACAGCAGTTGGTTGATGAGGAGAAACTCATCTCTTAGTCTTGAATAAGATGTGTTTTAGACACAGTTGACACCGCAGCTAGGGAGATCAATACCAGCATTCTCCTTAGAAGGCATGCATGGCTTCCGATTTCAGGGTTTAAGCCTGAGGTTTAACAGTCCATTTGGAACACTCCCTTTGACAAAGAACACCTGTTTGGTCGTGTAGTCGACCAATGCTTAGAAAAGATGAAGAAGTACACTGAAGTAGCAAAATCCAATGGAGCGCTCCAGTCTCCAGCCAATAGAGGCTCCTTTTGCCGCTTGTTATACAGATCAGGGTCCAAAACAACATCCTCAGACCTAAATGCTTCCTCTTGCAAAGGTAACAACCAATCCTTTTCCCCTAGAGGTTTCCATAGAGGAGGATATAGAGGAAACAATTCCAAAGGCAGAGGTAAAGGCGCCACACCACATAACACCCCTTCCTCTAATAAACAGTGACTTGCCCACCCTCCCCCCCCCCCGATCACTCAACACCTGTCGGGGGAAAACTTCAACAGTTTCTCCCCATTTGGCAATCTATAACAACCGTCAAATGGGTACTATACCTTATCCAACGTGGTTATTGCCTGGAGCTCACCTTCAATCCTCCAAACATTCCACCTCGCGTTCACAAACTGTCAGACTATCTGCAGTTACTCAAGCAAGAGGTGCAATCTTACAAAAGGGAGCCATTGAACCAGTTCCGTTTCAGTACCACGTTTCAGGGGTTTACTCTCTTTATTTTCTAATTCCCACAAAGGGCGGTTCCTTAAGACCAATTCTGGATCTCAGACAGTTAAACCAGCACATAATGGCAAAACATTTCCATATGGCAGTGGTGGTTCCCAAACTTTTTTGACCTGTGGCTCCCTTGACTAAATTGGCAGTTGGCCGTGGCTCCCCACAATTTTTTTACCGGTGGGGGGATGTAAGCCCGACCTCTGGAGTACTTCCAGTTATCTTCCTAAATTAATTGTTACTCTTTTTTATTTTCCAATTGATGACAAGCAGAGGAAGTCATGTTTTGGAGCATTTGTGATCATTAAAGGTTCCCTGGCAGGCCAAAACAGGTCAGGTCAAGTTACTTACCAGAAAGATGGCAGTACGCCGGGCGATGCAGTGACAGTCGCATGCCATGTCACTGTGCACGGGCAGAGTCAGTCGCCTAGTGAAGTTAGTACAGTAGGGATGGGGCAGTCAGTTGGGTGGCAGACTGGGAGGGCCGGTGAACAGCAAGTAATATATACGGTCATTGGGGCCAGGTCAGCGAGCATTGGCAGAGCTATAAGTAGGCACACTCCAGGTCACAGGGGCTGAGGCAGGGCAGGACAGTAAGGTTGGGGGCAGAACGAGATGAATGGCAGAAGACAGGGCTGCGTAAGATCCAGCCAGCTCAGTGGGGCTGGGGTAGAGCCAGTCTCATGGCAGGAAGAATGGACGGGCAAGAGGCAGTTTTGTAGCATGCGGGTATGGATAAGGTAGAGTCTGTTGCACAAGGTGGAGGTGGTAGTAGACCCAGTTACATCCCAGGTCAGTGTGGGGCACAGGACATGAATGACTTTGAACTGACCACACGTGTGCCCACTGCCAGTCCCTGCCCAGGTGCCTTTTATCACATAGGTCTGCTGCCCCCTCGCCTAACAGCCCACTCCTGCTTCAAAGCTGATGTCTGTCATCTGTCGAAATTGATGTGACACTAGCCACGTCTTCCAGGGTACATACTTCGGAGATGTCTCTGAGAAATATTGTTTTGGTGCAAATTGTCTTTTCATTTTCGAGCCAGCTGTGAATTGATTCTAAAACTTGCATTACTTTTTTATTCAGAAACGTTTTTCAGGAAATAGACGGTGAGTGAAAACAATGTCCCTTAAATTGTGTTCAGGGGTTACAAACTTGTTTTGCCATTTAATAAATCCATTTGTCAACCTTATCTTTATTGAAGGACTGGCTAAAAACTCGTGCCTTGCAGACTGCACGCACCCTTTTGCAGAAAGTGCCTAGTTAAGTTCACTGGACTGTAACTTGCGACCTGCAGTTCGCAGAATGATCTCTGCAGCAAAGCATTTATACCAACTGATTTATACTTTTTATAGCTATCTTACACTGAGCTACCTTACACAGACTAGAAATGCGTGACGTAGACGTAAACGCGGTTCTTTGCCACAGGCATGATCAACCAGTCTGAGCTATTTTATGATCATTGGAACTCATTAAGATTTCATAAATGTATTTCCAAGAAGTGTTAGCCATGTTTTTTCAGAAAATTATATCCTGAAACTGGACGTAAACAGACCTTTGCTGCAGGTGGCTAACCCTCAGAAGTGTAATAGGGACTGGTAGTATCAGTTCCAGAAAAAGTCTTCTACATCGAGAAATATACGGAGGGTCAGACTGGGGCCAGGAAATTAATCCTGGCTGCAATGCAGCCTATTTCCACAGCTGCGAGTTTGCCCACTGGAATTTCTTATTTATAAAATCAGGCGCGGAGTTTCTTCAAGTTCAGTCAAAGTGCGAGAACAGCAGCCAGGATATAATTATACATGGCTGTACTTTATATTTACAAGTTGTAGCTATGTTTGAAATCATCTTGTTCTGCGAGGGGCCTACTACGTGTTCATTAAGTCAGATGCTATCCTGTTTTCTGACGAGACTGCGGGGGCCACTGCACATTTATAACTTGTCCCTTTCAAACTCAACTTCTCAAAATAAACCAAATAAATGAGTTAATGAGCGAGCAGTGATTCAGCCCTAGTCTTACCTATTTGTAACTTGTGAAGAGGGTCCCACGAGGCACGGCAGAACACGGCGGGCAGCAATAATGCTCAACGGTCGTCACAGCTGCGTATGCCAGTAATGCAAAGGCTACGTCTGTGAAAGTACTACGCACGTATGGCGGCAGTACGCTCTTGGGCGAAACCATGTTCCCGGATTATGCAGGTGGTATTTGTAACTCCCACGTATGTTGCTGCTTGAATAAGCTTCATCCTGCATTCAGGCCCTGCTAGGGCGTCAAAAGACGTATAATATTTTACTGCCTACACACGTCCAAACGCTATCTTTCCCACATCGTGCGCGGCGCTCCTGGCTACTCATAAGGACGCACCTGGGCGCCACAGCGCACAGTTTGGGAACCACTGCCATACGGTAACACTTCAACAGGTTCTTCCTCCTACAGCAAGGCGATTTTTTTTTTTGTCAACACTGGACTTAAAAACCCCATATTTTCACATTCCCATTCATCCAGCTCATCGCAAATATGTAAGGTTTGTGATAGCAGACAAACACTATCAGTTCAAAGTACTTCCATTCGGAGTCACTAATGCTCCCAGGGTATTTACAAAATGCCTAGCAGTAGTAACTGCTCATCTCAGAAGACAACAAATTCATGTCTTCCCCTACATTGTCAACTGGCTCATCAAAGCCAACACACACCAAAAGTGTTTACAAAACACTCAGACTACGCTACACCTTCTTCACCAATTAGGCTTTACGGTCAACATTCAAAAGTCTCACCTACAGTCTTTACAGATACAATCCTATCTAGGAGCCACTCTCAATACTCACACACTAGCCTTCCCCAGTGCAGCCAGAATTTCCAATATCCAAACACTATTGCTGCAGTTTCAAACCAACCAAACCTTACCAGACAGGACTATCATGTGGCTACTGGGAATGAAGGTGTCATGCATTGCAGTAGTGCCTCATGCAAGACTACACATGCGTCCATTACAGGAATGCTTAGCATGTCAGTGGAATCAGTCACAGGGTCAATTAACAGATCTAGTGTTGGTGGACAGCCACACCCATCGCTCTCTGCAGTGGTGGAACCCACAAAATGTATTAAAAGGATGGGCTTTTATAGACCCTCTTCCACAGGTCGTGCTAACAGCAGACACATCTCTCACGGTTTGGGGTGCACATCTCCATCATTACAAAATTCAAGGTCTATGGGACAACAAACACAAATGTCTCCACATCAACTACCTAGAGCTTCTAGCAGTGTTTCTAGTGCTGAAAGCTTTTCAGTCTCATCTCACAGGCAAAGTTGTCCTAGTCCTCACAGTCAACATGATAGCAATGTACTATGTACAAAAACAAGGGGGACACGCTCGCTCCAACTCATGCCTGTCTGAAACAATTTGGAAAGGGGCAATCCATCACAATATTCACCTTTTGGCAGACCCTCGCCCAAGAGTGAACAATCAAATTGCCGACCTCCTCAGCAGAAGTAGGCAGCAAATATATGAGAGGGAACCTAATCCCCAAGTTCTCCTTCCATACTATGGGGATATCCACAAATAGATCTGTTCGCCACAGTAGACAACGCACAATGCCCAAATTTCACCTCCAGGTTCCCACACCCTCCCTCCAAAGGCAATGCCCTATGAATGAATTGGTCATGCATATTTGTCTACTCTTTTCTGCCTCTCCCACTCCTTCCGTTTCTGGTTCGGAAACTCAAGCAAACATCTAGCTCCCTCATGGGCCCGTCAACCATGGTACACCCTTCTGTTAGAGGTCTCAGTAGTTCCACATCAAAAGCTCCATCTCACCTCAATTCTTCTCACTCAGAACCATGGAAAAATCAAGCATCCAAATCCCAAGGAGCTCGACTTAGCTATTTGGCTCCTGAAGTCATAGAGTTTGGATATTTTTAATTTGCCACCAGACTGTATGACTATTCTGAAAGAAGCTAGAAAACTTACTACCAGAGCTTACTATGCAGCAAAATTGAAACAATTAGTTGTTTATTGCGTTAACAGAATTCTACCTCTAAATGCTTCTGTTCAGAATATTGTCTGTTACCTTTTAAACCAACAGCAGTGTGGGTTTGCTTACACATCAATTAGACTGCACCTTGCAGCAGTAGCTGCGTATTTGCAAAACAGACAACATTTGTCTTTGTTCAAAGTTCCTATCATCAGAGTATTTATGGAGGGCTTAAAAAGAGTTATACCACCAAGAATTCCACCGGCACCAGTGTGGAATCTTAATGTTGTACTTACCAGGTTTATGGGCCCACCCTTTGAACCTTTACACACTTTTCCTTTACAGTTTCTCTCTTGGAAGGTTGCATTCCTCATTGCAATCACTTCATTAAGGAGAGTTGGTGAGCTACAGGCATTAGCTTTAGAAGAACCCTTCTTTCAGCTCCATAAAGATAGAGTAGTTCTTCGCACCAATCCAAAATTCCTACCAAAAGTGGTTTCTGCTTTCCATATTAACCAATAAGTTGAGTTAGCTGTGTTCTTTCCTCAACCTGATTCGGTAGCAGAAGGAGTTCTTCACACACTTTACATAAAAAGAGCTTTATTGTATTATATTGAAAGAGCAAAATATTTTCATAAGACAAAACAACTGTTTGTTTCATTTACACCACCTCACAAAGGCAATCCTATCTCTAAGTCTGGCATTTCAAGATGGATTGTTAAGTGCATTCAAACTTGCTACGCCAAAGCTCAAATAACTTTATGTACACCCCCTAGATTGCATTCCACTCGCAAAATAGGGGCATCTATGGCCTTTTTAGGTAACATTCAAATTGTTGAAATTTGTAAAGCAGCAACATGGTCTACACCACACGCATTTACCAAACACTATTGTGTTGCTGTACTAGCATGTCAACAAGCCAATGTAGGGCAGGCAGTGCTAAGAACACTTTACCAGACAACTGCAACATCTACTGGTTAGCCACCGCTTTGGGAGAATCCTGCTATATAGTCTATGCAAAGCATGTGTATCTACAGCACACATGCCTCAAACAGATTTTGTTACTTACCCAGTAAGCATCTGTTCTTGGCATGTAGATTTACATGCGCCCACCCTCCTCCCCGGGCACCTGTAGTTGTTGCAGTTCTCATTATTTACATTATCTACACATGGACATCTCTTTACTACATTCACTTACTCCATTCTCACCCTCTTGCTGGAAAACAATCTAACAATGGAGTTGATGCCCAACGCACTATCACCGAAAGGAGGAGTCACCTTACCTTGTGACTCGAAAGACTTCTTCGAAGAAAAACAACTTGCAAACATCCGATCCCAACACTAGATGGCAGGAGTATGCAAAGCATGTGAATCTACAGCTCTGCATGCCAAGAACAGATACTTACTGGGTAAGTAACAATCCTTTTCCTACTTCTGAATGGACACTATCTCCCAGGAAGCTCTGAAGTAGAACTTGGGAACTTTATCTGAAACCACATACATAATCGCGCTGTGAACTAAGGCACATGTCCCTGGTGAACATTACAGCAGTTCCAGTTTCAGGAGGAATAGTATGTGACAGGGTATTGTATGATGTATATGGTCCCACTGAACATTTGCAAATACCTTATTTGTTTTAAATGTCTTTAAATTATATCATCACCTCTAGCACTTCTCTGATGATTGGGACATTAAGACTGCACAATTAATCATGCGGCGCAGAGCTGGGCTACACTCAGCTTCACCCTAGCTAAAAGGAATATTGCAAGACACCGGGGTGCCCGAGTTGCACCGACCCATCAACAGTGGACTCGAGATCTAGACAGTGCCATGGTAGCAGAGAAAGCAGTCTTTATCAACAGGGGATGCCCTCGAAAGTGAGCACGTGTGTGGGGAAACTGGAACAACTTTCGGGGAAACATATGCTCCCCCCTCCCGATGACTCAGACATTGGCATAAGTGACTGATTCTCACAATATGGAGATGATATGGGGGGGAATATTACATGTGGCTTGTAATACCGCGGTAATTATGTGGCAGCGGGGGTACGTATCTGAACCTACATGTCCTTTGGTGTATAAGAATTTGCCATGTGTTCCAGCGTATAGCTTCTTAACAGTAAACTGTCATGTCTGTGTGCTTACTTGCTGTGTATTGAATTGTTAATTAAATGTTTAATTAAAAAAAAGACTGCACAATTAGCTTGTAGATCTAGAGCAATCAGCTGTATTTTCTAATGATGAATTGTATGATGTTCCATCTAACGTTGGATCAACCCAATCAAATATCAAACAACTGATGTACATGTCAAAACGTATTTTAAATCAACGGTTGCACGCTAGCACACTAATAAAATATCATAAAGCTCAAAGAATTCCAAGAGGTCTACGGATATCCCTCAAATCAACATTGTGCAAAAACAACGCACGCTTTACAGAAAAGTGGTTCGCAATTCTGAACAAATGTTCCTTAGACTTAATATTACTTATTGTTGAAGAATTAGCCAAACTAATTGACGAATTAAACAAAGAAGCAACTGTACTAAAAGAAGAACTAAACAAGTCTTTAACCAAGGAGGAGTGGGACAACGTCCTTCAAGATATCAATAACCAACTCGATACATATTCCAAAGAAATAAATGATCGTAAGATCAGGAAATTCAAACGAGACACCACCGATTATCGACTTGGAGAGGTGTATACATGGGCAGACATATATGCCCGACGCAGACAACAGCGATCAAACACAGGAAGATCTTCGGAAGAAACTTCTTCTTCAGATGAAGCTCAATATAGAAAGAGGCCTCCACCAATGAACACAGAGAGATCAGACAGACCATCTGTCCCCACAGCACAAGACCAGGAGCCTTCAACAAGCAGAGACACCTCTTCTTCTTCTTTTTTAGAACGCGGCACCCTCCAACAAGAAGAACCCGGAGGAGCAGGTCCAAAAAGAAAACCAATGACGGACACGATTGCCAAGAACACAAGGAGTCAGAGACCCTAGTAATGAACATCTCAAAAGAATCAATCTCAAGTGTTCAACTGCAAACATTACAGAAAGGAACCTCCTATGTACCAACTTATCACTCCAATTTACTAGAGACACAAGTCAGCGTATATAAATTTTTACGTACACTCAGGCTTAGACACTTTTTTTCCAACGTGTCAGAACCTACAGCAGAACAACCACAGAATAAATTGATGGGCCTAAGGAACCCTAGCAAATTTATTCCACCCACGAGCCACAAGGTACTGGATGCCTTTGAAAAAGTCGTGTTAAAGGAAATACAAGACACCTTCAAACAACCACGTTCAAAAACTTCCAACCTAACTCAAAAAGAAAGACAAACATTGGAAAAATTGTCCAAAAACAATGAGATCACCATTCGACAAGCAGACAAGGGCGGTGCCCTTGTAATCATGGATACAGATTTTTACAAAAACAACGTCAACCAACATGTTAATGACCTAAACATCTATTCAAGACAAAACAGGGATCCTACCATCGAATTCAAGAATACCTTGAACTTAATAGTGAATACAGCAATTTCTCAGGGAATCATTGGCACCAAAGAGAAAGATTACTTGATCAAATCCAACCCGGCAACTTCATATATCTATATGATTCCCAAAGTACACAAAAACGCCAAAGTTCCACCGTTCCGTCCAATTGTTTCTACTATAAATTCCATCCATGAGCCAGTGGGAAAGTTTCTAGATAAACATCTTCAACCACTCGTTCAAAAAATGAGTACTTACATCAAAGACACTACTCACTTTCTCAACCTTCTGGAGACTCACAGACCATCATTTACAGATGACATGATCATGTGTACCATTGACGTAAAATCTTTGTACACGTCCATACCCCACGATCTGGGCTTACAAGCTGTTGAACACTACTTAACCACAAGTGACCATGAGGAAATGTTCAAAGTATTTCTGATGGAACTTTTACATTTTACGCTGTACCACAGTTACTTCAAATGGGAAGACCAATATTTTATTCAATCCTCAGGAACTTCCATGGGTAATTGTGCAGCACCGGTATATGCTAATCTTTTCATGTACAAATTTGAGCAGGATTACATTTTATCAAACCCCAACTGGCACAGACACATCATCATGTACGGAAGGTACATTGACGATATTTTTTTACTGTGGAATGGCACGGAAATACAACTGTTGACAGCCATTGAAAAATTGAATCAGGTCGATGAAAGAATTGGCTTTACACATCACATCAATAAAAGAGAAATTCCATTCCTAGATGTTCTAGTCATTAACAATGAAGGTAACCTTGAAACCAAAGTATTTACCAAACCAACTGATAAAAACAACTTTCTACACTTTGCAAGCTTTCATCAGCCTTCCTTAAAAAAACACTTGCCATTTTCACAACTTCTACGTCTTAAAAGAATTGCTTCCAATACAGACCATTACAATCAATCTAAAATCACAACCATCCAGAAATTTAGACAAAGAGGATATCCAGAAACCATTTTAAATCAAGCACAGGAAAGAGTCCGGAATCTGGAACGAACACAGCTTTTGACAACACAACTTAAAAATGATCCGCAAAGATCAGTATTTGTTTCCAAATTTTCTACAAGAAGTTTCAACATCAAAAGGATCATATTAAAACATTGGCCATTACTTACACAAGAAGAAGACTTCAGAGGAATATTTAACAACATCCCAAGATTTGCGTACAAACGCACTCGTAATCTCAAAGAATTGCTCAGACCCAAAGAGGAAGTTAACCCCGTTAAACATCGAGGAACCATTCCATGCTACAATTGTAGTAATTGCAATGCTATAATACAGGGCAGTGAAATATTACATCCTTCACAAGGAACAAAAATCAAACTACGGGTATCTGGTACATGTGACAGCAGCAATGTGATCTATTTATTGAAATGCCCATGTGGTTTACCTTATGTGGGCAAAACGCAAAGAAAACTAAAGACCAGGATTATCGAGCACAAAAGTAACATAAGACTCAAGAACACTAAATCCACAGTTGCTTTCCATTTTACTGAACACCATCACAATCCCAGTCAACTGCGATTTTGCATACTAGAACAGGTACCCATCCTCCCAGGAAGAGACAATTCTCAACATCTCTTGAGAAGAGAAATATTTTGGATATCCCATCTTAATACGCTTCAACCAAAAGGTCTAAATGATCGTTTTGAATTACATTGTTTCCTGTAGGAAGATTATGATGTTACGTATTTCATCTACTGTAGCTTGAACTTAAGTACCATTATTACTGTGTATACTGAAAACAATGTTAACAGACGTATATGTTCATTTTGTAATTTTCGTATACTTTCCCACGGTCCCAATACTAAGTCTCATTTAAAGTACCAATTGATCAGAACACACCATTTACATTATCTTTCATAAGCACGGGAAACCCCCCCACGTACCTCTAATTCTATTATAATTTGTTCATACTCGTTATAATATCACATTGACCGTTAGGAGATATAAGCGAGTACACACTGAGTCACGACAAGCACGTTTGCAAACAGGACCCCTCTATTCAACTCGACCGTAGCCGTACTTGAGGTAAGAAATCTTTACACCTGCACGAGTGGTTCGCAAAATCTGGTACATCCAACTTTACTTATTCGCACCATTCCTCTTTCTTTTTAGAGGAAGTAACACTGTTCGCCATGGCAGACGGGCGGATGAGATTGTTAGCTTACTGAAAGTTTAGCTTTGATTCTTAGTACACTCAAGCTATCGATATCGTTAAATCTGTGAGTCGTTACTGTTGAAGATAAATTTGCCTCAACGGGGTTTAGTTCTAGAACTTTAACCATCCTAGTTACAGGTCAATACCGTTGCTAATGACAGAGCGTTTACACATATCCACCTGTGTTTTCGTCCTACAGTCATTTACGCTTCACTTTCAATCACAGTTTATGTTATCAGGTGTCACATAATTTTAATTGCTGACTCACTACATGAATTATTTCAGTCCGGTACTCTTCCGTCCACAATTTATTAAACCATTTTTTCAACCACCGAAATAGATGCTAGTGTAAATACGTATGTAAAACGTTTTGATGATATAAATGTTGTATATGGTTATTTGAATATTATTTTTCTGCTTTCAGAGATGTAAGTCCCCTGAAGAAGGGTTCGCCCGAAATGCATAGGGCTGAAATACAGTGAAAATTGAAATTTGAATTTCATGTTGAACAATACCATGTCGGAAATTGTATGAATGTCAATGAAATTATCAAGAACTTGAATTTGAAAATAAATCATATAAGAAAATTACAACAATTGAATCACCGTTATTTGAAACTCAACAAATAAAAGGGAGTGCTGAGTAAAGGTCGTTACTCCTACGGGAGACAACGCTTTCACAAGTATACATCTAACGTTGGCAACATGTTTAGTTATCAACATTATGGTCACCATTATTTACACAAAACTCTTATCCCACATGCTGTTTACAATTACACTCAATGGGAAAACTGCCCTACACCGCCAAAAGGAAGTTCAAAAACATTTGAACAAACGTTTGCCTATTTTTGCTGGTTTTGACACATCAGATCCAGCCTCATTATAATTGGCTTGCTCCTACACCTGTGAGGAAAAATATGTTAACGAACACCAAGCTGATATATTCTGCTTACTTTATTTCCCAACTGTGTGTACAGGGTTTCAACTTTTGGGAAGACACCATAGACACAAAATCTGTCTGGGGGACAAAAGATTGCCAGGTTCAGAGAACTGAGTTCTTATTCAGAACATGCCTCATACCACATCAAATCATTTTCCTGAATACAACTGTGCAACCTACAATAGCCAAGAAGAAGGATTTTAACACACCTTGCGTTCCCGGGTTTGAGAATTGGCAGCATTTCACACAATACAGTGAGGATGCACTAGATCCTGTGAGACGTAAAGGTTCTTTTAATTCATCAGATCCCAATTGGAAGGGATGGTTGGTTAGGCCTGAGGACACAAATGGGTGTCAATCTAGAATTCTGTGTAACATCTGTAGGGTTTAGGATTAATAGGCCTGATCAGCGATATGTACTATCAGAACATTCTGGGGTGGGGACATCATATAGTGTTGGGAAGTTGTGCTTTTAGTGAAATGACCATTGTCCTTTCTTTCTGATGGCATGGATCTCAGGGATTTCTTGTTGGGTCACCGGAACCCATGTCAAAAGCAATTTTTGTATGGAATATACAACGAGTTGTGGAAAATGTACCTGCAGGAAGCCACTGAGAGGCTGCGCAACAACAATAAGGTTTCTTTGGCTGTGGTTGACAATGGTATACCCACATTAGCATCCAGAATGTATTCGCTGGGCAACATAGTGTCTTCTGCAATTGACCCAATACATCAAGGCATTTCTATTTTACAACATGGACAATCACAACTCCAGTCCATTGTTATATTAAGCTGGATGCTTCAAACACTACATTCTGGCCACGTTACCTGGTGTTGCATCAGTAGTACCGGTCAGTTTTCTGCATATGATCTAACCAAAAGACAGATGGTAATGGCACCTAGAGATGCAAAATATACCATGTTGAACATTGAAAAATTAGACCAATCACCTTTCACTGTGGCTAAGACACCATCCACAGACTGGGTAATCCATGATTACATCACCCTACCGGTCACGACTTTCTAATTCCAGTATTGTTTATAATACCAACAGGTAGGCAGATAGCGAAGCACTAGGGGAGAATATGTGCATGAGTACTGGGAATTACCATTCACGTTTGATGCAGGAATGGGGACACCAAAGTTTTCCTTAGTGGTTCTGACTGTGAGGATGTTTTAAGTGGGTCCTTAGTCTGAAAAGACATTTCTCTTCATGGGGCATGTAATACTTCAGTTGTGAATTTGACTTGTTATCTGAAGGGTTCTCCGGCTGCCGTCATTCATCCAGTCTTCAAGCTACTCTCAGATGGGAGCTATTTGATGCTTAATGATCTAGGCTGCTGTGGAACGGAACCAGGCATTGCTTATTTGGTAACAGTTAATTCCATAGTCACTTGTTGCACACAAGTACAGTTTCCACCTGCCTGCACAGTTAGGGAGGCAACGATATGGCCTTCGATTAATGTTTCCAACATACGCTCTGATTCTCTGAGCAAACTGAAAACCATGCTTTTTCAAAAAGATGTGGCCTTAACTTCTGCCAGAGAGACGTTTGATCTCCAGATTGCAAGGTTCTCGTCTGAGATACATACACTACTCCACACTAACTTCCCGCTGTATTTTGGGAAGCTGGTTCACCATATCTTTAGTATGTATGATATGAAGGGAATAGTGCCCTTTTTTAAATGTATCAGCTTTGGACTTGTTAGCACCTTTCAGACTTATTTCGTTATACCAGCTTTCATGCACTCCGTGTTGGGAAGTGTTTTTGGAGAGCTCCCACTTGTCCTTCTACTTATGGCAGGAATCCTGATTTTAATTTTTCTGCTCCACGATGGACGTCCCAGTTCAATCTGGAATGGAGACAGCACTGCTTGTGCTGCAATGCTGTGAGCGCATGGTGCACTGCTTTGGCCCACCTCTGCTTTGAGAACTGAATGAGCACTGGTTCTTGTCCTTAAGGCCTATTTGGCTTCACTGCATGCAACCTGTATTCCGCTACCTGCTTTGCAGCCACAAATGCATATTAGATCTATGCCTAGGATCACAATTGGTTGCGCCACTGGACATTGAAGTACTGATGGACCCCTTGAATGCCGTGGGTATTGTTGTCCCCAGCGTATTCCGTTGCTGATGAATGCATTCTTCGAGCCACCCTGGGGAGCTTTGGCTCCTAGTGAAATGGACACTGGCTCATCAATGTACTTACAGGATGCAGTCCCTCCCTCAATGGGTGCTCTGGGAACTGAATGGAATCGCCTTTGCTCCATAAACATGCTTCGAGGTGTGCCTCTGGGAAAGTCGTCTGCTGTTGTGGGCAACAGCAATGTTCTGTCTACCACTCAGAACACCTAAATATCTGGCTTTTTCCGTTTGGTGGGAACCATTTGGCCTGTTTTTCAAACTAAATGAATCAGAACAGCTTTTGCTTTATTTTTCTAGGCCCAATGGCTTTCTGAGTGCTTGGGATTTCAAATAGTATAATTACTTTTTTAAGGCTTTTTAAGAATATTTTGAAGCTTGCTTTTAGATGGTGTTAAAGGTGGTTTTAGACATTTTTTAATCCAATTTAATTATGTCCTGCTGACTTTAAGATAGCTTTTATATATTGACCCTTAGTATGAGGAGTGTGTGTTATGTGCCCGGGTTAGGCCCATGTAGGGAAGCAGCTCATTCCTTACATTGTCCTATTTTTCACAATAACCTTTCTGCCGCGACCTTTTGCACATATTTGCGTGCACAACAATGTTGGGTTAGTTTCTCTGAAACTACTTTGTTTACACGTCTAGCTTTGCACAGCATTATCACAATGCCGCAAACATCATGTACAAGGCCCTTCTACGCACAATGTACAAATGTTGTTCTAGCTTCATGATGCGACAGGTCTATTTCTACATATCCATAACATCACTAATCTATACGCACATGGCAAGGCTGCTTTCAATTATAAATAAAGAGCATCCCAAACATTTAGCAGAGGAGGCACTCTAGCTGACACCTATGCTCGTGCATGCTGAGACTTCACCACGCAGCGGTCTGACATTTCCGTGAGGGGTGTCAAGTTTGTTACAAGGACGGGGTCCTACATTCTCTCCCGCCAAGTAATGGGGTTAGATCATCCCTTGGGCGGATTCTTGGCTATAAACCTACACACACTGTAGGTACACTCAGAGTAGGGTTTGCATAGTAGCCTTGTTTATATGCCTGAATATATACACTGTTTTAGCACCATAGTAGAACTGTATCTACTATTTACACTTTTGGTGCTTGTATTCTATACAAGAATAACGTTGGTTCAATAAATATTTTGAAAATGTTCCAGTGTGTATTCTCTATACTTCGCTAAGCACAAGTAAGCACCAATTGACAGAGTGAAAGCTTCTGATCTGTTTCCGCGATCCCTGAGGGGTCAGGGTTGTCTTGTTCAGTGGTTGCCAGAAACCATTTGCTCGCTGGTGAGGATAGGCGGGGTTTACGGTGGCACTGTGAGCGAGCTGGTCTTTAGGCCAACATATTCTACTGGGGTGCCCGTAATCAGTCAAGGCACCTCACCCAAAGTTTGTTGGCCAACAAACACGCAGGTCCTACGGATTAGTAGGAACTACACAACACAGTGCCCCTCTGCTGTGCCACTCCACTAGTCTCTGCGCCACTTTACTGTGCGCACTCCACTCTATTCTACTCTATGCCACTCCACTCTATTCCATTCCACTCTGCCATTCCACTCTACTCTTCTCTATGCCCCTCTTCTCCACACCACTATCTTATAGCTATGCTGAATAGCAGTCATGTTGCTGTATAACATGGCTGTAATACATTTGCAAAGCCAATAGCTCTCATACTGGCGAGACCTATTGGATTTGCCAATGCTTGTTTTCTGTGTATTTTCTAAAAAATTCCTGTGGGAATTAACATGGAAAAACTTTCGCCATCCACCCATTTTCTTGGGACCCCGCTTGACTGAGCACCCCAAAGGATAAAGGAGCTGAGTGCATGAGCTCTTTTTGAATTTTTTTAATTAAAGTTTTGTGAAAATTTTTCAAACACCAAAGTTATTACCAGAAAAAAAAAATACTTATCCCATGGAAAACCTGACCTAATTATAAACACAGTGGCAACGGCCACTGTGTACTATGTATGTATGTGTTGGTGTGTATATATAAGTAGAAAAGCCTTGAGTAAGTCCTGATGTCCCTCCCTCAACAATGGTTATAAATAGTATATTTAACTCTGTGCTTCTGCAATTTGCATGAATGGTTTATGGCATACGGTCTGTTCCGTTGCATTACATATAAACATGTGTTTAGGAAGAACCACAGCACAGTCTCACTGCATAGGTCCTTACTGTAAAAGGGAATGAAGATCCAGAGGATGATGATCCAGATGCTTTTGAAGATCAATACATAGAATTCTTGTAGGAGGTTCTCACTCTGTTGAGCAGGGGAACTGGCTCCATGGAATGAGAGGGTTGAGATGTTACTCCTGTTGTTTTCTTGTTCCCAAGAAAGATATTAGTATTTGTTCTATTCTGTGCCTTTGCGTCGTAAAGGCCGTCCTCTACACGGAGAAGTTCACAATTCTTTTCCATGCAAACATTCTTTTGACTTTGGAACTGGAAAACTGCATGTTATCCTCAGACTTGTTAGCATATTTTGATCTACTGATTCTTCAGTCGCACAGAAGGTGTCAGTGTTTTGTGGTGGGCTCCACCCATTATCATTCGCGGTCCTCCCTTTCGAGATAACATCAGCTCCAAGCGATCGTCAGTGGCTGAGATCAGTTAAAGCATTGGATCACTTTGTTTGCTGCAGGAATAAAAGGGGGCACTGCTAAAAGTAGCCCCAAGTCCTGGATCAAACAACTGAACATCAAAATTACCAAGCCACAAACAACATTCCCTATACAACAAAATCCCAGTCTCTCCCTCAGAAGAAAGTCTTGGGTGCTTCAGACAATGTCTATGGTGACCTGATGTCTTGGAACCTGTGGATGGACAGAGTCCAGATACTGGAGTCTTGGGATCATTAAAAGATCCTAATGGTTCAATTGCCTGGTGATGAGGACACTTTCAAATTAGTGGGCCATTTCCCACTGTGCCCAAAGATTTTCTTTCCTGTAGAGACTTGTTTCATAACCTATTTATTGCTATAGAGATTTTTTAGTGGTACATTATGGTGGGACTAGTCCCAAATGGCCACATCTGAAAAAAAGGGAATATGACTTAATCTGGTAATTTTGTCAGATTCTGGTTTCCTTCTCTAACCAGGGAAACTGATCCACATGCCATGGGTGTAAAGATAGACTTGCTCCTTTGGGGCGGAGAAGAGGTAGATATAGGCACTCTTGTTCACAGAGCAGGTACGGGTGATGTTAACTCACTGTTTTTGATGTTGAGGGTGCAGGCCGTCCACTCTTTCGATGGTTTTACATCCTGTTGGTCAGCTCTGTTGGGTTGCAGAAGCAACTCCTTGATATGCTGTTCCTGAAGCTGTCTGTGTGCCATTCCTTCCAGTAGGTGTGCATTATGCTATATTGGTAATGCCGAACCAACCCAGAGGACATAGTAACATGTTCTTAGGCACCCGCTACAATGCAGCTACCTGAAATAAATAGTTAGTTATGGATTCCTTACCTTAAAATTATCCCCAGGCGTCAGACTGGATCCGGAAAGTTTTTCGTCAGCAGTACACCTGCTCGTCGGAAGGTGGTGTCGGTTGAATCCGCGTTTGTCATCAGCGTCGTGGTTGCCGGGATGACGTCGCGATAGGTACATAGACGCCGCCGTCGTCGCACGCTGACGTCAGTGCCAGCAAGCGCAGATACGGAGAGAGTGGTACCTCCAGTCACTTTTTGACTGACTTTTTCTCAACTTTTGTCCACTTTGTTTTTTTTGGTTTTTTTTAACTTTTCAAAAACCTTTATTGACTTGAAGGAGTTACACAGGGCAAACCGCCCACAAGTCTCGCAGCAATGAGAGGGCTCCGCCAGTCAGTCTGGTTGTCCCAGCGTCTCTTACACGGCCATTTAGCCAACATCCCGAAGGACCGGCGGCGTCTCAATAACCCATTACACACTAGAGCCCAATCATGATCGCAACGTCGAGTGAAGATTACACTAGTCCCCAGTCCATGTAACAGCTCGTAGGTATGAATTAGAAGCATAAACTTTACTACCGGAGCCTGCAAACCTGGCGTAGCCCCTGTAGGTTCCAGTCGTATCACGTACCCGAACCCCCCGCCCCCCCCCCCACGGCGCACATTCACTATCTCCTCATGGCACTCTTCCTCACATGTACGTGTCCTCAGTTCCACTGTCTAGACGTAGCCAGCCATAGCACCCTTCCTCCTTCAGTCTGCATACCACCCTGCATCACACATTCACTCTCCAAATGCCCCCTACTCAAGCGACCCAGTCAGACCTGAATCGTACCCGTACACACTTTCCGCGGGCAATCATCCGTCCCAACCTACGGTCCAGGGACCCTCACAATCGTGCTCACCCGGAGTCCTGATCATGTCCCGTGTCCCCCTCGGCCAAAGTGTGTGTACTGGGCTCCTCCCCCAATGTCTCCCCCCGGCCAGCCGTCTCAGTGACCCCGGCAGACAAGAACGTTCTGTACAACCCCCAAAAGTTCTTGGGGCGACTTTTCGGCGGTAGCAGTTCGCTGTACGTCTCCGCCTGCATGCTGCAGTACAACATATCACTGGCCCACCGTTTCTTAGTGGGGAGTGGCCCTCTCATCCAGCAGATCGCGACGACCCTTCTAGCGATTAACAGCGCTATATCTGTCAGGCGTCGCAGTGCCAATGGAAGGGGCCGGGAGTACCCCAGCAGCGCCAAGGATGGGTTGGGCGGTATCTCTGTTCCCAGAACCTGGCTCAGCTCCCGGAACACCTCCGCCCAGAATTTAGCAATTCCCGGGCAGTGCCAGGCCATATGCATGAAGTCGGCCACGAGGAAATGACAACGCTCACACTCCGCAAATTGGCGGAGCCCGTACCTATGTAATCTTTCCGGGGTATGATAAACCCGCTGCACGTACTTGAAGTGCACCAATCTGTGCCGGCCATTCAGCGATACCTTCTTGGTACTGGCGCAACAGTATTTCCACATCTCGTCGGTGATCTCCATTTGAAGGTCCGTCTGCCAGGCTCGCCTCGCTGCGCCGACCCGATCTGTTCCCATGTCTTGGCTACCCCATCAATAAATAAATACTCCATCCTTGCAATGCCCAACGCGCCCAATGCCTGCAGCACTCCCCTCTCACGTAGCGGGGGGAGCCAAATCGCCCACTCCACCGGCAGCAGGGTGGAGTACAGAAGTGCACAGTCGTGCGCTATCATTAACGCCTGCCAAGCATGATTCGTGGCCTTGAGAGAATCCAATCATCCCACGGTGCGATCAACTGGCTGGAAGACAGTCGCCGGTAAGGGGAGCGGATCAGCAAACAGTCGCTCTAGGATCACATGTGGGACATCCGGGCTGGCGTGTATCCACGCGTGCAGGTGGGCCGCCTGGGCTACCCTGTAATATCTCTCCATGTCCGGGGCCCCCAACCCTCCCATCTCGTATGGTAGGGTTAACACCCTCCACCGGACTCTAGGCTGTTTGCCACCCCAAGCCAGCTTAACTAGGGCTTTGGTCAACTGCTTGAAAAAGGCCTTGGACAGAACGATAGGGATGTTATTGAATAGGAACAAGAATCTTGGCAGAACCACCATTTTCATGATGGCTACTCTGCCCAGCAAAGACAGGGGAAGCCGATTCCACGTCTCTACGTCCTCGACTAGGTTGGCGTATGCCACTCCGTAGTTTTCCCTGAGTAGCACCTCCGGGTCCTTGTGAAGCCGAATCCCCAAGTACCGGACCGAATCTGTCGTCCACTGCAGTGGGTATTCCATCTGGAATGGCAAAGTGACCGGTGTCAGCGGGAACGCCAACGACTTGTTCCAGTTCAACTTAAGGCCGGACAGGGCCCCAAACCTGACCACCTCCCTCAGTATAGAAGAGAGATTCTCCTCCGGGTCCCGGACATATAGCAGCGTATCGTCTGCATACGTGGAAATCCCGATCTTATAGGTGGGAAAATTAATACCTTCGTATCTATGGTACTCCCTGATTGTGCACGCCAAGGGTTCCGCCACTAGGGCGTATAGGAGGGGGGAAAGGGGGCAGCCCTGCCTGGTTCCCCTGCCTACATCGAAGGCGTCTGTAACCCGATCGCCTATTCGCAGCCTGGCATTAGGTCGGTAATATAATGCTCCTAGCATCTGCAAAAAGGGCTCTCCCAGTCCGAACTTCCGCAATACCCGCACCATAAAGGGCCACTCCACTGAGTCGAACGCCTTTTCCATATCCAGGAAAAGGGCCAAGGCTTTGCGCTCTGGGCGCACATGTTGCATAGTTCCCAGTACTGTTTGAATATTATATGTTAGATTTCTGGCCGGGATAAAGCCCGCCTGTTCCGGCGCTACGAGTTCCGGCACCAGCAGCGCCAAGCGCGTGGCCAAAGCCTTGGCATCCACATTGATCAGTGAAAGCGGTCTATATGATCCGCACAAGTTAGGGGGCCTCCCAGGTTTCAAAATGGTGACTAGAAGCGCTTCCCTCATGGTATCCGGCATGCAGCCATCCTGGCATATGTCCTCAAATAACATAATTAGGTGTGGGAGGAGCTTATCCTTGAAGGCTTTGTAAAAGGCCACCGTCAGCCCATCGGCTCCGGGGGCACTGCCTGATCTCATTCCCCCCAGCGCCTCCAGAATCTCGTCCTGCTGTATGGGCAGCGACAGAAATTCCCTCTGCGAGTTGGACAAGAAGGGCATTTTGATATAACTGAGGTAGTCCTCTATTTCCTCTTCCATCTGAGAGGACTTAGATGTGTAAAGCCCAGCATAGTAATCTCTGAATTCGGCAATAATCGCCTCCTCTCCAGTAACCACCGTGCCTGCTGAGGTGACCAGCTCGTCGATGACCAGAGGCTTCCTGCTATTACGCAGTATCCTCGCAAGCAAGGAACCCGGGCGTTCACCCTCCCCATAGGTACGGGCCGTAGCATACTTGCCCATATGCTGCACTTCCCTGTCCGCTTCCCTATTGTACTCAGAGACCAACGCCTGAATCCTAGCTTCCACATCGGGGTCCGCTGGCATCCGATGTTGCTCTTCTAGCTGTGCCAGTTGCGTCTCTATAGTCTTCAGCCTTTGTCGTATGGACTTAAGAACACCGGAGTGCTTGGCCATAGCCATGCCGCGAATATATGCTTTGAATGAGTCCCAGACCGTTTGGAAACTCTGAACTGAGCCCAAGTTTTTATCGAAGAAGGTCTCTATATCTTCCGCCAATTCGCCCCTAAATACCTCGTCTAGCAGTGAGTAAGGTGGCAGTCGCCATGTGAACGGCGGGATACGTTTGACCGAGGTATCCAGTATCAGGAGAAGAGGGGAGTGGTCCAAAAGCATTCGCAGTAGGACCACACACCCCTTAATCACCGGAAGTAGCGACTGTGATGCCAGCCAGTAGTCAATTCTAGTGTGCACGTCATGGAATGCAGAATAGTGCGTATACCCCCCTTTCCCTGGATGTCCGTGTCTCCAGGCATCCACCAAATCAAGTCTAGTCAGTTCCGCCTGCATGTGCAAGGCAGCAGCCGCCGGGCGACGCAACGAATCCGAAGAGCGGTCCATGGACGGGTTAAATGTGAAATTAAAGTCGCCCCCCACACCATTCTGGCGTGTATGTATTGCCGCCAGTGTGCGGCCAGCGTGGCGTAGAACTCGGGGTTGTCATAATTAGGGCCGTAAACGTTAACAACCACTAGGTCATGCCCTTTCCCTACGCATCTGGCAATTAAATAGCGCCCCTCTGAGTCCGCTTCCAGTACCGTCAGCGTCAGATTGGATCGTGGGTTTACCCATGTGACCACACCCCTGGAGTGTGTAGTGAAGCCTGCCGCTGCGCTGTTACCCGCCAAGCCTCTTGCATGAAGCATGTTACTCGTGGGGGGGAGGTGTGTTTCTTGTATAAGCGCCAGATCAATGTGGTGCCTGCGGAGATAATTCAGTACTTTTCTTAGTTTACGGAAATCATTCAACCCCCTGACATTCCACGTCAACGCCCTCAGGGTCATGGTACCGTTATCGTCCTGCGTAGCGCTAGGGTCCGCCATCACTGCGATTACGCGCCATAGAAGCCTCAAAGATAGTCCCTATGCAAAGTGCCACCCGCTGGCAGTCACCAGGCAACTCAGTCCAAACATACAGCAAGAGAACAGAAGACATGTCACTCAGTACATCGTGCGCACCCCCAACCCCCGACCCAAACCCACCCCCCCACCCACAGCCGACCGCCCCCAACCTGGCCAGACAGGACCCCAAACCTCCCCTCCACCCCTCAATACAACAATCACACCCCTCAAACATTCCCCGAACCGGCCCCCGCAGGGGCCCTGCAAGTCAACAGCGCTAGGGCCGAGGTTACCAGGCACTGAAACAAGCACAACCTGTCAACAACCCAGGGTAATGACGTGCCCCCATAGCCCTGCCCCCGCATAGTCATACTGCACGAGCCGCTCTCCATCCTCCTCCATTAGGGCCAGGGGAGTCCCCACAACCCCCACAGGGATCCAAGCCCATCGCCGAGCAGAACAATGCCGATGGCCCCGAGAGGCCTGTGCAACGGATCCACGCCCACTCAAGCAGACTCAGGCAAGACAAGCAAGTGTCCGTAACAGACCCAAGGAGGGCCCCAGCGCCGCAACGCGCTCGAAGCCAGCGAGCCAGCAGCCCACCAGACCAAATACACTTTACCCCACGAGAACCAGTCAATTAGGACCACAGAATGTACCCACGCGCTATATATCAGAAAGGTCTCACCAGGGGGCAACTGCGTAGTCCACGTGTGCGGCCTTATCATTCGCCGCTGTCCATGCAGCTCCAAGTGCCCCAGCCTCCGCCAGAGCAGCACATACCCCCCGCCCAACAAACAAATCCGAACGGCCTGGCCGTTTGCCAAGCCAGGCTACCAACAGCCAACTAGTCCTGCTCCTCCAGATGTGAGGCCTCCGCAAGAGTGTCATCGTGGCCCCTTGGACTGTTCCGCCGGTCCCTAGACCATTCCTTCAAGGATTTCTGCAGTTCCCTCGGGTCAGTAAAGAAATGCGAGCGACCCTGCCTGTTAATCCTGAGTTTCGCCGGGTAGAGCATCGCGTAGTCCAGACCGAGGTCTCGAAGTTGTTTTTTGTACGGTGCGAAATGTCTCCGCTCTTCTTGAACTTTCGCCGTGAAGTCTGGGTAAATAGAGATGTCCATACCCTCAAATTGCAACTTGCATTTTTCTCTGGCCACCCGCAGCGCCACATCCCTGTCTCTGTAATTCAGCAGTTTTGCTATTATCGGTCTCGCTGGAGCTCCCGGCTTGGGGCGGGGCCCCAACGATCTGTGGGCTCTTTCGACTACGAACATGGGAGAGAACACGTCCTCCCCCAGCAGGGTATGCAAAAGTTTTTCCACACACAGTTCCATCCTCCCGGTGTGTGTCGACTCCGCCACCCCAGTGATGCGGATGTTCGATCTCCTCGAGCGGGCCTCTAAATCCTCAGACTTATCCTGGATGACCTGAAGCAATCTACTGAATTGTTTGCGGTCCGCATCCCACTCTGTTTGTGCTTCCTCCACATGCGTGACTCTCTTCTCAGCCATGTCAAGTCGCTCCGCATTCTTGTCCACCCGCTCCGACATGCAGTCCATGCGGTATGTGAGTGCGTCTAGCTTGGCGTCAATTGCTGTCAGACTGCCCTGCAGGCCCTTCTCCATCGCCACCAACATTTCCCTGATGTCCGCGCCCGCAGAGCTCTCCGAGGCCGCGCCACCGGTGGGCGCCTCCGGCCCCGTACTGGTAGGTCCCTTCGTCTTGCGCGGGTCAAAGGAGAGTTTAGGCTGTGTCTTGTCACCCTTCCTCATGGCGGTGTAATGTGTCCGCTGCTCCACCAGGCCCGTCACCCCTGGGCGGGATATATTACCAAGTCTTTGGGCCCCCGGGGCGCCGACGCTGCGAAGTAACGCAAGGGCGTCACCACCGCACCCCCTCCAGGGCCGACAGCCGGGTCCCCCGCAGTAGCTGGGGCCGCTGGATCCCAAACCCCCCAGCGCAGGATCGTACATCAGTCCTCGGCACACCGTACAGCACTCAGTAGGAGACAACCGGCCCGCACACGAGGTCACCCCCACTGCCTGCAGGCCTCGACACCACCACCGGCCCGGGTAGGGGGCAGTTCCCCGGGATTAGTCGGGACAATCACTTCGAGCCAGAATGTCTGCCAGTCTCTTCGCCTCCGGAGCTCCCCGCAGGCTCGCACCCGGCGCCGTCCCCTCCGGCCGCCGGAGAGCACACTTCAGGTCACTGGGCTAGGGGGTGCGCCAACCGCTATGGCACGGAAGCGCCAGGAGCTCCACTGCAACTTCAGGGGCCCAGGGGTACCCCACCCCGCCTGCCAGCGTCCCAAAGAAGGACCAACCTCAGAGGCCGCAGGTCCGCGAAGCCCCACAGCACAGGAGTTCAGCGACCGGCAGAAGTCCCCAGGGCAGCCAGATCTATGCGGCGACTCCACCCGGCCCAAGTCGCCGACCGCGGCAGTCTCGTGGCTCGGTCTCACCCAGGGCCAGGATCAGGACGTAACGGGCGCTCTTCTCCCCCGACGGGGTCGCCTGTGTTCGCTGCTCCCTCCGAAGATGCCCGCACCTCAGCTCCACCGGCTCTCCTCGGGTCCGCAGCCAAGTCCGGCGGACCGGGTCAGCCGCCGACGCCCCAGCCGCACGTCGTGTCACGCACGCCGGGGAGCTCCCCAGGACAGTCCGGGGATGTCGGCCCGGTCCGGCAGGCGCGCCTCCACCCGTTTCTGGCGCTCCGCACGGCCTCGTCGCCGGCAGAAGGGGCTCGCATTCAGCTCCGCTGGGCGCAGAAAGGACTCCCCCGTCCCGTCCGTTAAGCAGCTCCGCAGTTCAGGATCATTAGCAGGATCGTGCGAGGGCTAAGGTGGAGAGCGCAACGCTCACACGTCCGCCATCGCTGCCGGCAAGCTCCGCCCCCCCGTCGACTTTGTTTTTTGAGTCCATCGACTCCTGGTGTACGAGGGATGCCCGGCTTCAAGGCTAGCGGTTCCTGTAACCAACTGATGTCGGTGACGGATCCGCACTGCGTGTGCCTCTACTGCCTGGAGCGCAACCACGACCCCAAGTCGTGCTCCGATTGCCGGACCATGGCCCCGAAGTCTTTGTGGGAGCGGTCCTGAAAGCTCCTCAAAGCCAGGCAGTGGGCTCCGCGTTGCTCGAGGTCCTGGTTGCGTGGGAGGTGGAGGGACCGATCGCAGAGCCACTACCATTCTCCATATAAGTCTTCACACTCGGGGTCAGGTAAGTCAAAGCACAAGAAGTTCTTCAAGATGCTTGTATTTCGTGTTTTTTGAGGGAAGTGCGTGTACTATAGAGACTGTCCACTTCCACAGAAACCTCCTTAGGGAAGTAGTTCTTGAAAAAACACAGGGAATTTCCTTGGATCACTTAATATTCCTACTTTATTTTTGAAGGTGGCTGGCTTCAAGGTGATTGAGCTTGTGACACAGAAGAAGCACTATTTAGTTTACAGTTCTGGGAAACTTTGAATTTTTAAATAACGTATTTGTACCCCCATTGCATAACTTAGAAAAGGCACTTGGCACTCAGTCTTCTATGGATTCCAATGCATTTTTGTCCATGTCAACTTTATTATTTTGCAAAAGACTTTCCAATGGAGCTATTTCTATCCATCAAAGTCAGATCTAGGGTAGCGTACATTTTGTAAGGTATTTACTTGGCCTAATCCATTTGTACGTTATGAATCCCAACACTTGAGCCATGTGTTTCTCAACCAGTGGCAATTTGAAGTTTGCCTGTTTGTAGTGGATGGATGGAGCTGCATGTTATAGAAATGTCTCAACTGGGTCCTTTCAATCTCTCCCAGAACAGAATGTGTAGTTGAGCTTTATTTCCTTTGTATTCTTGATTAAAAAATGAACCTAAAGCTTACACTAAGGCAATTTCTTGCAGGATATGCATTCTGTAGTAGTGCACGCTGGGCAGACAAATATTTCTTCTACCTTCTCACAAGTACTATTCAATAAATGATTAATGGTATCTCGCTCTCCACATAATTCATCCTGCTTTGTGATCTGTCATTTCTGTGTTGACCCAAAAATCAGACCGTCAATATGGTTTTCCATTTTTACTAGGTAATTTGACTCGCTGCTGAATCCGTGGGTTTATAGCATTAATACAAATGTTCACATGATCCAAAATATGTCACTAACCAAAGTTTTCTTTTATTAATATAGCAATGTTTGTTGTTTTCTTTGATGCAACAGGAAAACCAGCAATTGCACACAGAGATTTGAAGTCAAAGAACATACTTGTCAAAAAGAATGGAACATGCTGTATAGCTGATTTGGGATTGGCGGTGAGGCATGATTCAGCTACTGACACAATTGACATTGCCCCAAATCACAGAGTGGGAACCAAGAGGTATTTATAGAAGCATCAACATTTTCATAACCTTTTCTTTTTTTTCCTTTTTCTCTTCACTATCATGTTTTTTGAAAAACAAGCTTATTCTAGATTCACGTGCTGTGCATTTATCTGTTATTTAGTGCTTGGGTACTAAACTAATCCTTGAAATTTCACTCATCAGAGGATTAACATCGCTGGAATGAATGTGACTTCTGACTATTTTAAAACGAAGTCCAAAATGCCCCAATATGTTTCCATCTTCTGCTTTCCATCCTCTCGTTACGAAGCAGAAAAATGATTGGATATTGAACATTATTTTGAAATAAATCAGAAAATGTGGCCAGTATCGGAGACTGAAAAATCTTCAATAGCTGATGAAGAAGCCTGTGCTCTTGATCACCCTATAAGATCGACTGGTATATCAGATAGATGTTCCCAAATCTTTTGAGGACTCCGTCCACAGGAGACTTAGACCATATGGAATGATTTCATTTGCTCTGTATATTTCTGTATAAGTTAGATTATCCTGTGTGTTTCATCATGAGTATCCATGGAATAGGTATTCAGGTTGTCTCTTATAAGACCAGAAAGTAATGGAGTGTTGAACACGGTTATCAACCTTAGCTGAAGGCCTTTAAAAACACAAAAAATGCTGGGCTTTACACTCCATTGCTTTGAAAGCTGATGCCCTTAATCAGCAGGCACCCATCTGGGCCCTGATTTCACTTCTTGTAACAAGAGCCTGGATGTTGAGATGTAGCTATGCAACAATTCTACGAATCAGAAACCAAAGAACAGGAGGAACCATTTATTATGTATCTCCTACGTTTGGCCTGAACAATTTGTTCCTGAAGAAACCTAGGGATCTATGCAACCCAGTGATTTCAGAGCCACAGATGACAAAACGAACAGCAAAGATCCTTCAAATAATCATAATTACATATCTCAGAGGACAGGGTTCCTTATTAATCACTTGGAAACGCGTGTGTGTGCCATCCAAGACTCCGCTCCGACAAGTGTAAGCGTCCTGGCGTCTGTGAGTCCAAACGAAAGTGGTTAATAAGGAACCCTGTCCTCTGAGATATGTAATTATGATTATTTGAAGGATCTTTGCTGTTTGTTTTTGTACTGGCATCATTTACCTGGATTAAATCCTGTTTTAAATGAGAATTTTGAATACAATTTTAGCTCCAGTCTGTGTATCGACAAGGCTGTTAGTTGAATAAGCCGTATTCTGGTCTACCTTATTGAATTCATATACTTTCTGTGGTGGATTATTTCCTGTTCATTTTGGCCCTGAAGAGTCAGAGTTTTACATTTACTCTGATGAAACACATGTCGGCTGGCTGTTTTTGCTCTTGTTTGATGACCTATTAAAGAAAATACAAAGATTGCTACGCTGAAGTATCTTCATGTCAAATTCAAGACACACTAACTTTGTGTAACTGATTATTGTATGAGTGCACGGGACTTGCCCTATATATTTAAGTGCATTATAACCTCGCGGTAAATGCTAACTTTAAAACAGCTGCTTAGAAACATGTTGAGTTTGGTCTCAAACACCTTGGAATCATACCTCCCCGCAAGTAACTGGCCGGGGAGGTATGATTCCACCCTTCTAGAGGGACTTATGTGAAACACCGGTACACCCGGTACCAGCTTTCTTGACCTGGGCATCACAAAATAGATGCTGCCAGCCACAGACACAAGTCTGGCCTCCTGCTGCTGAGCTGAGCTCGAGCAGGGGAAGGCTTGACTATAGGTTTCCTGTCACAGGGATGTGTGACCACCTCCCAGATAGGATTTAGTGTATTGGGGCTGGGTTGGTGCACTCTGAGAGTGTTTGAAAGTCCGCACTGGGGGCACATTTGGTGTCCCTGTGCATAGTTTTAAAAATATGTTCCCTTAGGATATAGAAGCCGTTCAACAATTCATTTTCTATCACTTCACCACGTTCATACTCAATATGTAAAAAAATGTACATTCAGTGTTATATACAAAAATCACAAAAATTTTGGTAAAAAACATAAAATCATCAACGCTAAAACAAATCACAATTAAAAATCACAATTAAAAAGGAGAATTTAAGCAAGACAATTCATTATGTCATCTGCAGGTTAATTCGGAAATGTATAGAGCCAGCTTAAAGCATAGGGCCAACTTCCTTGTCTAAACACTTATTGCTGGCTCTTCCAAATTTAACAGTGTATATTCTAAGCGTCGACGCGTTTACGTGGCACACTTGTGATACAACCACCTTCCTCAGGACAGTGAAATAATTTTCTCCTCGTGTTGATTAAAAACAACTAGTCCTCTGTAGACTTTGTATTATGCCGATGCAACAGCACTCAGGTTGAGATAATGCAGGTCCCTGTGCATAGTCCAGCTCAGACCGGTTGCAGGAGCCATTTGCGCCTGCTCTGGCACCAAACTGGACAAAGGACATGGGTGTAACCCCCCTCTGTCCTGACCCTCCCATAGGTGGGTCCCCAAAGTTTGTCCAACCCCTTCCTTGGGTATAAAGTAGGAACTCTGACTACAGGACTTTAGATTTTTCCTGGACTAATCTCTGCAAGCAGAAACCAAGTTCTTCAACGATCTACACTTCGCTGGACGACTGAAGAATCTCCCTTGGAGTAAAGGAGTTACTCCCCTGCCGCAGCAGGCACCTTAACGCATCTGACCGCTTTACATCGCCCGAGCTCCTGAGGACTCCGAAGATTTCTGCAACACAGGAGGTGGGTTCCCGAGCGTTCCTGAGGTTGATCTGACCTCTCAGCAATCCTGAGACCAGTATCCCTCGTGGTTTTTGGCGTTCCTTGAGGCTGTGCTTTGGGCTACGTATAGTCCTGACCCGAGCAGTATTTCCACCGAAGATTTCCGGCCTACACTCCACGAGTGTTCCGTGGGCTGGTATTTCGTGAGGTCCCTTTGCAATCCCTGGTCCGTTGGCCTGTGGGTCCCTGTGAAGGTAACTTTGACTTTTCTTGGGCTTCCCTGGTTGCTCCAGACGTGCCCTGACTCTCCATTGCTTGCAGGGTCCCCAGGACCTTCCTGGTCCTCACCGTAACCTGTTTCCTCTGCCCGCGTGGGTTTCCGTTGCCAAGACTTGGTGTTCAATCCGGACCCTGACCCTCCAGCACTCGGCATCCTTCATGGGACAGATCTCCTCCGGACTTTGGTCATCGTCGACGTCTCCTGGTCCCCGTGGCTGCAGAGTCAAGCATCCAATCTTCTCACGTGAAGCACCCGACATCGGTGGGCATTCGTCTGCTGAGCCCCTGCTCACCCTGAAGTGACCCAGACTCTGTCCCCTCTGCTTTCAGGTTCTTCTCACCTCGGATCCAGGCTTGATTCCACCATACACTTCATCTTCTCGGCAGCAGCACTTCTTCGCATCATGCCATTGAAAACTACAAGGGTTTCCGACACCACTTGACCCCTATGCACCCGGCTCCTCTGGGATAGGTAACACAGGTACCTCGGTACTCACAAGGGTGCTGGCCTTAGAACATTCTATGTTCCAAAGGGTTTGCTTGAAGTGTGTAGCATCTAGCAGCATCTCATGGAAGCATGAGATGTTGCTAGGTGATTAGAATCTTTGGCTCAGGGAAGAGTCAGTTGAGACCAGAGCCTGAATGGTATACAAGCTGTTTGTGGATGGGGTCTTTTTATCCTGGATTAAACTTACTTTCAACCAAACTCACTTCGTCTTGGAGTTGGATTCTTACATTTGGCGACAGAGGATGGGATTCACAAGCTCATTTTAAGGAAAGAAGTTAAAAGGAGAAAAAGGACCTCAACACTACTTGCATCTTTGGTGAGAAAATCATCGTTCCTCATTTTGTTTTACTGGAAATGAGATTTTAATTCTGTGGCTTTTATGAACAAACTTTGACTCTTTGGCTCTTATGTACAACTTTCATGTTCGCTGCTTTGTGGCTTTGAAGCGTAATGGGCTCCTAACGAATGGAGGTTGGGTTTTACCGATTTCTCGCATCGTTTTGGAGGGTTTGCCCATCAAAGATTGAACTCTTGCCAAAGGTTCGTGTATTTTTGCTGATTTGGTGCTTTGAGAGTCACTTCCGTGGGGAGGCTGTACTCCGTTGTTAACGTTTAAAAGTTTTGATCAATAACAACAAACGGAGTCTCCTTACCGCTTTGCGTCTCTCGAGCTGTTGCCATGGTTGCTGCTCGGCACCCGGAACTAGCAGCGTTCGTCTGAGGCCCTTGTGAACCTTCTGCGCATGGTTGCGGTGTCATCAAGCGTCAGCGCCGTCTCCTAGCTACGAAGCAGAACCTTCTGCGCATGGTTGCGGTGTCATCAAGTGTCAGCGCCGTCTCCTAGATACGAAGCAGCGTCATCGCGCATCAGCGCACTGCGGAGGGAGCCGTCTTCTAGCTGTGTGGAACGCAAGGGTGAAACGCACTGTCTTCGTGCGAGCACTACCTTACCTGCGTCGCTCAAGGAAGTGGTTTACGGCTCAAGGGGAGCAAGGTGAAGCGGTTTACAGCGCTAGGACAGTAAGGTTTCAACAGTGACCCGCACACTTGATTATAGTGCGGGTCAGAGATGCATCAAGCTACAAGGCGTCTGTAGCGGATCACTTCTTCTCTTTTCAGTGATTCGCACACTTGGAGATCATATCGGAGGTATGTCTATTTGGCGAAACTCTGTTTAGTGGCCTGCGTTGTGGAGCACTTTCTCTCTACGTTGATTGCCCTGCACGCTGACTCTATTGCACGCTGTGGGCAATTTTTAAACAAGTAGAAGCAACCTTTCATGAGAAGGAATAAAGAAAGGGTGTAAGAGGGCCAAATTACATGCTACAGTTTTGCTTGCGTTTCACTTCAGTGATACGCACACTGTGAAGAGTAGATCACTCTAACCAAGGAAAACTTTTGTAGGTGTGTCAGCTCAGTGATACACACACTGTGAAGTTTAAATTACTACGTTCAAACTGAACTTTAAAACTGTGAGAGTCTAACTGTGTATAATCTTTATATGTTGTTTGGACTGCATGGAAGAGTTGTTTTTGCTTGCACACTAATAATTATTTCCAAATTCTATTGGTAGAGTTAGAAAGGTTGAAGAGTAGAGGAGCTCAACGTTAAAAAAAAAAAGAGAGAGGTTCAGGTAATAATTTGAGGTTACCACATTTGAGGGTTGGTTTTCTAACATGCAGAATGTAACTGCACCCCCTTTCTTTCTGTCCACCCCGGGAGATCCACCTATTAAATGGCAGAAATGGCGGAAAGTGTTTGAGAGATATGCCAGGGTTTGCGGAGCCTCTTTGAGTGCCGAAAGAAAGACTGCATTATTGCTTCACTGCTTGGGGTCGGAAGGTCAAGAGGTATTTGACCACCTTCCGGATTTAGTGGATAGAAGTTTAAATGAGTATGAAATATGCATAGCTATGCTTGATAAACACTACCTACCTAAGGTGAGTACGATACTTGAAAGGTATCACTTCGGTAGGAGATCACAAATGGAAGATGAAAGCATAGAAAATTACATAACTGCTCTAAGGAAGTTAGCTTCTTCGTGCAAGTTTGGTCCTACACTAGATGAACGTATTAGGGATCAGTTTATGTTAGGCTGTAACATCGAACGTGTTAGGGAGGAACTTTGGCAGAAGGATGAACCAAACTTAGAAGATGTTTTGATCATTGCGAAAAGGATTGAACATTCTTTAAAGTGTCTAGAGGTAATAAAGAAGGATGGGGAAAAGAAAGATAAAAATTCGGTACAAGTAATAAAAGACAATCCTAAAATTAACAATGAAAAAAGGGATCATTTTAAGAAAGGTACCCCTAGCGGAACTGGTGTAAAGTTTGATGCTTCTAAAATGACATGCTTTCATTGTGGTAAACTAGGTCATTTAGCGAATGATAAACAATGCCCGGGTTGGAGAGCCACATGTAGTAAATGCAAAAGAAAAGGGCATTTCACAGTTGCGTGTAAAGAGAAAAATTTCAAGGGAAAGGTTTCTGAAATATATTATGATGTGGAGGATGCTTGTGATTCTCTCAGTGAGGTTGACTGTGGACAGATTCAAATCCAAGCAGTTCAAACTGAAGAAAAGAAAAGCTGCCCGACTGACGAAATATGTGTTGAGGGCAAAGCTACAAGAGTACTTTTTGACTCTGGTGCTAAAATCACCATAATTTCGAAAGAGTTTTATGCAAAGGAAATCAAAAATAACATCAAAATTTACTCACCACACATTAGATCCTTTGCCTATGGAGGTGAACCTATCAAGTTGTGTGGGTATTTTTGGGGTCTGATTGAAAATAAAAATAGACTTACCAGTGGGAAAATTTATGTATCACAGGTGACAGCATTTTAAGCTGGTTTCACCAAAGAGACCTTGGTGTTATGTTAGATCCAAATTCTTCTCCACCTATTTTGTTGAAGGATAATTTTAAATCGGCATCTGTGGCCAGGTTGGATACGAGTATTGAAAACCAGTTTACATGTATGCTGACAGAACGCTTCCCCAACGTTTTCAGTAGTAGCCTAGGTTGTCTTAAAGGTTACACTCATCATATTCGCCTTGTGGAAGGGGCCAATCCAGTGTCTTGCAAGGTAAAGAGTATTCCGGTAGCTGTCAAGGAAATGGTTCAAACTGATTTTGACAAATTGAGAAAAGAGGGAATTATTGAAGAAGTTGAAGCAACACAATGGCTTGCTCCGGTCGTAGCCGCGAAGAAGGCCGATGGCTCTCTTCGCTTATGTATGGACCTTAGAGAGCTAAACAAGTGCGTGGTGATTGACAAATACCCGTTACCAAAAATCGCAGACATGTTGATGCTGTTGAAAGGGGCGAAAGTTTTTAGTACAATAGATCTCAGGTCTGCGTATCATCAAATCAAACTGGATGAGTGTTCAAAGGACTTGACAGCGTTTATCACGCCCTTTGGGACTTTTCGTTTCTTGAGGCTACCATTTGGATTGGTCTCGGCGGCTTCAGTGTTCCAGAGGGCACTGGAATCTGTTTTGAAGGGACAACCTGGTGTCAGGGTATATCAAGATGATATTCTGATTTTTGGTATAGATGATAATGAACACGATGAGAGGGTATCACAAGTACTGAGGAGATTGGATGAGTCTGGATTGACAGTTAAAATGGAAAAGTGCAAGTTCAAGAGGAGATCGATAGATTATCTAGGTCACACAATTGGAGATGAGGGTGTATTACCTAAAGAAAGCCTAGTAACTGCCATTCAGAATATGCCTTCCCCAAACAATAAAGAGGAGCTGTTAAGTTTTTTAGGCATGGCCGAATTTTATAGTAAATTTGTAAATAATTTTGCTTCCCTCTGTCTCAATGAGGACGTTACTACATAAAGGATGTGAGTTTGTTTGGGATGATAAGTGTGAAAAGGAATTTTGTTTACTCAAAAAGAAATTAGAGCTAGCGCCCAAACTCAGCAGTTTTGACCCGGACAAGAAATCAGTCTTGGTGACGGATGCAAGCGTAAAAGGTTTGGGTGCGGTGTTGATGCAAAGGAATAATGGAGATGATAATGTGATTCTATTCTTGTCTAGGAGTTTAAGAGGTGCTGAGGTACGGTATTCTGTCATAGAGAGGGAAGCTCTAGCAGTCCACTGGTCTATAAAGAAACTACGAAATTTGCTTTGGGGAGGTACCTTTGAGGTCAGGACAGATCACAAGCCCTTATGTGAGGTATTTAAAAATAAGGGTATAGATGCGATCTCCAGTAGAATTACAAAGTGGGTAGTCGCTTTACAAGACTATGATTTTGACATCAGGTACATTCCAGGCATACAAAACAAGGTAGCTGATGCCTTGTCAAGGTTGGTTGTGTGTGTCAATTCAGGTCTAGAAGAAGAGGATGGAGAAATGGTTTGCTTCATTGAAGGGGGAATTATAGAGAAAGAAAGGTGGTTGAGGGCGGTTATTGAAGATGATGTTTTAGCAAAAGTCAAAGTTTGTTTAAAAGAGCGTTGGAATGCGAAGAGTAAGAATGAGGAGGTGGATACGTTTTGGCATGTTAAAGATCAACTTGCGGATCAGGATGGCTTTCTTGTCAGAGGGGCAAGATTGGTTCCCCCTACCTCTCTTAGAGACGAGTTAATTTCTTTAGCCCATGATGGGCATCTCGGTATTTCTAAAACTAAAGAATACTTACGATCTTCTTACTGGTGGCCAGGTATGGATTTATTAATTGAACGGAAAATAAGAGACTTAATGCAGTGGGCACTTAGTGACAGAGTGAACAAGCCAAGAACACAACCCATGATAATAAGGGACCGACCTGATGCTCCTTGGAAGGAAGTTGGACTTGACATTTTAGGCCCAATCTCTGTATCGGGTGTTGAGTGGTACGTTCTGGTTTTAGTTGATTTCTTTTCTCGATGGCCAGAAATAGCTATAACGCGTGGGATTGAATCTAAACATGTTAAGGAGTTTTAAAAAAATGTTTTTGATAGAGAGTGCATTCCTAATGCAATACTCACAGATAATGGAGTACAATTAGTCTCAAGGGATATGGAGGAATTTTTGTGTTCTTATGGTGTCAAACACAAGAAGTCTTCTCTATATCACCCAGAGACAAATGGACTTGTTCAACGGTTCAATCGGGTTCTCAAGGAAACGATTGAGATGGCAAGATCAGCGGTTCTAGATTGGCGAGTAGAAGTGTTTAAAAAAGTTAGAGTGTATAGGCTTTCACCTCATGCAGTCACAAAAAGGACACCTTTTGAGTTGTTTAGGGGTAGGTGTGCCAACTCGTTAGTTACACCTTCCTGGGTAAATGATCTACAGCCTAATCGTTTTAGGGAAAACGAGAAAGATGACTGGAGGCTGTTAGAGAAAAAAAAAATTGAAGAGAGGAAGATTTTGCATGATGTAAAGAAGTCTGTAAAAAAAAACGATGGTGAAAGTGGGGGATTGGGTGCTAATAAAGAATCCCCGTAAGGGAAAAGGTAAAGGGGCTTTCTTTAAACCTATTCAGGTCATTAAGTTGTTTAACAATGCGGTTAAAACAGCGGATCACCAGGTGTGGAACTTGAATAGGGTGGTTGTGGTGAGAAAGGACTTTGTTACGGGACTCAAAGAAGTTCCAAGAAATTCAGTTTTTCCATCGCAAGGGAAGATTCTACAAGATGAGTCCTTGTCACATGCACGGAGATCTTCAAGGCTGATTTCTGCACCGAAGCATCTAAAAGACTATGTATGCTAATGGTTATTATGTGTTCCTATTTGGTTCTATGTGTGGTGTAAATATTGCTGGTGTTGTAAGCATTATTGTTTATTGTCTGTAAAGAAGGGAGATGTGTAGCATCTAGCAGCATCTCATAGAAGCATGAGATGTTGCTAGGTGATTAGAATCTTTGGCTCAGGGAAGAGTCAGTTGAGACCAGAGCCTGAATGGTATACAAGCTGTTTGTGGATGGGGTCTTTTTATCCTGGATTAAACTTACTTTCAACCAAACTCACTTCGTCTTGGAGTTGGATTCTTACAAAGTGCTCTCCGAAGTGTCCTTAAACTGTAATTTTCCAACCAAGACTTTCCCATAGAGTTGTACGGAGCTCGCGTCTGTGTTCTCACACTGCACTCGTCCTCCGTGGGTCCCCTGTGTCACTACTTTGGGTGGTTCCTTGGGGTCCCAGCGATTCTACGTGCTCTAGGCACTGTGTCTAGTGAAGTCGTTGTTGTTATACCAATTGTTTAGTATATGGTTCGGTCTCCCCTTGGAGCCCGCTGTGTATTGTGCTATTTACTATGGTTCTATTAATTCAGTATTGTGTATCTTGTGCTCTAATCTCATAAAGAGGTTAGTATAGAATGTTTAGTAATAAATACATATATTATATATAACACTTGTGTGGTGCCCCTTTCATTTGGTCATTCAGGAGGTTCTGATCTGGTAAAACAAATTGCTTTACATTCCTTCGAGACTTAGCCTGAAGGCTGCTCTCCACAGCTACCACTAGGATAGCTTTCTATAAAGGTTGTCTTTAACCTAATCATCAATAAGGGTTGTTTGGACCGGTACAAGGTGCCCACTTTAATTAGAGAACAGCATGTACCAGGCCAACTTCTCACAACTCTCATCCTAATAAAGGAAAAACTAGAACTAGAGCAATAGAGAGACTGAAAGGGTGGAAATTATACCAGTCCTTTAGGTTTTTCTTCACAATAAACGTAGAACACATTCAATGCCAGTGAAAGAGTACACTCCAGATGCAGAAGAATCTGAGGAAACACATGACAAAGATACATAAGAGGAACAAAATATATGGGAGACTCGGCATGCAGATTCAACAGGGCATGATGAAAGACTTATTCAACAACCCACTAGAAAGTACAATCTGTGCAAGAAGTGATTATGAAACTATCTCGATCTTTTCTTCTTTTTATATTTTGTTGTGGCATTCTTGCATGGTGCATGTGCTTAAGTGCCTGCTTTCTTACATCCGACAAAGCAACCATTTTGTCAGGTCTCATTTACTGCACAGTTAGCCATCTAGTTTCTGCTCACAGCCTCTATTTGAGTGGCTGTGTCGCTGGTGCGCCAAAGGCAAGCCCCTCCGTGCCCGAACAGGCCCAGGTGCCAGGAACCCTGCATCTACCCAGCCAAATAGAATTATGTTTTCTGCAGACCAGCTTAGGATGCTCTGCCCCACCCGCCGAGGTTTGTCTAGACTCCTTAGATCGCCTGTGAGTCTAAAACCTGTACACATTGCGATATCTTGCTCAGCTCAAGCTGTAATTCCTTTAACTCCACCACCAAAGGTGTTATTTACTCTCCTGGGCTATCTAGGAACTAGACCAAGGACTCTAGCAGTGCGTTGGGTAGAAAATTCTCCTTCTATTGGATTAATTGCTTCTCCTTACTTAGACTCCAGCAGCACCAATAAACATTTTTTATGGACAATGTCCCTGATGCCCTGTTTCTTATTGAAACATGGCTCCATGAGGCCTCACAGCCTAATATTTCCGCTCTACTCTAAAACTACTGCGTTGTTAAAAGTGATGGCAGTGGTGAGACCATAGGTGGGATGGCAACATTTTTAAAGAGAAATATCAGTGCAAAATACAGGAGTTGCCTATCCCTGCCTGTGAAGCCATGGGCTTCCCTCTTTGACTTTCCCATAATCTCACTGTATCCGGTGTTCTGATTTACCTTCCTAGTGGCTACGCTGGAAATTGGTGCTCTACGGTTCTTGACCTGTAATCTCCCTACTTTCTTAAATGTGCAATTTTATGCTGCTTGGGGATTTAAATATTCATCTGGAGGATCCTGCTGGCAGCTCTGGCCTTATAGAGGACCTTAGTGGCTTGTACCTCGGCTTCATCAATTCTGCATCCACAAATAACGGCGGACATCTATTGGACCCTATTTTTACGAGCATTAAGGACCTTACTACTGACTGCCCTCTGCCGCTACTGTGGTCTGACCGCTTCGCAGAGCCTTTCTCTATGCAGACCTGTTCATTACCCTCCGCCGTTGCGGCTGAACCTCTGGCTATGTTAAGAAATTAGTCCTCATAGACCTCCCCTCTCTTAACTTCTGACTCCTAGACACTTTACTAAGCCTAGTGCAGTCTTTCGACATAGATCAACCTATGGTTGATGATTGGCTCTGTGATTCCCTGGATGCAGTCCTACTGGCTAAATCAAGCTCTTCAGCCAGACTCCACCCTCCTGGTTCTATGAGTCTTTGCGTCAGATGAAAAATTGGTGCAAGTTCCTGGAAAGGTCTTGGAGAAAAATCCGAAGATGAAGACAAAAAATTTAAGTTCAAAGCGCAAATAAAAGATTAAAACGAGCTTGAACTGGACCTCGGGGTCTACCTGGAGGCTATGGTATGCAGGGATCTTCCAGAGGAGTCTGAGCATGGTGTGTGATAGTCAGGGATGGCGGCACTGGCAAGACCACTTTCGTGAAGCGCCACTTGATGGGCGAATTCGAATAGAAATATGTTGCCACATTTGGTGTTGAAGTCCATCCTCTAGTTTTCCATATGAACCGAGGTCATATCAAATTCAACGTTGGGATGTCATCGAGCTGGCTATTATATTCAAGCTCAGTGTACCATTATCATGTTTGACATCACATCAAGAGTCATATACAGACATTTTCCCAACTGGCATTGAGACTTAGTGCGAGTGTGCGAAAACATCCCCATTGTGTTGTGGGGCAACAAAGTGGATATTAAAGACAGGAAAGTGAAGGCAAAGTCCATAGTCTTCCACATGAAGAAGAACCTCCAGTACTACGATATTTCTGCAGAAAGTGTTAACAACTTTGAGAAGCCCTTTTTTGGCTGGCAAGAATGCTAATCGGCGATCCCAGTTTGATGTTTGTAGCAATGCCTGCTCTTACACCACCTGAAGTTGTTATGGACACATGAGGGTGATCTGTGAAAAGAGCGAAGCTGGAGCCCACCGTCAGCAGTCTAGTTTTATAGACAACTATCCTGTGATGTCAATGGCGCAACGTGTTTGCCATTTTATTATCTAGGTGATTAAAACATGTGCTTAAATCTTTGGGATACGGAAGGAGCTGAATGTGGTTGGGAGTGAATGTGGCAGTAAAAATCAATTCCTTCATATTTTGAACCTTAGTTGTTTTGGACTGCAATTACTTTATCCCTCACGTTTCAAATCTAATTTAAAGACTGCTACAGTCACATCACATTCCATGGTGAACCGTGCTACTGCCGTTCCTGTTCCTTTTAGTTTAAACCATAATAAAGTTGTATTACAAAATATCCACACCATGTAGAGCCACCAGAGCAAAGTTTTACTCTGATAAAATCACAGCTGCTCAGACCTGGTCCAAAGCTCTTTTTAAAGTATGTAAAGAACTGTCAGATCCCAGTAATGTATCCCCCACCCCTTTGCTGTCAGTAACAATGAGCGGATCTATCACCCTTTTTTGTAAAAAGGTGACATATCCAACACACTCTCAAGACTGCTCTGATGAGCAAACCTTGGATGGTAGTATCTCCAGCACCAGCTCACAGATAGATTGTCCAACCAGTGTAGCAGCTAATATCACCGATTCGCAAGCCACTCAAAAAATGAACCCATTCTTCCCTCTGGAAACCTCCCTCTTTCAGTCAATAAAGTCTGGTTCTCCTCAAGACCCTCTTGCTCCGGCCAAACTTAGTACACTGGATCCAGACCTAATACAACTACTGAAAGTTATGCTCAATTCCTCCTTACAATAGTGACGCATTCCGGTGGCTAAGATGGCCGCCGAGACGGACGCGTCTAGCTGAGGCTCCGGGATCGGCCTTTCCCCTCGCCTGTTCCCGGTGAGCCTGGGGGCGACCAATGCATATCTGAAGGTGCCCTGAGGGGCGGGGAGTCCAGCGCTGGCGGCCCGGTAGCAGAGCGACCCACGGGAGCCAGGACTTCGATGCGGGAGCTGCGCGGAAGAGCAGGCGTCGAGCGCAAAATGGCGCCCATCCGGCTCCGCCGCAACCGCTGACGAGCGGTGGTCCCGGGGCTGGGGCGCTGAGGGCAGAGGTCCCGCTCCCCGCGGGGGCCGGCTGACTGCTCGGGAGAAGGATTGCCCAGAGTGCGGGCGCTGCTGAGGCGGACGGTGGGTTCCGGTGCCTCGGGGGTGCCGGTGAGCCCCCCGTAACCCCTCCCCCGTGTGGAGGGCAGCGGTGAAGACGCTGGGCACTGCGTAGCGGAGAGACCTGGCGAGGAGGGCTGTAGGTGAAGGCATCGACCGGTGAGGACTGCCGCCACCGATGATCGCCGTGGCTGGGAGAAGACCCGAGGGAGACCAAGAAGCGGCCCTACTGATCGAGCCTGGAGGCTGAGGTACGGGTGGGTCAGCGCGGTGGTGCACCGGTCGGGGGGCGTCGCCCCCGGGGGGGGAAGACTCCCGCGGGGGGCCCCCGGTGCTGCCTGTGAGTGTGGCTGCCTGACCCAAAGATGGCGGCCGATGCCAGCCCGGCAGAGTGACTGGAGCGGTGCAGCGGCGCGACCGTGAAGTGATGCATGTCGGTCCCTGAGACCCGGGAGTGCTGCCCGAATTCCGTTTTGCCCGCAGCGACCCCCCGGGGTCTGTCCAGACTGTGGGAAGGACGGCGGGGGACTTGTGAGGCGCCGACGTCGACCTGGTCGCCCAGGCAGAGCACCACTGGCCTAGCGGTGCAGCCTGACCCGGGGACGCACAGCGGAGAGCGCCGGTCGCAGGAGTGAGGGGACTGGCGGTGACGCCGAGGGAGACTTCTGCCGTTCGAGCGGCTGCTTCGCCCCCTGCGGCCCTACTTGTCCCACCAGCGAGACGGCCACGCAGCAGCGCCGGTTGGGGGCGGGCGGCAGCGGAACACCGGAGGGCCCGAGGCTGACCACGACTAGCCCGGATACTGCGCCCGATCCGCGCCAGCGCTAGCCCTTCCAGTGGACATCATGGGCAAGTCCAGGGCGGTGTTGCCGGCCCCGGCAGCAGCGTCAGGGGGCCCGGCCGGCACGCGTGGAGGGGCCCCGGTGGCCGCAGGATTGAACGGGGAACCATCCTTGTCGACCAAACTGGATCAGGTCCTGGCGGCGATTGAGCAGTCGCGACTCTCTTTGGAGCAGCAGTTGGGCACCCTAACCACGGACGTTAGTCTCCTCCAGGATGACCACCGTAAACTAGCAGATAGAGTCACGGACAACGCCAAAGCAGTCGCTGACCTCCAACCTATGGTGGACACACACCAGGACTCGATGCGCGCTTTGACGAATCGCATGTCCACCATGGAAGAACGCGTTGATGACCTGGAGAGGCGGTCTCGACGCTGCAACATTCGCGTCCTTGGGCTACCGGAGGGAATTGAACGGGCAGATGCGGTGGAGTACGTTGAAGCCTGGACTAAGTCGTTCACCCCTGGCGAAGACCGTACAGCCTACTTCTCTGTTGAGCGGGCGCACCGCGTGCAGGCTCGCCGGCCGCAGCCGGGGGCCCCGCCTCGCCCGCTGCTGGCCAAGTTCCTCCACTTCAGGGACCGGGATGCGGTACGGCGGGCCCATTACGCATCGAGAATAACACCGTCATGATCTTTCCCGACTACTCACGTGCAGTCCAACGCCAACGGGCGTCCTTCATGGAGGTGAAACGGCGCCTTCGAGCAGAAAGCATACAGTACTCTCTCCTATTCCCGGCCCGCCTGAAGGTCATCCACGGCGGTGTCACCCACTTCTTCACAACACCGGAGGAGGCGCACGACTGGGCGGACCAGAACTGTACTGGGTCCCGGCGGAACGGGCGCCCACATGAACAACGAGCGACTGCGGGGGGACGCAGGAGGCAGCGCTCACGGAGACGAAACCGCCCAGGTACCACAGGGGGGCCGTCACACACTTTGGGGTCACCGGACTTGGAGCAGATCGTCCAGGAGCGGCGCCAGGCCCTCAAAGCGGCGGCGGGCCTCTGCCCGGCCTCCCCGGCAACGGACCTGGAGCATGCCCCCCATGTCTTCATGTCAGAGGAAGAGCAGGACAGTGAGGCGATGCAGTCCGGGGTTGACTCGGGGGCCCTGACTTCAGTCACCCCGCGAACAGCAGACGACCTGATATGATCGGCTCTGTGCGGAGGGCCACACATCCGCAGCCTGGGGTGCCGCCCCCATCTCACGCATCTGCTGGCCCAGCGCTCCTAGTGTTCTCCCCGTTGCCCAGGGCCCTTTTTCCCCCCCAGAAGCGCTTACATTCCCCAAGTGGCTAGTCATAGATACTGCGCACAGCCCGCTTGTAGAGCCTACGGCAGACGCCAGCCGAACCCCCTTTCCCTAATAGGTTCATGCTCCCATGCAACCCGGGAGTCAGTTTGGACGTATCGTACTTGGCGATATGTCCCCCGTGTTGGGGCAAGTTACGTTCGCCTCACCCTAGTTTCCTCTTCCCTCCCCACGCATACCTTCTGCACTATGTCCCTACCCATGCGCCGATGAGCTGCCGCGTTGATGGGCAAGGCCCACGGGGGTGGGACGCGGGGATTGGCACCGGGGGGCCTCTGGGGGACCCGACTGACCCACCCTGCGATGAGCACTAGACACATGCACCGATGGCACAAGCCGGTAAAACCACACTTCTAACACTGAATGTGCGGGGCATGCATACGGCACGCAAGCGATACTCCGTATACGCATACATCAAGCGTCACCAGGCACACATTACGATCCTGCAAGAGACGCACCTCGCGGCGGGGGAGGTGTCGAAACTGCGCAGGTGCTGGCGAGGGGCCCTTTATGCCACAGCGTACTCTGCATTCGCCCGCGGGTCCCTCATATGGGTGTGTCCAGGGGTCCCTTTTCAGGAATTATCACAAGTAATAGATCCGGAGGGTCGCTATGTCCTATTGCTTGGTCGGTTGGACGGACAGACGATATTATTAGGCAGCATCTATGGGCCGAATGTTGATCAATCCAAATTCTGGGACACGTTCTCCAATCCCTTAAGCGCATACGCGCAGGTGCCGTGGATCCTGGGGGGGCGACTACAATTGCGTACAAGATATAACCTTAGATAGATCCCACCCGCCCCTCCCCACTTCCCCCATCGTAACGCAAGCCAAACGGTTCACAACCTGGTTGCATCATTGGTCTCTGGCGGATGTTTGGCGGGCTCGGAACCCCACCGCTAAACTCTACTCGTTCCACTCCAGACCGCACAACCTTAGAGTGCGCCTGGACTGTTTCCTTTGTTCCCCCACCATCCTCCCTACCGTTCTGGACGCTGACTACCTGGGTAGAACTATCTCAGACCATGACGCCCACACGATCACACTGCAGTGGCGCCCGCCGCACCCCCCGTCCCCGCTTGGCGCCGTCCTCGGGACAGCCTTGAAGACCCGGTCTTCCGCCAAACCTTGGCGGACCACATCGGTCACTATTTCAGGGAGAACGCCGGCACAGCTAGCACCCGCGCGTCGGAGTGGGACGCCTTCAAGGTTGTAATGCGGGGCAATTGCATTCGTCATATTGCGGGGGTTCGGCGGGTCCTTGAGGGGGACATTCAGCGGACGGAAGGGGCACTGGCCGCGCTCACTAAGGAGACTGACCCCGCTAAAGCCACGCCGGCAGCGCTAGCTAGAGCCGAGACTGTGTACGCCGTAGCGTTGGCAAGCATGTGTCGGTTTAATTTCGCGGCGTACGCTGCTAGGGCCCACACAGAGGGAGACCGCGCAGGTGCCCTGCTGGCGTGGCTCATAAGGCAGGACTCGAGCCTCCCGACCATCACGGCCATCCGGGACATCCGGGGCACCCTGGTGTACTCGCAGGGGCAGATACTCAAGGCCTTCCAAAAGCATTACAGGCTCTTGTACACTAGCCCCCGCCCCTCGGTGTCGACTGCCGCCCCGGCTGACTTCCTGGACCGTATTCCGCTTCCCCGCATAGACCGTGATACGCGCTAGGACCTCGATCGCCCTCTCAAGGCGGCCGAAATTCGGCGCGCCATGAAGGCGCTAGCCGCCCACAAGGCCCCTGGCCTCGATGGCTTCCCCCTTGACTTTTACCAGACCTTCGTGCCCCAGTTGGTCCCTCAACTAGAATTGCAGTTCCAAGCGGCTTTAGACGCGGGAGTCCTGCCTCACTCCATGCGTGAGTCCGTTATAGTGTCCCTCCTTAAACCAGATAGAGACCCGCATCAGCTAGGCTCCTTCCGACCCATAACTCTATTGTCGGCGGATTACAAAATATATGGGAAGGCCCTGGCGGACAGGTACGCCACGGTCCTCCCAGGGCTTGTCCACCCCGAGCAGAACGGATTCGTGCCTGGTAGGCACACCTCTTCCAACATTCGGCGGTTGTTCCACGTGCAGGACCGGGTGCGAGAACGGTTCCCTCGGGCGGCGTGTCTGGTACTAGACCTCGAAAAAGCGTTTGACACGCTCTCCTGGGCCTACCTGTTTCAGGTCCTGTTACGCATGGGCGTCGGACCCAAATTGTTGGCCTACACTCGGCTCAGCTACTCCTCGCCCAGTTCCAGAGTGCGCATAGGCCCGCTCATTTCGGACTCCTTCCCGATCCGGCGCGGGACCAGACAGGGGTGTCCCCTCTCCCCCTTACTATTCGCGCTGGCGATGGAGCCGCTGGCGACCATGTTGCGCGGGGTGAGTGGGGAGTGGGGCATCCCGATCGGCGACTATACCCATGCAGTATCAATGTACGCCGATGACGTACTCATATATGTCCGGGACATCACGATCGATTTGACCCCTATATCACGCATCCTGCATGATTTTGCAGAGGTGACGGGCCTTAGGGTGAATTGGGCCAAGTCCACTGTCTACCCTTTAACACAAGTCGTGCCCCAGGGTCCGATACGAATAGGAGACGTTGACGTCTCGTGGAGTCCCCAGGCGGTTCGATATCTCGGATAAAGCTATATCATACGCCGCAAGATATCTATGAGGGGAATTACCGCACAGTGATGGGTAATATCCGATCCCAGGTCCATTTCTGGAAGGGCCTCCACTTGGCTGTTCCGGGAAAGATAGCCGTTGCAAAGATGATCCTGGTACCGCGCCTGCTGTACCTCTTCTCCAATCTTCCGGTGGTTCCTCCGCGGTCCCTGTTCCGAGAGTTAGACACCCTACTTGGGACCCTCATCTGGGGCAATGGCCGCCGGCGGATAGCCATGGCGAAACTGCAATTGCCCCTTGACCAAGGCGGGTTGGCGGCTCCCTCATTCGAGGCGTATTTCCTAGCCGCCCAATTGCAATGTGTGTCGCGTTGGACGGCGGGCCGGGCACAAGAGGAGTTGCTCACGGAGGCGGGGCGGATTCCGATCCCAGCTGTCCACCGCATGCTGCTGCCGGGTGCAGCACCGCCGTTATCCCGGCCCCTTCAGGTCATGACGGCGAGCGCCTGCCTGGCGCACGTTCATCGACTCCCCTGTACTCTCCGCTGTTGCCGCTGGTGGGGCTTCCTAGGGGCCGGGCGTACTACACAGAGCAAATGATGCGGGTGTGGACGGATCACGCGGTAACGGAGGTGGGGATGCTGTTCTCCGGGGAGAGTTTGCAGTCCTTTGAGGCACTGGTTGGGGACTTCGGGCTTCCCGGGGGACAATTCCTACAGCACAGGCAGCTTCTCACGGACAGGCAGTGGAGGGGAATCGAGACGGAGCCCCCCACACACCCGGTCATCCATGCGATACTGCAGATGGGGTCGGGTCGCCATCTCGTCACGTGGATCTACAAAGCGGTGAGAACCCTGCGGAGTCCTACGTTAGCGACCCTCAGGGAACACTGGGAAGATGACTTCCAACGGCCTCTGCACGATAGGGAGTGGACTCGGGCTCTGGAATACACCAAAAAAGTGTCCCGCAATTATCGGTTTAAGAACATACAGTTGCATATCCTGCACAGGGCGTATCTAACCCCCGAAAAGTTGCAGAAATATTTCCCCGACGGCGTGTTTGGATGCCCCAGATGCCTGGAGCCCGCTGCCTCGTTTAAGCACATGTTTTGGGACTGCCTGACGCTCTACAGTTACTGGCACACAATTCACACGGCCCTAAAAGCGGTTACAGGGTTGCGGGACCTGGACACATGGGAGGCGTGTGCGCTGGGTATTCATGAACGACACAAGTCGCAGAAAGTGGAAAGGAGGTTTGCTTTCTTAATGTTGCTCCTCGCTAAACGATGCATCGCTATGCATTGGAAGACGCCGGCGGGGCCCCCCGTAGCGGCATGGGTGGGAGCGGTCAAGAAGTGGGGCAAGGCGGAGGAAACAACACTCAGAACGGAGGAGGCCCGAGGGATGCGCAAACACCCGATTTCCATGCCCTGGGCCATGTTAATACACGCCTTCACGCAGTAAACAGCGGCTGCGGCGAGTTCACAACTGCTTGTTCCCCCGGGGGCGCCAGCGACTCCGGAGCCTACCCTGGGAACGGCGCAGGTAGTCCCAGCGCCCTGCGCCTCGCAGTGGCAGACCTCACAGGCCCCACCGCCAGATCCCCCATAGGTTATGATCGATGTTCCAGCCCCCCTCCCTCTCTCCGCATCCGCGACCACCCCGATCCCCCTCTTTTCTTTGTCCCCCACGATGGTCTAGCTATCGGGCGCATAGCCACAAGTACTTCTGATAGACGACATAGTGCACCCCCATTCCCTGGTTCGCTACCCCCAGTTCGTCCACGGTTCCTCATTGGCAGCACTTCTTTAGCTTCCGCGGCACCCCTCAAAGGGGTTTAATCACATTACACGGCACCCCCGCGGCGAGGCGATCAGGGCGCGCTCCAGTATGGCAAACCCAGAGGCTGGTCCCGGAAACGTGCCTGCAGCCCCACTCAGGATAGGGACAAACGGCCTACGCACCCACGAGACTGCGAAGCTGAATGGGCTGCGACTGGGCGCTCCTGCTATGTAATGTTTCTGTGATAATGGCGAAGCCGCCTATGTCTGTGTATATTACTATCTACAAATGCCAATAAAAAATGTTTTTCAAAAAAAATAGTGACGCATTCCTCAGGTATGGAATCAAACCATGGTCCTGCCCCCTCTTTAAAAACACACAATCTAGATCCTTCCAATTTGTCTAACTTCCGACCGATGTCGATGCTTCCCGTTTTCACCAAAATCTTGTAGAAACATGTAACGAGCAACTAACTGATTGCCTTTGTGGACTCTTGGGTAGCTATAGGCTCTACAAGATCTTATATCTCATAATAATAATGCCAATGAGCTTGCAAGCTGTTTAAACATCTCTGGAAGCCTTGGGAACAAAAATCTGTGAGGTGTGTATGAATGTCTGCTCTTTTTGTAGGTCCTACATAACGCAGTAGACCCGAGTAACTGAAGAGGAGGAACAGATCTCCAAACAAGAATACTCAGTAAAAGAGCTGAAATATTCAGTCTTGACCCTCTCCTTAGTGTCAACGGCACTGGAGGCATGGCATGCACGAAGTGCTGAGGAATGAGCCAGTAGAAACAACTTCAGCTTTGTGGAATTAGCCAAGTGGTTGGAGGTGGCCTGCCTTGAAAAAATCTTTAAATAATAGTTTCATTTGCTACCACTGAACAGATTATCCTCTGGTTTCATCAAAGAACACGCTTATCTAGAGCTGGCTCAGAAATCCCCTCTCAGAGCCATGCGTCAATTAGTTATCGCTAAAATCCTTCAGTTTAAAGATCAGGATAAAATCCTAAAGAATGTAGGAACTTTGGATCAGGTGCTTTTTGACTCTTCTTGCAAAGTGGCATTTCCTGATGACTCTTTTTGATCCAACTACAAAGGTAAATCTTTTGAATTTGTCAAACAAAAATCAAGGGCTGTGAAAATAACACATACGTTCTTGTTCGCACCAAAATTCAAGGTGGTATTCAGCTCTTAAGTTCTTCTTTGTCTTTGACCAGCGCGGCTTTGGGGTAATGAGTTACTTTTGATTAGGAGAATTGAGTTGATTTTCTGCTTACTTAGGTGGTTTTATTGTTCTTAATGTGCACATTTAGGCACATCCTTTGTAATGTTTCAACATTGGTTTTAAATAGGGCAACAGATGCTTCCTGGGTACAAGTATGGGGTGTTACAATACAGTGTTTATTCCTTTAACTGTACTGGTTTACAAGACATAACTGAACGTGACAGTATGACATTTCTTACTGCTGTTGATATGGCTAGGTATCGTATTATGTCCTCGAATGTAAAGATGCTCAATGAAAGGCTCAGATGTGGGGCTGTGCTTTAGGGTGCCAAAGACATTTACCCAAGGTCCTTTTAATTGTAATAAACACACCGAATAGGTACTAACTGAAGTTTTCTGTGGTGGCACGGCCCAACATTGTGTATCACTCTGGATTCAGCAGGGATTCCAGAGGGGTAGCATTCTTGCTCAAAGTCCTTTCTGGTAGTCACCCAGAAAAATACAAACCGAAAGGGGTGCTACATCTCATTTATTGGTAGGCTGGAGGGGCACTCCTGGACCTTTTTTTATTGTGCATGTACCGTCACCCTTTACCCAATGAGTCCTAGATGATCTTAGCATCTTAGTAGCTGGGCTTCCCCAGGGGTGACCTTTATGTAGCTACGAACAGAGAACTACAAACCCATAGGTCATGTGCCACAGGACTACACAAACTTGCTGTCCTCTCTGACTGGACAGTCGGTCTGGGTTTATGCGTGTGTGGCACCTGGGCTAGTGGGGATACACACGTTTGCAGCATGTGCTGCTGTGCATCACAAGCTTTGCAACTCCAGTCATCTAATGTTGGGCATGGATATTGCATTTTTTATTTTATGTTCAGAGTAGAAGTTTTGGTTAAGAGGAGATTTGTGATCCCTCTCCAAAAACCAACAGTGCACTAGGACAACGATTTCACCTTTGATTAGTTTTTTCTACCAGCACAGTCAGGCTTGCTTTATTTTAAAAATTCTTTTTATTTGCATTTTTAGTTCAATGAGCACAAATACATTAATAAAAACATTTTATTTATTTATTTAAAAAGGTATTATATAGCGCTGGCTACACCCATGGGTATCAGAGCGCTTCACATAAGTTTGAAAATAGTACAGTTATAAAGTATTATAAGTAATGCACATAATATAGTAAAAAACAATTAAAGAAAATGCAGCATTCAGGCAAGATAAATATATAGAACACAATGAACATATGGATTGCGTTGATAAATGAGTGGCGGAGGTGTTGGATTGCAGACAAAAGTAACAGGAGTAAACACGATTTAAAAAGCAACAGGAGGACAGCTAAGTGGTCAAGGTATAAAGGGAGTAGGTTTGGAGTGTAAGGAGGGGTGGAGGAATGGAGGGAAAGGGAGAGGAAGATGGGGAAGAAAGGGTAGGGGAAGGAGGGCAAGAAACGTCAAAAAAGGGGCGGGTGGCGGGGAGGAAAAGGTGGGGGGATACGGAGAGGGTAAAAGCAGGTGAGAGGAGAGAAGATTTAAGTGCCCCAATATTTGTTAAGCAGGTAAAGTTTGAGGTCTTTTTTGAAGCTGAAGTACGACGGGTTACAGCGTAAGTCTAAATGGAGGGCGTTCCAGATGTTGGGAGCATTACCAGAGAAGGAACGAGATTGCAAGGATTTCTTTTTTAGCAGGGGGGGACGAGGAGGAGAGTGTTGGTGCTTCTCATCGGACGGGAGCAACCTGCAATTTTGAGTTTACTTGTGAGGTAGATTTGGGACTTTAGGTGAAGGGCTTTGTGCGTAATGCAGGCAATTTTGTAGGCAGATCTGCCTCCAAGAGGAAGCCATTTAAGGGCTTTAAGGGCAGGAGAGATGCGGTCGAAGTGTCTGTTATAAGCCTGGCCGCAAGGTTGAGTATAGTTTTGAGGGGACAAGGTGCACTTTGGGGGTTCCGGAGAGGATAGCGTTGCCGTAGTTAATTTTCGAGAGGACAAGAGATTGGACTACTGATTTGAAATCTTCAGCAGGGATGAATGGCTTTATTTTTTTGAGTTTGCGGAGCATGAAAAGTGCTCCTTTAGCCGAATTTCTTATATGGGAATTGAGCGTAAGCTTATTGACAAAGGTAATGTCCAGAGATTTAACTGATTTGGATAAGGAGAGTGGGCAGTTGAGGGCATTAAGGTCAGAGATCCAAGATTGGATAGGGAGTGAATTGTTTATAGGTGAGAAAAAAATAATTTCAGTTTTAATAGGGTTAAGTTTGAGATGGTTGGAGTGTAACTAGGATTGGATCTTAGTCAAGGTGTTGTTTAGGTGCAAGACATCAGAATGGGATTTGATTCTGTAGTATAGTTGGGTGTCAGCGGCGTATAGGTGGTAGTTAATTCCGGATTATTTTGGTATGGCAGTGAGGGGTTCCATAAAGAGGTTGAAAAGTGCTGGAGAGAGAATAGAGCCTTGGGGGACACCGAGAGAAACAGGAGAGGGGTTAGAGAGACAATTTTGGATTTTGATTTGTTGGGTTCTATGTTGAAAATAGGAAGTGAACCAGTTAAGGACAGGGCCATTAAGGCCGAACCGACAATTGAGTGTGTTTAGTAAGGTTGTGTGGTTGACTGTATCGAATGCGGCAGAGAGGTCGAGGAGAATGAGTAGGCAGGACTCACCCTTATCCCGGGCGTGGTGGATGTCATCCACAATTTTTAGCAATGCAGTTTCAGTGCTACAGCCTTTACGGAAGCCGGATTGTAGAGGATCAAGAAGGTTGAACGTGTCAATGTGTTTGTCAAGTTGGAGAAGGGCGCATTTTTCAAGGGCTTTAGAAAGAAGGGGGAGGTTAGAGATGGGGTGGAGGTTGTTAGGGTCGTCAGGATCAGCTTTAGGGTTTTTGAGAATGGGAGTGATTTGTCCGAGTCGGAGGGAGACCGGAACGACCCCGAGGTAAGGGAGGAGTTGATAGTCGTGCCTGAGGACAGGTTAAACCTGTCTAATTTAACATTGTGTTCTTTTCCTCCACTTTCGCTTTCTGAGATTGAATCTCTCTGTTTTAAAATTAAATCAGGATCTCCGGCTGACTCTCTGAGACCAGATCAGCTTCGGCAAGTTCTCGATTCAATTTCTCCAGCGATTAGAGAATTGGTTAATTTATCGCTGTCCTCTGAAGTATTGCCGGCTACTTGGAAGCATGCAAAAGTTATACCTCTTTTAAAGAAGCCGTCCTTGGAGCTGTCGGACCCGAGCAATTTCCGCCCGATCTCCCAGCTCCCTTTCTTAGCTAAGGCTACAGAGTTATATGTAAACTCAGTCTTGACTGAATTTGTAGAGCATAACAAAACTCTTGACCCCTCACAAAATGTTTTTCGTCCCCGTCACAGCACCGAATCGGCGCTGCTAGCAGTAACGGAGGACATCCGGTGTAGCCTAGATGTTGGGAACTCCACGGCCTTGATTCTTTTAGATTTAAGTGCTGCGTTCGACACGTTTCCCATGATATTCTTCTAGGCAGGCTTCATGATATAGGGGTCCGGGGGCTGGCCTTGGCTTGGTACCAATCCTTCTTGGAAGGTAGAACCTTTCAAGTGGTTGTGCCACCGTACCACTCTCAGACACATGTGATCAAACATGGGGTCCCGCAGGGCTCTATATTGAGCCCTGCGCTTTTTAACATCTATGTCCAACCCTTAGCGCTGCTAGCAAAAAGTAGAGGGTTGTCATTGGTTTCCTATGCCGATGACACCCAGCTAGTCATTGTCTTCTCAAAAAAATGTCGAGATAATCTCTTTAAATTTAAAGAGGACCTGTTAGCCATCTCTGACAGGATGACAGCAAATTGTTTTCAACTTAATGCTGCCAAGTCAGAAATTCTCGTGATGGGGAGAGACAGTGCCCTCTGGTCTGAACAGTGGTGGCCTAACAAATTAAAACCTGCACCCCTGCCAAAAAAGACAGTAAAAAACTTAGGCTTTTGGATAGACAGTGAGCTGTCATTCGATGCAAAATCCAAGGCCTTAGCGGGATCCTGTTTTGGTCTCCTAAGAGGGCTGAAACCTTTATTTGGCTATTTTGCACCAAATGGTCCACCAAACTATTCTCCAGGCCACAATTTTATCGAGGTTGGACTTTGGTAACTCCCTTTACTTAGGCGCCAATAAATCTTGTATTGCTCGCCTCCAAAGAATTCAGAATGCTGCAGTGCGCGCCCTGCTAGCACTTCCCAAATCGTGTTCGGTTGCAAACCTTTTGCCTAAGCTTCATTGGTTGCCGATAGCGAAAAGAATTCATTTTAAGTCTCTGTGTGTGGCCCATAAAATTTTGACACGAGAAGGACCGCCGATTTTAACGGATCTGCTGGTCTATTATGTGCCAAATCGCCCTTTGCGATCAGCTAGCTCTGGTTCGGTCTGTACCCCCCGTTTTCAGAGAGCCAGAGCAGGTGCTCGCTCTTTCAAGGTTCAGGCAGCGCACCTCTGGAACTCCCTTCCGACCTCAATTAGAGGACTTCAGAACCATCTGGAAGTACAGGAGTAGTTTCAGGGGAATCTTGACGTTTGAGGAGGGGTCTGAGTTTGCGAGAAAGATTGATCTATCTTGGCAATTTTTTCAGAGAGGAAGTTGACAGTTTCTTCACATTTGATAGTGGAGACCGTAAGCTGAAGGGGGGTAGCGGAGGTTTGTTTTCTAACAATGTTCTCATCCTGCCACTATAGGAACCCCTCTTTAGGTTTGGCATTAGTCATTAGAGATGGCCAAATTATACACTATTCAGCTCTTTTCACATATGACCAACATGAACATATTGTCAGCATTAGTAAAACCCTCATCTTGTACCACATTAAGAAGAGCCATTATTGAAAGCAGATCAAAGGAAAGGACTGTGATCAACTACTTTGTGCCTCTCACTGCGTCCCTCAAGGGATAGGTGACCCAGCATGCCCAAAGGGTGTGTAGGAAGTCTCTAACCTTGGTTTTACATCTTACGTAGGCAGGTCTCGATTGCTTTGCATTTGCCATAGGCGTTGAGGGTTAGATCCATTTGGTGTACATATTTAAATTGAATCGGGCGGTATTGGGTAGACACAGCGATTACCTAGAGGCCATCAGTTTGAAAGGGCCAGTCTTCTTTCTTGATTGGTCCCAAGTCCCTCTACAATTTTTCCCTGCATTTGTAGAATGTATCAGGGGTATTAATAATGAAGGATCTGTACAGTATTGCTTTCCAGCAACAGTTGTGATGAAGGGATCATTGTGAGCTTGCCCTCTAGTGGGATAAATTCAGCATTGTCTGTATATAGTGTCAAATGTGAACTCGGTGCTTGTCTGAGTTGCAAATACTTAAAAAAAAATAAAAAAACAAGAAGTTGTCAAGACCGACCTATGCTTTCATGCCTTCCAATGAATTCAAAATATTTAAGGTAAGTATTGTTTCCTAGGATGAATATATGCCCAAATAGCCACCTTCTCTGAATCCCTTCTGCTTGTTGGCCTGGGGTAGACAGGTGGCAACCCAGACAGGTGTCTTCCACTTAGCTTTCTTGTCCTATTTAGTTTGTCATATTTTGCAGGTCTTAGTGATGGTTCAGGTAGCTGCTAGTTGGGGAATAAGTCTACTTCAAATAGGCAATGTAGCGGGGTGTTGCCCTCCATAGCCCATAATTGGTTTTGTATGCTGGGTCCTCCACGTGCCAAATATACAGTTTTGGATCTCAAACAGAAGGGCCACACTGTAATGTGAGCAACGGTCCATCATGTCCAGTCCACTATCATATGTGTGTTTGCTGAATTTGGCAAACACCACTCTTGATTGCTCGCCCTCCCAAATAAAACTCCTCATTTGTCAAGTTAGGGAGGTAGGAGTAGAATTAGAAATTTAGAATAGACAGTTCAGAAGTGTATAGATAATTTTAGCCAGCTGAATCATTTTAGTCAGGGCAATTCTACATCTATGGAAACAAGAAGAGTCAGCCAGTGTAGTGTATCTTTTCATATGAGATCTAAAAGTGGTATTTTTTCTGCGGATGCTGTTCTTTTCTTTTTGGCGCTTTTTATGCGCGGACAGCAAAAATTATTTCTAGTTATTATGATCCCTTCCTGATCAGACAGCTTGTCCCCAGCAGCTTTTGGGGTCAGGGTGAATATTATGGTTTTATTTCAGTTAACTCTGAGGCCCAAAAGCCAACCCAACTCATCCAAGGCCTGTATGATCTTAGCGTCCGAGGTCTCCAGATTAGTAACGTATGTTAGGAGGTCATCAGCGTATAGCGATTACTTATTCTCCATCTTATCAGTCCAGTTCAAACCTGCACTATGATTATCCTGTTGGGGACTTTGGACTTGCAGTTCTGCGGCCAAGGAAAAGAGATGGGGTGACAAAGGGCACTCTTATCTCATGCTTCTGTGTAATTCAAAGGGGTCACCAATGGCTCACCGTTATTCTCGCTTGCGCCACTAGAGCTTGATACACTAGCTTGGCATAGGCGATGCAGTTTGAGCCAAGGCTGAGCTATGTTAAGAGTGAGAAAAGGTAAGCCCCAAAGAGGTCATCAAAGGCACTCTTAAAATCTATAAGCATTAGTAATAACGGCAAGCATACCCTCACTCTGTTTTGTCTGGTTGACCTGTTCGACAAAAAGCTACTTATGTGGGTTAGGTCGGTAATGATGTTGGCTGGACTATTACATTGAATCTAAAGAAATGCTTTCAGTAGGAGGCACAGTGATCTGCTGGTTTGTGCAGTTTTAAGATTACCTAATATGGTTCTCTTCAAGATTTCCTGGTAGGCTGCCCTCATCTCTCATGTTTGTATATAAGTCAAGAAGTAGCTCAGACGGGGACACCGAGAGGACTTTATAGAATTCAATTCAGAGCCAATGACCCTATGTTTTGCCTATTGGTAATTGTGAAATAGCATCGACTATTTTGACTATGGACAAAGATGCTTCAAGAGTGCTTGCCTAGTTTGCTATGAAGCTGGGAAGGTGAGCATCTACCAGGTATCAGAGAGCTCAGTCCTGAGGGGGAGATGGCATGTATGGAGACCGCAATAGAGAAGACTGCACTTTTGTCCGTGTCCCTGGGCATCTACTGCACTCAGCACTTTACCCACGGCCCGGGCCAAGACAGCCCGTCTTAGCCCGTCATAGCCCGACAGAGGCCAGGCTGGGCCACAACTCTGTCACCTGCCACATTCAAGGTACTGTGATTTAAAGTAAAGACTTCAAATTCGGTCCTTATTGAAGACTGGATAATGACTCTGTAAACATCTGAGTTTGCACGACTCCCCCCTAGAAGGAAAACTGAGTGAAGCATAAAGCGCAAAGTGTATTGAGCTGTATTGGCATTTGACATCTTGATTCCTTGATTCTTGGATACAGATACATTTTATTAGTGCTGTAATTTAACTTATTTTTTGCACAATTCTTTTTACTTTGCATTAATATGGGGAAGAGAAAAATGGCGAGTACCCAGAACAAAAAATTAGTTAAATCAGGGGAGCACCCTCGTCAGTCCCTATTAAATTATTTAACGGGTGCCGTGGCCGCCATTGAGCGGCAGATTAAAACTGTCGAAGAGGCATTAAATCCAGGAACGGAGGGGGCGTATTAGGTGGAGTATCAATCCAATAGATGCACATAGAAGTAATTTGGGCACAAGTGGCTGCTCGGTAGATATCTCTGATCATATATCTGGCAGCGAACATGATTATGACACACAACCGCCGACTAAGCGCCCTAGGAACCCTGACATCTGCTCCCCTATGTCTGAGGAACTAGGCTCAAAGACTAGAAAGACCCCACTTAAATCATGTAAAAAGGCCCCATAAAAGTCTAAGCCCTTATCGACTTAAAAATCTGAAAATTGGGAAAAATTAATACTTAACTCTAATATGCGCACACAGAGCGAGGTTGGAAAGTTAAAGGCAAAGTTGGAAGCCCTAGATATGTATAGTAGAGAAAGTTTAAATAGTTTGACATCTAGATTTGGCGTAATGGAGGTAACTTTAGCCAAATGCCTGGATAAATTTCAGTCCCAAGGGCAGGTGTGTGAGTCTATCCAAGTGAGTACTCAGGACTGTGAAACAAATAGAATGAGGCCTAATATCACCAGTTCCGTCCCGGTTACTCATAATGATACAGGACATGGAGTATCCAACACATTGCTACAGACTTCTACAGTTAACACTGGGGTTCCTCCACCTGCCATTCCACAAGCCATGACACCACTCATGCGCATTCCGCCCACTAAAAACTTTAATGATGTGTATGAAAATAAGAAGGAACGGCACATAACATATCTGGACTTACCGTTCGTTACCACGCTGTATATAGTGGTGTTGGCCAACGTCCCCAAACTAGAAAATGGGACCGATGAACCATGGGAGATTTTAAGGAATAAGTCTTTACATTGGCTTGGTGCGAAGACGGACCTTACCGGGGAGCTAGTCGATGAGTTCAAGATGGTAAGGAGAGTAGGATGGTTAAGCAGAGGACGGAAAAACCTCCCAGGGGACTGTGTAGTGCTGACATCTAAAAGCCCTCGTCTAGTAAAATTGATTCTGAGTAGAGCGGAAAATTTTACTACGCTAGGAGAAGGTGTTAATGTAGTTCCTTTAGGTTACTTTTATCAACCTACACATAGCAATAATGGGAACCTTACATTTCAACCTACAGGAAACAGTTTAATATTCAAACACATAATCGCTTTGATGTAGTTTACAATCTCGAAGCAGTCGATTGACTGAGACTAGAGGATTCTACCCAGGTAACAACATCTAGTAGTATGGACGTTTGCTCTAATGCGGGCCCCCTGACAATTCAAGTCAGTAATGAAATAGTTAATACATAAGATAAAGTTATAGTGGAAAATATAAAGGCAACTGTGAACATGCCCTGGACACCGTGGCTGCCTCAACTCATACCTCCATATCACAAACTGGATTTACAACTCTGCAGGCGGATGATGGGCGGGGAAGGAACAGTTGAATAGACAGGAAAGACAAATGCCAGTTTCTGTTCTGGAACGTGCCTGGTCTAAAATCCAAGGTGACCAATAATGTGTGGGTTGATTTTGTGAGTAACAATGAGATCTTTAGCCCGCAAGAAACATGGGCAGAGGACCCAATTCATATCAGTGGGTACAAAACATTTCATACCTCAGCAGTAAGATCGTCTCATGGCAGAGCCAAAGGGGGTCTTTGTACCAACATTTCCAATCACTTAAACCTGAGGAAAGTTGAATTAACTGTTACTAATCGGTATTATCAAATTATAAATCTACACATATTCTGTAAAATTTTTATAATAATGCTCCACCTGAAATGCTTGAGGGGATATTGCGAAAACTAAACAGTGAGTTAAATAACTTACTGTCCCACTCAACTAAAGAAGTTTTTGTTATATGGGGCGGAGATTTTAATTCTTCTATATGCCAAAGGGGTGATAAGGGGGTCTGTGGAATAACGTATGAAAAAGGTACTAGTCTTCCCCATTTTCCACACACACTGTATGGAGATCTTTTGAATGACATTATGTTCTCATGATATGGGCTTTGCAAACAATTTATGTTCACCCGTGGTCCCTTTTTGCCCAACGTTTAATGGACAAGGTATTTTTTCCATAATCGATTTTATACTCATAACGTGTAGGAGGATTTTGCTACTCATGATATTGCTTTAAGTGATCATTTTCCGCAAAGTATTGATGTGTTGATTTATAAACAAGACTTTAATACGAGAGGTAATTCCACCCAGCTTCTGAAGAATATCACTTTGAGCAGGCAAAATGGGTATGCATTGAGATGGGAGGAAATTGGACCCAGAGGAATTTGTCACAAAAATAGTATTGAAGTGTAAGAACATGTTTTACTTCTGCCTTGATGAGAGGTCTTCTCACCAAGTAGTCATAGATAGCTTTTTAACTATCTTTAATCAGATTAAAGAAACATTGCGTGTAAAGGCAAGAAGAAATAATGTACAAAGTGAAGGCTGGTTTGACTCCCAATGCACAAAAGCCTATACTAAACTCAAACACACACTAAATGCTAGGGTGAAAGATCAGGAGTATATTAGGGAATCCTGAAGGAATTACAAGAGGGCATTAAAAGAAAGGAAGAAAATGCTGAAAGAGGAAGCCTGGAGTGCCTTAGATGAGGCTTCGATTAATCGAGATTCCACTTCTTTTTGGAAGGCGGTTAATGCGCCGTTTCTGGCTGAGAATAATAAAGCAACTATAGAAATCGCTATAACTGAATCGGAGTGGATATCGCATTATTCAAAGCTGTATAACAACCCATTGTCAGATGATCAGGGAATCTTGGCGAATAGGGCTGATCTGGAGTCGTCTCCCTCTTTTCAAAAATTATCATTGGATTTTGCCTTGAGTGAGGTCAACGCTGCCATAAATGCAAGCTTGGGTGGTAAGGCCCCGGGGCCTGATGGCATCCCGGATGACCTATTTAAATCTAACTTGGCACTGTGGGGACCACTCTTAACACAAGTTTTTAACGCATGTTGCACAAGGGGATGTTTATTTACTTGTTACAATTCTATAATTGTCCCCATTTTTAAAAAGGGAGACAGGGCGAATCCAGTTTGCTACCGTCCAATTTCATTACTGGATTCCACAGTCAAGATTATAGGACGTGTGATCCTAGAAAGACTGCAGGCCTGGGCGGGGAAGCAAGGAATTATAAGTGACCTACAATATGGCTTTCGTAAGGGGCACAATCGATCAGGGACTAAATCTACATATTTTACTAGATAAATGAACCAAAGCAAAAAGGGAAAGGCTGTTTTTAACTTTCGTTGACCTAACGGCTGCATTCAACTGTGTCATCCATGAAAAGCTATGGCTGATTTTAGAGGGGCTGGGGGTAGATATTTTATTAATCTCCTTTTTAAGGCAGCTTTATTCAAGGGCAAGGGTGCGCTTTGGGATGGACGGGGACTGCACTAAAAATTTCAGAGTAATGAAAGTCGTAAGGCAAGGCTGCGTCCTTGCTCCATTCTTATTTACACTGTATATAAATGACCTAGAAACCACCCTGGTTAAGGAGTGCAGGGATTTACCATTAGCAGCAACTCGCCCTATTTCTGGAGTCCTGTACGCAGATGACGCGGTCCTTATGGCTCACATGCCGCTTGGCCTTCTAAGGGTAGTTAATTCTTTAACAAATTTTATGTCAAACTTGGGCCTTACAATTAACTGCTCAAAAACGTTCATTATGAATTGTGGGAACGGATCCAACAAAAAGAATATTACTTTTTTTTATTAACACTAAGGCAATAGAGTGCACTAAAACTTTTTCCTATTTAGGGATTTTATTTGATCAATCAGGAACTTGGACTCGGGTAGTTAAAGCCAGAAGGCTTTTGTTTGGCAAATCATTGATGGCATTATCCAATTTCAGCAGAAAACTAGGAAAACGCTCACCAGGGGAATTATTGGACATTTACAGGGCGAAACGTGTCGCGATTGCTACCTATGGAGCTGGAATCTGGGGATTCGCCAATGTAAATTCATTAAAGACGGCAGAAAACATGTGTTCGAGGCATATGAGCTGTAGATCACACACTGTGCATAGATCGCCATCTGGTGTTGGGCCTGGATGTTTGCACTTTGTTGTTGTCCTGGAAAGTCTTTGGAAGTGTCTGGATAGGTGGCTCCTCCTTTGAACAATAGTGCGCATGGGCATCGACTCCATCGTCATCGGGCTCGGATGTGTTCATCGTGCTCCAGTTCGGTGTTTTTACCGATCATCTTTTCGACGCGAAATCCTCACCCATACATCGGTATTGTTTCGATCACGTTCCCCTTCGACGTGCATCTCTCCAGACCTTCAAATCTTCGATTCCGGTAGTCGACGCAGGCCTTTGGGCCTACCTGCGCCATGGAAAGGACTCCCTTTAAAAAGTGTCCTAAATGTGGATCCAAGTTTCCACACACAGATCTTCATGAGGTGTGTAACCTCTGCCTTTACCCCGAGCACGAGGCCAAAGATTGTCCAGCTTGTGCCTCTTTCCGCTCCAAGAAGACGATCGGGGACCGTCAAGCTCGAAGAACAATGGCTTGATCATCGACATCCATTCCTGACGACAACTTCCAGGAAGGCATCAATGTACCGGAGCAGGAGCAGATCCAACATAGCACCTTCAGCTCCGAAGCCGACGACTCCGACATCAAAGACATCACTCTGGGGCAGCAGGTCGTAAGTGCTGACGTCGACCCCTCCCAACCCCCTTCCCAAAAAGGCTTCAGTCACACCTTCACCTTCGGGCCAAGGTGCACACCGGGACAAAACTTCTCACGCCCCGCCTTCGGCAAAGAAGCCAATACAAAAGCCTTCAGGCCACTCTGGATCGAGCCAGCCTGCCATTGGTGCCGAAACTCCATCCCCGGCACCGAAAAAGAAACCAGTGCCTTCCTCAGTGCCAACGCCTACCTCCGCATCGACGCCTTCGGCGCCAAATTCCACTGGCTCGGACGCCCTGGCTCCGAAAAAAATCTTCGGGACCGAGCAAACCACCGGCTCCAAAAACCTCGAGTTCTCAGCCTTCGGAGTACAGGCCGACGGATCTGAAAAAACCACCAGAACCGAAGAAACTCGGAATTGAAGAAAATTCCAGATTCCAGGCCTAAGGAGCACAAAACGACTCCAAAACCCTGTCACACACACAATCGGACCCCAAAAAGTCAACACCGAAAGAACACACGTCAGTGGAGGAGCTTTTTCAACTGAATCCAACCCAAAAAACACTTCAAAAAGACCCTAAAACAGGTCAACTCATACTTAGCCCTTCAAAGAAACGGAAAATGGACAAACCAGCTCCACTTCCTTTGAAAAAGAGAGACATTGCTACTTCTCCCTTAAGGATTCCTTCTCCCCTCCACATCACTCTCCTGTCCCATATTCACCTCCTTCACCATCTTCTCCACCTCCAGATGATGGTGACACCTGTTACGACATGAGGGATGATCACCCTTTAGGGGAACCCAGTGCTCCTGATGCCCCAAAAGATCCATGGGAGGATTATAACACACCAGATGTCCCAGATTCACCTCAGGACGACGTCTTTCCATCTAGGCCATCCCCTCCTGAGGACACTATAGGGTTCACTCAACTTTTACACAGGGCAGCAGAATATCACGGGGTAAACCTACATACAGACCCTATAGAGGAAGATGTCCTCATGGACACTTTCAAACCGTCCCAAAGGTCCAGTGCCAATCTCCCCATGTTAAAAGGGGTAATCAAACTCGGTCCTGAAGTGTTTAAGGGCCAGAGTCATTAACCCCAGGGTAGAAAAAAAGTACAAAGCTGCCCCATCTGACCCTGTTTATATTAAAGGGCAAATACCCTTAGATTCCTTAGTGGTCTCCAACGCCAGGAAAAGGGCCAATTCGCAAACCACTGGAGATGCCCCACCTCCTGATAAAGAATCAAAACTGCTGGATGCGTCGGGTAAAAGAACAGCGTCCCAAGCAGCTAACATGTGGAGGATTGCCAACACACAGGCTTTGCTCGCAAGATATGATAGGGCACACTACGACGAGCTAGAGACCCTACTACAACACCTTCCAGATCAATACAAGACGCAAGCTAATGATCTCATCCAGGAAGGCAAGGTCATAACAAATACCTCCATTCGTTGTGCTCTCGATGCTGCAGACACAGCCTCATTTTACGCAGACATGCATGGCTACGCATTTCTGGCTTCAAGCTGGAGGTCAAAACCACTATATTAAACCAACCATTTGATCAAGAACACCTGTTTGGACCCAATGTAAAAAAGGAAAAAGGACACCAACACTACCAAATCAATGGGAGCCTTGCAATCGCAAGCTCCCAGAAGTTCTTTTTGTTGCTCCTCTTACAGAGGCGCCTCTAGAGGTTTTTCCACTGAAAACCCCTCCACTTCGTACAAGAGTCCAACACAGACCTCATCTAACAGAGGCTTTTACAGAGGAGGCTATAACAATAAGGGTAGAGGCAAAACTACCAACACTCGTACCGCCTCCACTCCTAAACAATGACTTCCCTCCACTCCCCCCGACCACTGTACTCCGGTCGGGGGAAGATTGCTACAACATTATACAGACAGGTGGGTGTGACAAATCATCCAATCCGGTTATTGCCTGGAGCTCACTTCAACTCCCCCACACATTCCACCCGGGCAGCGTCCAATGTCGGCATAACACTTAACGCTTCTAAAACAAGAGGTACTTTCCCTCCTACAAAAACATGCTATAGAACCAATTCCCCTTCATCACCAAAACACAGGGGTTTGCTCCCTGTATTTCTTCATTCCAAAGAAGGACGGAACCCTGAGACCCATCTTGGACCTCAAACCATTAAACCTCTACATACAATCAGACCATTTCCATATGGTCACTCTTCAGCAGGTCCTCCTGTTACTCAAATAGGGCGACTTCCTTGCCACATTAGGTTTCAAGGACGCCTACTTCCACATTCCCATTCATCCTGCTCACAGGACATACCTTCGGTTTGTGGTAGACTGCCAGCATTACCAGTTCAAGGCCTTTCCGTTCGGAGTCACCAAAGCACCCAGGGTCTTGGCAAAATGTCTGGCAGTGGTGGCAGCCCACTTAAGAAGACAACAAATTCACGTCTTCCCATATTTGGACGACTGGCTCATAAAAGCCAAGTCACATATCCAGTGTGTAAATCACACACACGCCACAATACAACTACTTCACGACTTGGGGTTTACCATCAACCTCGCAAAGTCTCACCTCCAACCATCCCACATCCAACAATATCTGGGTACCACAATAGACAGCTCAAAAAACCTTGCATATCCCAGTTCAGCCAGGATAGCAAGCATCCAAGCTCTTATAGCAAGATTCCAACCACAACACTCACTTCCAGCTCGAGTGTTCATGCAACTCCTAGGGATGATGGCCTCTTGCATATTCATAGTACCTCATGCAAGACTCCAGATGCGCCCTTTACAAGAATGCTTAGCACGTCAGTGGAACCAAGCTCAAGGTCAGCTGACAGATCTGGTGTTGGTGGATGGCCGCACACATCGCTCTCTGCAGTGGTGGAACACCCAAAACCTTTCCAAAGGGCGACCGTTCATAGAGCCAGTTCCACAGACTGCACTAACAGCAGACGCATCGCTCACCGGCTGGGTAGCTCTTCTACTTAATCACACCATACAGGGCACATGGACACCTCAGCAAAAGCTACTCCACATCAACCGCTTGGGGTTGCTAGCAATTTTTCTAGCACTAAAATCGTTTCAGAAAAACATAGTAGGCAAAGCTGTCTTAGTCCGACAGACAATATGACAGCAATGTACTATTTACAAAAACCGGGGGGACACACTCTCTCCAGCTCTCTCAATTAGCACAAACCATATGGAGATGGGCCATTCCTCAGAATATTTTCCTGTTAGCCCAACATCTCCCAGGAATTCAAAATCACATGACAGTTAAGTTGACAGACACAACGGATTCACGAATGGGAACACCATCCACATGTTCTCCAACCGTTCTTCCAGATGTGGGGGCAGCCAGAGATGGATCTCTTCGCCACGCATTACAACACACAATGCCCAAGCTTCGCCGCCAGATATCCACACCCACTGTCCAAAGGCAATGCGATATGGATGAAGTGGTCAGGCAGATTTGCGTACACCAGGGGTCTCCAACCTTTTCTGCAGTGAGAGCTACTTCTGATCAGTGAAAATCATCGTGAGCTACTAAGGGCCAAGCAACTCACACATTTTTCTGAGAGACTCACTCACGCGCAGCTTCATTGAGTTTTTAAGGCAAGCCTAATTTCTTCAGAGCCCATACTGTGGTTTGAACAAAATACTTGAGTTCCCTAGAAACAATGATCTCATCTGAGCTAATCAGCGCATTGGTCGGCCTTGCCGTGCTCCGCAACATGAAGTCCTTCCCATTATCCATGCTGGTGAACCCTTTAATTAGTTGCAATGTAATCAAATTTAAACTGACGGTAACCATGGGTGGAGGGGAGGAAATGAACCCTTAATCTTCATGCTGATGATCTCTGGCCTTCACCTGTAGGCCACACATGACTCCCTTACTGCTTCCCATCAGACCACTTCCCATCAAGGCGAGCTGCCCTCCTCTCCTGCCCTGACTGCAAATATTTCCCCTGGTGGAAGTGTTATAAGCCAGGGCAAAAGCAGAGATAGGGACATCTTATGGATTTTTGGGGCCTGGGCCAAAGGTATCTAGAAGGCCCCTGTTCGGAACAGCTTTGAATTTATGATCCATTCTCAGCTCTTTTATGCCCTCTTTGGCCAGGTCACTGACAGTGCACAGGTACACTTGTCCAAATTCTAAAGCGGTTACATGTGAGGTGTGTTTTCAATGTTGTAATGCAGCAGCTCGCTAATATTACTGCAAATAATCCATGTGACACCCTCCTATTTCTGATATAGGAGATCTTGTTTTGATCTAATAGGAACTTTATTTATGGATGTTGCATGAAACATAAACACAACATTTGTCTGCAAAAAAGTCTGTAATAGACTTTCACAGACATTAAAAATAAATTAAAGTTCAACAATAAAGCAATATGTTGAAGAATTATTCATGGTTATAAGGGCAAGACTGAAGAACAGAGCTTGCTCTATCACGGCCCCCTGGAAGGCTGGGGCCTTGGGCCAGAGTCAACTTTGCACACGTATAAAACATCTCTGAGCAGAGGTATTTATAACTTCTGAGTTGGCATCCATTCACACCCACTATACTTTGAGAGCTTCAATCAGGGGATCTGTACTTCAAGATCCCCCTGCAAATCATTTTATTTTTAGATATTTCATATAATAAACCAGCAATCTATATCGTGATGAAAATGCAGTTTGCTGTGAAACCTCTACTATCTTGCTAATTCTTTTTGCTGCATGCCACGGATGTCGTTTGCAGAACTTGTTTAGATTTCAGTCCTTGCCATGTTTGCTCACTCCAAAAGTTTGCCATTGAGTTAGGCATGGTGGCACGCGATGCATATTCTTGACCTCTAAGTGTAACTTTCACCAAACACCAAGAATCCATTTTCAGCATTTTAAAGGCTTAAAACAACAGGAAATGGCCACCGTAGTTTTATTTTACATTAGGGAATGCTATGTCTGGGAATCGACATGTTGCACAAAATATTGTAATTCACAAGTGCATTTTAAATTAGTGAATTTTCGTACGATCAGTTTAGGCTTGTTTCACTGCCATTAATATGAAGTACGTTTTTACATTTTTATTTTAATGGTTAGCTAGCATCACGGATCCCTTCTCCCCCTTCTCACTCTCTTCACGCCCTCTATACTCGTCACTGACCGTGGTTCTGGGCAAGAAAATTTTTGGCGCCTGGGGCTGAGAAAGACTAACGCTGGGGTACGGGCGCACAATTATGCTGCGACTAATTCAGGCAAGAGATTCTGCAGGCTGCAAACGCACAACATTGGACATGCACAGTGCTATGCTGAAACAAAAAGCAGTCTGATCAAAATCTACGAAAGAATTGTAGGAAGCTCCCTCTCGCATAGTCAGTTTACACTTACAACTACAGAGCAACAACAACTAATTTAGGCCAGGGCTCACCGGTCGATCTGCTGCTTCACACGCGGATCAAAGATGCGATGCCAGCCTGGAAAATGCAAGTGGCGCGGGTACTGGTAGGGTAGCAGTTCAATACTGCCTGTGCCACACCACTTGCTCGCTACCAAGCTCTCCAGCCCCTGCTGCTCTGCACTGGTTCATGTCCTGCAGGATGAAAGCGCGGTGCCAGGCTGCGGAAGGCAGGTGGCGCGATTTTGACTCTAATGACGATCAAAGTCGGCCTCTTCAGCCCGCCCCGCCAGCCCCAGCTAAGCTTAATTGAGCTTATGAGAGCAGCAGGTTTGGGTGAGGGCGGGCAACGGCTACTGGAAACAGGCCGAAAAAACAATAAGGACATTAAAGGGCAACAAAATTAAAATGCTGGTGCGAGCTACTCACAGGGCCTCAGCGAGCTACCAGTAGCTCGCGATCGACCGGTTGGAGACCCCTGGCATACACTTTTCCACCTCTCCCACTCATTCCATTAGTGGTGCGCAAGCTGCAACAACAGTGGCTCACACTGATCCTAGTTGCTTCAAACGTGGGCCAGACAATCCTGGTACACAACATTGCTGGAACTATCAGTAGTCCTGCATCAAAAATGACGCCTCTCCCCACAGCTCTTAACACAGAACCATGGAGAGATCAGACACCCAGATCCACAACAGCTCAACCTAGCGATCTGGCTCCTGAAGTCCTAGAGTTTGGTTATCTCAATCTTCCCCCTGATTGCATGAACATTATCAAGGAGGCTAGGTGCCCCTCCACTGGAGCCTGCTATGCAGCCAAGTGGAAAAGATTTGTCATATACTGTAACAATAAAAACATCAACCCTCTAGATGCCTCCACTCAGCACATCATATGTTATCTAGTGATGTAATCTGGCATACACATCAATTAGATTACATCTCACTGCCATTGCAGCTTACCTACAAAATAGACAGCACCTATCATTGTTCAGGGTGCCCGCCATTAAGGTATTCATGGAAGGCCTCAAATGAATAATTCCTCCCAGGGTGCCTTCTTCCCCAGTGTGGAATCTCAACGCCGTTCTCACGATTAATGGGTCCTCCATTCGAACCTCTGCATAATTACGAACTACAATTCCTCACATGGAAAGTGAGCTATAGGCACTAACCATTCAAGAACCATTTATACAACTCCATCATAACAAAGTGGTTCTCAGGACAAATCACAAATTCCTTCCTAAAGTTATTTCTCCCTTCCATCTGAACCAATCTGTTGAGTTGCCAGTGTTCTTCTCGCAACCACAAACAGTAGCAGAAAGAGCTCTTCATACACTGGACGTAAAGACAGCACTCCTTTACTATATAGACAGAACAAAACCCTTTCGTAAAACAAAACAACTTTTTGTATCCTTCTCCCCACCACATAAAGGCAATCCCATATCAAAATCTGGCATTGCAAGGTGGATTGTCAAATGTATACAAATTTGCTATTGCAAAGCAAAACGAACACTGTCTATTCCCCCTAAAGCCCACTCTTTCCGAAAAATATGGGCTTCAATGGCATTTTTAGGGAACATTCCCCTAGATGACATCTGTAAAGCAGCTACATGGTCTACACTGCACACATTCACAAAACACTATTGTGTAGATGTACAGGCAAAACAACAAGCTAGTGTAAGCCAAGCTGTACTCAAAACACTATTTCAAACTACTGCAACAGATACTGGTGGTCGCCGCTAAGGAGGAGTACTGCTACTCAATCTATGCACAGTGTGTGATCTACAGCTCTTATGCCTTAAACGGAAAATGCTACTTACCAGTATGCATCTGTTCTTGGCATGTAGAGCTGTAGATCCACACACGCCCACTTACCTCCCCGGCTACCTTTATCTGTTCCAGTATTATCTTAATTAGATACAACATACATGGACATCTCTTTCTATTTCTTACAAAAACTCAATTTCTCTTCTTGGCGAAATAACAATCTGACGATGGTCGATGCCCATGTGCACAATTGTCCAAAGGAGGAGCCACCTATCGCGTAACTTCCAAAGACCCAAAGACTTTCCAGGACAACAACCAAGTGCAAACATCCGGGCACAACACCAGCTGGCGATCTATGCACTGTGTGTGGATCTACAGCTCTACATGCCAAGAACAGATGCATACTGGTAAGTAGCATTTTCCTTCTCAGGTTCCTCCTGGCTCTACCGTACAGTACGTCAAATTTGCTCTGTCACGCTGAACTTGGTATGCCATACTTAGAGGATGTGATTAAGATCCAGCCCGTCCTCCTTTGGCACAGGGTTTGGACCACAGATGAGTCTGCTTTTAATCGTCACATATTAAAAGATGCCCTGGGGATCGATGGAGTTAAACACATAAGACGGTTAGGATATGTCAAAACATTTGTATCTCAATTAGTCCATCAAGACTATTATAACAACCCCCCTCAAGAGTAGATGTATGAGATTTTTGAGTGAAATTAGAATTATGACTGAAATGAAGAAAACAACGGTCCAGGCTCATCATCTTACTCTGGCCTTTGAGACAATACAGCCATATATCCTGTTAATCATTGGCGACTACGATAGATTCTTGCTAACACGTTTTAGACTCAATATTTTACACAGGTCGTTAAGATCCCCCTAACTAAATGATTGGTCCAGAACATTATGTAAATGCCCGTGTGATGATGTCTATGCACAGTAGTCTAGACATATATTGTTTTTTTGCAAATTTTACTCTAGTCCTAGAAAAAGATGGATTATTCCAGTGCTAAAAAAAATTGGGATTGAGACAATGCCGCCCTGCATTTCTGGCACTAATTTTTGGATAATGAATTTATTATTGCCTTTTTAAAAAACGTTTTTAAATCTCATAAATCAACTGTGATGTGATATATACATATTTTTAGCTTATTTTAAAAGTATCGGACACCCTTGCGGTTTTCTCTTTAAAATTGTTCAAGGAATTTTAATTGTGTAATATATGAACTGTGCTTTAATGGTTTAATCTGTATAGTAACCGAATAAAGTTATTTGACTTGACTTGAATAGTTTATAGTACCAAAGGAAGGCATTGACTAATAGTGTGGGAAGGGTATGACTCTAGCCCTCATCATCATTGATGTGTTATTTATCAGTGTGTTTCTTCCCTTTGACACACCATATTCCCTGTTGTATTACTGTGTTCTTAGAGTTTGATTTGGGAAGCCAGTCAAACCTTTTTAGCCTTCCCCGATAGAGGATGTTGGTATTCCAATTTTGTTTGTGATAATCTGTGTAAGTGGTCTTGTGAGGTTACATTTCTATAGGCTTCCTATGCCTTGAATGATTCATTCTCTAAGTTAATAATCTGTTGTTTCTTTTCCTTTTTTAAGTGGGCAACAGTGGGATATGACTTTTCCTCTAATTAAGGATTTGGTCACAGGTCTTTTTTGCTCTAGCCCTGCCCCCACAGACCCCGCCCCCACCGTTGCGGCCCTCGCCCACAAAGCACACTCTAAATTTTGCCCCCGAGAGAAAGTTTGTGAGTACCCATGTCATAGAGCATCCTAGTTGTTATCAGGAATCGCCCTAGTTTATCGGTCTTTGTGTAATACATTTGTAATGCGAGGTGGCCATTAGTTAGAATCGCCTCTCCTAGGGATCCCCTATGGAAGCAGCATAATAGACTCAAGGAAATTGATAGTTTTGCAGGCATTTACAATCAATCATTGCCTGAGAGGCAAGTTTACTATCACAGTAGGATGTTGATATCATGTTTCACTTATTTGAGGACTACACTTCTTTTGATTTTGTTGAACATGTAGTCATCATTCTAGGTGATCCATTTTATTGGGGGCATCTGCACCACATGAGCACATTGACATCATCCTGGTTAAATATTTGTGTATATGAAGTTGTTCATGCCAGAAATACCAATTGCATAATACCAATCTAAAGCAAACATACCACTAAACTAGAGTGTTAATCCCTCCATCCACCTTCTACTTCTGACTGTGCAGTATCTATTGCAATAACTTAGACCATAGGTCCAGAATACTAGAAAAAACACAGTCATAGGCGTCCTCCATAACTTATCCTAGCTTAAATCCTTAGTATTAAACTTAAGGGAAGTGTGGTTGCATATCTATCTGAATGCTCGTTATTGTGTGTTGCATATAGTGCCCCTACCCTATCGTTTTGCCCTGTGCAGTGGCCTGTGGGGCTGCAGCTTTTCCCTCCCTCGATTTGTAACACAGATAAAGTCCACTGATTTCATTTGAATCCAGTACTGTCGGTCTAATGAGTCCCATCTCATGATGCATGGATTGAGTATCTGCCATTACTCATCTCTTAGAGCTGTCTCTATTTCAGAGTATTTTCTAGTCGAGATGTGTCTCCTATTGTCCAAATCCAGTCGAGCCTATTTTAACATCTGTTCTGAGTCAATCAAGCTGCCCAGGCCCATGGTGTGATCCAATTGTATTTTGGGTGTTTCTTCTCCTGGGTCGCTATCTTTTACTTAGGGCAGGCCATTGTTTATGGGGCTGCTGGGGAAGATTTCAGTATCTGCCCTTTTCTTGGTGGTGGTGGTTTTGGTAGGGGCGGGGGGGGGGGGGTTCAATCCAGGGCTATGTCTGGTCTGGAATATCAGAGAAAAGGGTTTGTCACTGGACAATTACTTTCAACAGAAACACTGTAGGGAACAGAAACATATATTTCTATCCCGTGGCCCACAATTTCAGTCTCAATTGACATGTGTTTTCCATTGCTTTTGGAGTATTTTAGTATAGTCTGGGAAAATTTGAATTTTCTTAGATTCATATATGTACACCCCTTTCAGTCTGATCATTGGGAGAATTACTTCCCTGTCCCCAGAGTTCAGGAAGAGAGTTCAGGAAGCGGGCGATGATGGGACAGGCTGGGCCCCCAGGTGGGGTTTTCGCACTCCACACCCTATGAGCTTATTCAGTTATGAAGCATGGTGAAAATTGCCCCCTCTGGAAAGCCCATGTAGTGGAGGTTGTTTCCTCGATAGTGGGCCTCTTCATCTTTCACTCGCTGGGTCAACTCCTTGGAGGTCGCAACCAGCTGGGTCACTGTAGATCAGAGCTCTTTGATGGAATCTTTTAAGTTCGGATATACTTTCTTCTACTTTAGTGACTCTCTCAACTGTATTATGCACATCTTGACATAGAAGAGCGACACCAAACTCCAGCTTACCAGTTTTTTTGTCTCAAGTATTGTCTTTTGGTTTCCTGTTGTGCTTGGAGGATCAGACCCTTTGTGGGAAAAGGATAGTAATCTTGTTGGTTTAGAGGACCTTGGACCATTGGTGATTAATTGGTGTGCAGCGTTTTTGTGTATTTGACCATTTTCCCTTTTACGATAAGTGGGGTTTATATCTAGCCATAGGTTATCAAATGAAGTTTGTTTTGTGTTGCAGGTAATGTGGCTTTGCATGGATATGGCCCAAGTGCAGACCTTAGATGTTTGAGATAGTTTTGCTGGGTTATGCTCACCACTGGTTTGATGGGTTAGTGGTCCGCGTACATCCGGGTGTTCTCGCTGGATCCAGTGGGGAGGGGTAATCACTGGGTTTGGTATGTCAGACCGTGATCAACGTTACCCATCACTTCTGATCACCCACGTCCAAGAGGCATCAGAAGTGATGGTATGTGTATAGGCAGAGACTTTAATGACGATTACCTGTGCAATTCTTCAGACCTGGGTTTGGCCTGTAGCTGCCTTTGTCTCTGCAGAGGGAGAGGTTGGTGGATTGGTGGGGAGTTCCCCCTGACCCCGGCTGTGTTCAGGGCATGGGGCGTTCTCCTGAACACAGGGCTGTGTATGGAGCATTCCTGCCTTGCTATGTGGGCTGTTGTGTTGGGCGGCTTGAACCTCCTTTATCAGATATTCCGTATTGGGTTTAGAGAGTCTCCAGTGGGTATGCAAAAGCACCCCACAGCCTCCTTTCCCACCATTTTTCTTCATCTTCTTGGTAGGCAACATGAGCAGCTGGGACACAACCGCAGCCTCCTTTACGTTCCTGCCCATGGGAGGGTGGCGGAGCAACATTGTCGGTGTGTGGGAATTCTAGGCAGGATGTATAGAAGAAGTCCTTGCTGCATTCCCAGTACTCACTCACCAGATCTAGCAGAGCGTCGTAGCACCATCAGGGAGGGGATCAATGAACTTTGGTCCCCAAAGTTTCCAAGAGCACTCAAGTGAAGGACCATCCGGATAAATAACCATCTGTGGGAGTACCAGGCCAGGCAGGTCCCCTCTTCCCCTGACAAGTCATCCTGGCTCAAAGTTCTTTCTCAGCTGTCGGGGGGCCTGGGGCTGCAAGGCCACATCGCAGTCTCCAGACTGTTGGCACCCACAGCTGCATCCTCAGGGCTCTCCCCTGGCAACCTCAGATACTGGACGATGAGGGCGTACCTCAGGTCACTTCAGGGTATGTGCACACAGTCTTCTGCCTCAGGTGAGGGTCGCCGGGGCAGGCACCAGTATAGACCAAACAAGCAGTGGGGGCATCAGTGAGGTCATTTGGGCCATGCAGTGTTCAGCCACTGGGTCTGCTGCCTTATAATTCATTGTGACATCCCAAGCTGGCTTCTGTCCCTCTGGCGACCCTTCACTGGGCTAGATCAATCCCACACAGCACTATGCTTTCACAATCAGCAGGTCTTCATCAGCGTCTCATTTACAGCAACATCTGGTGTAGGACAGCAAGGATGCCCAGTTGGTCAAACCCCACGGAAAGGCACCTCAGGTTCCTGGGTAGGTGACCTGGAGATGTATCATAGTATGGTGTTGGATTAGTAGGGCATGGTGATCAGAGTGTTATAAAAATAAGTGAGCCATGTTGGCTTCTTAGCTAAAGCCAACACCAGCAGCCTCCTTTCAAGACATGCCTGTCTAAGTGTCTCAAACTTTTACCCTGAAGTCCAGCAATACCTTCTTAGTGTCACTTTTTACAGGAATCTCTTTACGGCCCTTTGGTGGACTCTATGCATGAAAAGATAAAGAAGGATGCAGACGGAATCAAGACATGAAGGCACGCAATACCCACACTTGCGAGTCAGGTTTTTGGCACCTACAGGCGAGAGTGGGGGCAAAAGCTGCAGCCACACCCTAGTGCCCAGGCTATCAACCCCACCAGCCTTTTCAAACAGGACAAACTTGCAAAACCTATTCATTAGAAGGTTTCCAGGGCAAAGCTGCAGTAAGACCTGAGGAACCCAAGAAAAGGACCCTTCTGTCTCAAAACAATGATCGTGAGAATGATCATGAAACTGCTGGGAATAATCGCATCTTGGAATGCAGTAGTTCCAAATGCTTACTTGTACATGTCCTCTACAGATTTCCCTGGCAATGACCAGAAGCAACTGATCAGCAGGAGGATCTAATGTTGATAGAGCGCAAAGTTTAATACAAATTTAATGTTACCTGCAGGTAATTTCTCATCCCCAACTTCAGATGAATACTACCACATAGCGTAGGGTGTAAGATGATTTTGTACAGTGCCGCACTACCCAAACTAGCAAAAAGACATTTGCTCAAACAGCCTAGGTTTCTCATCAATGTGTCTTGCAGTGGTGCTGTAGAAAGTTCCCAGTAGCTCACTCCAAGTTCTCCCCAAGTCCAGGGTGATGTGGATGTCAAGTTATTTGAAACCATCAGCTTGAATGTGTACCTTGGTTTGCCAAGTGGTTGCATCGCTCCACCCACTGAAGGGGATTATGGTCAATTTACCACAATTAACTTCCAGCCTGGAGATCTCGCAATAGAATGCAAGGATCCCATCAAATATTCCCCCTTCCTGTGCATTTCGTCCATGTAGAAGGATATGTGGTCTTCGATATCCCCCTATGATTTAAAGCCATGCACTAATACATAATGCCTAATCCAAGTCACAGGTTTCTCTATTATTAGGGAAAATCGTCTTGACAGTTTCTCTCTCTGGACCGTTGTGTGGCCCTCTGTTTTGGTGCTGGATGCTGATGTTGCAAGTTGTTTTTGTTTGAAGTAGAAGTCTCCGTTTTGAGGTGACTTGTATTTCCTGCCTGAAATCTACAATGCACCAGGACTGAGGCTCCACCTTAAATTGTATTTTACCCATATGGGTCAGAGAAAGTATGTGCAGGGTTGCGAAGCAGGATAGTATGGTAGTGGATAATTGTGAATCCTATTTCCTAACTAATTACCAATCCAAACATCATACCATGCTCTTGCATTTGGGGAGGGGGATGGGTGCATGTGAATCTACAGTACTATATGGCTGCAAACAAATTGTTACAGGTAACATTTTCTGTCTGATGGATACATCTGCCTGTAGATTCCTCACCTATTGAATTACCCAATGCACAGCATTCCACTGAAACTTTTCTCCTCAGCTCTCCCACGTCGATGAGGACGTCACAATGGAACAGCTCCGCACACGACTCTGCGTGACATCATTGTATGCAGTCATAAGACCATGTTGGTGTGCTGATACCTTTTTCTGCACCGTCAAGCGTAATGTTTTTTTCCCCAGGCTTTCCATTTCTGGGAGTTTCTTTGTTGCTGTTGTCGCAACTTTGTAGTCATCAAAGATGACAACTTGAGAAAATCGGGTTTCAAGCCGTGCAGAGAATGTGGGGGCCAGATGTCCATCACTGACCCCCATGAAGATTGTTTATGGTGTCTTTCGTCGGACCGCGGTGTCGGGACATGCACTTCGTGCAAGCTCATGAATCCTAAAACGCTGAAGGAGAGGGAGGACAAATTATTCATGGCCAAGGCCAAAAAACATGAGAGCGCTCAGGAGGTCAAGGACCCGCTCAAAGTCGCCGACTCCACACACTTAGAGGTCTGCGGAGAAACATTTTTTTTAAAAAGCGCCTCCGTGGTTCTCTGGGTTGCTCTTCAAAGGATGCAACTCTGAAGACTGTGTCTCCGAATCCCAGACGTTACCGCATGGATAAGATCTGTTCGACTCCTCCACCTGGAGTGACTCTGGTCCCATCTCCGGCTCCGAGAGCTGTAACTTCACCTGCTCTGAGAGATACAACACCTCCACCGTTACCAAAGTCAACCACTCCACCTCTGGCTCTCGGGTCTCTGGCGCCGCAACCGGAGTTGAATTTAGTGCCTCCCCGAGCGGCTTCAGAGCCTGTGGTACCAGATCCAACGTATCCTGCTTTCCCTGCTTCAGGTTCGGATCTGTTGCTTTTTTAATGCGATGTTTGGCTTGTTCACCAGAGCAGCAAACCCTACTTGTGCGCCTGTTGGCCCATTGACATATTCTCGGGGAGGTTTGCCAAATCATTTTACCTGGGCACCGCTCATTCCTTTCATGCCTATGGCTCCAGGGAGTTGCATTCTTCCGACGCTGAGATTTTCGATGCTGTTGCAGTCTTTGCAGGGATGAGCTCCTCTAGACGGTTCATCTCCGGTGCCGTCTCATTCCAAACCAGCTCGGACTCGACCAGCTTTGACTCCTGTTCCTTTGGACCTCCCTTTGACGCTGATTCCGAAGTCACCGTCGCCGTGTCTGGTGTCGCTGACGCTGGTTCCAAAGATAAGGTCTCGGAAGGAGGCACAAAGACTGTTGGCAGAGAAAAGTACCAGGAGGAACATGGAGGGGATGAGGAAGGAGAGATTATAGATCTTGACCCGGATTTTGAGGGTTTACAGGCAGCTAGTGGCCTGGGCACCTCTCCTGAGTGGGAGCTTTCATCACCAAAGGGCTTGCCAATGCAGGAGTTGCCTCTACATACAGCGGAGTTGAGGTCTAATATTCTGACGGAGGTGTTCCATTGTCCTTCCTCTATTTCAGAGCCTTTACTTCCCCTCAATGAGGTGCTGACAGAGCCCGTTCTTGATGTCTGGCAGAAGCCAATGTCCACTTCAGCAGTTTCTAGGATTGTGGCAAGGAGGTACAAGGTGGCTCCGGGGCATCCTACTTTTTGTCCACCCATCATTCGCCGGAAAGCTTGGTGGTCCAGGCTTCGTACTCTTCCAGGCAGTCTTCCAGTTCCTTCCCATCTCCGCCTGTGGATACTGAGTCAAAATGCATGAAGCTATTGGCAAAGAAGGTGTTCTCGTCTGGAAGTATGGCCATTGAGTCCACAAATGCCACATGCCTTTTGGGATGCTACATTCACACCCTCATGGACTTAGCCGGGGAGGTTGTTCTAAAATTGCCCAAGGAGGTACAAGGGCATTTCTCAGAGGTGGTGTCGAATGCCAAAGCTGCTGCCAGCCAAGTAATACAATCTGGGCTGGACACTGCTGATTCAGTAGCCAGAGTGATGGGCTCGTCTGTGGCTATTAGGAGACACAAATGTTTGTGTGGTTCCAGATTCTCTCCTGATGTCCAGGCTACTTTACTGGATTTGCCCTTCGATTGATCTCGCCTGTTTGTGGCTGAAGCCAACTTGGCGCTGCAGCGGTTTAAGGACAGTAAAGCTTTGGGACTTCAATCTCAGTCCAGGAGCTTTGGGCAGTTCTGCAAGTTTCGTGGATTTGGAAGAAACTTGCCCTTTCGTGCCAGACAAAAGCCTCTGCATGCAAATCCCTTCTATAGATCCTACAGGAGAAAGGGCAGAGGTGGTCTGCGGGGTGCTGCACATCATCCTAAAGCATACTTGTTCCGTGGGAGGACAGGTGTCCCATTTTCTACAGCATTGGAGGTCTGTTACTACAGATCTCTGGGTGTTGAACATCGTAGAGAATGGGTATGGCCTACCCTTCTGTGAGTTTCCCCCTCCTTTCCCTCCCTGTCAGGCCTCTTGCTTGGAAGAGCATCTTGTACTTCTTCAGAAGGAGGTTCTGTCATTGCTACAAAAGGGTGCATCGAGGTGGTTTCGGAGCAGGAAAGAGGTCAGGGGTGCACCTTGCTGTACTTCCTGATCCCCAAAAAGCACTGTTGTTTACGACCAATCCTTAACCTCGGGGTTTTTAATTTTTACCGCAAACAGGAGAAATTCAAAATGTTGACCCTGGCACAGGTTTTTCTCTCGCTAGAGAAGGAAGACTGGATGGTGTTGATAGATTTGCTGGTTGCGTATTTTCACATTCCCATCCTGAAGTCGCACCGGAAGCATCTTTGTTTTTCGGTGGGGTCTCAGCATTACCAGTTTGCGGTCCTTCCGTTCTGCGAGTCTTCACAAAGGTGATGCCGGTGGTGGCAGCTCACCTCAGAAGGTCAAGGATTCCTGTTTTTCCCTACCTGGATGACTGGCTGCTGAAAGCAAAGTCACCAAATATGGTACTGCATGGTTTGCGGGTACCAACACAACTGTTCAAGTTGGGGTTTTCCATAAATGTACAGAAATGTCACCTGATTCCTTCTCAGCTCAACCTGTTCATAGGGGCAGTACTGGACACTACTGTGAGTTGTGCCTTCCCACCTCCACAAAGGATTCAAGACATCCAGGCTATGATTCCAATTTTTCAGAATGTAGTAGCTGTTCCAGTCCTGACGGTCTTGCGCCTGCTCAGTCTGTTCGCTTCTTGCATACTATTGGTCAACCATTCATGCTGGCATATGAGGGCCCTCCAGTGGTGCCTCCGCAGCAGTGGTTTCAACACAACAGATCTCGAAGAGGTGGTCAGAATCTCCAGAGACATTGCAGCGGATTTACTATGGTGAAGTGTTCCAGGCAACCTGTCTCTAGGGAAGCTGTTCATCCTCCTTCTCCGATGGCCACAGTGATAACGGATACCTCCACTCTAGGGTAGGGAGCCGATCTGGAGGTCAAAGGTCTTTGGTCTCCAGAGAAAAGATTGTTTCACATCAGTCTTCTGGAATTGGGGGCGATATGTTTGGCTCTCAAGGCCTTCCTTCCTTACCTTCGTAGGCAGTCGGTTCAGGTCCTAACGGACAACACTACTGTGATGTGGTACATCAGCAAACGGGGAGGAGTAGGGTTGTATCTTCTCTGCAGAGAGGCTCTGTGACTCTGGTCCTGGGCTCAGGACCATCAGATTTGCGTAATCGCAATCATCTGGCCCGAAAACTGGATGTGCGTGCGGACAGTCTCAGTCCGCAGTATTCGGTGGCTCACGAGTGGCGTCTCCATCCAGAGGTGGTCCATCACATTTTCAGGATGTGGGGGTTTCCTCAGTTGGACCTGTTTGCCACTCACGAGAAAGCGCACTGACCAGCGTTCTGCAGTCTTCAGTATCCGACTTAGGGAGCGTTGGGGGATGTGTTTGTTAGATTGGGGCTCACAGCTTCCTTACGCGTTTCCTCCTATACCCTTGATTCCGCGTATTCCGAGGAAGATTCGCGAAGACCGGGCTCAATTCATGTTGATCGCCCCGGATTGGCCGCAAATGGTTTGGTACACAGACCTCTTTTAGCTCTCATTGCACCCTCTGCTCTGTCTGCTTCCCAGGGCAGACCTCCAGTTGCAGGGGCAGGTCGTACACTCCCATCTCCAGAGCCTGAAACTTCATGCCTGGAGATTGAACGGGGCTACCTGAGTTCCTTCTCTCTCCCACCGGATGTGGAGGACATTATATTATCAGCCAGAAGACACTCCACCAAATCTGTATATTCTGGCAGGTGGGCCAAGTTTCTTAAAGGGTGTTGAAAGAGATTGATATTTGTCTGATGTTCTGAGTTTCTCTCTTTCTCTAGTGCAACAGGGTTGTGCAGTGGCTACTGTTAAGGGCTACTTGTCTGCCTTGTCAGCCTATCTCCGTTTACCAGATCAACTCTCGTTAAAATCTCTCGTAGTTATGAGATTCATTAAGGGTCTCCCTAATAGGTTTCCTCTCACTCCTTTTATCACGCCTCAGTTGGATTTGAATTTGGTTTTCACATTCTTGATGGGTTCACATTTTGAACCATTACATAATTGTCCCTTTAGGTTTCTATCTTTTCAACTATATTTTTGGTTGCAGTCACTTCCGCTAGGAGGGATGAGTGAATTACAGACTCTTAGCTCCAAGCCTCCTTTTACATCATTCCATGTGGATAAGATGGTTTCTTAGGACTAAAGCTGATTTCCCGCTTAAGGTGCTCACTCCTTTCCACATAGGGCAGTCCATCACCTTACCCACTTTCTACCCTCACCCTTCAAAGGAGGAGGAGAGACTTCATCGCGGGGACCCCAAGAGGGCAGTCAGCTTCTACTTGGACAGAACCAAGGACTTCAGGTTGGATGATCAACTCTTCATCGGATATGTAGGCAAAATGAAGGGCAAGGCTGTCTACAAAAGCACGCTGTCCAGGTGGATCATCCTGTGTATCAATATCTGCTACGCCTTGGCCAAGAAGGAGCCATCATTCTACTAGAGCTAAGTCGTCTTCAGCTAGAGGTGTCTCTGTGGGAGACATCTGAAAGGCAGCAACTTGGGCCTCCCGCCACACTTTCGCGAAGCACTATTGCTTGGATTAGGAGGTGAGGAGGGACGGACATACCAGGAACTGGAAGGCACGAGCTGGTCCGACAGGAAGCCGGTGGCACAGCGAACTTTTGAAGTGGGCGGCGGGGGAGAGCACGCTAAGATACCAGCTAGCTTGGAGGCAGCGTAATGAGAAGGCACAGGAGGCAGCGCTGGAGTGGGAGACGTTAGTGCAGGCCCTTAGGGATTATTGCGCCCCCAGCGACTCTGAAAGTGAGGAAGCAGCTCGCCCCAAGTCCCGATAGACGATTGCACTTTTCAGCTCTGTTGCTTTCCCCATGGGTCCTTTAGTAGATCCTGTTGCGGTTGTTGCCGTGCGCTGATGGCGGGGTTGGGTGGGTTCCCTTTGGTTCGTAGCGTTTTTGAGGGTGGGGTTTTTCTTTCTGGGTTTATAGGCTTGTTTGGAAAAGCAGATGACGGACAGTGGATCATCCGGACCAGCCTCGCCATCCTTCTGAGCCCCCATTGAATTTCGCCGCCCGACCCCAGGGGTGTGGGCTGAATGGCTGTGTAAGAAACTTACGGCGGGGGGACGGAGGGTTGTGTCTCATTGATCTTGCTTGTTATATAATGCTGGTCGATTATGTAACGATTTACTGATTCCTGCAATAAAAATATATTTAAAAAAAAAAAAAAAGTGAGGAGGGACGGACATTTTGCTCATTCATTGCTGAAGGATTTTTTTCACTCCTTCACTGGATATCCTCTCCACGTGACCCAACGCCACGGCTGTTACTCCGTCGGACCTCCATCGCATCCATGGAGGCACCGCTTCTGACCCACGCTGAACGTTCGAACCCGATCCCGGCTGGGATCCCATCTTCAGCCTCCCTAACTCCCCGCAGGCGCAATTCCCTGCCTTGCTGAGTTCCAGAACAGATATCACGGACGGGATACCTGTATTTTCTGTTCATCGTTTACGTTATTCTACGCCACGGTCCTCCTATCTATCGCCCGACGGCCATCCCTTCCAACGTGACTATTGCTAACTTCCCAGGCACCCGTTCCATCGCCCTGTCCTGATGAGATCCCACAATCTTTCGGGGATCGAAATGTCGTCGACATACGTCTCTAAATTCTAGTACTTACATTTGTATCATATTATTGAGTATGAGATGCTAGTTGATTGTGACTTTGTTTATCTACATTTCTACACAGTCTAAAAGTCACTTTTTAAGTCACTTGCCTGCGGTATGGAAATCGGTGGATTTCCTTTTACCCCGTCACGGTTTGCTCACTCACCCCTTTCGTATTACCTTGTTCCAATTCAATGAAAATAAATTGTTCTTTATTTTTCTGTAATACGCATAATTCCAATTTTTGATTGTATAAATGGTGATATTGTACCTATCCTACATGTATGGGACCTTTGTTCTTTCTAATATAGGCAGGCAGGCACCCTCCTCAGGAGCGGGACTGGTTGGGGATTCACTTCAAAAAGTGATGAATCCACAGGCAGATGTATCCATCAGAAGAACAAGGTACATACCTTTGATAACGTTTTTTCTGGTGGATACAGTATCTGCCTCTGGATTCCTCACTGACCCACCTGCCTCCCTGTTGCCTTTCTGCTTATACTGAAGAAATATGAATGAATATCTTACGTGATTTAATGTTGAAATCATGTTATACTTGTCACTAGGAAATGTCTACGATGACGAATTTCCAGTTTTGGTTTGTGTTTTTTGGGTTGTGTTTGTATACTGTATATACTTGTATAAATGTTGTTGGTTTGCCTCGAAGGCACTTAAAAATGGGTGGAACTGATGATGTCATGCTAGTCGCGTTCAGAGACGTTTCATTCTGATGTCCTTGTCATCGTGGAAGAGCTGAGGAGAAAAGTTTCAGTGGAATGGGTAATTCAAAAGGTGAGGAATCCACTGGCAAATACTGTGTCCACCAGAAAAAGCGTTACAGAAGTAACTTGTTTGTTTACATCATGTGCTGGTGTAGATCAGATGTTTTGTATAGACTGAAAACTAGGGATGTGCTCACAAAAGCGGTGGCTTGCGAGCAGTAGTGAAAGATATTTGGATCGAAATTTTAAGAACAGTTTGCCCAACTTGCATGTCCCGGCAGGTATGAATGTCCACACAATAATGCTGTTCAAAAGTGCAGGTGGTAGTTAATGCTGCAGATTTGCAATTCTCTGCAAGTGCGATATTGCTAGAAAAGCCATAGTGGCTCCCTTTCTGCCAGTGGAATTTGCCCTAGGCTAACTAAGAAGTGTGTGCTTGTCCTTGGCATGGCACGGCCAGACTTGGAAATAAGCATTCCTACAAGGGACTTGGCAAAAGTATTGGCTATGTTTTTCAAATGTATATACTCTTTTGGCATCAAAATTGTGGGGCTCTTTCTGCAAATGGTTGTGGTTGGGGAAAGAAAATTAATAAGACAATAGTTCGGTTAACATGGAACGTGGAGAAGGCCTTAGACAGAGAACAAAAATTCAGTCATTCTGCACCTAAATGAAAGGTTCCTCCACCAGGTCTTGTTTTTCACTTACTCTATGTAAAATAGTGATTGCAATGAGAATGGCCAGTTTGGAAAACTCCAAAAGAGGCACCAAAACATTAAGGTCCCATGAGGAAAAAGGTAGCATTGCTCGAGTAATTACTCTTAGAACCCACCGTTAACACTTTTATGACCGGAAACTTGAATATAGATTAGTGTTGTCTGTTTTGCATGTAAATGAAGAGGGAGAAGATGAGGCACTCAATATATAGTAATAGGCCATCTGATTGGAAAAGGGCGCGGGAAGTTAAAGTAGTAGAGTATTATGCATGGAGCACACTGTAAGGTAAAATACTGTCATCTTGTAGCTGCTCTCTAGGAAGGATTTAGACAGTGCCATACCAAGGTATTCAGGTAGGGCGAGGGGGTGGGGGGAGGGACAAAGGGTGGGCGTTAAGCAGGGGAGGGAACCTGAGGCGGGCAAGGCTATAGCAAGGGTGGGGGGGTACTAGGGACACTGGGGTAATAGGAGGAAGGTAAGGGGGAAAATATCGTGGGTGAAAACAAATTTAGGTGGCTAGAGCTACTGCGTTCCCCAAAAGAAAAAAGATGCAGCTGGAATAATGGGTACTACAGATGTAAAGTAATAACAATAACAAAGCAAAACTCAGTGAGGGCACAAGGAGAACATGGCAGATAGACATCTCAGAATTATATCTTGTAATGCCAATGGTTTAAATAACATGGCTAAGGTAAGAGCAATGCTAATCTGATAGAGACATCTGCAACAGATTCCTTAACTTAGAATATCCCCCAGGTGTGCCAGTCTGGATCCGGAGATTTTTTAGCAGTACCTATGCGCGCCGGGGATGGTGTTGCATGGCTCCACCCTGAGTTGTCCATGGATGTGACGTCAGTGGAGTCATATAAGTCCCTCCCGGTGCGCTGACGTCAGTTTTTCTTCTTTTCCGCGCTGCAATGCGAATCCAGGAGAAGCAGTTCCTCTGGCCTGTATTTGTTTTCAGGTCTTGTTGACGCCTTTTCGTGTCAGGAACAGTGTGCCGATGCCTTCGGCTTTGAGTTGTGTGTGTCCTGTATGCGGCAGATGTCCGCGACGGATCCGCACGTGATTTGCATGTGGTGCTTGGGCGAGCACCACAACTGCAAGGAGTGCGACGCCTGCGGAAAGCTGAAGCCGAAGTCCTTGACGGAACGACGGATGAAATTGTTGTCCGCCCGGATGTCCCGTTTGGAGTTCAAGTGTTCGCCGGTCTTCTTCGCTCGCTGGGGCTCCTTTTTGGGGTAGGTCACAGAGTCGTTCCCGTGGACGTTGTCCGACGCCTTCAGCTAAGCACAAGAAGAAGTCACATAGGCCGTTGGCCTTGCATATTTGTGATGCTGGTGCCCGTTCCTCCCTGTCTTTACCGCACACGGCTCCACAACAGTCGACCCCCGCATATCCGCCATTTTCCGGTGCGGGGGCGACTGGCACCCAATTGGAGGCCTATTTTCAGGCCTTGCAGGCCATCTTTGGGTCGACCCCTCTCCCTAGTGCTCCTTCAGGCCACACATAGGTGGTAGCGACTCCAATCCGGAGCTCTCCTGCGTGTTCGTCCTCAGCGCCGATCAAGTACCCTAGCTACGTTTCCGGAGCCGCTAGGACGTCTGGTCTCATCCTGTTGGGCTTCCCATTGAGAAGTCTGGCTGCAGGTAACAGCACGGTGCGGCTTCCTGTATTGGTGTCTGGGCCGGCCACAGCAGGGGACTTGTCTCTGACTCGACATCCCACTCCGCAATCTCCCATCGCGGTGAACGTCCCGGAGCCGCCCAAGGAGCCTCAGTCGGACATAGTCGAAGCCGACTTGGCGATGTCCCAAAGCAGCTTGATGGAGCCTCCTTCAGACATAGTCGACGCCGGTGCGGCGCCATCTCAACTTCCACAATCACTTTGCAATTGGAGGATGAGGCTACTGGGGATTAGCACTCCCCAGTGTTACTTCAACTTTCTACTGAACCTGGTGAAGTTCAGCACTTGCAAGCCTTTGGACAGCCTCAGGCTGAAGGTGCTTTTGCACCTTGGAGGGCACGTTAGCCTGCAACCTTCCGCTACCTACGACCTGTTATTGCCACCTAGAATTGCAACGGAGGCCAGTGCAGAATTTGTGATTCATTCGCATAAGTGCTGACATTTTGCATTTCCAGCCTCCTCTGGTGTCTCTGCCCTTGGATCCTTTTTTGCATCTGCTCCACCAGGGCAACACTAATGTTGAACCCTTGCTGCCTTTTGGTGAGTCGTTATATGACGTACTTTTGGGGACTTGGGCGAGGCCCTCTTCGGGGGATCACCCGGCTTCAGATGATCCTGTCTGTCTGTCCCTAAGGCTCAAGGGCTCGTTGTTCAGGCAGCCTCAGCTTCACTGCGTTCTTCGTCTCTTCCAATGCTTCCACCAACAGGGGAATCCCGATGGTTTGAGACATGTGGTAGACACATGTTTGCGTCCAATAGCTTTGCCCTCCGGTCTTTGAACACATCCTGTGTGTTCGGATGGGCTACTTTTGCCCTCTGGGACTCGATTGAGTGTCTCCTTCCCTCTGTTCTTGAAGGTCCTCGAGCTAACCTCACTCAGCTCCTTAAGGATGGTCTTGAGCTGGACAAATTTTCGATTCAGTTGGCCATGGACACCACTGGCTCTGTGGGTGGGGCTATGGCCAGGTCAGTTGCTCTATGACACCATGCTTGGCTGCGTGATGGCAGTTTCCCTGACAGTGTTCAGGACAGTCTTAAGGACTTGCCCTTTGCTGGGGTCCATCTTTTTGACAGCCATGCCGACTCAGCGGTTCAGCACCTCATGTCTAGGTTTCAGTAAATGGCAATTCTTCTTTAAGTCTTCCTCTTTTTTGTTGCACACTTGTTGTGTTGTTCCTAAGGTTGCAGTGTTGTCCCTAATTTTCTTTTCCTTACGTACTATTAGTCTCTGGGTTCAAGCTTTATTTCCCAGATGGATTGTACAGCTAGACAGCTGTTTAGGCCCTTCTTTTTGACTTCTCTGTCTAGGAGCGACTTCTTTGTCTAGAAGCTAGTCTCAAGAGATGTTCCCTTGCTTTTTATAGGGATGTGCATACCCTATGTGGGGTATTCGTTGGTTATTGTATAGTCAGTCAGTCAGTCAAAGCACCTTATTCGATTAATTAAAATCATAAAAGCAAAGGACAGACACGCAAAGTTCCTAACGATTTGCAATCATGGGTATACAGCTTGTAAAAAAGTTCAGTAAAACATATTCGTTAAAACAAAAATGGTACAAAGTCAATCTATGTATAAAAACAAGTTCATATAGAGGTCATAGAATACAAATCTAAAAACCCTAGACAATCATATGTGCAAATCAGCATTAAATAAAACCCTGTTAAAAGGGAGCCTCAATCAGGGTCATCGAGGGAGGGCAATTTTTTGTTCTTTATCCTCATAGCTGCCACCAAAAAACTAGCCACGTGGAAAATATCGCGAGTGCTACTCAGCATCTGTAAGTAAATTAGGGCAGGTCTGACTTGGATAAACCCTTTATCTCTTAGTAGGGGTAGCAAATATTTTTTTCTTATGTCGGAATAAAAACTACAAAACATGATAAAATGCAAGGTATCTTGGGTTGAGAAATTATCGCACCTGCAGGGCATGCTATGTTCAGGTTTAGCACACACAGGATAACTTCCCAAAGAAAAATGAATTAGGTTAAATCTAAACCTAATCAATAAAAATCTATGAAAAGTTTAGTTACAAGTTGCAAATATGGTTCCAGGGAGGGCGAGGTGACTAAAGCGTAGTACAGTCTCACTGCTGGTTTTTTAAGCTCCGTCTCCTCCCTGGTCAGCCTTGCCCCTTCTAAAAAATTAGACCTAATCCAGGAGACGTCCTTCTCACGGATGTTCTCTGGGGACGTGAAGAGCTCTGGGCGTCCTCGGTCAGCAAAGAACTTTCTCACATACTCTACCCAGGGAATCCTCTTGGCATTTTCCATGGCAGCAATATCGGTTAATATAACGTGGTTCAACCTGATTTCCTTGTTTAACCATGTTTTCGCCCAACAAACCAGGGGGGCCATCCTCAACTTATCAGTAACATATTCAATCCCTACCTCTGTATGAATGGAGAAAGTGGGCGTGGATTGAGGGACCGACAGGAGGGATCTCAAAAACCTATTTTCTACTCTTTGCATCTGAACTTGGGCTACGTGGCCCCACAGCGGGGCACCATAGGGAGCGATGGACATGTATTTTGCAATATATACCTTTAACAGGGCATCCATTGGCCTCGCCCCCAGCCTTTTTGAAAAGCCCATAAGGGCGTTGATGGACCTTGCCATGGAAATACTTTTTAACTTGATTTGGGGTGCCCAGGATCCTTTGTTATCAAAAAGGACGCCTAAGTATGGAAAAGTGCGGACCCTTGACACCTCTACCCCCTTGCAGTAAAAGGTTTTAAACTTGTGTCTGCAACTGCTTTTGCCCATAACCATGGCATGAGATTTAGTTATATTCACCTTCAGATCCAGCTGGTCCATGAGGGAGGCAAAGGAGTCCAGCAACCTTTGCAATTCCACCCCTGTACGGGCCAGTAGAACTGCATCGTCCGCGTATAGGAGCACCGGGATTGATAGATCTCCTACACGCGGAACGTCTGCCTTAGTGGTGCCCCAAAAACTTTCCAGGGCATTAATATAAATAGTAAAAAGGAGGGGGGCCAGAACGCAACCTTGTCTAACCCCCCTCCCTGATCTAAATTGTCGTGTACATCTGCCCTCTTGGTTTACCCTGATGGAGGCGAAAAGTTTTTCGTGTAAAGCAGCTAAAAAGTTAATTAGTGGGGGATCGATGCCAATGTCATCTAGAATCCTCCATAACTTAGTCCTGTTCACCAAGCCGAAGGCCGAGGATATGTCCATAAACGCCATGAATAGGGACCCATCCTTGGCCAACGTATATTTACTTATTAGGAGGTGTAAATTTAAGCATTGGTCCATGGTGCCTCTCTTTTCTCGGAAACCATATTGTAGGTTGAAGAGTACCCCTAGCCTCTCCACATTTTCCCTGAGTTTATATAAAAGGACTCTGCCCAAGATTTTAACGGCAGAATCTAGCAGGGAAATGGGCCTATAACAAGAGGGATCCCTACGCTGGCCTTTCTTAAAGATCGGGACTATAACCGAGGTAGACCAGGAAGCTGGGAAGGGATTGCAGGCAGAAGCATTAAAGACGTTAGTTAAAATTTTGGCCCAGAAAGCGGGAGCATTTAAGTATAGGACCCGGTGCCTTATTCTTTAATGTTTCTCTAATTGCTCTCTCAACCTCCCCCAGATTAAATATTATCGGGGGCATAGAACAATTTACTGCCGGAGGGCCCTGGTTGCTCATACCACCAGCTCCGTAGATCTCCTCAAAGTGACGGAGCCAAGCTTCGTCTTGAATGACACAATCCATATTGGAATTCTCTTGGCCAGAAAAGAAGGGGTCATTAATGGTAGCCCAGAACTTGCCACTATCCCACAGAACGTCTGATGACAGTAGCTTTTCCCAGGCCTCCCTTTTGATGGAATCCTTGCGCCCTTGAATTGCTAATTTATAGGCCTTACGTAGATTAGCTATGTTCACCCTATCTTTAGGGCTCTTCTTTAATGCTTGGAGTAATGCCCGGTGTGCCTTAGAGCAACTACTATCAAACCACCTAGGGTCGGAGTTGCCACTATAATTTTTCGTATTAGTGAGGTCCACTGCGATCTGGGAACAAATATCCTCAAAAGCGCTTATAGATGTTATGAAACGAGTCACTGGGGTCGCTCTGCTGCCCGAGGTGCGCCGATGTGTTCTGAATGTGTGGGAGCCCAATGACTATAATGCGGCCCAGGCTCGGTGGGCGGCCCTTGGGAACATGATCGCAAAGAGAGATATTGCGCAGCTTTGGGGTTCCCAACGGCCTCCCACCGTGTCCGTATGGAAGGAGAACATGGACTGGTGCATGTTCAGGGAGAAGACGGTGTATGTGGCTCGTGGTAAACCGGGGGCGTGGGGTAGAATCTGGGGTCAGTGGAATGTGTATCGAGGGACTATCTGTTCTCCCCCCCTGGTGGATACGTCTGAGGTTGCCTTGTCCCCCTGATCCTTGAGGGTTCCTTGCTTACTCTGTTCATCTGAGTATAGATTTGGTTTTCCCGTGGCCCCCCCCTCCCTCTCAGACCCCCCTTTTATTGACCACCCTAGGGTGGTCCTATGTGGAGTTCCTCTGCTATGGTTAGACGCCCTTTCAATGTTTTTCGCCTTGCTTTTTGTTTTTCTTTACTTTGGTTGATAGTTATGTAAAAAGGGTGTATCCTGACTTCCTTTATGTGCAGCTTGATCTCCTGTCATTTAGCGGAGCCCCTGCGGGCCAGTCATTGTTTTTGAACTGCTTGATCATTTCTGCATACTAGCGGCCGGCCCAGGAGGTTGTAGGCCCGTGCTTGTACCCTTTTTCTCTGCACAATAAATTTTTTATAAAATTAAAAAAAAAAAAAAAAAAGCGCTTATAATCTCTTTATCTGCTCGCTCACTGTCCAAACAGATAGACAACTGTCTTTCTACCTTAGAAGTTAAAGTTTCCAAAAAAGTGTTGGGCACGACTCTCTTCCACTTTATTCTCCTACCTTGATCTTTTGTAGCTAGGGAAACCCCCACCCTATGGGAGCAACTCTCGGGGAGGAGATGACCCCCAAATTCAACTCGAGGAATACTGGGTTATGGTCACTAAAAATCGAAGGAACTGCCCCGTATGTCCTGACCAAGTGCAAAAGACACATTGAGATGAAAAGATAGTCTATCACAGTGCCCGAAGTTGGTCCCTTAAAGGTGGGAATCCTGACCGCCCCTTCTGTGTGGTCGGATTCAAAGACGTTACAATTGGCTAGAAGTTCTTCAAGTGCCTCCCCCTGCCTGGTGTGCTCAAAATGTGGTATCGCAGCTCCAGGCGGGCCTTCAAACGCCCCCTCATAGCAACCCTCCTCACAGGGGTGGATATTAAAATCGCCCATTAAAATAAGCTCATAGGCTGTGCTTTGGTTAATACTGTGTTCAGAAATAAAAGATCCCAGGGCGGCTATATGTGTATTTATGTTTTCCCTCTCCCTGAGATTATAAAAATTAATCAAAAGAACATTTCTAAAATTGGGTATAACCCATTCTACTATTAGAAAGTTGCGGGAACCAGAATCCAACTGCGTGAAAGAGCCCACAAGGTTTGCGGAAAACAGGAAGATAAGCCCACCCTTTGGTCTACCCACTGTTCCCATCGTAGCTGGAATCAAGAAACTTGTGTATCCATCTAAGTGAAAACTTGCTGAGGTGTCCCATGTTTCTTGTGCCGCTATAATGTCGTGATTTTTTATGAAGTCAATCCAAATGGGATCAGACCTCTTTTGTCTGATGCCAGCGACATTCCAACTAATGATTTTGCAGCCAGCCGGACCGACTCCTATGATGGGATAAACTTCTGGGGGGCTGGCTATGGCCGTCCGTCAATCGTTAGAGTCTAAATTTGATAAGGGGCTAAAGCGATTACCTAGCAGCAAAGGTGGTGCCTGTACCTGATTTATAAGTAATTGGGGGGTTGTGCTGCCTGTGCCATCCGAAATTTGGGCCCCCTTTGTCTCGTGACGGGGGTCATTTTGTTGTACTGGGTGGGAGCTGCAAGGTAACAGGGCCTTATGACGGGCAAAGTTGTTGATGGGAGGGCTGTTAGTACCCTGGGGGAGTAATGAGGAGGGGTAAAAAAAACTCTAAAGGAACTGGACGTATCCCCTCCTGTGCAAGTTTTGATCCATCCCAAAATATTTTATGTGCCATATTGGGATTATTAAAATTAATTACAATACAATCCCCCTTAATTGCCTTCGGCCGGTGCCCTAACCACCCCACCCTTCTGGCCATGATTATGCTTGTGGCGATATCTTTCCCTCCACTACAATAATTCACGGACCAGGAACTGACCTTCCTCATCAGTGCTCCAGTTGATTCAGACTCCCCAGCCCGAAGTTGAGGGACTCCTACGAGAATTGCCACCAAGGGTGCTGCCTCTGGGGGTAGGTTGAGTCTGACAGGGCAATCAAGGGCCGAATTTACCAAACCATTGGGTTGTCGAGCAGGAAAACTGCTCGAGCTACTTTGCCCTTTACCATGAGAACCCCCCGGTGAGTTGGGCCTAACTGCGTGGTGAAAAACACCATCCGTGCCTTGGTCAGGGGTATGTATGCTGGTACTACAGCTTAGCAGGGGTTTAGACTTGTGTGCTTCAACAATATCCCCTGATGTGCTAACGGCAGTCGCGACCAATGTGTTCTGTACCCTAAACTCTTTCATAAAGTCATCGATTTGGGCACATTTTTTTAAGAGTCCAGCAACGCAAGTATTCAGGGTGTCCACAATGTCTTTAGCCAAGTCTGTAAGAATTGGCTCCAGTCGTGAGATGACCAATGACTCTATCACGTCCCCCAAAGTATCAGAAGGTACGGCAATACCGGGCATAAGCGATGCTTGGGCTTTAGTCTTCTTAGGTTTTTTCTTAAATCCCTTTGCTTATCCCCGTATGTTCGTAATAGTGGGTTCCTGGCTGATGTTACTCGCTATCGAAAGTGCAGGCAGGTCACCGATAGCAGGGGGCTTAGCCACAATCACCACTGGCTCCAAGGGGACGCTGGGCCCCTTATTAGTCGGGGATTCAAGCAAGATACAGGGTGAGGGGGTTGATTGTAAGCCAAGTTCCAACTCCGCATTTGCTATTTCCTTCGTCAAAACCCCCACTGCAGACGACAGATACGATATGATGGACTCCGACTTCCTGGGGACTTTGGCGTCTTTTCCCTCCTCTACAGGATTACCCTGCTTGTGCTTACCCATTTGGCGATGTTAGATGGGTGGCCCAGCCCGGCCTCCCTCGGCCCCTGACGGCCACAGACTTGCTTAGCTTAGCCCGGCGACCACCCGCGCGCGTCCCGCGAGGCAGTAGAGAGTGCTTGTTAATAACGCCCTCGGTGATCACTGGGCGGGATCGCCTGTCCGGCGCTGCCCCTCAGGCTCCTGGGGCTTGTAGGCAGTGTTGCTGTGTCCGGTATGTCCCCCGGCTAGGATGCGCTGCGTCTCCCGCGGAGCGGGAGGCGCGTGGTGCTTTTGAAGAACGCCCGGTGATCAATGGGCGGGATCGCCTGTCCGGCGCTGCCCCTCAGGCTCCTGGGGCTTGTAGGCAGTGTTGCTGTGTCCGGTATGGCCCCCGGCTAGGATGCGCTGCGTCTCCCTACCCGTCATTCTACCTTGCCGCAGGAAGTGTTCTTCCTGGGTGGTGTATGTCCTTGCTACGGATCCAGCTGGGTCCTCCTATCATTGTTATGTTCCTAGCCTCTAGGGTGTTTCGCTGTGGTTCATACTACAGGCTTATGGAGATATGTATTTAATTACTTGGCGCTCCAAGTGCTGTTGTGGGTTTTCTCACTGGGCAGTCCTACAAGGGTAGAGTAGCTCTGTTTGGGAGTTTATATTTCTGCATTCGTGCAATGTTTACTTTTACGGTATATCCGTAGTACTCTTCTGCCTCTGAGGTTGCAGACCTCTCAAGAGTATTGCTGGGCTTACGCCGCGACTGGCTCGTCCTGTCGTGTGACTACTTTTCAAGCTTTTAGCTGTCAATCAATCAAAATCCTTTATTCGATATTTAAAAAATATCATAAAAGTACAATAAACCATTAAAACATCATCTCAATACATTTAATTTTACATTGACCTTAGGGAGAACATTTAACATCAGTTCATTCAAAGTAAATCTCTAGTGTGTCTCAGTCTTATTACAACTCTAATAAAATTCATAATACAAGCCAGTGTCAGTGGATTCTCGGCCCTTTGTAAATATAAAAGAGCAACTTTGGCATGTCTAAACTTCATTTGTTTTAAGAACCTTACTAAAAAGCGGCATCTGGGTACTGAATAAAAAGGGCAAAATAATACAAAATTAAGGGTATCCTGCGGAGACCTATTGTCGCAGCCGCAGGTACCCTTCTGCTCAACCGTAACAGTAAAACCAGGCGGATCAGCCAAAAGATGATGTAAAAGGTTGAGCCTAAAACGGGTGATTAAAAATCTATCTTGTGCGTTATATAATAAGGCGAGATATGGTTCCATGCCTTCTGCTGACTTTAGTGTGCTATAGGTGCAGACTGTTGGCTTACTTTCTTCTAAGGCCGCTCTACGCGTAATCTCTTTTGCCAGAAAAATTCTTTTGATACTGGTTTTATCCTCAGGGGTAATTGTTGTAGGTTCAGTAAAGAGGTTCTTACGATCTAGCCTCTTCAGGGCACTCTTTACATAACTCAACCATGGGATACACATCCCCTTGTCTCTGCCCATACAATCTCTAATTATTTGCCTACTCAGACCAGCCTCACTATTAGTCCAAATTCTTAACCAAGCCATAAGCGGTCTAACTTTGATCAGGTCCTCCATATATACCCTTCCCAATTCAGCATGGGTGATATAAGCTGATGTGCTTTGTGGGATTTGTAAAACCTTCCTCAAAAATTTGTTTTCCTCAATTTGAATTTGTTGGGTATTTACAAAGCCCCAAACTTCGGTCCCATACATTACTTTGGGACAGCAAATTGAGCCATATAGGTGCATGACCTGTTCGGGCGACCACCTACCCAACCTACGTCCATAATTCATTATGGCCCCTATTGATGCCACTACTTTTGCGCTTCGCCCTTCAGTTAAAAATTTAAAATTTAAAAGCCCATCAAATAAAACACCCAGGTAAGAAAAGGTTTTAACCTGTTCCATTATGTGTGTGCCTATTCTATAAAAAAACTTTTTGCATGGTTTAGAACCTGCCAACAGTACATATGACTTGGATAAGTTAGCCGATAGATCTAAACTGGCCATAAAACTGACAAACCCATCCAACAGAGTCTGGAGGCCTTTGGGCGTACGAGCTAAGAGTACCGCATCATCGGCGTATAGCAACACCGGTACCGATCATGAACCTACTCTGGGGGTATCTACATTCAATTTGCATAGTGCCTGTTCTAACCCATTTATGTATAGTGAGAACAGGAACGGGGCCAAGATACATCCCTGGCGCACCCCGCTGGTGCAGGGGAAAGGAACCGTGGTGTCACCCTCCAAATTATAACGCACTTTAGCAGAGGTGTTCCAGTGGAGTGCTCTCAAGGTAACTACTAGGCCCTCTTCTACCCCTAGTTTAATCATCAAATTCCAAAGCTTTTCTCTGTTAACATGGTCAAAAGCCGATGAGAGGTCCATAAACCCCAAATATACCGACTGATTACTTGCAATAGTATATTTAGCTGTTAATAAATAAAGGTTCAGACACTGGTCTGTAGTTGACCTTCCTGTTCTGAATCCGTATTGCAAGTCTGTAATTATATGGTGTTCATCAGCCCAGTCTACTAGGCGATTTAGGACAACTCTCCCCAAAACTTTCGCCGTTACATCAATTAGAGATATGGGTTGGTAACACCGCGGGTCATCCTTTTTTCCCTTTTTAAAGATTGGGACTATTGTGGCTTCAGACCAGGATCTTGGCATACCTGTGGTAACCGCCATGTTTATTACTCTTGTAAGGATGGGTGCCCAAAGATCAACCCTACTTAAGTAGAGATCCGGAGGAATGCCGTCCGGGCCTGGGGCTTTGTTTTGCGTCAGCCCCTTAATTCCCGCTACCAGTTCATCCACCGTGAATTCAGTATTTGTCGTCCATGGGCAGTTTGCTCCCTCCCCCCTCGGTTGCTCGTTTGCATGGTTATACAGTAATTTGAAATGATCAAACCATTGCTCCGGGAGAATGGTTGTACCGATTTCCGGGACAACCGCATCCTGAAAACAAGGGTTATTTATTATTTTCCAGAATGCCCTAGGATCTCTTCTGTCTGCAGCCTCCCGTAGATTTTCCCATGTCTGTGATTGAAGTGCCAGTTTCCTTAATTTAATTGCTTTTTTGTATGCTGACCTACATTGTGCAATGCGCACCTTGTCTCTAGGAACTTTTTTTAAGCTTTCTTTCAATTCATTGTGAGCCCTAGAGCAATCTCTATTAAACCATCTAGGAGAGCATTTCACTAACCCTTTCGCGGGGGATTTTAGTAGGCCATCTATGAGGTGTGCCATCGACTCAAAAGCTTTGACCACCATAGGTCCCTCCAGTGAGGGATCTAAACACACCCCAATCAATTCTTTGCCGTCCTCCATTAAGGAACTGTAGAAGGCGTCCCCATCCACCTTGGCCCATCTGAGGCTTCTCCCTTGATCAATTGCCCTCAGTGTACTGTTTACCTTAGCACTTTTCTTTTTGTTACAGGGGGCCCAGTTCTTAATCCTCAAGACTAACGGATTGTGGTCACTGAATATGCTCCATTCAATGCCAGCCTTATTTATCCAGTCCCAAAAAGGGATAGAAACTGCTATGTAGTCTATAATGGAGCAATACCCTCTTCCCTTGAATGTTGGGGTGACTTCATGACCGTCTTTAGGCCCCACCAGATCTAATGTGTGCCTAAGTGCATGATTGTTCAAAACCCTCTCTAGCTCCGACCCATCAGGGGTGTGTTCGAAGTGCGGGCCTTTTTTCACTGTGCAACCGGTCCAGGCACCCTCCGTCCATCTTAGATTGGAGCACAGATGACAGTTTAGGTCACACGCTAGGATCACATACGGGGCCACTACTGTCTTCCTCTGCACTAGCTCTTCGGTCAGTAGCTTATCTAAATCTTGTATTATTAAGCTCTTCCCAGTCCCTGCAATGGCATTGTATACATTAATCAAAACAATGTTCATCCTCCTTACTTCAAACCCAATGGCTTGTATATTAGCTGAGTTCCACTTCAGGTCAGTCCACACTCCTTCTAACTGTAGGTCCACGTATGTAATTAGCCCTCCCATTGGTCTTCCCGGAGCCATTTTTCGTGCGGGCACAAAAAAACACTTATACCCAGCAAGATGAAAGGGATTATGGTCCACCACCCAGGTTTCCTGTAAACAAATTACACGGAATCTACTGACGTACAGTCTCCACTCCTGGTTATGGAATTTGGAAGCTAACCCCGCAATATTCCATGAAACCATTTCAATCCCCTCTTGCAATTCCATCCCTAATGGGCCTGTATGGGTGTTGGGAGAGGGAGCCGTTACTTCAATATTAGCTTTATTTGATACAGACTCAATTTGGGCAACTTGTACATGTTGTAATTGAGAGGACACATGTGCTTCCAACTCGGTAACCTTTTTCTCCTGAGAGCCTACTTGGCTCCCCACCAAGTTACCCAATATACATTTAGTTGCAATGATATTATCCAAAAACCTCTCCCCACTCAAGTGACTGGTACCGGGTTTACTCCGTTTAGAATGGTCTTGGTCTTTGGCTGTAGGGGAGGATTGATCAAAAGTCAGCTCCTGGGCAGTTTGCTCAACTTGGCCTTCCACCCCTTGCAGTCAATCCCACTCCTCCATAAACATGAGGGGATCAAACCTATTTGACAGGGCTGGTCCACCTTGATTCCTCGATGGAACATATGGCTTTATGCCATAGGCATCCTTGCTGCTCTGATAATACTCCTCCCTGCCTTGGGTTGCCCAATTCCTAGACAGGGGGCTTGATTCCTTGACATAAAAAAACCATAGGGGTGAGGAACTAATACTGCTTCCAGCGACTACCGAGCCCCAACTTAATATGTAATCTACTGTTCTGTGATCCCTAAAATTTATCACCACGCAATCACCTGCTTTATTTTTTGCCCTGTTCCCAATCCACCTAGCCCTTCTTACATGCAAAATTTCCCCCTGTTCATCCCTTGGCAATGGCCTATTTTTATTCAGCCAATGCATGACTTTATTTTTAAGCTCGTCATGCAGCTCTATTTGGCCAAGTTTTAGCTCTGGAACCCCTGTAAGAATGATGACATAGGGGGCCGCTTCTGGGGGTAAATTTAAGCATAACCCCTTAGTAACTGATTTAATATAGGGTACTTTTCTGGTGTTAACAGATGTTGTGTTCTGAGGAGGGTCTTTGTTTGTTCTACCAGTGGGTGGAGGATTAGGAATGGGCAATAATGGTGGTCTTATGTTAACACTAGAGGGCCCTGCTACAGGGTTATCTAGTGAAGTGGAGGGCGAGTTCTTTTTTGGTAACTCAGCTTCACTAGGTTTGTCCCTTTGTGCAGATGATAACTTTTTTGTACTCAATGTGTCACTGGCCGGAATACTGGTCAGTGAAAATGAGAGCGTATTACCTCCCCCCCCCCCCCCCCCCCTTTAGCTTTACTAGCGAAACAACTTTATCCAGCCTACTCAAGATTTGTTTTGTCTGGGCATCAATCAATTGCTCAAAATGTAGCTTCAGGTCACTAATAATGTTTGACACCCAACCCGGAGGAACCTGTATGTCCATTGCTTGGTCCCTTATTTCTTCAGCCACTGTAGATTCTATATAATTGGTAGCCAGGCAACCTCTGCCCTTTTTATGCCCAGATTTCCTTTTGCTGTTCCCCTTCTTCTTAACAGCTTGTATGTTAGCCCCTTTACCCCTTACATCTAAACCCCTATCAAGAGTTGTCTGTACAGGGGAACTAACAATCAATGGGGATTCCAAGGCCGAGTCCTGAATTGTCAATTGCAGAATGGAGGGAGGCGAAGTAAGTTGACTCAATTGAGGTGTTAGTGAGAGCCGCCTCTCCATGCGTGCGATTTCGCTGGAGTCTTCACCAATAGCTTTGAGCAACATTCTGTCAATAGCCGTCTGCTGCGCTGGTACATGTGGGGGGGGTCTTTAATAAATTGCTCCCTTGTCTGGGGTTTGGTTGGCCCTTTAAACTCAATTTTGCCGATCGTGTTTGGATTTTTGCGGTCATATCAGTATTGCTGTGTGGCTGATGTCAATGTGGGTCCTTACAATAGGCTGTCCATGTCCTAATAGTCCCAAATCAACAATTACATGACATCCACCCTCCTATATGTTGGTCTTGGGACAGTACCTTAGTGAGCCTTCTGCGGCCTCCTGTAGATGTTTTGGCGGTGGCCCTGCCCAGCCTCTTCCGGCCACAAACGGCCCGCCCTTTGCCCGGGCTTAGCCCGGCGCACGCCCGCGTGCGGTCCCGCGATGCGGGGGCTCTCCTTTCCATTAAGCGCCTCCTGGCGCGAAAACCGTGGAATGCGGCTTCCGGCCGCCGGGACTCACTGGACTTGTAGTCCCCCCGCACAGCGTCCGCGTTGGTGGTCGGAACTGCGACAGCGGGGGAAAACAGGCAGCGGTACTAGTGGTCCGGGGGGGTGGCTGGAAGAGTGTTGTTGCTGTGACCCCCAAGGTGTGCCAGGTATTCGCCCGTTCAGCCGGGGCTCTCCTTTCCTTTAAGCGCCTCCTGGCGCGAAAACAGTGGAATGCAGCTTCCGGCCGCCGGGACTCACGGGACTTGTAGTCCCCCCCGCACAGCGTCCGCGTTGGTTGTCGGAACTGCGACAGCGGGGGGAAACAGGCAGCGGTACTAGTGGTCCGGGGGGGTGGCTGGAAGAGTGCTGTTGCTGTGACCCCCAAGGTGTGCCAGGTATTCGCCCGCTCAGCCGTGGCTCTCCTTTCCTTTAAGCGCCTCCTGGCACGAAAACAGTGGAATGCGGCTTCCGGCCGCTGGGACTCACGGGACTTGTAGTCCCCCCCGCACAGCGTCCGCGTTGGTGGTCGGAACTGCGGCAGCGGGGGGAAACAGGCAGCGGTACTAGTGGTCCGGGGGGGTGGCTGGAAGAGTGCTGTTGCTGTGACCCCCAAGGTGTGCCAGGTATTTAGCTGTCATTTCAAGCGTTTCGCTGTGTTTCTTGGCATTTACCTATGTTGGCTGTCTTAGCCGTCAGCCAGTGCCCCTGAAGAGCATGTTGTTCTCTTCCACTTCACAAGCAGTTTCTGTTCAGATTTCAGTTTTGGCACGGTACGTTGATACACACGGGGTACGTTGACAGGCACTTGGGTGCCTGCTGGCCGCCCTTGCGCCACAGCGTTTACTGTGTTTGTTTGTTTTTTTGGTATTGTCTACTCTTCAATATTTAATGTTAGGAAGTGCTATGTTCTTGGTCTTCCCTGCCTGGTTTCCCTTATCGGCAGTTGGATCTACGCCAGACGCGTTGGTGGTGCACAATGTCTCGTGCCTCGTTTTTCATACACGCTTTCCATGCAGGGGCTCAGGTCCCTCTACTATTTGCTTCTGCCAGATGTTAACTTTAGCAGTCTCTATTCATTGTCATGTCATATGTACATGGTGTGTCTGGACATATATTTTGTCCTTCTATTGTTCACACAGGTGCCGTTGGTACCTATTGTGCGTACTACTGTACTTGTATTGAGCCTACTCTTCGAGTATCCCTTGTTTAAAAAAAAAAAAAAAGAAATAATGAGCCAAATTGTAACATAAGGAGAGAATGCGGAAACACAGTTTTTTCTTGTTGCAGTATTTTGGGTTTCATAGCCCCAGGCTCTGCTTTTCTGTCTTTCCCTCACTCTCTTCTTTCATAGGAAAGCGTGTTTTGTGTTATGTCTGGATTCTGCCGGTGTCCTTTGACCAAGATAATTCTGTGAATCGTTGGTCAGTATACCTATCTAGTGATATATTTCTGTATCTTTTTAATGACGCATGTGGGCTGTTGATGCTCTGCTTAACGTGCTCTTAAATGTATGTGGTGTGACTCCCGTGGTCCACACAATCTGCATATGTGTATCCCATTTCTACATATAGATATGTCTCTTTGTATTTATGGTTTTGTATATGAATGCATAAGTGACATCTGTCTCTATACATGTCACTCTTGGCCTCCACTGTTGTGGATGCTCATTTTTTACGCTCTGTATCTTTCATGATGTTTTTTTTTCCCTGGACAATGATTTTTTAGCTGATCCCTGGGACCCATTGCACAGTTCTGCTTCTTGTTCGTATTACCAGAAGCATTTGGATTCTTTTCATTGTGCATTGGCCGTTCTTGTTTATCTGATTTTTCCTTCGTCCCTTCCTTGACGGTGAAGGTCTCATATTGTCCTCTGATGGATTGTTGTGCCATTGTTTTTATTTTTTGTTAATGCTTTGTACAGAGCTTCATGTTCTAGTAACAGCCAAGTTTGCACTTTGCTGTTCCCACCTGTTTTAGTCATTCTCATTGACGGTTAGTTCTCTTGTGGAATTTAGTGGGTTACAGTCGCAGACCCTCCTCCTCCAATGGGGTATAGCTATGGTATCTATTCTAAGTTAAGGAATCTGCGGCTAGAGGTCTCTACCAGATGGACAAGTTACATAACTTCAGTAACGATGTATCTGGTAGAGACACAGTCTAGCCTCAGATTCCTTATCGCCCACCCATCCTCCCCGCTCTACGAAGGCCCTTTCTAGGTCTCGCCTACGCAGCGCGGATGCGCTGCATAGGAGACCTTTAGCCGTCGCTCTGCTCTTTTTCGAAGCACATACTTGTGCTTGTGGCGGCATACACCTTGCGGGAGCGAGCAGAGGCGCGCCACAAGCACGAGTATGTGCTTCAAAAAACAGCAGACTGCACACACGCACGCACCTTCTCATTCCCTCTTTCTCCCGCGCCCCCTCCCTCTCTGTGTCTGCCTCCCACTCTCGGATGGCGCCTTTACAGCACCTCCCAGGACTCGTGGACAAGGCACACCTCCCATTGGCTGCCGCCTGGTGTGGACTGCACTACAAGTCCCGTGATGCCCCTCTCCGCCTCGCCCCCTGTAGTCTGTGCCCGGGCTTGGATCGATGGAAGCCTGCTGGGCTTTGCTGCTCGCTCCGTTCCTCCTGCTCCTCCTCGCGGCGACCTTTGTCAGGTCAGTGCTGCTGCCTTTAAGCTCACTCCGTTTCTGAGCCTGCCCAGTGACGCGCATTTTACACACTGCATGCACAGCGCTTCATTCATTCACTGTGCGCACTCCCAGCAGTCACCGCCGAGAAGAGAGGGTACACAGCCTGCACAGGGGACATAGCGTGCATCTGTGAGCACAAGGACCGCTTCTAAGATGCGTCTGCTCACCGCACAGCAGAGCACCATTCCTTGCCATGCACGGGACGGGACGGGAAGCAATGCATGCATAACTCATCACTGTAGATCGAGTGCACCGCACAGCATTTCAGAAAACCTGGTTGTATGCCTTACATCGTATTAATTTTGCAATTTTTAGTGAGAGACAGACAAATGAAAGAACACCCCAATATTTAAAAAAACTACCTGCATGTCTTGAACATTCTCGTAGCAAACTAACGTTGTAAACACAATCACCCTTCTACAGTATACAAAAACTATTTATTGCGGAAGGTGCTGGTCCCAAACAATAGAAATACAACTATTTTCTGTAGTCTGCGAATAATGCATTTCTAAACATCTTTTGTTTTCATGTTTTATTAGCATGCATTATACGTTTTGTGTTTGTATTAAATGTGAACTGGCTTTTCTGAAAACAGATATTAAAATTCAAAGAATAATGAGTTTTCTGAAAGCTATGGACATGAGCTAATCGAGGCAGGGACACAAACATACAAAGGGAGCAACAAGCCTACAACCAGACTAGCCTTTCTTCTTCATGCCACTAACACTTCAATTGGTCATGCTGCCTGAAGTGTTTCCCTTGTGTATTCAGTGAGGTAACAAGTGCAAAATTATGATGTATGGAAAGAAAGAGAGTGACCAAAAACTTCAAGGAAAGCCGATAGGGGTTGGTCCTGAAGAATTAGATTATCATTCCATACTGCTCGTGTTTACTTCCATACCTTGCCATGCACGGGACTGGAAGCACTACATGCCACTTAAGCTCGTAAACACACTACCAAGCATCAACACATCAGAAGTTTTAAATATAAAATTATGAAAACACTTTCTTTTGAAGAATTATTTAAACACGTACAAAAACAATGATTCAAATAATGTGTTCAAAGTTTAAAAAATATCTTATTGGTTATATATAAGGTAACTAAAATGCTTAAAATACGTTTTTTTTTTTTTTTTGTTTTTTTTTGGAAAACCTTTATTTAACAGTATGTGCAGACAAATACGGGCCTACAACCCTCAGGCCGGCCTCGACAAAAAGGGGCACATCAGCAAGCAATTATACGATTCAGCAGCATATCAGTACAAGCACGAATAGACCAGATTACGTTATACACAATTGTGCCGCCGAGCGCCAGGATGATGAGGTTTAAGTTTTATAAAGTTTTGAAATAAGTCCATAGCAACAGGTCTGAAAGGATCCGAATCAGAGCAATGCAGATAGGACTATAGTGGGCAACGATCATCAGAAGAGTCAGCAAGCATTATCCGTAAGGTAATCAATCGCACTCAATAAAATCAGGATAGAAAAGAAGCATATCACATGACGATCCCCAAGCACTACCCACAAGTTCCCAATCCTCCCCTCGACCCAAGAAATAAGAAAGGAAAGAACAAACGAGAAAGGTAAAGAGTAGAAAGGGAGAAGAGAAAGAGAGAAAAGAAAGAAAGAAAAAGGAGGCCCATAGAAAAAAAAAAACCAACAAGGAAATATACCCCCCACCCTACACGCATGCAGAGGCTACGGCCTACCCCCCCTAGCAGTGTGTCTGTCGCCCCAAAAGAGTACCCGAAATGTAGGAGAAGAGAAAGAGAAGAAAAAGAAAAAGAATGTCACGGTTGATCGGAGGAGGGCCAAGGATCTATTCAATACAAGCAAAATCGTTACCCGCGGTCACCCAACCCCAGGCCCCGACCTAACACCCTGCTACATGTACCTCCAACAGTCACAAGTCCCAGTCCCAGCCATATACGTATCAATGTGCAACAAGAAAAACCCCCTTCCTCAGCCTTGGCCCCTTCGAATCTGCAGTCCAACAGAGTCCAATTGCAGTACAGCCAACCTGGACGGGATGGGCCACCATGGAGTCCGTTGCAGCAATCGAGGGGTAAGAGACAAGTCAAACTGGAGCGAAGCTCGATAGTAAAGGACCACAGAATGCGCCACTGCTATGCGGTGGCTAGCACAACAGGGAGCAGGACGATGCATAAATCCCAGAGTAGCGGCCGGCCGATGTACAGGAAGCAAGTCCAGGAGGACGCTCAGAGACGTGGCACCAATGGACAAAGGAGATGGGCAAAACGGCGGCTGAGGCACAAGCTCCGGCCATACCAAGGGAGCAGGATTGTCAGACTCCTCCAGGGCAGAGCCGAGGAGTACCGCAGCGGGCACTGGGACACGTCCCCCCGTCACTGCCACATACCTCAACTCGGGTGATCCACCGACAGTCGACTGAAGATGTGGCTTAACATGCCGCACTGGAGAATCATCACGGCCAGCTGAAAAAGTCCGATCAAACCGGTCCTCCAAACCAGTGGCAGAGTCGCGGAAGGCCAACCACAGGTCCTCCAGTGCTGCCAGGATGTCGCGAAGCCCCAGCGGTGGATCAAGGATGGAGGGTGCTGTTGCGTCCGCCATCTTAGGCAAGCAACCATCGAGCGCCCCGGGAAGCAAGCCCCCTTCACCAACCATCAGTATCTGGAAGGTGATAAGCTCTCTGCGGGGCCCCGGTGGTGCAGGAAACGTGGAGGCAGCCGGTCGTGGAAGGCTTCAAGGACAGGGGAATCTGTGGTGCAGGGAAACCCACCGGCGAGACCAGGGCTTCCGATGCGGAAGATGGCGTCCGCTGCTGTAGGCTGCAACAAAGAAGCGATCCCGGCCCTCTCCCAGCTGGGCCGGGATACAGTATACGGGAGCTGGATACAATGTTGCGAGCGGGGCGCGCTGGGCAGCCGAGCATGAAAAAGGCTGCTGTGAGAATCCCAGCGCCGCGCTCCAGGTCCGGTGTACCGGCTCCTCCCTCTCCACAGCGGCCGCTGCTATCGTTGTCGCCGCCGGCCGTCCCCACTAAACAATGGCCCGGCTGCGACCGCTTGGAAGGCCGGAATGGAAACCGGGGCCCAACTCCGCCGGGGCAGCTCCGTTTTCGACCGGAGTCAAAGTATCGTGGTCAGGGACGTGGCGCAGGTAAGCGTAGGGCTCGGAGGCGCAGGATTCTTGCCAGGATATCGACGAAGGGCGAAAGGGTCGGCGGAGCCGAAGAGCTAGGCGGCCATCTCGGCTGCAGGCTAGGCTCCTCCTCTTAAAATACGTTTTTATTATAACTTTTCAACATGTTGCACAGCACCCACGCTGCTCCACAACATAGTGTACAGACACTGACAAAGCCAATAGCTCTGCCTAAACTGACAAAGCCAATAGCTCTGCCTAAAAACATACAAGACCCCAAAGGCGAGACCTATTGGCTATGCCAATGCTTATGCTCTATGATCTCATTCTTTCCCTCCACTTTTTCCTCCTCTACGGAGTTCCTCCCCCACCCATCTTCCCCCCCCCCCCCCCCATCTCCTCACCGTTTGATGCCCCTTTGCTTCTTCAAGGCACCGGCACCTGCTTGCATTACTCTCACCCCCACCCTCCTCTGGAAGATGGGCGTGTAGCTGTTGTTTCTTTCATCAAGTTTTCAGTCCTTGTTTGAGGCACTCTGCCGCGCCCCTCCCTCTGTGCCATTTGCCTTGATTCGTACTTGGCAGACTACACGAAAGCTTTCACCCCGCGCCTGCCCCGCACCCCGCTTCTCGTCGTTTCCCACTTTTTGCAACTAAACCCTCTTTAAAACTCACAGATTGTCGAGTCATATTCCCGCTCCCCGCTCAGGTATTTTGTATTTACTATCGATAACTCTGTAGCGCCTAAACTCTCAGGCGCCCAAGCACTGACTCCGCTTCTTCTAGTATTGTGAAGGATGTGGCGTAACGGTCAGAGCCACCGACTTTGGTACTAGGAAACCAGGCTCGAGTCTCGACGTGGGTTACACATCCTGTGATTCTGGGCTAATACCTTAATCTCGACATGCGCTTCTTAAAAAAAACAGCAAAATAGAAGCTTAAGGTGTTTCTGGCCCATTCAGGCGATCGGTGTCGTAGTTGCTGTGTGCTCATGGAAGATGCCTTTTTGGGTTTCTGTGGAATTGTAGGGATTTGCTTCGATCCAGTGAGGCGGGCGAGAGGTCCACATTTTGTGCCAGATTACGATACTTTCCAACCCCCTTTGATTGGATGGTATAGTCTGCTGGGTCTGACTCCTCAGTTGGCACTGTCAGTACTCACCCCCCTCTTTACAGTTGGTCTGAGAAATATAAGAATAACATCTTATTTGAATACATTCAATGTGCTAATATTATGAGAATATCATTTGTTTTTTACAATTTAATTTAGAACCGCGGTGAAACTATAGAATTGTTGCAAAATGTTTAAGATGCGATTGACAGGTATTCCTTTTTATGACGGGCACATGCTGATGAGCTTTACGGGGTTCAACAGGGGGTAAAAGACATTGTCATTTACAACGCCATTACTTGATTAATGCTTCCCGAAGGGGGAAAAAATAAATAACATTTTCAATATCAACAGCTCAAAACAATGTCATTGCGAGACCTATTGCATTGTAAATGCTTGTTCTGGTTGAGTTCTAACACCACTGGTCTTTCTGCCAGTACTCCCTATCTCAATGAGTGTTTTGTATACTTCAGGTCCATGACATAGTCAGGAGGTCTTTTTCTCTGTTACCTGCTACTTCTCTGCTCATTCTCAGACTTGAGTGGTGGGCTCCAATATGGGTGCACTCTTGCACCCTCTTTCTATGCAGTGTGGGGGTTGGTCATGTCCTCCTCCCTCCCTGATCTTTTTGTCTCTTTAGTTGGTTGTCTCTTTGACTCAGTGGTCGAAGTGGGGGAAAAAAAGTAGGGGAACTGTGGGCGGAGAATCAGAGTGCGGTAATAACCCAAGGATTGGATCAGTGGGTGGAGCCAGAGGTGTGGCCAGAATGCGCAAATATCCCAATTTTTAGTATTTGTTAGGCATTTCACTGCCCAGTTTAATCAACCAATGGATACACATGATTATTTAAGGTTATAATGAGTTATTGACATTAAAATATATTCACAAAGTGGGATATGCTTCTAATCACAGAATATCCTAAATACGACAAAATGTGGAAGCACAAGCCATTTGTCTCCGAGCCATGGAGTTTCTGTTATCAGCACTTCTCCCTTTTCCCACAACAGCAGTTCAAACATCAATGGCAAAATAACCCAGTTTGCTAATATTTTCTATATAATTATGGCTCTGCTATATTTGCCTCATAATGCAAGATCTGCTGCATGATCTGACCTTTTAAACTAATAAATTGTTTGTAGCTCAATCATATCCAAAGTTAATAAAAAATGTGACTTGTTGCTGCGGAGTGGATGGCCTATTGCAAAAGTTGACTGATCACCTTTCTCACTGCTACATTTGTATGTTCCATTGATACTAATAAGGCAAAATCTTTCCAGAGACGGTTAGAGTGGGTACACATGTCAAAATAATAAAATATCAGAAAATATACTGCGTTACGCTGCAGCCTTTTTTTAATGCATAATTCAGTCAACACTGCGGCATAATTTTGCCCTCCTTTGCTGCATAATTAATTCCAGTGGCCCCACAGCAGGCAGCACATGCTAAAAGTGCTTGTGAATGAAGAAGAGAGATTGCGAAGTTTGCGAACTTAGTGTGGTGTGAGTGCAACTCCTGCATTGCCAATCCCTGGTGAGTTGCAGCTACTACTGCTGAAACAAGGCCAATGGAGGTATCAATGGGTGAGGCAGACTGGCCTCAAGGGCAGGGACGGCTTTAGCACTGGTGGCGCCCTGTGCATTAATGTTTGTTGGTGCCCCCTAATGACCACCTCCGCCACGGATTCCCTCACTACCACCCTTTAACAGTGCCCCTCAAGTCTCCATAACCACACTCTCTCTCCGTTGCATTTAATTTGATTTACAGTGCCACTCATACCATTTAGGGTGTCAGAGCACTTTACATCACACACATTACACAATCAAGATGTGTGTAGATCACTGTATAGAAAATGTTACATAAGACTAAGGACTACAAGGTGCAGGAGTCACATGACAACCATACTAGTAGGCTGTATAGTTTAATAGTAATTGGTCTGGAGAAACAAAAACTCATAATTTAAAACGCAATACCATGGTTGGGGGTTCTCTTTAATAATCAGAATTGATTTCTATCCAAAAGAACACTCTTTGCAACATTAGGATAATAAAAGACTGGGGGAAGAAACATAACTCTAATTTATACCTTGCAGCTTGTATGCAGCTCTTAGATGACAGTTAATAGCTCACTGTTCTATGTTAGGATTTTAACTTATAAATTGCAAGTAACAAAAGGATCTCTCTGACAAAAACAGTAGCCCACTGACCTACTTATATTATGTGCACTTTGTGATCTGCATGATACATGTTCTTTGCAGCAGACACATTAACCCGCTGAGGTATCTTTCCATGAGTCAAAACTTCCACTAGACAAAACTCCAATCTCTCTAGGAAGAACATTAATCACCAGAGTCATCATGACATTTTTATTGCTGTTGAAAATTGCTGGAGGCCAGGAAGGAGGCAGCAAGCGCTTTTAAAACCATAATATACTTACAAAAATTATGCCTCCACCCAAAGTCAGCACCCGGAGCGATCTCACCGGTTGCACCGCCCTAGAACTGGCCCTTCTAACGGGTCCTGGGACCTCAGTGACAGAGTCACTGTCACTCTATGGTGTGCTGCTTCATAGGCCTACCCGCAAGACTGGAGGTGAACTTCAGTATGGATTGTGGTAGACAAGCCTTGAAGGTTAACTTAAACTTGTCATGCTAGGGTCCACCTGCTGGTGCTAAGACACCAGGGCTTCTAAGGTCTTGCGAAGCCTTCTAAGGTCTAGCATGGGATTGTGCTCCCTTAGGAGAGTGGTTTGGTGGACTGGTTATTAAGGCTGAGCCTGGTTACCCAGTTCCAAATTCAGCAGCTCTGGCCATAGTGCCACATCCTCTCCCCCAGTTAACACCATACTGCCCCACTGAGAAAAACTCACACTGCCTTCAACTACAATGCAATTGTTGCCGGCTATAAACACCTGGAGGCGGCTCAATTTACATTACGCACTAGACAAGAGCAATATGCGGCCTACAAAAAAAAGTAACATCATCTTGGAAAAAGCAGACACTCATAGGGAATGCAAAATTTAGCAAACCATGTGAAATGTAAGCAGGAACAACATGGTTACCTTAACGCTTTTACACTCACTATTCAGAAATCAGTGAGAGCTTTTGCCTGAAAAGTTAAGGACATGACTACAGGGTCCTGTCCATTGCTTATATCCTTACAAAACGTAAGCAGTATGGCAAAAAAGACCACATCCCTGAACGCAGAGCCGCAGTACACATTTTGTTTTCCAGTTCATGCAGTGCAGTACCTCCAGGATTTGTGCACTAGTTCGAAGCCTGGGGAAAACAAAGACAAGAAAACAAAAATAGCGCTTCACTAGCAAACTCTGTAGAAGTGGTGCTAATGTGTTTGGGTGTGAATAAAATCAATCTGGACAGTTTGCTACCACTCTGTCTTACTTTATTTATTTCATATTTTTAACCTTTTATTCCCGATGCTTACTTTGGAATTAAAGTTTCAGAAGAATAGGACACTTCCAGCAAAAGTGTTTTTCTTTTTTGGATCCATTTCACAAGGGAGCAAATAAAAGAAAGAAGAGGATAGAGTGAGAGCCCCCTTCTTGAAGTCACGGTTTTTAGTAAGAGAGGAACTGCTAGACAGAAAGAGAGGGAAGAAGGAAAGAGTGAGGGGGCAGCTGAACCGGCAGAGCAGAAGGGGACAAATCTTTGTATTCTCTGGGCAAGAAAGAAAAGACAGAGTCCTGTTACTTCTCTGCCGTCCCACCCGTCCCCGAACGCCAGGAACGCCGAGCTTGATCTATAGGCCATGCCGATTTCTTGTGTCCTGGGACGCATTATCAAAATAAATAAGTAGGGGAACGGAATCTTTAGAATTTAAGAAGTAGGGGTACGCCGTGCCCTGCCGATCCCGCCCACTTCGACCACTGCTTTGACTCGGATACTGTCAATAGATCATATTTGGTGTGCATGTTCGCCCATTGTTGCCAATTACCATAACATTCATGTTGTTTCTGACTTGTTGTCATTTACCATAACATTCATATCCATTACTGTTTCCTCATAGCACAGTATGGTTCTTCACTTATGCAATACTTTTTCTACGAGGCGAGTACTCTACTCTCTCCCTTCACTCGATTTCAGTATTAAGCGTTTTCTCAGACATATCTTTCTGATGTTTCACATCCTCTGTTATCCCTTATCATTATTGTTTAAAAAATGCTGGATCTTTTTTGGCACACTGCTCCCACACTCAGTTTTAGTGGTGGCTCCGCGTTCTGGTGCGGAAAGGTTTCACAGTAGACAACTGACAGCGCGCCGGGAGGGACTTGTATGGCTCCACTGATGTCACATCCATGGACGACGTCAGGGCAGAGCCATGCAATGCTGTCCCCCGGCGATCATAGGTACTGCTGAAAAATCTCTGGATCCAGACTGGCGCCTGGGGGAAATTCTTAGTTAAGGAATGTGCGGCTAGACCGTGTCTCTACCAGATACATCATTATTGAGGGTAAGTAACTTGTCCGTCTGGTTTAAATCACTACAGGCAAACATTATCTTTTTTCAAGTAACTTGGGGTATTTTCAACATGTGGTATATGCATCTGCAAATGCTACTGTAAAGGGAGTTAACATTTTGCTTTCTAGAGAATCACCCTGCAAAGTAATGAAAGTATATAGGGACCCAGGCACGCGATGGGCCTGGGTGCAGATTAGGTTGCTGAATCATTTGACTAACCTAGTGAGTTATTATGGTCCTATTGAAGACTCCCTGTAGGGGGCTGGGTACATTATACGATTTGGCCAAAGGGGAACAGGGTGATTGGATAATAGGGGCGATTTTAACATGGTCCCTGACATTGCATTTGATGCATCCCACCCCAATAGAATTCAGAACGAGCCAGGAACGGTTACGTTTTAAAATCACTTAAAGAAGGGTTTTGCTTTGACTGATATATCCACCCCAAGGAGAGGCTCTATACATGACACTCAAAAAGGTTTAACTTTTCATCTCATATAGATTTTTGTTTTAGCCTCTCATTCACTTCGTAAAATGCAATCAGCAATTATCTCTAACCCATTTTTGGATCATTCATTGGTTACGCTGAGTATTTTAGTAGCAGATCCGGCTAAGAAAAACGAAGATGGGTGTTTGATAAATCCCTTTTAGCAAACCCGACATGGGTGGACAGAATGTGTCTAACATTGAGTCAGTTCCTAGAATGGAATCTGGAAACAGCGACTGATTTTTCAGTATGTGGGGCTCTAAAAGCCTTTTTTAGTGGTGAAGTGACATTTACGGTAGGGCTAAGGAGGGCAGAAAGGGAAAGGATTCAGCAATCACAAAAAAGCTTTAATCAGGCCACAGCAGACGTCATAGCCACCCCTCAAGGCAAACAAAGCTTCTAGCAGTACAGGCACAGAATCAGTTAACCCCTTCGGTGTGTTGGTCGGCCGGGAGCCCTCTGATGCACCAGTGCTTATGTGCACACAATATGAAATCACTAGAACAACAGTAAATAGCGCAATACACAGTGGGCTCCAGGGGAGACCAAACCATATACTAAGAAAGTGGTATAACAACCACGACTTGACTAGACACAGTGCCTAGAGCACGTAGAATCACTGGGACCCCAAGGAACCACCCAAAGTAGTGGCAAAGGGGACCCACGGAGGACGGGTGCAGTGTGTGAACACGGGCACGAGCTCCGTACAATCCTATGGGAAAGTCACAGTTGGAATTTTAAAGATTAAGGACACTTCAGAGAGGACTTTAAGCAAACCCTTTCAAACATAGAAGGTTCTAAGGCCAGCACCCTTGAGAGTACCAAGATACCCGTGTTACCTATCCAAGAGGAGCCGGGTGCATAGGGGTCAAGTGATGTCGGGAACCTTCGTCGTTTTTTATGGCTTGATGCGGAAAAGTGCTGCTGCCGGGAAGAGGAAAAGTGTTCGGTGGAATCCAAGCCTGGATCCGAGGTGAGTAGAACCTGAAAACAGAGGGGACAGAGTCTGGGTCACTTCACAGTGACCAGGGCCACGATAGACGAATGCCCACCTATGTTGGGTGCTTCAGGTGAGAAGATGCAATGCTCGACTCTGCAGCCACGGGGACCGGGAGACATCGACCACGACCAAAGTCCGGATGTGAGCTGTCCCACGAAGGATGTCGAGTGCTGGGGGGGTCAGTGTCCGGATTGAACACCAACAAGCCTTGGCAACTGCAGCCCAAGTGGGCAGAGGAAAGAAGCTTCGGTGAGGACCAGCAAGGTCCTGGGGACTCCCCAAGCTATGGAGAGTCGGGGCACTTCTGGATCAACCAGGAAAGGCCACGGAAAGTCAAAGTTACCTTCACAGGGACCCACAGGCCAGTGGACCAGGGATCGCGAAGGGACCTCGAGCTCAATCACGAAATAACAGCCCACGAAACATTCATGGAGTGTAGGCCGGAGATCTTTGGTGGAATTACTGCTCGGGGTCAGGGCTACAGGTAGCACAAAGCACAGCCTCAGGGATCGCCGAAAGGCATATGCTGCTGCAAAAGTACACGGTGCACAGGGGTTCGGGTTGCATGGTCCCCACGAGGGATACTGGTCTCAGAATTGTTGAGAGAGCTGATCGACCTCAGAGACCTCAGGAACCCACTTCCTGTGTTACAGAAATATTTGGAGTCCTCAGGAGCTCGGGAGATGCAAACCGGTCAAATGCGTTTAGGTGCCTGCCTTGCAGGGGAGTAACGCCTTTACTCCAAGGGAGATTCTTCAGTCACCCAGCGTAGTGTAGATCGTCGACGTACTTGGTTTCTGTAGCAGAGTTTAGTCCAGGTAAAATCTAAAGTCCTGTAGTCAGGGGTTCCTACTTTATACCCAAAGAAGGGGTGGGACAAACTCTGGGGACCCAGCTATGGGAGGGTTAGCGCAGAGGGGTGGCTACACCCATGTCTCCAGTTTCGCGCCAGAGCAGGAGCAAATGGCTCCTGCAGCCGTTTTGAGCTGGACTATGCACAGGGACACCAAATGTGCCCCCAGTTCAGACTTCAAAGCACACTCAGAGTTCACCCACTGAGCCCCAATACACTGAAGTCTGTCTGGGAGGTCGTCATGCTCCAGCACGGAGTGCAAAATCCCTCTCTACCATCACGGACCAAAAGATCTCACTTACACACACTATCCATACATTCGCTAGTGCGGCCCATAACACCAACATTCACCATCAGTCCGTGTGGGAGGCGATTATCCTTCCAAGCTCTGGAAATGAGAGGGAAAATACCACATCTACTCTAATGAGTGACAAATCTACACAACCTTCTGATACTCATTAGGCCTTAAACTTCACCTTTAGTATTCCTCTCATAAATGGGAATGGATCAGTTAGTTGTAGGTTTAAGTGAATTTCTAATTCTCTAATTAACCTTTACATGAACACATTTCAATGAATAAATAACCCAACTCATTTCTGTAGATGTTCAAATTCAAATTTATATTAATATTGCAAATTAAATCATTCATTTGATCAAGTTGCCATTCATATTTACCTATTCTGGCTAAATTGTCGTCCTCTATGTCAAATCTGGCAGTCTCGCAAGTCTATGCCCATCACATTTAGTAGGTTCAGTTCATCAGCAGTTTGGTCATTAATTCAGTCCGTCAAAGATTCAGGCAAACAGCTGTCCTGCTGTGTCACTGTCCTCTTCGTCAGCATAACGTCAGGAAATCGAAAAAGGCCAGAAACGAACCCGCTCCCACCTCTCTATTCTACCATAATTTATAGTAAAATCAATATCAAATGAATCAAAGTTTTAGACATCCGAGTTCGCTGATTGGACAATCGGGGATCATCCTTTTAAGTTCTCACGAAAGTGTCTTCTGGGTTATGACCCTTGTCAGTTCCGGTTCACACAACAGTCTTTGTTCGGAATATTTGGACGACGTCCCAAGGTGCCCTTGAAAGGTACATGTTCATCTGGCGTCAGGTCCAGGCCACTGTGTATCTGTTGTCAGCGCAGGCTCACTTCACCCAAGCCTTGTTCAGCGTTGGCAGTCGGGTTAGGCACCAAAGGCAGCCATCTTTCGATAGGCCAAAATGGTCAACTTAAGCAAAGAAACACAAAAACGTAATTAGTACATAGAAATGACTAATTAAATGTTATTCCCTCGCTAATACCCATATGTGTATGTATTTATCTAGCAAAAAGCAACACTCAATGCGGTTTATACTTACTAAATAAAGCACGAATCACAATTACATCACAATAGCGACATATATCATTCAATATTCTAATTGTCTATCATTAGTATGCGTACGAAATTTAGTTCACGTATTAAGCCATGCAGATGCAAATCCCACGTGTAATTTATATATTAATAAGGTTGGTAAATATTTTCCACATCACTCCAATCCATTAATTCGATTATAATTAATTAATCTAATTAATAAAACAACATGCAAAATGGGGTGGGTATACAAAATTTTGCATAACCTGCTCCTTTGGTGATTTTATCACCACACCACCCAAAATGTTGTTCTGTCTTACGGAATCTTTTAAAATGTTTTCTTGCTCTTAATTTTAATTCAGTTTCACCCATTTCTTCTCTTTTTGCAGTTATATACGTACTCTCCTTCCATTCTACTAATGTTATCTCTTCCAAATCTCTATCTTGATCCTTGTCTTTTCTTTTTAATTTTTCTCTTTTTATTCTTTTCTTATTTTTCTTATTTTTACAGCACATACAACCTAATCTAATTACTAATAATATGAAAATTACACATGTTAATGGAAACAATATTTTACCTATAAGAGTACTACCTATTTTTACTAAGAAATTCTTAATAGCAGCTAATTTCTTTCCAATTCTTTCCCAAACACCTTCAACCTCCAGTGGTGCAAGTTCATCATGCAATTCAGTAATATTCTTAATATAAGTTTTCAGATCTTTGCTTTCGTCAGGAATGTAAGTACAACAATGTTGAACTTTCAGCATTCCACAGACTCCACCCTCTTTTGCCAATAATATATCGAGGGCAAGTCGATTTTGCATTACCATAGCACGCATGGCAACCATTTCAGTGTTAACCAATAAGAATCCTCCAGCGGTGCTGGTTGACAAGCGATCCACTACTGTTGACAATTTTCTAATTTTGTTTGCATTCAGAGTTATTCCCACTGCTGGTATCAATGCCTGAAAAATATCGCCTACAATTTCTGCCCAAGATTCTGTCTTGGCCCTTGCTAAATGATTACTTAAGCTATGTACACCATCTTCTCCTCTATCCATATGAAAGATTTTCGGAAAGACCAGACCTACGTAACATGTGCCAAACCAATGGTCTGGCAAACGATAATATGCCCTGTTCCCACAAATAAAATATAATCCAGGAAAGACTGGATCTCTTCCACCTTTAAATCCCCATCCACCCATGATTCGATATGTATCATGGCACTCACTATTACCTAGAAAATAATTATCATACACAGTTTGATTCCTTCGAATGCAAAATTTCCCTTTCTGAGGCCAATCTAAAGCTATAGTTGGACTAGCTTCTCCTTTCAAATGTTTTTCTTTCTCTATATCCCAGATTGTTTTCTCCACTCTTCCTTCTGCTGCTTTTCTTTGCATTTTCAATCTTCTTTCCTCAACCATGTCTAGGAATGTCTTTTCCTCCTTCTTCAAACTGCATGTTAGATTGTTTCTAAAAATATACCCTAATGTTAGTTCATTAGTTTCTAAGAAGAATTCACCTAATACCTTAGCAGGTTTTACTTTGTTCAATTTATTATAAGAAGGTACTTGCGCAAAAATATTATCTACATCTGAGAAATAATATTCTAATTTCCCTGTCTCATGAAATAAACTAGCTATTACACTACATGTTATTCCGTACGTTGCCGGGAGGTGATGATAAGTCACTCCTTCAGAAACAGATGCAGGTAACTGCATACATACGTAGCTGTCCCGTACGTCCATTGTCTTTACATATTCATACAATAATTTTGAAAACACATTATTAGAAAAATCTGTTATTGACCTGTCTTTATTATCTATTCTAGTTGGAACTACTTTTGAAATCTTCCCAATATTAGTTCTATTCTCACTATGTCCTTCTAATGTATCTATAGTGGCCTTAAAAGAAATGACAAGAGCAAGGATGCTCCATAAAAGCATTAAAAATCCTGTACAACAACAACACATTTTACACCATCTTTTCATGAATGTACATCTACCTTTACTACTTTCTAGGTTAGCCATCTTTGTTAAAATGGACCGTGTCTTTTGACTTAGCCTCTTCTACTTCACAACTAGTTTTTCTAACCTAAGGTTCTAACACCTATTTGGTTCTACCAGTCTCTATCTTTTGATTCAATATCTTGTTTTCTTCATCAATAGTTTTCTTGATTTATTCAGTTTGGCATCTCATCATTCTTCACTCTCCTCTCGTCATCCAAATATGGATTTTCCTGAACTTCCGTTTCTTCTTCTCCAATGTCGGACAAGAGAACTCTCAGGATTTCCGATTCTATTTCATCCTCAACCACTTTCAGTACAGTCTCCTCTGGATCTCCTTGACTATCTGCCACTTCTCCCTCTTCTCCCTTTTCAGGCAGAGCCACGTACGTCCATTCTGGTGACTTATACTTCTGGTTAGGTTTCCTTGTTCTTCTATTCTCTTTGTCTTCAGTTAATTTGTCTTCTTTTGGTTTTTCTTGACTTGTCACTTCATTCACCTGTTCAGCTCTCGGTAAATTCACTCTTGTCAGTCGATATCTCAGTTTCCTTATTTTATTGGGCCAAACATCATCTCTTGCAACTCTTTTTACTTTACTTCCTTTGTCATTCTTTTCATTCCTCCAAGCTCTCTTTCTTAGAACTCGACCTTCAGGTATTTCATTTTCACTCTCTTCAGACTCTGTCTCAACTTGCTTTGTCTTTTCAGCGACTTCTTCTTCCACCACTTGTTTTGTTTTCCCTACTTCTGTCCCTCCTCTGATCTCCGACACGCAATCTTCCTGATGGCTACTTGTCCCTTCACCTAACTGGATGTTGCAGTTCCCTACACCTCCTCGGGGGTCTTCCGCAGAAATCTGTCCCTCTCTCTCTGTACCTGTCCCTTGTTCACTTAAATTTGTTACTTCAGGTGGAATTTCTCTCAGTCTCTCATTTGGTACTTCCTTTTCACGAATTTCTTTTGTTGTGGCTTCAGTACTCTTTCCTCTTTTCTTTCTGTGTTCTTTCGTAGAACCCTGCGCTTCTTGCTCGTTTCCAGAATCGCTGGATTCAGAAATCTGCAATCTTCTTCTCAGAGAGCTACTTCTGGGGACCAAAGCTGAACTTTGTTCTGTTTCCCCCATTTCTGAGTTTCCTCGTGTCTTTGACCCTTCGTCATCTGACTCAGTACTTGATTCTGATTCATCAAAGTATTCTTTTCCTGTGCTGTCCACCGGATTTGGAATTCTCAATGTATGACTGGCATGGATCCAGTTCTTCAGTCCAGCACACTTCACAGCTGTGGTCGTGGGTTTTCCCCACCTTGGAGCCAAACAATTTCTTCTTCTGTGGACCTTTATCCTTACCCAATCACCTGGACTTAGATCATGGGCTGGCTTCTTTTGAATTGTGGTGGCATCTGGTCCAACCTGATGAAACACAGAATGAACTGCGTCAGCCAGGCCTTTACAGTATTCCAACACCAGGTCATCAGTTATTGTCATCAGCTTGTTGACTGGTATAAACACATGTCTCATAGCACGTCCCATGATTATTTCATGAGGACTCAATCCTGTAGTTCTGTCTGGAATTGACCTTATTGTCATGAGTACTAGAGGCAAGACATCAGGCCATTTAATACCTGTGGCCAAACACATTTTCCCTATTCTATTTTTGATAGTACCATTCATCTGTTCCACCACACCAGAAGCCTCTGGTCGGTAGGCACAATGTAGTTTTTGTTCTGCATTCAATGCTTCACAAGTTAATCCTACAATCTCATTATGGAAATGTCCTCCTCGGTCTGACTCAATTGTCACTGGGAACCCGAACCTGGGGAACTCTCAGCAGTAGCTTAGCTACGGTCAACCCATCATTTCTTCTTGTTGGAAATGCTTCCACCCACCTGGAGAATAGGCAGACCACAACCAAAACATACCTCAGTCTGTTACAGGGAGGCATCTCAATGAAATCTACTTGCATTCTGGTGAAAGGCCCTCCTTCTCGACTCATTGCTCCCAGACTCACTACTGTCTTCCTTCCAGGATTGTACTGCTGACATATTAAGCATCTCTGACAAAGACTTTCTGCCACAAGTCTGAATTTTGCATTGTACCAGGTCTGCTTAAATTACCTGATCATGGCATCTCTCCCAATATGTCCCTGGCCATGATACATCCGTGCCATGGTTGACATCATGCTATCAGGCATAACTGGTCTTCCATCTCGATGGACCCACACATGATCCTTTTCCCTTGGGGCACATCCTGCTTTTAGCCACTGTCTCATTTCCTCATCTCCTGCCTCATCCTGCAACTGTCTTACCTCTTCCCAAGTTGCCACAATGTTAGTGAACATCAATGAGCAAGAAGACATTTCCCGATTGACCGAATTCTGATTTCGTGCACAATACCGTGCCATGTCATTTGCGTACCTGTTCCCGGTGGCAATATAATCACCACCCTGACTATATGCAGCACATTTTACAACAGCCAATTGTTTAGGCAGCTGTATCGCCTCAAGCAACTTTCCAACCACTTCTGCATTCTTAATGGGAGTTCCACTCGAGGTCAGGAAACCTCTTTGTAGCCATAGTTGGCCGAAGTCGTGGACGACTCCAAAGCCATACTGGCTGTCAGTTATCACAGTCACTCTCACACTCTTCCCAATCTTGCATGCTCTAGTCAAAGCCACAAGTTCTGCTACCTGGGCTGATTTCACTCCTTTCAAATATGATGCTTCTATTACTGCTGCGACTGTGCATACTGCATACGCTGCACTCGGCACTCCTTCATTTGTTCTCAAACATGACCCATCAACGAACATCACAAAATCACTTTCTGGCAAAGGTACATCTTTTATATCTGGTCGTGGTTTTGTACAAAAATCAAGTACATCCAGACAATCATGGTCAACTTCATCTCTTACTTCCACAATTTCAGCATCAGGCAACAACGTTGCAGGATTCACATTCACACATCTTGCAAGACTCACATTAGTCGCACCTAATATGACTTTTTCATACTTTGTCAGCCGACTAAGTGTCATATACTGAGTATGACTCCTTGTCAATAGAATTGCTACATCATGGGGTACAAACACTTTCAATGGATATCCCATCACAATTCCTTCACTCTGCTCCAAACTTCGACATGTTGCAGCCACCGCTTTCAAACATCCAGGTAAACCTACAGCTACTGGATCTAACATTGATGAAAAATATGCAATTGGTCTTCTCATTTTTCCATGCTTCTGGGTCAACACAGAAAGTGCACAACCATTCCACTCACTGCAATACAACTCAAATTCTCTCTCATAGTCAGGCATACCTAATGCCGGTGCTTCACACAAACCATCTCTCAATTGTCTAACTTCTGCCAATTCTTCTTTGTTTAATTCAAGGGGATCTCTCACATCACTTCTCGTTAATCGCACCAAAGGCTTTGCGATCAAGGAAAAGTTACCTATCCACTGACGACAGTATCCAACCATTCCCAAAAACATTCTCACTTCTCTTTGAGTCATGGGAGCTCTCATTCCTTTTATTATTCTGATTCTGTCTATGGTTATTTTCCTTAGTCCTTTGTCAATGTTATGTCCCAAATACTGCACTTTCTTCTTACAAAACTGTAGTTTCGCTGGTGACACTTTAAGTCCTCCATCTACCAAATGATTCAGGAAGGCTATTGTATCCACCTCACAAGCTTCTATTGTTTTTGACGCCACCAAAAGGTCATCAATGTATTGGACCAATACAGAGCTTTCTGGCATTTCTAAACTCTCCAAAGACTTCTTTAATAGCTGATTGAATATTGAGGGGCTTTCTGTATACCCCTGTGGGATTCGGCACCATGCCAAAATACGCTCACCAAAACGAAATGCAAAAATTTGCTGACTGTCGTGATGCAATGGAATGGAAAAGAAAGCATGACACAGATCAATCACTGTATACCATTCTGCATCATGGGGAATCTGATATAAAATCACTGATGGATTTGGTACAATGGGACAACATAGCACAATTTTGTTCACCTTTCTCAGATCTTGCACTATCCTGAATTTCCCATTAGGCTTTTTCAGTCCCATTATCGGTGAATTACATGGACTACTCATTATTTCTCTCAAAATTCCTTGCCTGGGGGGCGTGGCTAGCCGAGCAACGAGATGGCCGCTCTCTGAGTGAGCTCCGCCGGCTACTCCGATTAATCCTTTCACAATCCTGTTCCTGGCGACTGCGGAACCCCACACCTCCCAGGTCCGGCTGCCTACACCCTGGTGATCCTTCGAACCGAGCCGGGAGCGCGGGGACGGTTCCCCCTTGCAGCGGAGGCGGACGACTTTTTTTGCCGGCTGGCGGGCTGGTCCTGGCCCGCGCCGGAAGTGCTCCTCGCCGGAAGCCGAGAGTCACGGTGAGCCGCGGCTTCAGAGGCCCCAGCAGACTGAGTGGCACTTGCTGTGGGCGCCTCGCAACGAAATCCCCATCGCTGCCGACGGAGGGTTCCCCCGCCGGAAGGCTGCGGGGAGATAGAGGAGACTGGTGCACCCCGGCAGAACAGCCGCGCTGCGGTGCGGGGATCCTGCAGCCACCGAGGGCGGTGCTGGCCGGTGTCGAGCCCGGTGGAGATCGTGGAAGTGGGCCTGCGCCAGCAACATAGAAGCGACGACCGAAGAGGAGGTGAGAGGGTGCCGTGGAGGGGTGAGGGGCACAGCCGAACCTGCCGCTTCATAGCAGCGCCGGGGCCTCCCGCTGGTCTTCAGCTCGGCGGGTCACACAGTGGAACACCCGGTGCAGACCCTCGCAGCCCTGAACCCCCTGAGCCCCGTTGCGGCGAACTACTAGTGGAGTGAGCGGACACCTCGTGGCACCGCGGTGGCCCGCCGTTTTGGACCCGGGGGAGGCCCTAGTTGATCGCTGAAACTTGCTGAGTTCACTGGGCACCTAAGGAGCTAACTAACGCGGCTGGCCTGCTTTCCACGTGTTAAGAGTCACGCCTGGTGCGCGCTGGCGCCGTCTGGTCAGTCGAGCACATACGGGGCAATCGCTAGCGGTGGCACAGAGGGGTGCTGCCCCATTGCTTGGCCGGTGGATTACCCTTGACTGCTGCGATGGGGAAAACTGACGCCAAACAACCTAAGCTGACATTCGACGGTAAAAGACCCCCGAAGACCGCGACAATGGAGCCGGATGCTGGTACATCGACGTCGCAGGGTGCTGCCCCAGACATAGACTTTGGGGCCCTCATCATGGAGGTGAGGACCAGCCTTAAGAGCATAGATGCTAAACTCGACACCATGACGGCGCAACTCGAAACCGTGAAGGCTAAGGTGGACACCCACGAGAAGAGGCTGGACTGTCTCGAAAATGGGCAAACTGAGTGTTGCGAATTCCAGCAACAGGCTAAGCGGCACATCACGACGCTGGAGCGAGAACTCGACACTCTGCGCGCCAAGTCTGACGATTTGGAAGCGCGCTCCAGAAGATCCAACATCCGCATTACGGGCGTTCTAGAGACTACAAACACGGGAAAGATGGAATCATTTGTGTCGAAACTCCTGCATGAACTGTTCGACCCGGACTTGTCCCCGGTGTTCACGGTGGAGAGGGCACACAGATCACTGGGGAAGAAGCCCCCGGTGGGGGCCCCACCGCGTCCAATCCTGGCTAAACTGCTTAACTACCAAGATAGGGACATCATTCTCAAATTGGCTAGAGAGAAGGGCAAGATCACGCATCAGGGTAATCACATATCCTTCTACCCAGATTTCACCCCTCTGGTGCAAACAGCTCGGAAGGAATTTTTACCAGCGAAGAAAGTTCTATTACAAGCCGGCGTGCCCTACTCTCTCTTATACCCGGCAAAGCTGAAAGTACTCCACGACAACACCTCACACTTCTTCACTGACGCCAAATCAGCCCTCAAATTTGCTAAACACATCTGTGCTGGGGTCAGGAGGAAATCGCCAAGACTCGAGGAAGCTTCGGAACACCTGAGTGACAATGACTGGGGTCTCTGACATGCTCACCATGCCAGGCTGCAACTTTACTCTTTGCGACACGGTTGAAAGCTGGATTGAACTCTTGCTCAGATCTGCTCCTCCCGAACTGACTTATTGGGGGCGGGTTACTGAGCCGCCATTGTACACCGGCTTGTGCTGCCGTCTCCGCGTTCCCACTGGGACACAGGCTGGCTGCGGCCCTTGGGGATTACGGGGTGGAGACACTGCCAGAACCCAGGACCGCTAAAGTTTGAGGGTAGCCACCCCGCATATACGGGGGTGTTAGCCGAGCGCACCACGCCCCATGGGGTGCCTCCCTTTGTTGTTGATGTTGGGGTATTTCAACGTATTGTGTACATGTTATTGGGATATGTCACGACCTGATTGGGGGGTTGCTGAGGGTAGGGGGTGGAGGGGGGGGGTTTATTAGGTTGCGAGTTTTGGTTCGTATTGGGTGCATTGTACTATTACACATGCCTATATTTCGGTGCGCTAGGTCTCCAGATGTGGGGTCTCGGTGCCGGGAAGGCTTCCGGGGGCGGGGTTGGGTGATGGGGGTCCGGGACTGTCATATACTTTAATGGGAGGTATCAAACTCTGGACCTGGAACATTAGAGGCCTTGGGGATTTCAAGAAAGCCCGCTTACTGGACGGCATGTTGTCAAGACACATTGTAGATATTTGTTTCCTACAAGAAACACATTTGAATGTCACCCCCTCAGCTAGATTGAAGAATTCCAGATGGGTGCACGTTTACTCTTCCATTTACTCAAATTATGCGAGGGGCGTAGCTATACTCATTCGCAGGGGGTTGGATTGGCGGGAGTACTCCCAGGTGAGGGATGCGGAGGGTCGATATGTCCTGCTCCATGGGGCTTTACAGGGGCGACCCATTGTCCTAGCTGCAATCTATGGCCCGAATGTGGACGATCCTGACTTTTTTAGAAATGTTTGGGCGAAAATTGTATTGCTAGATTGTCATGCGGTCGTGTTGGGGGGGGGGATTTCAATGTTGCATTGAACGATGATGCGGATCGCACAGGTGTGAGCAGACCACAGCACACTAGAGCGCGCCAAGCGATCTTTGATATCATGAGGGAGGGTCCACTGTCAGATGTGTGGCGAGTTAGAAATCCGGGTGCAAAAGTAGGGACCTGCTACACCTCTCATAAGGCTGCTTGGTCGCGGCTTGATTTCTGGTTGGTGTCTCCTGAAGTTGCGACATGGGTGTCAAATGTTGATATTATGGCTAGATCATTATCAGATCATGCTCCGTGTATGTTGGTATTGCATCCCCCAGACGCTGTACACAGGGCGTTCCAATGGCGACTTCCCCCACACGCACTCACAGACCCGGTGTTTGTAGAGGAGATTAGGGAGGATATCACTAATTATTTTACGGAGAATGCTGGGTCAGCCACTTCGGAAGCCATTGTGTGGGATGCATTTAAAGCTATTATAAGGGGTCAATGTATTGCACGTAAAGCAGGGGTCCTACGCACCATAAGAGACACGTTAGCTAAACTTGAGGGGGAACTTAAAGACCTAGATGCTGCTTTTAGCTCTGACCCAGCGTTGGCGACTGCTGGCGCTCTGAAGACTAAACTGTTGGCATTTAATGAAGAGGCGGAGCGAGAGGTGCGGTTTCTAGGGCGGCAGGCAGAGGCGCGCAGATATGGGGAGGGAGATAGGCCAAGCAGGACTCTTGCTAGACTGATTGCTCCTCGCGCACAGTCGAACTACATACACACTATCTATGATAACACTGGACGTCTAGTGGTAGGCCAAGAGGCGGTGTTGGGCGCCTTCGCAGACTTCTATGCAGCTCTGTACACCTCGAGACAGCCCACAACACCGGCGTCACTGCGGGACTTTCTTGACTCCATAGCACTCGTGTGGTTCAATAACAATCACAGACAATACATGGACCTCACCGTTACAGCACAAGATATCGCCCAGGTGATTAAGAGCATGCCGGCCAATAAAGCCCCTGGCCCAGATGGCCTGACCACCTCCTTTTATAAAACCTACGTGGCTGAGCTAGCGCCGAGACTACACTCTGTGTTTGTCGAGGCTCTCGAGTCAAATTCCCTCCCAGACTCCATGCGGGAGGCTCTCATTGTCACGCTCCTCAAGCCAGACAAGGACGATCAACAGCTGGACTCTTACAGGCCCCTGTCCCTCATAAACGTAGATGCCAAAATCTACGCAAAAGTTATTGCCGATAGATTGCAACCGTTGTTGCCGATGATAGCGCTCCCAGATCAATCGGGATTCATCCCTGGCCGAGCAACATCCCATAATCTCAGAACGATCTTTTCGGTCCTTCACTATTTACACCCGTCAGTACAGGCAGCGGTGGTGTTTTTGGACGCCACCAAAGCCTTTGACTCCCTAGAATGGCCCTACCTCTTCGGTGTGCTGAGGCGGATGGGATTCAGCCAAAACTTTCTGACCCTTATTAAGCTCCTCTACACGAAACCCAGGGCCCGAGTAAGTGTTAATGGTCTTGTCTCCAAACCGTTCGATGTCTCGAGGGGTACTAGGCAGGGCTGCCCTCTCTCCCCGCTCCTCTTTGCGATTGCGATGGAGCCACTAGCGGCTCGAGTTCGGCAGCACCATACTGCCAGGGGCATCGGATTCAGTGCTAGAAGCTTACTGATCTCGCTGTACGCGGACGATGTCACCTTGTACGTCCTTAACCCTAAAGACAACCTGAGCCCACTACTTCGTGAATTTGTGAGGTTTGAGGGCTTGGCAGGGATATCCATTAATTGGTCGAAGTCAGTGGCCTTCCCCCTGACGGAGAGCACTGTTAGACCTGCCCCTGACTACCCCCTCAGGTGGGAGACGGAAGCTGTCAAGTATTTGGGCATCTGGATCAGCCGAGATGTCCAGGAGTTGTGGTCGCTGAATTTTGGTAGGGCGGTGGACTGGTTGGAAGGAAAGGTCGAAGTCTGGAATAAGCTACCGCTGTCCCTGGTCGCTAGAATTGCACTGGCCAAAATGGTGGTCCTTCCCAAATTCTTGTACCTGTTCGTCAACGTGCCACTACCTATGACAACGCACTTCCACACCCGGGTCCGCTCACTACTGCTGAAACTGGTGTGGGCCGGCGGCCAGGCCAGAGTCTCCTGGGACCTACTCACGCTTCTGCTCCGACAGGGAGGCCTGGGGGCCCCGGACTTGAAGCTCTATTCACTCTGTGCACAAGCTCAGTTCCTGCATTTCTGGGCCTTCCCGACCCCCTACCAGCCGCATGTGGCGGTGGAACTGGCAGTAGTCGCCCCCTTGCCACTACTAGTGGCGTTCTATGGAGAGGTGACGTGCCCGTCGCGCGATGTAGACACAGTGGAAATGGTCCGCTGGTCCTGGCGCGAACTTCGAAAGCGAGCCGGTCTCTCCCTGCTTTATGCGCCGGCTGTTCCTCTGAGGGGCAACCCGATGCTGCCTTGTTTGACGGCAAGAGGTGACGTCCTCACTATCCGTGGGAATCGACTCCTTACCTTTGCTGACATATATCCAGATGGCTCATTTTTCGAGATGCCTGCGGATGGGGAGGCCCAGCCTTGCACGTTTGCTGACAAATTACTATATCATTCCCTTAGGGAATCCTGCAAGAAGATAGGACCGTGCTTCCCGGAAGAGCCTTGTGCACTAGACGCCCTGCAAAACTTGCTCTCACGGCCCTCCCCTAAAAAACTGGTGTCCAGATTATATAACTGTATGCAGGAACAAGCCCCGGTGACAGTAGCCACGGCCGAGGCCGCTTGGGCTGAGGACCTGGGGGACCAGATGCCGGATGACGCATGGGAGTATTGCTGCGCTCAACTCACAGCTCTATCACCGAGTTACCGACTGCGGCTTATCCACTTCAAATTCCTACACAGATACTACCGCACTCCGACGCTACTACGCCGCATGGGTATACGTGAGGACGCCTCTTGCTGGAAATGTGGGGGTGACGATTCCACCTTTCTTCATGTGGCTTGGAGCTGCCCCAAGCTGGGGGCATACTGGTCAGGGATCTTCAATGCCATCAATCAAATCACACAGAGGAGTGACTCACCGTCTCCACTGCTGGGATTGCTAGGGTATGTTAAGCACACTGAGCCATGCGACAGGAAACTACATGCACTACTCCTGTTATACGCCAAACGACAGATCGTGATACACTGGGGCAGGCCGGCACTCCCCACGCTAGAGAGCTGGATCAGAGATGTGACTTACGGCCACACTCAACTGACACACTATTGGGAGACCATGCCCACCGCTTCCAGACCCACTGACATATGGGGCCCGTTTGTGCAGTGGACTACAGAACGCACGGCCCCTGACTCCGCCGGTACCTCACGTGCTACTAGTATTTCAGATGACATGGGCTAACGGTGCGCGCTGCGCAGGTTAAAGACAGAGGTCCCGCTGCCCCGCGCTAACACTGACAGACACTGCCCAGACGTAAGCTTTGCGTTTACTGCCTCCACTGACCCGGATAGAGTCCCCTGCTCCCCCCCCCTCCCGCCCTTCTGGTCCTACTGTGGATGACTCGCTGCCCCTCCCCCCCCCCCACCCCGTCCGTCGCTAATTCGTGCACAGCCAAGATACCTTTCCGAGCCTGCCCTTAACATGGCTGGCCATCCCTCGGGGAAACCAGTGGCGGGCCCGCGCGACCACTTGGTGAACTGGAATGTGGTAAAAATGCTGTTTCCAAGTACTTGCACCTATGTTTGACGTTTTTTGGTTTAGCTTGTTGGGGGTCCTGTTGGGAGAAACATGGTGCTGACTGACGCATCCTTTTACTAAGCTGCTGAAGCGGGTAATTGACTGCTGCTTATTCGGGGGCGGCTTCATTGATTTTCGCTCTCTTTCAATTGTCAGCAGCACTGAGACAAAAGTAAGATCGTTTATTCGCTAGAGATGCACAGTACACACTGCAGATTTTATTGTATCTTAGGTTTACCTTTGAATGACCCACCGGCCGGATGAGGGCCTTCAAGGGATTTATATGTAATCTTTGTATAATCTACCAGATAGCGGCCTGCCTCCGGGTTGTTGGCGTGACGCAGTGTACAACATCTGTTTTATTTGTTCATAATAAATATCTTACAACCAAAAAAAAAAAAAAAAAAAAAAAAATTCCTTGCCTAATCATTTTCTCTATTATAGGAGTTACACCTTCAATTATCTCAGGTGTCAGTTTATACTGCAGAACATTAGGATATGTTACTCCTTCCTTCACAGTTATTTTGACTGGATCGACATTTCTCATTAGTCCTACATCTTCTCCATTGAAATCCCAAACTTCTGCCTTTACAGATTGTCTCAATTCTTTAGGTAATTCATCAGATTGAATACAGCATATGTTTCAGTAACTTCACCTTCTCTGTTAGCTATGGTCATTTTGTACAATACATCATCTGGTGTTTCAAAAGTTATTCCATCCGGAGTACAAAATATAGTGCAATTCATTTTGCACAACAGGTCCCTGCCTAATAAATTCACAGGACTGGTGTCACACACCACAAAGCGGTGCATTTCTGAAAATTTCCCTATGCTATCTTTCACTGGTTCTGTAAGATATGTCTTAATCTGTCTTTTGGACACACCAACTACTTGGGTCGTTTCATCCGAGAGAGGAAGATTCTTAACATCAGCTGATCTAACAGTTGATCGAGTAGCACCAGTATCCACTAGGAAAGAAATATTTTCATCATTAACCCTCCCATCTACAAAAGGTCCTGTCTGGTCTACTTCTAGAGTTGCGCCAAGTACGCACCCTTCTTCCTCCCTTCGGCACCGTCAGTAGCTCTCTTCTGCGTCACTCTCATCACGTTGCAGCTAATACTGCGAGACAGCGCTAGCGCGTGGCGGCTTATTTACCTGTTCTTCATTGTAGAATCCCGATTCACTACTATACTTCTGTGTGTTTCTGCTCTGTGGAAGTGGCGGTTTTGGCACCTGATTCTGTGGGGGAACAACTTGCTGCTATTGCTGCAGTTGACCACTCACCTCATTCTGCACCTGTGGGTTCAATGATGGATTTTCACTGTTAGTACTCGGGGGAAACTTACACTAGGATTTCCAATGCCCTATCCTGCCGCAATTATGACACAGAAATTTCTTTTTAGCTTCTTCAATATTCCCTTTATACTTCCCAGTATTAAATTTCGGCTTTGACCCTGTTTGTTCTACTAATTGTGCTTCCTGTCTCTCTGCCACCTTTACCTGTGCCCACATTGCCTTCTTCTTTAACTTCCGCTGTTTTGCTTCAATTTCATCACTGAAGTATTTGGCATGTCTCAATACTTCATCTATTTTCTTGTTTTGCCAATCTACCGTATGCTGTTTAATCATCTGACCAATTTCTGGTCGTAAACCATATACAAATCTGTATACAAAATGGCTCAAATCCTTTTCACTCAAATTCTCATCTCCGCTAAACTGCTTAAAAGCTTGTATTAGCCTCTCGTAATATGCATGTACTGACTCTTTACTTTCCTGGTGTGTTCGATCAATTTTTACCCAGTCTGTCTCTTTAGGGGGCACTTTATTTTTCAAAAATACCATAACCTGCTCATATTTCTTCATTACCTCGGGGTCTGGTGCTCCTTTTTAGGATCCCTAGGATATTCCTTGGTTGGCCAATTTATCGTTAGCTCACACTCTGGCCATAGATCTGCTGGTACAATTATGTCAGATAGACTATTCAAATCAATCCATAGTACTTTAGACAATTTCACAAATGTGTCTACCTGTCTGTACCACTCGACGGGCTTTTCGCGCAGTCGAGGGAAGTCATTCGTAAAAGACAAAATATCCTGTCTCGTCCAAGGGACATGTACATATCCTCCTCCTGGAATCTCTCTCATTGGGCATTCTGTCACTACCTTCTCCTTTTCTCTTACAGGAAAGGCTGAAAATGTCTTATCTGAGGCATCATCGCATTTTCTATACCACCTGCTTCTCCATTTATCCACGTCTCCCCACTTTCTCAGCAAAATGATTGTCTTTAATTTGTCCTTTTCAGTGAATTCTACTCGACATGTTTTCTGTAAGGCTTTTACCTTTTCAATATCAATACCCATTTCATTTGCTACTTCTTCTAACCTTTCATCCAAATTTTTCGCTCTCCAGGTCACACTTTTGCACAAAAATAATAGTTCTTCATCCTGATAGGTTTTTCAATTTTTCTGTCGGGATAGTCCCTACGATTACTTCTTCCAATACCATTCGTAACTTGGCCACATCAATTGATTGGGATTCCTTGTCTTTCCTCTGCAAGCTTCTCAACCATTCACTTAACTCGTCTGTTGATGGTCCTACTGGTTTTTCTATATTTCCATGTCCAAAATCTTTGTGTTTCTGACACTGTCTCTATCATTGTCATACGTCTCTCTGCACAATTCTGATCTACAAATGGATTATTTGTAGAATTTGGTTCCATTACACTCATAGTCTGCCTCCATGGATTCTCATTCTGACTCACTCTTGGTTGTTCTACTGGTTTATTACTTCTATAAGGGACTGTCAAACAATGTTCACTGTCCTTCTGTTTGTCAAAAATAGGCATTACTGGACCTATCGTTACTGGAACAGTTACCGCTTCTAGATTCTTAGTCAATTCTCTTATTTTCTCAGTTAATTCCAGGGTTGTTTTCGCTAATTCTGCAGAATTTTCTCCATCTGTTCTTCCTTCTGATCTCTTTTCTACTTCCCTGGTAACACTGTTTTTACTCAAACTTAGGGATTCTGGTTCCGATTTTATAATTCGCATGGTTTCTCTCATTGGGGCACTTGGAGTTAACATTTCTGGTTCTGGTCGATACGGTGGTGGATTTTTATAGAACATATCATCAAGAACATCATCCTCAGACTCATTCGCTCCATACCCTCTTGACTCCACATTATGCCTCTTTTCTACACACTTTCGTCCTTCATTCTCTCCTACAGTTCTTGCGGGGAACACACCCTCAGTCATATTAGCATCTCGCCATCTTTTCATTCGATCGCTATGCGTTTCGTGTCCGTATGGTCTTCCAAACCAGTACCTATATCCTCTACCACTTCTTTGTCTCTCGTTCATGCATTTCGTCTTCCCATTCCGTCAAAGCCTCAAACTGTGTCAGTCTAGGTCTTGGTTCCAAATTCATCATCTTTTCTCTCAAATTTCTTAAAACAGCCAAATTAAATGAACCATGCTCTGGGAAAGCTAATACTCCATCATCCTTGGTATATCTCACCCAGTTATCCAACCAAATACAAGTATGATACCCATATTTCGCAATCATAAAGGATGCAGGGGTTTTCGGTGGAGGAAGTAACTGTCCTTCCCTAGTCTTAACTGGTTTGTCCTTCTCAAACCACTCCTTGATTCTCCCTAACCAGGTTTTCTTTTCTTTCTCTGGTGGGTCGTAATACATTTTTTTTGCCTTTCTGGTATCACTAGTCTCTTTTAACTGTACCGCTAGTCTGTCCAATCACAGCGCGACTCACACTAACGCACCAATTCCGAGCATCCACGTCACTGTCACAGTCCTCAAATCCCAGCGCGGCTTACACTAACACATCAATAAGGAGCATCTACGTCACCCTGTTTTCCTTCAATCCTAGCGCGGCTCACACTAACGAACCAATCCGGGGCGTTTCACAGTTCTGACCGATTGTCCAATCCCAGCGCGGTCGTTCTGACGTCAGCAGCCGCTGCGGCAGCTCCTGCTTCTGTCTACCCCTCCTTTACTAATACGCTCAATAAGTTTATGTTTCAATTTCTACTCTTCTGTTAGTAACAACATAGAAACATCTCCATTGTCCGCTTCGCTAACCAAAGAACAGTAAGACCTTTCACACAAGAATTCCGTCTTTCCCGAGAGCAGCGCTTACCTCTGCCCTACTACGGAATCCTTACTTCTGTTGATAAAGTAGCACATCCCTCTACTTCACCCTTCTAACAAGCATTAACTAATTGTTTCTCTAGCATTTAGGACACATAGTTGGAGACCCAATGCTCCTGAGAAATAAACCCAGAGTTTCGCAATCAACCCAAATGCCCTTACATTCACACTCGTTCACACAAGAAAATGTAGTACATTCGCACAGAATCCTGTCTTTCCAGAGAACAGCGAACAGTCTGTCCTGCTACAGAATTATGTCATGCGTTAACAAAGCAGCGCTTACCTCTCCTTTGTCCTTCTAACAAGCTCAGAGAGTACCTATTACCTTTCCAGTGATAAGCGTTATCGGAATGCCAGTTGGATCCCTGGTACCTAAGACCAGAATTTCACAGGTAACCTTCGCTATCATACACACTTCTTTCACACAGAAAATGTCTCTAATGGCAACACACGACGATGCTACCGGATCAAACCCAGACAATGCGCCGTGCAACTTCTATTGTCACACGTTTCCCCTGTGTACCTACAAGGCAACAACAATTCCGTCTTTCCCGAGAGCAGCGCTTACCTCTGCTCTACTACGGAACCGTTACAAACGTCCGACTTCCTACATCCCAGAAGCCGTGCAAACAACATAAGACTCGACGTAACTCGACATAGAGTGTTAGTACATAAATCAATACCAATCAATAACCAAAATCAATAAGCAATGTACAAGCAATCATCACTAAACCAAAACAATAACAACCATCATCTTGCTACCAGAAAAACTGCTCCAGCGCAGAGTGCAAAATCCCTCTCTACCGTCACGGACCAAAAGATCTCACATACACACACTATCCATACATTCGCTGGTGGGGCCCATAACACCAACATTCACTCACCATCACTCCGTGTGGGAGGCAATTATCCTTCCAAGCGCTGGAAATGAGAGGGAAAATACCACATCTACTCTAATGAGTGACAAATCTACACAACCTTCTGATACTCATTAGGCCTTAAACTTCACCTTTAGTATTCCCCTCATAAATGGGAATGGATCAGTTAGTTGTAGGTTTAAGTGAATTTCTAATTCTCTAATTAACCTTTTCATTAACACATTTCAATGAATAAATAACCCAACTCATTTCTGTAGATGTTCAAATTCAAATTTATATTAATATTGCAAGTGAAATCATTCATTTGATCAAGTTGCCATTCATATTTACCTATTCTGGCTAAATGTCGTCCTCTATGTCAAATCTGGCAGTCTCGCAAGTCTATGCCCATCAAATTTAGTAGGTTCAGTTCATCAGGAGTTTGGGCATTAATTCAGTCCGTCAAAGATTCAGGCAAACAGCTGTCCTGCAGTGTCACCGTCCTCTTCGTCAGCATAACGTCAGGAAATCGAGAAAGGCCAGAAACGAACCCGCTCCCACCTCTCTATTCTACCATAATTTATAGTAAAATCAATATCAAATGTATCAAAGTTTTAGACATCCAAGTTAGCTGATTGGACAATCAGGGATGATCCTTTTAAGTTCTCACGAAAGTGTCTTCTGGGTTATGACCCTTGTGAGTTCTGGTTCACACAACAGTCTTTGTTCGGAATATTTGGACGACGTCCCAGGCTGTACTTGAAGGGTACATGTTCATCTGGGGTCAGGTCCAGGCCACTGTGTATCTGTTGTCAGCGCAGGCGCACTTCACCCAAGCCTTGTTCAGCGTTGGCAGTCGGGTTAGGCACCAAAGGCAGCCATCTTTCGATAGGCCAAAATGGTCAACTTAAGCAAAGAAACACAAAAACGTAATTAGTACATAGAAATGACTAATTAAATGTTATTCCCTCGCTAATACCCATATGTGTATGTATTTATCTAGCAAAAAGCAACACTCAACGCGGTTTATACCAACTAAATAAAGCACGAATCACAATTACATCACAACAGCGACATATATCATGCAATATTCTAATTGTCTATCATTAGTATGCGTACGAAATTTAGTTCACGTATTAATTAAGCCATGCAGATGCAAATCCCACGTGTAATTTATATATTAATAAGGTTGGTAAATATTTTCCACATCACTCCAATCCATTAATTCGATAATAATTAATTAATTAATTTAATTAATAAAACAACATGCAAAATGGGGTGGGTATACAAACTTTTGCATAACCCGCTCCAGCAATAAAATTTTGCATAACCCGCTCCAGCAGACACCTCCCTGTGCCAGGAAACCTATTGTCAAGCCTTCCCCTGCTCGAGCTTAGCTCAGCAGCAGGAGGGCAGACTCGTGTCTGTGGCTGGCAGCATCCATTTTGTGATGCCCAGATCGATACTGAAAGCTGATACCGGGTAGCCCGGTGTGTCACATAAGTCCCTCTAGAAGGGTGGAATCATACCTCCCCCGCCAGTTACTGGCGGGGAGGTATGATTCAAAGGTGTTTGACACCAAACACGACATGTTTCTAAGCTGCCGTTTTAAAGTTAGCATTTACCGCAAAGTTATAATGCACTTAAATATATATGGTTGGCTGCATCACAAACAACCCCCGAAAATAGGTTCTGAAGGCTGCAGAGGGGCTCTGCTCATGCATGGACACCCTCTCACATAAAACTCCGCACCCTGCCTTCAAGTTTGTTAAGGCCTGCCATAGGGGTGACTGATAGGTTTATATGTGCAGTGATTTAGAATAGATATAGTATCTGAGTAAGGGGTGCATGCACAACCTTACTCAGGCTGCAGTAGTAGACCTGTGGTGCCAATTTGAATGGTTTCTCAGGGGTGGCACAATACATGCTGCGGCACCTGGGAGGCCTTTGGGGTACCTAGGCCCTAGGTACATAGTATACCATATACTAGGGACTTATAAGGGTACCCCAGAATCCAATATGGAGTGTAGCTAAAGTACATGCACAACCAATTTAGGGAGAAAGCAGATAAACTGGGGTCCTGATTAGCCATATCCCAGTCAGACTAGTCAAAAAACAGCAAAACACTAGGAAAAATGTGGGGGTAACTATGCAGTCAGATTCCACCTTCCTACAAATAGTACCTCACTTGGGCCAAGTACCCGTGACAGGCAAGGGGCCAATACGTATTGTAGAGACATCAAAATTACCTATCACAAAACGACCTGGTTCTGCAAGGGGGGGGGGGTCACCTGGGTTTTTGGCCCCAGACTCGGCGGCCATCTAGACAAACCTACCAAATCCACACATTTCTAAAAACTAGACACCTGAGGGGAGTCCAGGAAGTTATGGCTGGCGTGGATCCCCCAACATTTTCCTACCCAGAATTCCCTGCAAACCTCATATTTAGCTGAAAAAATAATTTTTTCTCATGTTTGTGTGGTAAACTTGTAGGAACACCATGCCAACACAAATTCCCACTACCCAGAGTTCCCCCAGGTCTCCCGATAAAAATGGTACCTCACTCGTGTGGGTGGGTCAAGTACCAGCGACAGGCAAGGGCCCAAAACGTATTGTTGAGACATCAAAATGGCCAATTACAAAACTACCTGGTTCTGCAAGGAGGGCACCTGGGCCTAGGGCTAGGGCTAGGCAGCCATCTAGGGAAACCTACCAAACCGACATTTCTGAGAACTACACACCCGGGTGAGTCCAAGGAGGTATGGCTTGTGTGGATCCCCCAACGTTTTCCTACCCAGAATCCCCTGCAAACTTCAAATTTAGCTGAAAAAAATCACATTTTCCTCACACTTCTATGTGGGATCACCGTGCCGGCACAAATGTAGTACCACACTTTGCTTAAAAACTGTCAGTTTTTACTGTAAAAGTGTGGTGTGTCCACTTTGCGTTTTGGGCAGTTTCCTCTTGCAGGCACTACGCCTACCCACACAAGTGAGGTACCATTTTTATCGGGAGACTTAGAGGAACACAGAATTGCAGAGCAACTGTTATTGATTTTCTATGCACTGCTGCCTTCCAAATGTAAGACAATGTGTAAAGAAGTTGTCACTTTGAAACATTTCCTATAATTCACATGCTAGTATAGGTATCCACAATTTCGGAGATTTGCAAATAACCACTGCTTCTAAACTCTATATTTTGTTCCCATTTCAGAAATATGTAGGTGTCCTTGATGTAGGAGAGTAGGATCTGCTTCTTATAGTTACCCTGACTTTTTGCTGATGTATCACTGTTTTTGACTTAGACTGACTGGGATCCTGCTATCCAGGACCCCAGTCTAGCTGCTTTCTCCTCTAAATTGATTGCATGTACTTTAGGCACACTCCAGATTGGATACTGGGGTATCCTTATCAGTCCCTAGTATATGGTACACCATGTACCCAGGGCATAGGTACCCCAGAGGCCTCCCAGGGGCTGCAGCATGTATTATGCCACCCCTGAGAGACCATTCAAACTGACGCCACAGGTCTGCTACTGCAGCCTGTGTAAGGTGGTGCATGCACCCCTTACTTAGATATAGGTTCACTATATCTATTCTAAATCACTGCACATATGAACCTATCAGTCACCCCTATGGCAGGCCTTATCAATCCTGAAGGCAGGGTGCTGGGTTTTATGTGAGAGGGTGCCCCTGCATGAGCAGAGCTCCTCTGCAGCATTCGGAACCTATTTTCCGGGGTTGTTTGTGATGCAGCCAACCATATATATTTAAGTGCATTATAACCTCGCGGTAAATGCTAACTTTAAAACGGCTGCTTAGAAACAAACATGTCGTGTTTGGTGTCAAACATCTTGGAATCCTCCCCGTTCTAGAGGGACTTATATGAAACACTGGTACACCTGGTACCAGCTTTCTCGACCTGGGCATCACAAAATGGATGCTGCCAGCCACAGACACGAGTCTGCCCTCCTGCTGCTGAGCTGAGCTCGAGCAGGGGAAGGCTTAACAATAGGTTTCCTGTCACAGGAAGGTGTGACCATCTCTCAGACAGGATTTAGTGTATTGAGGCGGGGGTGGGTGCACTCAGAGTGTCTGAAAGTCTGCACTGGGGGCACATTTGGTGTCCCTCTGCATAGTCCAGCTCAAACCGGTTGCAGGAGCCATTTGCTTCTGCTTTGGTGCGAAACTGGACAAAGGACATGGGTGTAGCCACACCTCGTTCCTGACCCTCCCATAGGTGGGTCCCCAGAGTTTGTCCAACCCCTTCCTTGGGTATAAAGTAGGAACCCTGACTACAGGACTTTAGATTTTACCTGGACTAAACTCTGCTACAGAAACCAAGTACTTCGACGATCTACACTTTGCTGGGCAACAGAAGAATCTCCCTTGGAGTAAAGGAGTTACTCCCCTGCAGCAGCAGGCACCTTAACGCATCTGACCGGTTTGCATCTCCCGAGCTCCTGAGTAATCCGAAAATGTCTGCAACACAGGAGGTGGGTTCCCGAGCGTCCTTGAGGTGGATCTGACTTCTCAGCAATTCTGAGACCAGTATCCCTCGTGGGGACCGTGCAACCCGAACCCCTGTGCACTGTGTAATTTTGCAGCAGCATATGGTTTTTGGCTATCCCTGAGGCTGTGCTTTGGGCTACTTGTAGTCCTGACCCCGAGCAGTATTTCCACCGAAGAATTCCAGCCTACACTCCACGAGTGTTCCGTGGGCTGGTATTTCGTGAGTCAGCTTGAGGTGCCTTCGCGATCCCTGGTCCGTTGGCCTGTGGGTCCCTGTGAAGTTAACTTTGACTTTCCTTAAGCTTCTCTGGCTGCTCCAGACGTGCCCTGACTCTTCATTGCTTGGAGAGTCCCTAGGACCTTGCTGGTCCTCACCGTAACCTGTTTCCTGTGTCCGCGTGGGTTGCTGTTGCCAAGGCTTGTTGGTGTTCACTTCGGATACTGAACCCCCACCACTCGACATCCTTTGTGGGACAGCTCACCTCCGGACTTTGGTCATCGTCGACGTCTCCTGGTCCCCGTGGCTGCAGAGTCAAGCATCCTATCTTCTTACCTGAAGCACCCAACATCGGTGGGCATTCGTCTACCGAGCCCTTGGTCACCCTGAAGTGACCCAGACTGTCTCCTTTGCTTTCAGGTTCTTCTCACCTCGGATCCAGGCTTGGATTCCACCGGACACTTTTCATCTTCCCAGCAGCAGCACTTCTTCGCATCACGCCATTGAAAATCGACAAGGGTTTCCGACACCACTTGACCCCTATGCACCTGGTTCCTCTGGGATAGGTAACACAGGTACCTCGGTACTCACAAGGGTGCTGGCCTAAGAAGGGTTTGCTTGAAGTCCTCTCCGAAGTGTCCTTAAACTGTAATTTTCCAACCGCGACTTTCCCATAGAGTTGTACGGAGATCGTGTCTGTGTTCTCACACTGCACCCGTACTCAGTGGGTCCTCTGTGTCACTACTTTGGGTGGTTCCTTGTGGTCCCAGCGATTCTACGTTCTCTAGGCACTCTGTCTAGTTAAGTCGTTGTTGTTATACCATTTTTTTAGTATATGGTTCGGTCTCCCCCTGGAGACCACTGTGTATTGTGATATTTACTATCTTTCTATTGATTCAGTAGTGTGTATCTTGTGCTCTGATCTCATAAAGAGGTTAGTAGAGAGTGTTTAGTAATAAATACATATATTTTATATATCTCTTGTGTGGTTCTTTCATTTGGTCATTCAGGAGGTTCTGATCTGGTAAAACAAGCTGCTTTAAATTCCTTCGAGAGTTAGCCTGAAGGCTGCTCTCCAGAGCTACCACTAAGATAGCTTTCGATAAAGGTTGTCTTTAACCTAATTATCAATAAGGCTTGTTTGGACTGGTACCAGGTGCCCACTTTAATTAGTGGACAGCATATACCTGGCCAACTTATCACACTTGATACCTATTTTTCACTCTTTATATTTTACCAAATGAATTGCTATATGCCCGGTACACAATGAAGAACCATTGCAAGACGCAGCTCAGTTATTGGCTCTGGGTTCCTTGGGTTCTTGATGAACCTACAAGCCCTATATATCCCAACAACCAGAAGGATGCAGTGGATGGAACAGTATATTGCTTGAAACAAATCTTTCATACTTAGAAGAAATTACAGGTGAAAACATTGCCACAAATGGCTGTTTTGTTCAATTCATTTTCAATATTTCTGATTTTCAGATATTAGTTTCTATGAAACAAAAACCTTAAAGGATCTACACAAATGAACCCTTGCTGAATTCAGAATTTTGTCTACTGTCCAGAAATGTATAGTTGTCCGGGATCCATTATTGTTTTCACACCCATTTCTACCACTGACTGGAAGGAGGTTGAAAGCACAAAAACTAGAAAAAATAGGCTATGTCCCAGTAAAATGCCCAAACTATTGGTTTTCTGACAAGTCTGCCTGTGCCTGAAAGCTGGGAGTATGGTGATTTTAGCACCAAAGACTCTTTGTTGATACCATTTGCAAGGAAAACAACAGATGCTTTCTTCTGCAGCACTTTTTTCCCATTTAAAAAAAAAAAACCTAACTTTAGCTGTATTTTGGCTAGTTTCTGGTTTAGGTGTTCAATCCCTGGTCTTTCAATGTCCCTGGGTGCTCAGTCTAAAGTGTAGGCTATGGTATTTACTTCAGTAAGGTTGGGAAATGTATTTCTTTTGATCTTGTTTGAATATATCTCTTTTGAAGAACTTCTTACCCCAGTGAAATAAACAACACTATCGTTCCCTCTCTCAGTCCTTCCATTCCACACTATAAAGAATAGTACTGTTGGTGGACACTAACATACTTCTCTGTAGGCTGTTGGGCAGATGGCAGAATGTTTCCATGACAATCATGGGACGAGTGACCTTGGTTAAAATTTGTATTTTACCATTGCTGTTATTTGTGTTTACTAATATTCTGATCAAAGTCCCTCAGTTCTTTTTATGGTCCATCGATTCGGCCATCTGACACTTGCGTTGGCAGGGCAAAAAATCAAGATAAAAACTAGAGGCCGTCGAGTTGGAATATGAGGAGGGAGGGATAGCGTTGCCTAACATAAAGTGTTACTACCAGGCCGCATTTATGAACTGGTTAGTGAGGTCTAGCTCCAACGTTCCTAGTGATGCAAATTTGTATTCATAACAAATGGTGAAGGTATCAGAAACCAATCTCCCTCTTTCCTAGTAATGCCAAGACTTCTGAAAAAATCAAGGTACAGGACACCCTGTACCATTTTAGAGATATTTAATAGGATATGGGAATGCTTGGAAATACTGAGGCTACATCCGGTGTTGAAAATAGCCAAATGCAGGTTAATAGGACTCCAACTACCCATCGGTATGTGTAGTAAGTGGTATAGGAGAATCCAAGTTTTTTCTTTTTAATAATGCATTTATGACCTGGCAGCATTTGTCTATTCTGACTTCTGATATTAGTCCTTTGCTCATTTATAGTTTTCTATTAATAAACAATTTCTGTGAGGGTTCTATAATGGAGGTGGGGGTCTCTACAGAACCCCTTAGTTCGGCCTATTTATTGGATAAATTAGTGGGTATAGGAAATTGGTATGAACTGTTGCATTCTAAAGATAAGGATATAGTGGTATTAGAGATACATCGAATTGAATTCTCTACCGGTTGTAAAGTGGATATTGCTTAATGGACGTTTTTTAATCATATCAGCTCCAAGGCGGTCCGAGCCGCTAATCTAAGAAGAATGTCGCTCTATAGCAAATCGCTGCTGTATCATACTCCAGCTAAATTGCATAAATGTTATTCCCCAGTGGAGCCGAATTGCTTTAGATGCAACAATAGGGATGGGGATTGGCTCCAGATTATATTTACTTGTAGCCGTGTAAGGGAATTTTGGCAAGCCATCTTCTTGGAAATTAGTTCGAGAATTGGGGTGAATATCCCACCAGATGCACATGGAGCCCTTTTCTGGCTAGTAGTCCACAAAGGAAACTTATCTTTTAGACATCAACCGTTATTTTCTATCTCAATGCTGGTGGCTGGATCGTTGATCCTAGCTGACAAGAAATCAGAAAGTCCCTGCATTTTCACAGTGGATGAATAAGATGCACAAAGTATATACTTCCGAAGTGCTGTACGGAAAACATACAGTGTCACTACAAAAATAGTAACATTTTGGGAAAAAGTGGAAGGCACCAATATTATAAGTATACAAGGAATGAGAGTAGAATGTGGGAGGGGAGATGTAAGGACTCTGGGACATTTTGTTTCATATTGTTTATGCATGATATTCTTTGTGTATGTATTTATTTTCTTTCTGTTTTTAACTCTGTACACCATTTCTGAATATTTAAATATGTATTGGATTATGCTGCATCGATATTAAAAAAAGGAAAAACAAAAAAAGATTCAAAATGAACCATAATAAATCTGTACACTAGGCCTGCCTATTACAGGTTCAACAAGTATCATGTGATGTCTTGTAATGAAGTCTGAAAGGGCTGCTTTTTAAGGCTGATGCAGTAGTGGACATTTTTTTTTTTTAAGTTTAGCTACATTGCAAGTCCTTATAGTAATCTTAGGACTCATCTTAAGTATGAACATGCATTCTTTAGCAATTTTAAGGCACCCAAACTCGAGGACTTTTGGTGCCAAATTACAAGATTTAGTGCCTTGAGATTTGGATGTCCTAGCTTACCCTGATGCTGAGTGAGTAGGTCTATGCGTAGAGGTAATTCTTGTGTGGAAGCAGTGACATGTCCTGTAACACTCAATAACATGGTTGCCTTTCCCAGTTGGGCATGTGTAATAAAAGAGCCACTCTTGTGGTTTGGCACCCTATGATGACCTTCAACTATCGCCATTTTAATTGACTTTAGTGTGTTATTTTACCCTAGCTTGGATATATGAGACTGTTCTGCATATGCCTGCTTCTCTTCTTTCTTGTAATCTTGCTGTCTTTCAGTGGGAGCTGCCACGGAGTAGAATAGTCTTGCCAAGAGCAGAGTGTGTGGGATGTGCATTGGAAAGTGTGAGAGGGAGAGAGAGGTGTGGAATATACTCTTTGGTTTCGAAGTGCAGTGTTGTGAGCGGTGATGCACACATGTGCTTGGTGTTGTACATTGGTGAGAATTAGGACTATGGCTTTGACATGGCCTCATGTCATCCTGTTTTCTGACTTTGCCTTGCTGCAGTTTTTCTGCGTGCACAACAGTGCTTGCAAGTTGTTTGGGCTATAAAAGTTCTTACTACTGGCTTTGACATGGCCTCATGTCATCTTGTTTTCTGACTTTGCCGTGCTTAATTAGGAGTTCTTACTATTGGCTTTGACATGGCCTCATGTTATCTTGTTTTGTGGCTTTGTCTTGCTGCTCGCACATAGCTGCAAAGTGGGGAGGGCAGGTTTTTGTCTTCACTTGTTTTTCACTCACCGACCAGAGTGATCTGGATATTATCTGTAGAATGTGCAACTCTGCCTCGAAGTCAAAATACGGGAGCTAGGCCAGCCCCCGTCTTCGCCTTGATGCAGACTGGTACAGCCAGCTAATTTTTTTCTCATGAGAAGGGGGCGAGGTTTTATAGAAGCTTCGCATCACGTTGAATAATGATATTTAAGCTGGGAGCCGACGGGGCCCAGGTGGAAGTTCACCACAAAATAGACGTATTGCTGTGGAGGTGACGGAACTGGAGTCCTGATTGAAACCCCTACCTGGGTTTTTCAGACTGGCTTCCCAAAGCTTGAGCTTGCAAGGATGATGCAACTTCAATCGGTGAGGTGAGGTGTTCCTGACCATTATATATATATATATTGTCTACTCTTTGCTATTTTTAAATACTGCATTTTATTTCAATTGTTCATTTTACTTGTTCATTTGAGTCATTTGATACCTGAGAATCTGCATTTACTGATATATTTGGCCTACCTTTTAAAACATTGCATTAATACATTTGTGTGAGTCATTTTAAATGCACCAGAATTGTCTTTTTGCCTCCAGAGTGGGACTGCTGTGCAAACGTGTATTCTTTAAAGGTGCAGTGGTAAATTTGACTCCCAGAGTGGGAGTGCAGGGTTTTGGTGCGTCCTTTTAGTGAAAAGCACATTCATTACAGCATGAGGAGGATGAGACTCCGGGACACCTACCTAATTTTCCTTACTGCATACAAGATCAGCGATAGGTGTGGGAAAGCATACGTAGGCAAATGCCACTGACCCGTTCATCTACACAATATTACCCATGGACTGCAGGTGTAGGTACCTGGAGTTAAAGTTTAGGCATTTTGCATTCTTTTGAATAATCAACTGCAGATGTATATGGGCATTCATCTGCCATCCTTGTGTTAGTTGGTGCGTCCTGCTGGTTGGTTCCCCAAAGTCGTTGCACACTCCTGGGAGATGCTTTACTAGCAGAATGATCTGATGATGACTGGCCTAACACCATATCATCTATGCAAGGCTTGATAGCTGCGGTGAATACATACTTTTTTTGTTTGTTTTTTGTGTCCTCATGTCACCACCGATTATCACCAGTCTATGCGCCCTACGTGACTGCCCAAAATCGGCTACAGATCAATCAGAATTACTGGGTTGTTTCGAAGTTTGCACTGCCCTCCCAGTTACTGAAATGAGAGGGTATAATCATTGGACAGAAAGGACTTCAAGATTTTAACAGGTTCCAAAACCTGAGACTACTATTATCCATTTCCTTGAAAAAGCCCACAGAGTTCTTCCAACCGTGCCAGGAGGGAGCCTCCGATTGAGCCCAGAGTTTACAGATTTCTGTTCTTGCCAATAAAATTAAGTAAAAAATCAGATAATGGCAGTTTACTTACAGATCATGCTTATCTTTAAGCTGCTGGGATGTCCCGAACATGATTAATTCAGGGCTTACCTCTATGTTGACACCCATGGAACGTGAAATGGTCTTACCCACTGCTGACCAGAATCCTGCCAATTCAGAACAGTTGACAAACATGTGCACATCGTCAGCATATCCACTGCCACATTGCTTGCACTTTGGATCTGTGCCTCCTTTTATCTTTCCCAGCCTTTTTGGGGTCCAATAGATTCTATGCAAGGTAAAGAAGTGTTTTTTCTTTGAAGCAGCAGGTTTAATCCCCAAGTAAAGTGTAGCACAAGATCTGCTAGCTCCGCTTCCGGCAAGCATCCATCCCATACACTGTGTGGTAATTTCATTTCCGCCTGTTCCGCTTCCAGAAGAAATTGATACCAAAGTGCCACCTCTTTTTACCTTGTCATTGTGATCTGAAGTCCCAGCTCCATTTGTTTTGAGACTCTGCCTATCCCCTTCTGACTCTTGAACCAGGAGTTAATCTGATAGATTTTAAATCTAGATATTGCCCCTTTTGTCTTTTCATGCCAATAACTCCAAGTTATCTTTTGTCTGTCGTCTATCAGTTGGCCCCACTGCCTAAGATCTGGTTTCTTCAATGGTGTTGCTAGGCTATCTGATAGACATTCCGTGGTACGTGGAGAATCCTATATGGGAGACAGTCTACTTTAATAAGGTACACCTAGGATCGATCTTATCTAATACCAAGTTTTTGCCGCTGACTGTAGGCATTTTAATCTGACTTTTTTAAACATTTGGAGCCCTATATTTATAAGAGAAGCCCTCCTCAGGTAAGCCCACCAACATGGATTTAAACATGACCCCTATTAAAGATTCAGGTCTTTGTAGAAGCATTCTATTGTTTTTAAGTTGGAACGCCCAACAATGGATCTGAAGGTCAGGAAGACCCATGCCTCCCAGTCCCACTTTCCGTCTTAGCTTTTTCCATGAGAGGGGTATTCCTCTACTAGCCCATATAAAGGACGAAATCTTCCCCTGCAGCTTTAAGAGTGCTTGTTTTTCGAAGTGCAATGGAATATTATCAAAGAGAAAGGTGAGTTTTGGCCAGATGGACATTTGCACAAAAATAATCCGACCGTAGATCGTAAGTGTAAGGTTCTGCCATCTTTTTAATAATACATCTATCTCTTTTCCTACTCTTTCCAAACTAACAGCTGCTATCTTCCCAAGATCTTTAATTATTTTAATCCCCAGATATCTCAGTTCCTCCGCACATTTTGTTACTCTACTATCTTGGTTCCACACCCTTACTTCTGTTTTTTCTTCGTTTGCCGCATATCCCGCCAATTTACCAAATTCCCTCACTTCCGCCATAAGGTGCGGTAGAGCTGATACTACACCTGAGGTATTAACCATAAGGTCATCAGCATAAAGCGAGATCTTCCTAGAGTAGTGTTTCCCAAACTAGGGTCCGTGACTCATTGAATATCACAAAAAGAAGAGGGATAAAAACAGATATACGTTAAGATCAATAAGTGTGTGGGAGATGCACCAATTTTGTAAAATTGCCCTCACACACAGCAAGCTGTGTCATGCTTCATCATAGGGCTGCTACTACACCTCCGTGCCAGCCAAGCGCTGGAGGTGGAGCAATAGGGGAGGGGAAGATAGACAATATAACACACAATGTAAAGCGGAACCAAGGTGAGCTAAAAGTGCAGAACCCGTGATAAGTGATATAAAACCAATACCGGGAAATCCTTAATCCAGTTTTAATATTAGGTGCCCAGTACGGAATTTAAAAAAAAAAAAAAAACGTGGGTGGCAGGTTGGAGAGCTTATAATGAGATTCCAACCCCCCCCCCCCACTCTGCATAAATGTGGACATGTTTCAGCCAGCACTAAATAACCCGGCTTTCCTCAGGACTTCTCACCAATAAAGTTCCTAGGTGTAGAACCTTCCACCTCCCAATTTAGAAGATAAAAGGAAAAGCACCTCAAGTGACGTCTCTCGCCGTTCGAGAGGAACCTGTAGTGATTAAAAACAAATATAAATTGAGAGTGAGATATACTCAAAACCACTAAGTGTACAAAAGAATATCATAAAAAATGGTGAATACTGCCCAATCACTCATTAAAAAATCTCCACAGAAGCATACTCAAACCTCCCCTCGTGTGAGGGTAAAGGTGGTTGCTTTCAATCATCAATATAGCTATTAGCTATATACTCCCTGTAATAAATGTGTAAGTCAGGAAGTGTAGTTATCAACAATAAACTACAAAATAATTGCTCAGAAGACTCCACAGTACCACCCGGCACCATTCACAGTGCCCAACTTACCGAGTTTATTGAATTTGTAAACTCGCAATGGCGGGGGAGTGAGGACAGCCGCCCACACGCACTCTTTGAAAAGGTAATGCCAAGACAAGATTTAAATTGTAAGAAAATATATATTGCACACTCAAAAACTTCTGTTATCAAGCATCCAACGGCATCTTATCAACAACTAAGTTTGGTTTGTGTACAATCAGTTCAGTTCATTTATTTGTTTCGAAGGTTAAAAACCATCATGAAAATACATAATCATAATCATAATAATCATAATATGTAATCACAAAGAGAACATTCTGGACAACGTCACAATTGTTAAAAAGTAGACAGAGAAAAAGTTTGTCCAAATAGAAAAGGTTAGGTAACAAAAAAAAAAAAAAACCTGTGAGCAACAGTGATACAAGACCCCATATTATAATATTAATATTTCCCGTACCTCCCTAACCCACCCTTCATCATTCCCTTGTGTTTCTCAATCTAAAAGCAATTTTAAGGAAACTTATAACAGCGAATAAGGTTCGTGTTTCAGCGGCTCTTTGCAAGAACAATAAGGCAGGTTTGGCATGGATAATATTTGAGACCTTTAAGACATCTACTAAGAATCTTTGGCGCGGTGTTTTATAAAAAGAACACAATAATACAAAATGAAGGGTGTCCTGCGGAGACCTATTGTCGCAGCCACCCTTCTGCTCAATTGTTTGAGTAAAACCTGATGGATAAGCTAAAATATGGTGCAACAAATTGAGCCTAAAACGAGTCATTAAAAACCTCTCGTGATGACTGTACAATAAAAAGAGGTATGGTTCCATGCCAACTTGATTAGAGACAAGGGAGTGGGCAACTGCTGAGGATTTAGCTAAATCCAACTCCTTCCTCCTGCCAATAAATTTGGCCAACAATGAGCTTTGAACATAGTGTCTGGAGCATATGTCCACCCTGGAGGGGTCCAGGAATAGCATTTGTTCATCAATATCCCCCAGAGTGTCTTTAACATATTTCAGCCATGGGATTTGAAGAAATTTCTCTTTCGACAAACAATCCTGGATGATCTGTCTAGATAGACCTGCATTTGGATTTGTCCAAATTCAGCCAGGCCAGTATAGGTCTCAGTCTGATAATGTCAGCAATATATGTGATTCCCAGCTCTTCATGAGTAATTGCTGCAGTGATGCACGGTGGAAGTTTTAACAGTTTTTTTAAAAATTTGTCTTCCTCACTCTGAATTAGTTGTGCATCTCTGCAGCCCCACACTTCTGCTCCATAGATGGTCTTGGAAATACTAACTGATCTATACAAAGTCATTGCCTGTTCTGGTGACCAACGACCCATTCGACGTGCAAAGCTCAGTATAGCCCCATTAGCTGACACTAGTCTCCTTGCCCTCTCCTCAATCAGCGGGACAAAGTTTAACTTATCGTCAAATAGAAGGCCCAGGTATGGGAATGTTTTAACAGTGTCCAGGACCTGATCCCCCAGTTTGAATACAAATTTCTTTAGTGGTTTCTTCCCCGCTATCATAATGAATGATTTTTTCATGTTGACGGAGAGATCCAAATTCCTCATGAAATCCGCAAAACCCTTGATTAAAACTTGCAGACCAACAGCTGTTCGGGCTAGGAGCACCGCGTCATCGGCATACAAAAGCACTGGCAGATGACGCGTGCCCACCTTAGGACAGTCAGTTCCCAGTGCAACGAGGTCATTCTCCAGGCCATTTATGTAGAGGGAGAACAAAAATGGCGCCAGGATGCACCCCTGTCTCACCCCGCCCGAGCACGGGAAGGGATCAGTGCTCAACCCCCCCGCACTGTATCGGACCTTGGCAGTGGAGTTCCAATGTAACTCCCTTAAGATGTTAATGAGATCCGGGTCAATGCCTAGGTGAGATAAAAGTATCCAGAGTTTGGCTCTGTTGACATTGTCAAAAGCTGCTGCTAAGTCCATAAACCCCATATACATGGTGCCTTCAGATGTTTTGGTATACTTAGCAGTGATCAGGTATAGGTTAAGGCATTGGTCGGTGGTTGACCTGCCTGTTCTGAACCCATACTGGGTATCCACCAGGATGTTATTGGTGTCAGTCCAATCTAGTAATCGATTAAGGAGTGCCCTTCCTAATACCTTGGCGGAGACGTCAATGAGCGAGATTGGTCGATAACACTGCGGGCTGTCCCTACAGCCTTTTTTGTAAATAGGGACAATCACCGCAGTGGACCATGATCTCGGCAGACCCGTTTTAATTGCTGCATTCAAAACTCTTGTTACCATTGGGACCCATAGCTCAGTGTTGCTAAGAAAAAGATCCGGCGGGGTCCCGTCCGGGCCCGGGGCTTTGTTGCGTGTTAGGCCTAGAGTTGCTTTGCGAACTTCATCCATAGATAGTTCAAATTTATCTGCCCTTGGTCCCCTCCATATTCCATCGCCAATGTCCATCTCCTGTTGATTATACAGGGATTTGAAGTGAGCAATCCAATGTTCTGGTAAGATGTTAGAGCTGATGACTGGAGAGTTTGAGTCGTGGAAACAAGGTCTATTTATAATTTTCCAGAACTGGGCATAGTCTTTGTTCTCACCAGCCTCCCTAAGGTCTGCCCATACTTCTTTTTGAAGGGTCCCTTTCCTGATCTTTAATTGATTTTTATAATTTGTTCTGCAGCGAGCAATTTCTACCTTGTCCCTTGGGGTTTTTTTCAGGCTCAGTTTTAGATCTCTTAGCGCTTTGGAACAGGTAGAATCAAACCATCTTGGCGAGGATGACTGCATTGCGGGCTTCTTAGTTGTTAGGAGTCTCTCGATTATTTTAGTCAAGTTCTCAAACGCCTCTACTACTCCTTTGTCCTCTGTGGTGTATTCTAAACAGGTCTCTATGTGGGCTTTCCCTTCATCCACTAATTTGGCATAAAATTCCTGAGGGTTGATCACTGACCACCTTAAGCGTCTTCCTTGGTCTGCTGGTTGAATTTCAGATTGATGAATCAACCCTGGGTCTTTTTTGGTTAAATCATTCCCTTTGAGTTCCATTATAATGGGGTTATGATCACTGTGGGGGCTCCACTCTGTCCAGGTATTTAAGATCTGATCTCTCGCGCTAGTTGAGATCATTATATAATCTATTATAGACCCCCCCCTCTGCCCTTAAATGTTGGTGTTAGGGATTCGCCTACATTGAGAGCAGCTAAGTCCATAACATGACTGAGGGCAAAGTCTTCTAATAACTTCATCAGAGTTGTTCCCTCTTTACAATGAGAAAAGTGGGGGCCCTTTTCTAATGGGCAAGCTGACCAGTCAGGAGTTGGAGAGAGTAATTTGGGGCATAAATGACAATTAAAATCGCCCATTAACAGAACAGTTGGTTCCGGCCCCTTCGTCCTTTGCTCTAATTCCTCATTTAATCTGCCTTCCAGCTCCGCTAATATTGGAAATTTCCCTTCCACTGGGCCGGAGTTATAAAAATTTACTAACAGTAGACTCTCCCCCTTGTGGAGAAGTCTAACTGTTTGTATGTTGTCTGAGGAACAATCTGGGTAAGACCAGGTACCTTTCAGGTCTAAGTCCACATAGACTACTAGGCCTCCTTTTGCCCTACCCGAGTTTGTTCCTTGTGCGGGTCTAAAAAAACACTTGTAGCCCTCCAATTGACATGGGCCTGAAACCTTTGCCCAAGTTTCTTGGAGTGCTATGACATGGAAGGATTTAATAAATTCTACCCATTCCTTACTTTTGAGTTTGCCTTCCAACCCTGCAATGTTCCAAGAAAGGATGGACAAACCCTCCATCTTATCCTTGCCTTTTGTTGTGGGGGTCAAAGTTAAACTGTCCTCCCCAACTATAGGTAGATCCAAATTGGATGAATTGGTTCCCCTCTGCCTCCGTGGTAAGTCCAATCTCCCAGATTGGGTACTTTCCTCAGTCCCACCTGTGCCCCATGGGTCTAGGCCAGAGCAACCACTGGTAGCCAGGCTTACTACGCTAGTGATTTCTGTGGGTGTGAGTCAATCTATGTCTTCTAATGATTGAAATGGGGCAAATCTATTTGTCCATTGTGCGCGATCTCTGGGGGGATAGGGCTGTTCAGGGCGGCTTACTAGCCTCGGTCTGTGTGGGCGCTGCGCTCTAACCCGCGTCCACCCTCCTTCATCACCCCCAAAATTATTATTATTATTCCTGGGTCTAGGATAAAAATACCCGAGTGGGAGTGCACAAATGGTACTTGTTTGATTCCTATTGGAGTTCTTCAGAATGTACTCAACCAGACTAGTGTCCGTGAAGTGTGCAACTATGCAATCACCTCTAATGTCTTTATTCCTTCCCCCAATCCAGCTTGCCCTTCTTACACTTGCTATCTCTCCTCTCTCCCCCATGTTTAAGGGTCTATGGATATTCAGCCACTTGGAAATTTTGGTGAGCAGTTGATACTGGGTTTCTCTCTCATTAGGCCTGATTTCCGGGACCCCTGCAAAAATAACTACAAAAGGACACTCCTCGGGGGGGAGATCTATGTGTGGGGCATTGTTGTTATAAAAGGGATCAGGGTCTGTAAAACAATTATTACAATCCCCTACCCTCTGGGTACGATCGTCCTGTCTCCATTGCATTAAAGGTTGAGGGATCGGTTTCTCTCTTTGTGTATTACTTACACCTTGATTGTGTCTTCCTCTGGAGTTATCATTAGTACCCCCTTTAGAGTTTTGGGCAATTTTGGGGGCCTCATGAACCTGGACTATTTCTTGGTGGGAGTGACTGACACAATTATTATTTTGTGCTCTCATTGAGTCTGCCTTATCATTTGTGGTTACCTCAGTTGAATGGGGAGGGGCAAGTGGAGTTTTTATAAGTGTGTGCTCTAGGACTTTAGATAATTTAGTGAGTTCACACATTATTTTATCCACCTTACTTATAATAGGCTTTAGTTGTGTCGTGATGAAGGATTCTAGCTGAATTTTCAAATCCAAAACTACCGTGTCAATCCACCCTGGTGGCGCGAATTCTACTTGTGAGTCATTTATTGCTATTATATGCTCTTGGGTGCATGATAGAGAATTGTCTCTTGGTAGTTCTTTCCGCTGTCTCTGATGTCCCTTATTTCTCCCCAATCGCTTCCTTTTTTTCCTACTGGGCATGTCATTAAGCTCAGAGGTTTCTAAGCCTGCAGTTAGTGCACAGGGGACGTCCTCAATGTCATTGGTTGTTTGGGATGCACTGCCCCGAGTATCTGGGCTATCTACTATTAAGACATCTCTGTAGGGTGTCTGAATGATGGCGTTAAGGTTAGGAGAGGAGGATAAACTCCTTTCCATGCGTTCAATTTCGCCAGTCACTTTCTTGAGCATTAGGTCGATTGCAGTTGGTTTCTTCCCATTTGCAAGGGCGCCCTCCTTCGTGGTTTCCCCCCCGAGTTGGTTTAGGGGTAGGTTTTTTGTTTGATTTATTCCCAGCAGAACGAGTGTTGGGATGAGTGGGCATGATTCCCCTGATGTCAAATATATAACTGCTGTTTTTCAAAGGGATTCAGTACCCTGACCAACTTTCCTGCGCAAACAGGTAATACAATACCTGGGTATGTATTCACCGATGCAGGCGCTGGGGCCAAGGGGAGGTGCCCGTCCCGTCCCTCGTCGTCCCCGGACGGCCACAGACGGTCCCGCCCTTGTCCCGGGCTTCTCCCGGCGCAGCCCGCGCGCGGTCCCGCGACGCGGGGGAAGTGCCGGTCTTTTAAGCGCCTCCTAGCGCGGGAAACGATGTCAGCAGGTCTCCTGTCCCAAAGGATGATGGGACTTGTAGTTCGTCCCCTCTCGGCGGCCGCTGGTGGAAATGGCGGCGGCGGAGGACGAGGAACAGCAGCAGCGAGGCAGAGGGCACAAGGTGAGTAGGACTCAGGCACAAGCGCTGAAAGCACGTCTCCAAATCAGCAAGGAGAGGATCCCACATACAAATACTAATGATAACTGTCTCTCGTTCACGGGGTTTTTTTTCCTTTCATTTCCCAGATTAGTTATATAATACGGGACAGCTATAGTATTGAAAACAGTCCCGGGATCGCCACATAACCTTAATCGATAATCTCTCCAATGAAATGCTAACAAACTGCCTTTGTTGCTGGAAAAACGCACCCCGTATTGTTTAGGTGCTCAAAACCCCAATCGCTTGTCCCTCCAATAACGCAATGCTGTTTTAACTATTTTAGCAGCATACTGTGCTTTACTTATAAATGCCCCCTAGGTCCCGCTTACTGCTTTCTAGGTCAGCTGTCCGCCACCGTACTACGTTTCTCCTTCTCCGCCGTGTAGGTTACTGAAACGGCGTTTCCTTGATACTTTTGAGGACGCCCAAGCCACGCCCCTCACGAGGCGTCGACCCACATGATCCGTCGGAGGCGTCGGTGTCCTAAGGGAACACTAGAGCGCGGGAGGAGAGTTAATTACTCATTCCCTCACGTTCAACTGAAGGTTCCCGGTTCGAATCCCCAGACCTGCCGCTACCAAGGGAAGAGTTTTTATATATATTTTTTTTATATCTATATTTATACAGAAGAATTTGTTATTATTTAAGCATATATATGTTATTAAATAACTTGGGGGTATAGCATAACAACTCCCAGTAATGAAGTACAACGCTGTTATTAAAATACAGCCAGACTGTATCGATTTTTTCCACACATGCCTCTTCCGTCAATATTGCTGTCAGATCGTAGCAGTAAGGACTATGTGGAGTAACTCAATAACTAGATAGGAATTTGTTATTATTTGTTATTATTTAAGTATATATATGTGTATTTATTAAATAACTTAAGAGTATAGCATAACAACTCCCAGAAGTGAGGTACAACAATGTTGTTAAAATACAGACAAGCTGTATAGATTTTTTCCACAAATGCCCCTTCCGTCAAATATGTAGTCAGATTGTAGCGGAAAGGACTATGTGGAGTGACTCAATAGCTAGATGATAAATGTGTAATGGAGAAACCACACACAAGACTGGTGAAACTAAAGTAAGAAATTGGGACATGGAAAGACCCGATCTAGGTCGAAGCAAAAGAGGGGGGGTGGGTTGTGTGGGCCCACAATATAACCAAAGTTTAAGATAATCTTCCACCTAGCTCGTTGGAGAATGCCAAGTATCTGTTATTTGTTAGTACTAGAACAAAGGTAAAAAGAAACAGGAACAACCCCAGACATTCCATATCTAGCAGTATAGTAGCTCTAATGAACACTGTTAAAGGTTAAAGGTTATGCGGGAATATCATCCAGTTCAATCTAAGGATTCAGGAGACTATTCCAGGGGATGTCATCATTTAATCCCCTGGTAGAACTCCCAACTCTATAGATCCATTTCTGATCACGTAAGAAAAGTGCTCTTTCTGGATTGCCACTACTCAAGTTGATGTTAGGTTTGTCTAGCACAGTCCAAAAGAAGTCCTCAGCCGAGTGCTTCTTCTCTTTGAAATGGTTAGTCAATCTACTAGTTGTTCTTTGACATCTGAAGGTCGACCTATGCTCCATAATCCTTATCTTGACCCGTCTGGTCGTCATACCAAGGTATAGTAGATCACAGGGACACTTCAACAAGTAGATTACATAGACAGAATTACAATTCGAATGACTCCGTTGTTCCCAAGGATGGAATAGTCCGTGACTCATTCCACAGCAATGTTTCTTGTATAATTAGCAGCTTTCGAGCAACAATAAAAGTGACAAGATAATGCCAGTGATTAATGGACCTGCTGGCGAGAAATGAGTTTTGTCCAGTGGCAGCTTTGACTTAACTAATGTAGCACAGATGGTTAATATGCCTACTGCAAAGAATGTGTAACATGCATTTTGAAAAGCAGTATTTTATGTGCATAGGTCTGTGGCTTACTGCTTTTGTCACAGAGATTTTTTTGTTACTGTGCACTTCATAAGTGACAATCGTAATTTAGCAGAGGGACCTATAAACCGTCATCAAAGAGTTGCTTGCAGGGGGCCCTCGAGGGCCCACGGTAAGATGGCCGCACCTGTGTGAGGCTCTGCCCGGCTGAGCCATAATCCACCTAATATCCGCCTGAAATATTAGCCATCTGGAGGCACTCTGGGGCGATTCCAGCAGGTGGGATTACCCTGCATCCACTGGTGTGCTCGTTTTGTATTCCCTGCCTGCTGTCGTGCTATACCAGCCATTCTTACCAACAGCTTCCCGGCCACAAAATGGTGGCACCCGCCAGTCCCTGATGTGAGGCGGCGGCCCTTGATCGTGGCTGTGTCAGCAAGTTCGGCGCCAGCGACACTGGAGATGTGAACGGCGGCCCTCTAGAGTTTGCTGTTATTTGCAGCGTCGCCGCGAGCTCCGGGTGACTGGGAGCTGCGGCGGTGTGTGGCGGTGTGAGGCTCCTGGAGCCTGTGCCTTCCTGGGCGTACGACGGCAAAGTGCGGCTCCTGTGCCCCTGGTACGGGTGGCGGTGAGTGGGGTGTGATCCGTGTTGGGCCAGCGCTTGTGGAGGCGGGCGCGGGCCTGGCGCGGTTCACGGCCTGGGTGCTGCTGCCGGGTGCTGGGACACGTTGGAGGCCTTGGCGGTGTCGTCGGGCTCGGCGGCCCTCTGCTGTGGACTTGCTGTTGGCGCCTTGACAGTTATCCTGTTGGAGCCCCGCTTTCATTCCCCTTACCTGCAGTCCGCAACTGGAGCGTCTGTTACCTGCGAGGCTGCCATTGCCTGCACATCACGCCGCTGCACTCTACCTGCTTCCCCTTGCTACAGGGAATATTGACGAGCCACGTGTGTGCACCATTCTGATTCCTCCCTTGGGGCACTAGCCTGTGTATGCTGTGGGCTGCTGCTGCTTTGCTTGGGGTCGCTTTGTGGTCCACACGCTTAGCTTCCTCCTAGTGGCCTGGGCTCTTTGACTTCGGGCCTGCAAGGTCTGGCTGGTCTCCTGTATCTGTGATCTCCCTGGTGATAATCTACGCTGCATTACTACACTGGCTCTCTGCTGTCGTTGGGTGGTGGATCCTGGAGCTGCCCTTGTCCCTTGTGGGTTCTGCACTTACCTATCTGCCCTCTCTTGTGGGGGGCAGTGGGCCTGTTTATACTTGGCGGGTGGACTGCGGCCCATCGCGTCACCTTACTGTGAAGTCTTAGCTTGGGGCTCTCTCCTCTCCTTTCCGCATCGGATTGCTTACTCTTGAGAACACCATGGGTCGGACTGACAAGTCACAACCCCGCCTCACGTTTGAGGCACGCAAGTCCTCCAAGCCCTCACAGAAGTCAGCATCTGACTCGGAAGCCGATGCTCTGGATGGCGGACCCTCTACCATAGAGACCACGCTTCTAGCCATGCAGCGTAGTCTCCAGTCCATTGAGGGTACAATGGCGGTTGTTAACCACCGTCTTGATCATATGTCGTCCCAACTTGAGAAACACAATGCTCGCATGGGGGAAGTAGAGCAAAGAGTGTCCGCCACAGAAGATGGGTTGAGCGAAGTTGCGGGGAAAACTTTATATATGGAGAAAGTTCTCTCTCTAATACAGGCCAAGAATGATGACTTGGAAGCTCGTTCCAGGCGGAACAACATTCGCATCACGGGGCTGCCGGAGTCCACTAATGTAGGGAAAATGGAGACCTTTACTGAAAAACGGACATTTTTGGTACTGAACAACTTTCCCCCATGTTCATTATTGAGCGGGTCCATTGATCGCTCGCAGCCCGGCCTGTTCCGGGGGCCCCGCCCAGCCCGGTCATTGCATGAGTTCTCAACTATAGGGACCGCGACACCATTTTGAGCATGGCCAGACTTAAGGGAGCGATTGAACACCAAGGAAACACACACCTTTTTCCCCAGACTTCACTGTTACTGTACAGGTTGCGCGAAGGGAGTTTGGGGCTGTCAAAAAGTTTTTACAATCTGAAGGGGTCCCTTATGCCATGCTTTATCCCACCCGCTTGAAAATAGGCCCGGATGGCGACTACAAGATCTTCACCAATCCCAAAGCAGCGTTGGAGCACGTGAAACACTTAAATAGGCAGCGTCGCGACTCTCAACCGCAATGTGAGACTGAGGATCAATTTTGCAATTTTGGTTTGTTATATAATGTGTCTGATGGGTGGTTTCTCTTAGTGTTCCTGTGATAGTGTTGCTTTTTCTATGTACTATATGACCTTGTATTGCAGGTGTCCAGTCCTTGACTGCTTAAGCATCATTGCATCTCCGTGCCTGGTACACTGTTGGGTATGCTCTTGGATCAGGCACAATTGTTGCTCTGCTCAGCCACCTCCTACTTGATAGGCCAGTTGTTCTCTGACACCCCCTAATGGGTGAACCCCATTGTTGTTATGCTCTTCTTTGTGTTCGTTGGGGATGGGGTATTGAGGGTTGGGATGGCTTTGGCGAGTTGGGGGCCCTGAAGGGGGGTCGGTTTTGGAGGGGTCTTTTGGCACTTGCACTCTATGGGTGTGGTATAGTTTTGAGTCATTTGTATGCTTGGATATATGTCTCCTTTATGTCTCCGTGTCATATCTATTTTTTGGTGCAGTTCTCCATGGGAGGTAAAGTAAGGTTTTTAACTTGGATCGTACGGGGCTTAAACACCCCCAAAAACATTTGCTCTGTTTTTGCTTTTCTGGATAGACTTGATGTGCAGATTGCCTATTTGTAGGAAACACACTTCATGCCATTGTCCGAAAAGAATGTGGGGGGGTCGATGGGTGGGGGTGCGTGCAGCCTCTTCATTCTCCAGCTATGCATGTGGGGCTATGATTTTGGTTAAACGGGGGGGTTCCTTTTTCGGTTCTCCGCACTGACACTGATGACTCGGGCCGTCTGGTCATGGTGTATGGGCAGCTCGGTGGCACGTGTGTGTTGTTGGTGAATGTGTATGGACCAAACGTGGATGATCCGGCTTTCTTCGCGGATGTGTGGCACCGCATTGCGAGTTTCCCTGAGGGTGAAATCATTTGGGGCGGTGATTTTAATGTTTGTCTGGATGTCACTCTTGATCGTAAGGGCAGCGAGTTGGCGAGGCCTAAGCAGGCTTCCGAGATGCTATTGGGATTGATGGATGCGGGGTGCCTGAGTGATGTGTGGTGCCTACGACACCCTGGGGCGCGTGAGAGCACGTTTACTTCTTCTGTGCATGGGACCTGGTCTTGATTGGATTTTTGGCTCGGACGCTCTCGGACCATTCTCCTGTGCTCTTAGAATGGCAGGTCCCCGCATGTGAGAGGCCTTCGTTTACTTGGCAGCTCCAGCCATCTTCCTTTACTGACTCAGTTTTTAAACATATGATCGGGAGGCCATTCACAATTTCTTTAGGGAGAATGAGGGGTCTGTAGAAAGCGCTGGTGTCCTCTGGGAGACTTTTAAAGTAACTATTGGGATTTGCATGGGTATGCAGGCAGGTGTCCTGCGAGATCTCAGAAGTAGGATTCGAAAACTAGCTGATGAAATTTCCACTTTAGAGCGTGCCTATGATGCGGATCCCTCCCCTGCGATGTTATCTGTGATTCGGGAACTGGTCACCGAACATTATGATACGGTCGATCAGGAGTTTCTCCATAGGTCCAGGCGCAGTAAAGCCCGATATTATCGTGAGGGGGGCAGACCCAGCCGCTTACTTGCTCAGAAATTGTCTGCACCGCGTAGTCAGGAGCACATAACTGAAATACTAGGCGAAACGGGGGAGGAGCAGTACACAACTGCAGATATTAGTAAGACTATACTTCAGTTTTATGCACGCCTTTATGACAATAACATTGATTAACGGCATGATGACTTGCATTCTTATCTCGACGACGTTGCTTTGGGATGGCTTTCCCCCGGTCACAGGGAATATGTTACGCAGCCCTTTGATGAGGAGGATGTGAAACTCGCCATTGTCTCTTCCTACATGAAAAGCGGCTGGTCTTGATGGGCTCCCAAGTGAGTTTTACAAGTTATACGCGGATGCTCTGGCCCCTAGACTGCTGGCGGTCTACGAGGAGGCATATGAAACTGGTCGCCTTCCTCCTTCTCTTCGGGAAGCTCTTCTAGTTATGCTCCTGAAACCGGATAAAACGCCCAATCGCTGTGATTCATACCGACCCCTCTCGATTATCAATATTGATGCCAATATATTAGCTAGAATGATAGCCCTCAGGATAAGGCCGCTGGTTCCACTACTGGTGCTTCCAGACCAATCCGGTTTTGTTCCTGCCCGCTCCACCACACACAACCTGCGCGCACTGTTTGCCACCTTACATTACTTTGACTCTGATTTCCAAGCCGTGGCTGTGCTGCTTGACGCAGGGAAGGCCTTCGACTCCCTTCAATGAGAGTATATGTTCGTAGTCCTTACTAGAGTGGGCTTCCCTCCATTTTTTCTTCAGTGGATCAAAGTTCTTTATACTGAGCCGGTGGCTAGGGTCCGTGTCAATGGTTGGGTGTCCACTACCTTTCCTATTCGTAGATGCACCAGGCAAGGCTGTCCTCTATCACCAATGCTGTTCGCCTTAGCCCTGGAGCCTCTTGCATGCAAATTGCGTCAGCTCCATGCTGCTTTACAATTTCGGCAGCGCCCGCTTACTGTCTCGTTATACGCAGACGACATGCTGCTATACGTCCGGGAACCCGCCACCTATTTACCTGAGTTACTCCGAGAATATGTCCGATTCGAGGGTTTCTCAGGACTCGGAATTAACTGGGCGAAGTCTACGGTTTTTCCCCTGACTGCAGGCACTCATGAAGCCGAGCTAGATTTCCCACTGGCCTGGACCCGGGAGTACATTGGGGCCCCGGCGCTGGTAATTTCCATGAACTATGGCCGTACCCTCTCACAACTTATAGATAAAGCTGAGCGCTGGACTCGTCTCCCCCTCTCGCTCGCAGATCGTATTGCAGTGACGAACATGACTATACTACCAAAGCTGTTATATCTCTTCATGAATATCTCTGTTTTTAAGGCGCTGCAGTCGGCTTTGCTATCATTCGGCTGGGGGTCAAAAAGCCTTGCTGTCGCTGGGATACACTTGCTCAACCGTTTGAGTATGGAGGCTTTGAAGCTACGGACTTGCGTCTCTATTATGTGTGCGCTCAGGCGCATTTTGCGCATTACTGGTTCTTTCCCCCAAAATTCCTGCCGCACACAGTGATAGAAGCAGACACTATCCTCCCCCTGCCGCTGGTGGCGGCAGCGCTCAAGGGTGGCAGTGGAGGTCCCAGGGAGGAGATTAACCCAGTACAGTGTACAGCCTCGGCCTGGCAAGCTCTCGCGAAGAGGGCACAGCTAGCCTACCTCTATGCCCCGCGGCTACCACTGGCGGCTCACCCTGGCATCTCAGCGTCTCAGGAAAGTTTGGTCCTGCACACACTGAAGTCCGCCGGCGTGTTAACAATGGGAGATCTGTATAAACAGGGTCACTTCCGTTCATTAACTGACGTGCAAGCTGGTCGTAATCACGGTTTGATGTTAAACTTCACCTACGTTAGGGTGCGGCAAGCGGTTAGAGCAATATATCCTGATTACCCTACTGAACCACGTCCCTTGCGGGCACTGCAGGCAGTGCACGCTGGTGAGGAGCGAAAGGGTTTGATCACTAAACTTTATGCTGCGTCCCAGCATGAGAAGGAGCCAGGGAAGCACCCCTCTTACCTCAAATGGAATGTGGCGTTCAGTTATACCATACCGCTGGACCGCTGGCAGTTTTGCTGTAAACTCACTGGGCGCCTCACTGCCAACTGCACATTATTCATTTTAAATTTCTACACCAACTGTACTACACTCCAGTGCAGCTCTGGAAATTTGGACTTTGTAATACGAATTGTTATGTGCGGTGTGGACAAGCGGATGCCGATTTTATGCACCTTGCTTCCCAGTGTACCGCTGTAGCTGCTTTTTGAACCAAAGTAGTGAGTGTATTGACAGATATGGTGCTTGAGCGTGTGCGGTGTGCAGTGGTCGAAGTTGGCGGGATCGGCAGGGCACGGCGTGCCTCTACTTCTTAAATTCTAAAGATTCCGTTCCCCTACTTATTTATTTTGAAAATGCGTCCCAGGACACAAGAAATCGGAATGGCCTATAGATAAAGCTCGGCGTTCCTGGCGTTCAGGGACGGGTGTGACAGCAGAGAAGTAAAAGGACTCTGTTTTTTCTTTCTTGCCCAGAGAATACAAAGATGTGTCCCCTTCTGCTCTGCCGCTTCAGCTGCCCCCTCACTCTTTCCTTCTTCCCTTCTTCCCTCTCTTTCTGTCTAGCAGTTCCTCTCTTACTAAAAACCATGACATCAAGAAGGGGGCTCTCACTCTATCCTCTCCTTTCTTTTATTTGCTCCCTTGTAAAATGGATCCAAAAAAGAAAAACACTTTTCCTGGAAGTGTCCTATTCTTCTGAAACTTTAATTCCAAAGTAAGCATCGGGAATAAAAGGTTAAAAATATGAAAAATAAATAAAGTAAGACAGAGTGGTAGCAAACTGTCCAGATTTATTTTATTCACACCCAAACACATTAGCACCACTTCTACAGAGTTTGCTAGTGAAGCGCTATTTTTGTTTTCTTGTTTTTGTTTCCCCAGGCTTCGAACTAGTGCACAAATCCTGGAGGTACTGCAATGCATGCAGGGCCGGACTGGGAACCAAAACCGGCCCTGGCAAAGCGCTTGGCCGATTTTGTTACAGGGCCGATAACGGCCTGTAACAAAAACGTCCCCCAGGGGCCCAAAACCGGCCCCCACCTGTGCGGCACACCGGGGGGATTGCCCGGTGCCCGCTACAGCCAGTCCGGCCCTGAATGCATGGACTGGAAAACAAAATGTGTACTGCGGCTCTGCGTTCAGGGATGTGGTCTTTTTTGCCATACTGCTTATGTTTTGTAAGGATATAAGCAATGGACAGGACCCTGTAGTCATGTCCTTAACTTTTCAGGCAAAACTGCTCACTGATTTCTGAATAGTGAGTGTAAAAGTGTTAAGGTAACCATGTTGTTCCTACTTACATTTCACATGGTTTGCTAAATTTTGCATTCCCTATGAGTGTCTGCTTTTTCCAAGATGATGTTACTTTTTTTTTTGTAGGCCGCATATTGCTCTTGTCTAGTGCGTAATGTAAATTGAGCCGCATCCAGGTGTTTATAGCCAGCAACAATTGCATTGTAGTTGAAGGCAGTGTGAGTTTTTCTCAGTGGGGCAGTATGGTGTTCACTGGGGGAGAGGATGTGGCACTATGGCCAGAGCTGCTGAATTTGGAACTGGGTAACCAGGCTCAGCCTTAATAACCAGTCCACCAGACCACTCTCCTAAGGGAGTACAATCCCATACTAGACCTTAGAAGGCTTCGCAAGACCTTAGAAGCCCTGGTGTCTTAGCACCAGCAGGTGGACCCTAGCATGACAAGTTTAAGTTAACCTTCAAGGCTTGTCTACCACAATCCATACTGAAGTTCACCTCCAGTCTTGCGGGCAGGCCTATGAAGCAGCACACCATAGAGTGACAGTGACTCTGTCACTGAGGACCCAGGACCCGTTAGAAGGGCCAGCTCTAGGGCGGTGCAACCGGTGAGATCGCTCCGGGTGCTGTGCTGACTTTGGGTGGAGGCATCGTTTTTGTAAGTATATTATGGTTTTAAAAGCGCTTGCTGCCTCCTTCCTGGCCTCCAGCAATTTTCAACAACAATAAAAATGTCATGATGACTCTGGTGATTAATGTTCTTCCTAGAGAGAGATTGGAGTTTTGTCTAGTGGAAGTGTTGACTCATGGAAAGATAGCGCAGCGGGTTAATGTGTCTGCTGCAAAGAACATGTACCATGCAGATCACAAAGTGCACATAATATAAGTAGGTCAGTGGGCTACTGTTTTTGTCAGAGAGATCCTTTTGTTACTTGCAATTTATAAGTTAAAATCCTAACATAGAACAGTAAGCTATTAACTGTCATCTAAGAGCTGCATACAAGCTGCAAGGTATAAATTAGAGTGTTATGTTTCTTCCCCCAGTCTTTTATTATCCTAATGTGGCAAAGAGTGTTCTTTTGGATAGAAATTAATTCTGATTATTAAAGAGAACCCCCAACCATGGTATTACGTTTTAAATTATGAGTTTGTGTTTCTCCAGACCAATTACTATTAAACTAAACAGCCTATGGTTGTCATGTGACTCCTGCACCTTGTAGTCCTTAGTCTTATGTAACATTTTCTATACAGTGATTTACACACATATTGATTGTGTAATGTGTGTGATGTAAAGTGCTCTGACACCCTAAATGGTATGAGTGGCACTGTAAATCAAATGAAATCCAACGGAGAGAGAGTGTGGTTATGGAGACTTGAGGGGCACTGTTAAAGGGTGGTAGTGAGGGAATCCGTGGCGGAGGTGGTCGTTGGGGGGCACCAACAAACATTAATGCACAGGGCGCCACCAGTGCTAATGCCGGCCCTGCCCTTGAGGCCAGTCTGCCTCACACATTGATACCTCCATTGGTCTTGTTTCAGCAGTAGTAGCTGCAACTCACCAGGGGTTATGCATTCAAAAAAGGCTGCAGCGTAACGCAGTATATTTTCTGATATTTTATTATTTTGACATGAGTACCCACTCTAACCGTCTCTGGAAAGATTTCGCCTTATTGGTACCAATGTAACATACAAATGTAGCAGTGAGAAAGGTGATCAGTCAACTTTTGCAATAGGCCATCCACTCCGCAGCAACAAGTCACATTTTTTATTAACTTTGGATATGTTTGAGCTACAAACAATTTATTAGTTTAAATGGTCAGATCATGCAGCAGATCTTGCATTATGAGGCAAATATGGCAGAGCCATAATTATATATAAAATATTTGCAAACTGGGTTATTTTGTCATTGATGTTTGAACTGCTGTTGTGGAAAAAGGGAGAAGTGCTGATTACAGAAACTCCATCGCTCGGAGACAAATGGCTTGTGCTTCCACATTTTGTCGTATTTAGGATATTCTGCGATTAGAAGCATATCCCACTTTGTGAATATATTTTAATGTCAATAACTCATTATAACCTTAAATAATCATGTGTATCCATTGGTTGAATAAAATGGGCAGTGAAATGCCAAACAAATACTAAAAATTGGGATATTTGCGCATTCTGGCCACACCTCTGGCTCCGCCAACAGATCCAATCCTTGGGTTATTCCCGCACTCTGATTCTCCGCCCCCAGTTCCCCTACTTTTTTCCCCCCACTTCGACCACTGGCGGTGTGTGCCGGAGGTGTCTGCTGGGAGATGTGAAATCCTTAAAGCCAGGCAATTGGCGGTTGGCGGCTGTGGCGACACTAATGGCCAGCCGAGCAGTGGCACAGTGCTGGGTCGCCAAGAGGCTCCCCAAGGCGCGCAGATGGATCCGGGACCAGATATATTGTAGGGAACAATTGGAGACTTATGCCGAGGACTTGCCGGAAAAATCCAGGCCTGAGGACATTTGAGCCCCGCTGACAGTGTACCTTTCGAGCCACCCTGATCTGTGATTTGCCTTGTCGCTCTGTTTTACTTCCCTTTTCTTTTTCACTTTGTCGCTGGATTTTTTTTCACATAAAGGTGTACTGCCTTGGAGGTTACCATATGTGTACTGCCATTTGGTTATTAAGGTTGACCAATGTCTATATTTTACTATCATCTTTTCTTTTTGCTTGTGTACATAATGCCACATCCTTGTGAGTGCCGTGAGGGGGGGGGCAGCTTGTTAGTTTTTGGAGCTCTTGTTCCACTGCTTTGTCTTCTTGCAATCTCTCGTTTCTATGAAAAATTGCTTGTATTGATATATGCTTTCCGAATACTGTGGCTCCCGAATGGAGCATGTATACTGTTATTCCGAAGATTTAATAAACAAATTATTTAAAAAAAAGAGCTGCTTGCAAACTGCATGGTACAAGTTAGTAACTTGTGTTTTTTCCCAGTCATTCATTATCCTGATGCTGCTAAAAAGGATTATTTGGGTGGAAATACATTGTTAATGTTAAAGTCAGTGCTAGCCACTGTTTTGTTCTGAATCCTGAGTTTGTGCTTTTCCAGACCAAGCACTCTTTAAAAATACTTACCCCTTTACCTTATGTAACATTTTCTATACACTGATTTATGTGTATGACTCATTGTCTCTATATGTGTGTGATGTAAAGTGCTCTGACATCCTACAATGGTATGACAGATGCTATAAAACAAATGAAATACATGTGACAGAGGGGCTATGGAGAGATGAGAGGCACTGTTGGAGGGTGATAATAAGGGAATCATTGAAGAACCCCAACAAAGATTGTCGCATCCTGGTGCATAGTAAGGTCTTCATTTACTATTCTTTAAAAGCTAATACAATTCAATATATAATGAAAAATGTGTTGCAGAATGCACCATTGTTTCCTAAATTTTTTGAGGGGGAGAGCCTCCCAAAGCCTTCTTTGTAGTGGTCAGGCTCACTCCCCGCACTTGGGTGCACCGTGTGGGGACTGGTCTGAAAACATTTGCCAGGACTGCTTTGGGTTTCCAGTCTGGCCCTGGCAGGAGCAGGAGCTTCGTACGGCGAAATAAAACCAATAATTTAAAAGTTAGAGATACAGCACCAAACTTCCCATTACATTTTTCCCTTTTTTGCAAATTCCTTCAATATAAAATACTACCGGCCAGATGTACGACCCGTTTTTATATGCATGCGCAAATGGGTTCAAAAACCCGTTTGCGCAAGCAAAAACCTATTGGGCCATGTACATAGCCTATTTCGCGAGTCGCAATTTTTTTGTGACTCGCTAAATAGGTTTTGCGACTCGCTATTTGGAAGGGGCATTCCCTTCCAAATAGCGAGTCTCAAAACCATGTACAAATGTTTTGCGACCGCAAATGCGGTAGCAAAACACTCGCAATTACCACCTACTTCAAGTAGATGGTAATGCATTTGCAAATGGGAAGGGGTCCCCAGGGGACCCCTTCCCCTTTGCAAATACATGCCAAATGTTTTTTAAGGGCAGGCAGTGGTCCCAGGGACCACTGCCTGCCCTTAAAAAATGAAACCAAAATGTTTCATTTTCTTTTTTTTTTTTTTAAACCGGCTGCTTATTTTTTTTAAAAACTGCTTTATTTAAAAGCAGTCCCAGACATGGTGGTCTGCTGACCCCAGCAGGCAACAATCCCTTGGAGGGCTGGAATTCCCAATGGGCTCGCAAATTGCAAGAGGCTCATTAATATTAATGAGCCTCACATTTTGTGACCCCATTGGGAATCGCAAACAGTGTTAAACACACTGTTGTACATTTCATTTAGTGACTCGCAATTTGCTAAATGGAATGGTCGTACATCTGGCCCAAAAATCCTTAGTAATTTGAGTGCTTGTTTTGTGTGCACACGTGTGTTTTTTTCCGAATTACTGTTTTAATATTTGAAATTTAAATCATACAAATTGCTTGTGGGTCCCCGGCTTCCAGTATTGACTCAATGGGGGTCCTCAGGAGTCAAAAGTTTGGGAACCACTGTCCTAGAGTATGCCCCAATTTTAAAAGGTTTAATCTCTTGGTTTATCCTCCAACTTTGAGCGAAGGGCTCTATATAAAGATCAAATAAGACAGGAGACAAAGGACAGCCCTTTCTTGTACCTCTCTCAATTCGCACAGGGAGAGACAGGCTATCATTAACTAGAATCTTTGCTGTTGGAGCTCTGTAGATTTTAAAGATAGTGTCTATCATATTTTTGCTCAAACCAAAAGGTTCTAATGTAGTCTTTAAATACCTCCAATTGCCGCGATCAAATGCTTTTTGCACTATCTAACGTAACCATTGCGAGGGGGACTTTATGCGTTGTGGCTAAATCTACGGAACCTATCAAGGAATAGTTAAGCTTATTCAGATATCTCCCAGGGAGAAAACCTTTTTGATCTTGATGAATCAGCAGACCCATTACCTTATTCAAACATGCAACAAGAACCCCAGAGAAGATCTTATAGTCATTGTTAAGTGATGATATTGGGCGGAATGATTGGCAATGTATCAGGTTCTTGCCTGGTTTCAAGATTAAGGAGATTACTGCTTCATTCCATGTAATCGGGATTGGACCCCCATCTATCAAAATAGAATTGAATAGTTTGACCCACACCGGGATAATCTCTTCCTGTAGTGCAGAATACATTTCGATAGGAATCCCGTCTGGGCCTGCAGCTTTCCCCTTTTTTTGCTTTTTCAAAATGTCCAAAATTTCACTACCATCTATTTCTCGTCCTAAATAGAGGGTTTGCACCTCTGTAAGTATAGGAAGCTGCTAACTTAAGAGCCAACCTTGTATTTGTTGCTCGGTGATCTCTAGGTCTTCTGTATATAGCTCCTGAAAGAAATTGGCGAACGCAGCTCTGATTTTTTCGCTCTCTTCGACTATGAGCCCGGTCTCCTCATCTATAATCTTCCCAATAAAATTTTGATTTCTGACCAACATTGATTTCCAAGCCAAAAGCTTTCCACCGCATTCTCCTTGTATAATATGTCTAAATCTGCTCACCTCCCACTGTTGAGTTACTTTCTCCTCCAATTTGATTCTAAACTTCAACCGTAAACCTTCCAACTTATCTACCCACTCTTTTCTTTCTCTTTCCAAGCATTTGTTATCTTTTAATAAGTTTTCCATTTTACCCATCTCCTCCTCTATTTTATTACGGTATTTTGTTCTCTTCCCTGACCCAGTGTACTGTTTGGTTTTTAACAATACCTCTTACCATGCCTTGTAGGTATCCCATACCATGGGCTGACCCCAGGTTCCATGAGAAAAAATCCTCAGTGTCACAACGAACCTTCTCTATTATCTCGGACTGTAACATCATCCTTCTGTTCATTGTCCACCTACTGATTGTGTGTCTTTTCTCTCAATTCTTAATAACAATGCAGCATGATCCGAAAGATGTATAGGCAGATGGTCTATTCCGACTACAAACTCCACTTCTTTTTTGTCCATGAACAGGTAATCTATTCTTGAAAAGTGCCTGTTCTTTTTACTATGGAAGGAGAAACCCCTGCGTTTGCCCTGCACTCTGTGGAAGACGTCACACAAATTACAAAATTCTCAGTCATATTTAGTAAATATGCCCTCATCTTAGGGGAAGTAATTTGAGTCCTAACTGACGACCTATCAAAATCGTTATTCAATAGAACATTAAAATCGCCACCTAAAATAATGGAAGATTGGAAATCAACCAGGTTGGAGAAAAGCTTTGTCAGAGGTGTTACATCATCTATGTTTGGGTCGTAATACCTCACTAGTGTATACATCACAAGAGCTATCTTAATCTTGGCAATTAACCAACACCCACCTTCATCTGCATCTAAGAAGCTCAATCCCTGAGTTTGTCTTTAGTATTGTTACTATCCCTTTAGTACAATGAGCTTTGTTTAGAAAAAAATTCCCTACATTCTTGTCTCAGAAGGTGCGTCTCCTGAAGCATAATTATTTGGGCGTTCTGGTCTTTGAAATATTGCACTATATTTCTCTGCCTTCTTTTGACCCTCAACCCATTCACATTCCAAAACAGAATTGTCAGATCTTTCTTATTCATACTCTGTCAACTTCCTCATTTGAAAGCCCTGCAGGCTTTGTTTTTGATGATTTATAACAAGCACTTCTTTATTGATTTGAGGACAAAATATATATTTTTTTCCCTATGCTCCCCACCACAAGTGCACCCTCCCGTGGAAACCCTCCCAAAAAAAAATATTTTATAGGCATCCCTACTGCCTATTGAGCTTATGCTGAGGGGAGCCATATCACCTACATTGCCATCACCTCCTCCCACCTCCCTCCTTCTATCTGTTACTTGTATTCCCTAGCTTCACTTCCTGGATAAATTTATCCACCTCAGCCGGGTCTGAAAAATTGTGCATTTTATTTTGCCACATCACTTTTAGAAAAGCTGGGAAACTCAATTGTACGTATGCCCCCAGCTTCTTTAACTCATCCATTCTGTTGCTCAATTCCCACTGTCTATCGGCAGTCTCTTTTGAGATATCCGACCTAACTATATAGGAAGCACCCATTGCTTGTAGTGATTTTTTTTTTATCGTTATCCCCAAGATTTTTTCTTTTACTGAATACGAGAGAAAATTTACCAGGATCTTTCATGTTTTTTTCCGACCTGGATGTAGTTTGAAAGGATCTCTGTACTCGCTGGATTTCCGCTTCTAAATTTAATGGAGGAACGTCCTCCTGGAACGAGCTATTCAGCAAGTTTTATCACAAATGAGTTTGTCTGATCCTTCCAACCCCTCAGATACACCCAGGATTCTAATATTATTTCTCCTGGCATTGTTTTCCAACCTTTCAAGTCTTTCCGATAGGACTCTCTCTCATTATTTTAATCGCTTAACCTCTGTTGTGTTTGTTTGGGCTATAGCCTGTAGGTCTTTAAAACCCAGCTCCAATTCTGGTGTTCATATAGCAAGACCTATCTTTTCTTACAGACTCAAGCAGGTTCCTTGGATTTCTTTCTGATTTGCCTCTTATATATCGAAGCGTTCTTTAATTTCGAGAGAGAGGGGGCACAGCATCTCCTGCAGTGCGATCTTACTATCTGAGCTACTGGTGCTCTCACCTACTGCCTCTGGGGTGAAAAGCCCAACGGCACCTGGATATTGTACAGGGGGAACATCATCGCCTTCGCCACCAACCTCAGAGGGTAATCCCTCCACATTCAAGGACGAAAATCTATTTTGCGTTGTAACTATTGGGAGAACTTGGAGAATATCAGGCTCACTGGTAGGAGTAGTCTTCGCGTTGAACTTCTTTGCTCTATTCTCCTATGTTACCTGCTCGGGAGTATTTTTTTTTTACCATCCATACTCTCTATACCTCCCTCTGCACTTCTTGCGTCTATCCTAAGCTTGAAATAAGATCTAAGTGAGGGAGTAATTTTTTGAAGATTTTGGGCCACATCTACTTGTTTCCCCTTCAACGAGCCTGTATTCAGCAATTTAGTGGTGGTCCTTTTGGGGAGGGGGTGCAGGTCCCTGTTGAGACCAGTATTTGTTCAGCTTTCCTCTGACTGACCTGTAGTTTTATTGTGGTTTGCGAAGGAGTTTTTCAGCCCCTCCCCCCTCTTCCAATACCCAGGGGGAGCAATTGCGGGATCTTAATGTATAGTGTCTATCCAGTAGGGGCTGTGATCTATCTATATTCTTGGGGCTGGGTTGGTGGTGTCCTGCTTGCCTCTCCTGTTGTAACTCTACCTTTAAGCCAATATGTCCATTTGTGCCCATTTGCCCAACACTATCACTTTTTTGATCATCGTTCAGCTGTTTACCTGCAATCAATTGCAGGTCACCTACCGCCTTTCCCTTGTGTGTCTGTTCAGCCAGTGTTGCAGAAACCCCCTCAGAGCACAAACCGCTTGTGCTGACTCTGCCAGCTCTATTCTCCTCCCTTCCACGCAGCTGTAGAGCCAAGCGAAGTGCCAGCAGCACTCCTGCCGCTGCGATCCAAGGGGGAGATCCCGGCGCCACCATTCACTCCAAAACCACCAGAACCCTCCAGTGTCTACGCGCAAGAAGGCGGACCACCCAAAGAGTCAAAGCCAGGCGAATGCACGGGTGAATGGGGCTGGTACCAACTGCACTCTGGCCTCGGGGTGTTGTAGGTCTTGTCTGCCAACAACGGGCGATGTATTGGCTATGAGCCATCTCAGATGATGGACCTCAGTATTGTGCAGAACTGTAGTTGCTGTATGGTAGAAAGGGCGCTTGGTCAGGCATGGGTACAGCACCCCCACGTATTCAGGAGCACACACTGTGCTGTGTCAGGGCTTCTGCCTCAGCTGTAAATAGAACGCTCCAGCTCCCTCAATTCAATCAGTGAGACCACTCGGCCCCGGGTGGGGGGGGGGGCAGCTTCATGCACCTCCCCGTGAAGCAGGCAGGCTTATTCCGCTCAGCAGGGCGCCACCCCACAACCCTCCAGGGGCGTAACAAAGGCCCCCGCAGCCCACCGACTCCAGGGTGCCCACTCAACACTTAACCCTGTCCTAGCAGCTCCTGAAGAAGTCTGGAGGGGGGCCCTCCCTGTACTGTGCAGGGGGGCCCTCTCCAGTTTCGTTACGCCAGTGCAACCCTCCAAACTGTGGAGAGGGGGGGGAGGCGCGAAGGACAGCACAACTCCCGGCCAATGGCGGAACCAAATTGGCGAGCAGGATCCCCGCAGACAGGCCACCTCCTCTGCGTCCCTCACAGTCAGATGGTGCCCGGCCACAGGGCCTCGGTTTACTCACACGCAGGCGGGCGTCAGGGGTTACCGCAGCATGAAGAACAGGAGGCTGGCGGTGGCGGTGAGCACAAATTGCACTATTACGCGGCTCCCACTCGCTAGGCTCCCGAACGGCATCTCAGCCAGCCGCCATTTTTCCTTCTAAGCTCCCAGGATTTTTGCCGCAGTGAATACATACCACCATATATTTGGATGCAATACATGGTCATCATGTTGTCTGCAGGGATGAAAACAGTCTTGTTGTGAATCACTGTGTAAAATGCTTGTAGTATATGCCCCAATTCTACAAATACTTACAACTAATTGGCATTGTCTACAGGTTGATCATGCAGTAGTGATCACTCGTCAAGAAGTTAGTTCTTTTGATTTCATATTGATAACTGGCCGTCTGAGCAGAGTATGAATTTCAAGACTACACCATTCTTTAATGTCCATACCATATCATTCCCAGGTTAAAGTCATGATGGGAGTGAAACCTAGGCGCATTAGAGCAGGAGAATTGGTGAGATACTCAAATGGCCACTCAAGAGTTAGCCTCTTGCATGTATTACGGCTGATCCATCTGAATTACTTAGTCTACTACTCTCCTGATCAAATTTGGTAAATGGATTAAATTCTGTTACCTGAGAGTAGTTTGGGGCATTCGTAGATGAGAGATTATTTCCACATGGAGTAGAGTTGCCATATAATACAGGTATACTGGCACATTATATACGTACACTGTCCAAGATTTTAGGACACAACCTATTGATCCCTCACTCAGACTGACACTTCTAGGGATCCTAAAGAACCTAGAAGGCACAAGGACATTCCTGTAGCCAAAATGGATATTGTTAATTAACAAGATATTGGTAAGTATTGTCAATCCAAAGCAGCTCTACCAATAGTAAGAATGGTTGAGCAGTATGGATAGATATTCACAAACAGAGGAATTGATCTGACGCGCTCAAGTTGTCCACAAATAAGGGAAGATTTGGGGGCCATGAAGAGATTGTATTAAATAATGAAGTAGAAGAAATCAGGGCAATGATGTAATAGGTTGTATCTTGCGCTTTATGTATTCTATGGAAATGAACTTAAATTCATGTGTATTCTGCCAGAAGCTGAAAATTCAATAGAAAATATTTTTGAATTACAACAAACAGCCATCTAGTTGAACATTTGGGGAACATACTGCTAATGAGTTGGCGGAGGAAGAAGATTGAGGGGGTTATGCAACATTTCTCTAGCAATTATAAACGCCCTGTTAAATACAAAGCATTTGATTTTCCAGTAGACCAGAAGTGGTCAAATGTTAAAGGATAATATGACAGTAAAGTCAATGGGTGCCTTGCAGAGCAGGAACAGATATTTTACAGACTCACACATCGAAAGGTGACTGCAGGGAAGACCAAAAATACCAATCAAGATTAGACACAACCACATTCTCAAGTTTGCCAACAACAAAACTCATGTTTGAATTAACCAACGGCAACTTTCAAAAACAAAAAGGTAGACTTTTTCAAGACAGAGACGAAGGGAGCAGAGTCCAAGAGTCCCAGGCACCTCCACAAAGTGAAAAGGCTTTTATATTTCTGGCTACCACATTCGAGCTGGGGGCAGGGGGTGTTTGAGGAATTGTCTAGGAGGCAGTGACTTCAGACTGTTTTGTCCTTGCAGTTATCAGGTATAGATATTACACAGAACTGGCTAAAAATCCCTTCTGAACATAAAACGAAAGAAAAAGACAATGAAGAACTAGACAATTTAAAGAAAACCTTTACATATTACTGGATGAAGGTTCAATCTCTGATTCAAGAGGAGGTAATAGAGGAAGTACCACATCAGAGGATTGGTGTACTTTGTGATTCCAAAGGTAGAGAAGGCTTTAATGCTTGATTTAAGGATCTTAAATCTTTATTGAAAACCACTGGAGGAGGGGGCAGGCATGTTCAAAACACCGCTGTCCGCATGGTTAAAAACTTGCCTCCATAGACACAGCCCGTTCCCATGCTTCGAGCCCTCCGTTGGCTCCCCATCAGAAAGAGAGCATTGTTCAAACTTCTCAGCCTGACTACAAATCTCTGTTAGGCTCAGTTCCAAAATATCTACAGGATAGACTCATTCTGTATTTTCCTGATAGGAACATACGATCTAAAAATCAACTTCTTCTACAGCCTCCGCGCATCTGGATGTCAAAATACGGTAGCCGGGCATTTTCCTATCTCGCCTGCACCACTGGAATAAGCTCCCTCTGTTTATTCGTGCATGTCCCTGTTTTTTTGGTATTAAAAAACATCTTAAAATGTGGCTATTTTAATCAGGTGCCTTTTTCACCCCCTGCCTGTCAGAGCGCTGAGATGTCCCTTCGGGGTCGAGTCATTGCGCTATATCAAGAATCCAATTAACATGACAAGATGCCCACTAGATCTCTGAACACTGTACCTGCTTTTTGAAAATCGATTTCCATTCACCTTTCTCTTTTCTTTATGTTTGGAGAAGCGAATAATGAAGCCTCACAGGAGAGGCGCATCTGCTAATCACTGACCCGAAGCAGTTCCGAGGCAGGAGAGCGATAGCAGTAAAGAGACCCTCATTTGCACCATGTGAAACGGAAGGTAACTTATTAGAAATGAGTGACTTTTTATTTTATTTTTATTTTTTACTTTGTAACACTATAGGAAGAAAGAGTTGTCGGAAGAATATGAAACAGGCATGACCATTTGTGGCACAGCAGAGGGCCAGAAAAGTGTGATGGCAGCCCTTGGTAGAATCTTTGGCAAAGTAAAAAAAATAACAACTGTGGCAGGAAAGTTATGCCTGGAGCACATATGTTTGTTTAGATGCTTGTATAGCGCTCGAATGCCGAGACTTCTTGGCGCTGGGGCGTGAGGGCAGGAAAAATGAAATTGTGAAAGAAAGGCCTGTGCGGCTGTAAACAGCCGGGTTTTCAAACTCTTCCTGAAAAGCTGGAGGTTAGGTTGAAGCTTCATGGGGAGAGGCAGTTTGTTCCAGAGCTTGGCCGCACAGTGTGTTATTGCTCGGCCCCCCCATCTTGCCCGTCTTATCTTCGTGGTTTTATTGAGACCTCGATTAGCCGATCTGAGAACACGTGAAGGAACATACGGTGTGAAAAGTTTTTGAAAGCCCTCAGCACCGCCCCCATAAATTGCCTTATGCACAAGAGTTAAAGATTTAAATTCTATGCGCTGTTTAATGGGCAGCTAATTAAGTAATTTAATTCCAGCTGAGGTTGGCTGTCCTCTGGGTATGCCCAATAGAAGTCTCGCCGCAGCGTTTTGTAGGGATTGCAGTTTTTGCAGTTGGAATTTACCGATTCACATTAATAGAGCGTTGGAATAATCTAGTTTTGATAGGAAAAGTGCTACCATCACTGTCTTTTGTAGCTCTTGAGGAATGAAAGGAAAAATTTGTCTCAGGATTTTTAAGAGACAGAAACACGATGAAATAAGGCTGTTTACCTGGGCACCAAAATTCAGTTTGTTATCGAAAATGATCCCTAAATTCCTGACCTTCTCCACTGAGCGCGGACAGTCTCCGGCCTCGGTCGGCCACCAAGACTGGTTCCACAGGGGCTGGACCGGCCCAAACTCCATCACCTCTGTCTTATCTGTATTTATTTTCAGATAGCTCTGACTCATCCAGGCCATGATCTCGGTGAGACAGACCTGGAACCTGGCTGCTGTGGTCTCTGGCTGATTTGTGATGGAAATGACAAGTTGAGAGTTGTCGGCGTACGAGACCAGAGCAAAGCCATGTCTCCTGACGAGATTGGCCAACGGGGTGACGTAAAGATTAAACAGGGTCGGGGATGGGCAGACCCCTGTGGGACTCCACAAGGAAGATGGAAACTGTCCGACTTCCTGCCGTCCCAGAACAGCCTCTGCTCCCTTGCCTCCAGAAACGAGGACAGGAGGGTGAGGGCGGCCCCCCCTACCCCTATATCCCTCAGCTGCTGCACCAAGACATTGTGGTTTACGGTGTCAAATGCGGCTGATAGAGCAAGAAGCACGAGGGCCGCCCTCCCCCCTCATCCACTACCCTGCAGATCTCTTCAACTGCAAGGATTAGAGTAGACTCAGTGGAGTGGCGTGGGTGGAAGCCATGTTGAGAGGTGTCCAGCAAGTTGTTTGCATCAACATATTCAGTCAGCACTCTGTTCAGTTGTTTCTCTAGAACTTTGGCCGCAATTGGGAGGCCAGCAATGGGGCGATAGTTCTTAGGATCGTTGGGGTCTAGGCTTGGTTTCTTTAGAAGGGGTGTAATTGATGTCATTTTCCAGGTTTTTGGATAGCAACCAGAAGCTAAGAATATAAAGTGTCAAATGTAGAACAGCCTGGAAAAGAGGTTGGCTCCCAGTTGTTTCAAACGAAGAGTCTGGTAGGCTGCATGGAGCTTAAACTGGATTCACACTCCGACTTCAAAGTGTAAGAGATATCGTTGACACTTGATAGCAAGGTGGAATCATTGGAGAATTTACTGTACGTGGATCATATAAGGGCACTGATTTGCCCTGCTACGGCTTCTGAGGACTCTGTGCCTAAAGAGATGGATTTATTTTTCAGTAAAAACTTAATCTCTCCGATTGTGATAAGGTTATATTGATCAGGAAGGCATATAGATTATTGTCATATCCTTTGTCCCCACTAAGGGCATGAAGGAGGTCTCATCATTGTAGTCCTCTTCAAAGATGCAGGTGAGCAAGACTTAATTCTGAGAGCTGCAGCAAACTTCAAACAGACTGTTAAGGTGGCAGATAAGTTGATTCTGTTAGTCCTGGATTGTACCTCAGCGACACACACTAGTATGATAGAGTGGCAGATGATTTGGAAGTATCTTTCAGAGCTTAGGGGGCATCATAACCATGCCAGTTTGTGGGAAAGTCATATGTGTTTGCTGATACAGAAGCATGCATTTTTCTGGGAGGCCGCAAGGAAATACTCAGTCAAGGCTGGTGTGAAATAGAGATTGGATATAAGGTATACTGTAGCGGTGCAATCATTGCTTGAACCCTTTTATAGTAATCTGCGGAATAGTCTTTATTTTATTATTTTAAAACAACAAACAACCTTAGTGTATAACCTTAAAGTGCAGTAGGGGATTCACTTAAAGTCGCTTTTTAAAAAAAAATTCAGTTTTATTGTTTGTGAATACACATCAAAGGCCATACAGTTTACCAAAGCATATTGTATCACTATAGAAATACATGGCGCATTCTAAGCAATTCAGTCCACCGTTAACTTTGGGGCGCACAGGGTTAGGGGATGAGGCGTTTTACAGAGTAGACTGCAGTATATTGCACATTGCATGAAAAAACAGCTCTGTATTAAGCAAGTAGGCACAACTTGATTGTCTTGCATCAATATAAAATGAATCTCCGTTTTGTAATTAGCTTTCAGTCCATGTCGACAGACATGGTGTAGTTGCCGAGCTCTCTAGATATGTTCAATAGTCTGGCCCCCGGACAGCGCATGGCTCAATGTACCCTCAGGCTTGTTAGGTGTAGCTACGATTTGTGCATTTGCCCAGTATGTGAAAGGGCCCAAATGTCTTTGGGTCTGGACGCTGGGGGCATTAACTCCCAAAAGGCTGATATCTGAAGCATCATGGCAGAAAGGCGGCGCTTGTCAGAAGGGGACTTTTTAACATGTACCAAAAGGGCCACAAGTGGTGTGCGTTCCGGGTTAGTACTGGTTACCTTGTGTATTAATGCATAGACCCTGTACCAGAAGTTGGCAATAGGGGGGCACAGCCACGCTAGATGCAGAAATGTCGTCTGCAGTTGTTTGCATCTCCAACAATTTGCTTCAGGTCAGTCCGAAGCCCCATTCTGAGCATCTGCAGGGGGGTGCGGTAGAGGCGATGGAGGAATTTAAGGTGAATTAATCAAAGTTTGTAGTTGGGGGGGGGGGGGGGGGGAATGAGCTTGAGCTTGGAGCAACAATAGGTCCACTGTTCATCAGTGTGGGGAGGATCTAGTTGATTGCGCCAGTGGGCTAGTGCCTTGGCTTTGGTCACTGGTGAGGTGCGTTGTGTGGTGTTGGAGAGTTGTGTTTTAAGTTTCCGGGCAAGGGGTTGGTCAGCATGTGGTCTAGTGGTGACAGGACAGGGTTGCTGCAGTATAGGAGGCGTGTGTCTGTCAACAAGTAGCCCTGATTTAGTAATATAAGAACAGGACCGATGTGGCTGGGAGGGAAACCACCGTCCCGGCCAGAGGGCTTAAGAAATTGTTGTCTGGATATAGATCTGCGAAGGTAGTGAGACTGAGGCGGCGAGCTTGGACCGTTGCCCGCCATCGTGCTAAGGGGGTTATATGCCAGCGGGATAGATGGAGCGTAGAGTGTCGGAATGTTTGCCCATCTGCGCAGGCCCTCCCATGCCCATCTCAGAGTCTCCACCTTGTTTATTTCACCTCTAGGGCTTCTATAGGCTTGATAGATAGCAACTTGCAGCGGGGTGGGTACAGCCCTGTCTTTTTGCATGGCAACATGTGGTTGGAATGGTGTAGGGTACAGCCAAAAGTGCAAATATTGAGCTTGCGCACAGATGGCATATAGTGTGAAGTCTGGTGCGCCTAGGCTTCCCTGTGTTAATGACTGTGTCAGAAGTTCCCAAGAGATGCAAGGTTGTTTGCCTGCCCACGTAAGGCAACCATAAGGGAGCGAAGTTTCTTGAAGAATGTGTAGTTTAGTTACAGGGGTAGGTTTGAAAATAAATATAGGAACTTTGGCAACACCACCATTTTCACTATGGCAATCCTACCTGCCAAGGACCGGGGCAACCGGGACCAGGTCGAGATCTTTCCCTCAAGCCAGTCCACAGCGCGGCCATAATTAATGCCCCAGAGTTCCTGTGTAGCTTGACTGAGCCAAATCCCCAGGTATTTGATCGGGCCTGTGGCACAAGCCAAAGGGTATTCCTGTTCGAAGGGGAGTGTGGCGTCGGTTAGAGGAAAGAGTATCGATTTGGGCCAATTGATGTTCACTCCAGACAGTCCCCCAAATTGTGTAATTTCCCGCAACACAGAGTTTAGATTCTCCTTGGGTTTGCATATGTAAAGAGTAAAATCGTCCACATACATTGAGATTATTAGTTCTCTATCTGTGAGTCCCAGTCCTCTAGTTGTATGGTGCTGATGCATTCTTGCTGCCAGTGGCTCCATAGCCACAGCAAAGAGGAGAGGGGAAGAGGGCAACTTTGTCTGGTGCCCCGGGTCACCGCTAAAGGGTCAGAGATTAGGTAGTTAGCTTTCAGTCTAGCAGTGGGATTGGTGTAGAGTAAGCAGATTAATTTAACAAATGTTGTGCTAATGCCCATTCTGCTTAGGATTGTGAATAAGTGTGACCATTCAAGTGAGTCGAATGCCTTCGTGGCATCCAGGAAGATAGCGAGTGCCGGTAAGTGAGGGTCCAGGTGATGAAGTGTGGAGAAAAACGTGTGCAGGTTGTGTGCCGTGGATTGGCCAGGAATGAACCCTGACTGGTCCGGTCTGGCGATGACTGGGAGGAGAGGTTGAAGCCTTATAGCGAGCAATTTGGTGAGTATTTTAGTATCAATGTTTATGAGGGGCATTGAACGGTACGAGTCTAATAGATTAGTGGGCTTGTCTGGTTTTAGGAGTGATATTATCACAGCTTCACGCGTGGATGGGGGTAGGAACCCCTTGTCCAGAGATTCTTGATAGACTGCGAGGAGGTGGGGTGCTCACTCAGCTGCATATGTCTCGTAGCAGAAGACTGTCAACCCATTGAGACCCGGCTTTGTCACCTGGCATACTTTGAATAGTTTGAATTATGTCTTTGGTGGTAAAAGGTTCCTCAAGGTAGGAGAGGCGTGCTTCATCCAGCAACACCAGCTCAATTGAGTCTAGGTATTCAAGCAGGTCTGCGCCCGGACTATCCCGGGAGGAAGTATATAGTGTGGCGTACAAATCTGCAAGGAGGTTAAGATTGGCACGTTGTCCTCTCACTGGACTGGAGTTTTCATCTAAAAGTTCGACAATATATGATGAGGCCTGTGTGTGTGTCTGAGTATTCTGGCCAGGGTTCCTCCCGGGAGTTCCCCTTCACCCTAGCGTCTAGCTTTGGCGTGTTTGCCTAGAAAGCGAGTTTCCCTGCGAGCCTCTTTCTCGTATTCATTGATTTTCGCTCACAGGGTGGCTAAGTGTTCGGCCACACCACTGCAATAGTATGTTAGTTCGGTGTCACGGATGTCTTGTTCTAACCGCACTGAGGTCTGTCTGATGGACTTCAGTACTCCTGTTTGGCTATTCATGCTTCTCTGATCATAGCCTCTAAGGCCTTCCAGAGCACCGAGGGGGATGATACTGAGCCTACGGCAAGTGAGAAAAACTTTAGTATCTCTTTTCGGATCTCATCCCTGAAGGCCGCGTCCAATGGAGCGTTTGGGGTTAGACGCCAGCTATATGCCCGGGGAATTGTCCGGGGTATTGACCACCTAAGGAGGACAGGTGCGTTATCAGGTAGTGTACGTGGCATGTGTTGAGTATCTATAGTACAGAACACCACATCTCTGGTCACCAGCCAGAAGTCTAGACTGGACCAGGCAAGGATGATGTGGCGAAATAGAAGTGCCCTCTATTGTCTCTGGGTGCCATTTCCGCCAGATATCTATTAGAGCTTTTTCCTGAAGTAAGGTTGTTATTTTCTGGCATGCCCTGGGGTGCAGGCTGTGGGAGGAGCCCAAGCGGTCAAGTGTACTGTTCAAAATGGCATTAAAGTCGCCGCCCCATATTACAGTGTCACCACCTATCAAGGTGATTTTCGACCAAATAACATCGGAGAATCCAGGTTCGTCTGTATTGGGCCCATATATTGCCACCAGTGTCACGGGAGTTGTCCCCAGGGTTCCGCCCATAATGACATATCTGCCTTCGGGGTCAATGATGGTACGGGAGGACGTCCAGGTACAGCCACGACATATCAATATAGCGACTCCTCTTGAGTAGTTAGAATATGCCGACGAGTACACCTCTCCCCAATGTTTATTATGCAGTTTGGAGTCTGAAGTGTTCTTGAGGTGTGTTTCTTGCAAGAAACGACTGTCTATCTTGTGTCTGATTAGGTATGAGTGAGTGAGCCGTGTTTTTCTATGGCCGTTGAGCCCTCTAATGTTCCAGGTGAGAACCGTAACTGCAGTCATGTGAGCCGTTGGTGTACAAGCGTGTTACAGATATGGCCAAATGTGTCGCTTCATGGTGTGCTGTTTAACTTGTGTGTGCCAATTTAGATGTCTAAGGGGACGATGTTGTCTGTAAGCTACAGTGTGTAGGGTGATCACCTGCCCATGTATTCAATCTTTTTCCAATGCCCAAGTAACCCCCTTCCCCATCCCCGCAACAACTATAACTATCCCCTCTCACCCACCTCCCACACCAACCCCCTATCTTGGTTGCGATTTCCACACCTCAACCAACAAATTACTCTCGAACCAGTCTGATAATGTGAGTTCTCCCAGGGGAGCCCGTTGCACCGGCTTACTGCCCGCCTGGACGGCGGGGTGTCAGAGCGATACATGTGCAGAAGGCAATACAGTGTGAGTTCCTTGTAACGTTAAATTATCCTCAGGCTATATAGGTTATAGTGTTAGCAGTATTACATAGTCCATGTGGGCTGCATGTTGCACCTTTTTTGGCGATCAATTCAATAGATGGAGATTAGAACTGTATCTTCAATTATTATCGTTCATGCCCGGTTCTGTGTCGGTGTTCTGAGTGGACTTGGTGGATTGTTTGTGAGCGCTGATGTGTTTGGCATATTTATGGGCCGACTTCGCATCTGTGAAGAAGAGTGATTGTCTGTCAAAGGTCACTTTCAGTTTAGCAGGGTAGAGCATGATGTATGGGATTTCGGCCTCTTGAAGGATATGCTTGGTAGGCTTGTACCAGAGGGGTAAAGTCGGGATAGAACGAGATGTTATTGCCTTGATTGTTCCACACTCTTTGGCCAGACGCAGAACAGTGTCTCAATCCAGGTAGTTGAGTATACGCGCAATGATGGGTCTCGGTGTGGCACCCATTGGTCGTTGGGGGCCCAGAGAACGCTGCGTGCAATCTACTGTGAACACAGATGAAAGGTGTGAACCTGAACAGGTCGTGCAGTAGTATCTCGATGTAGGGTTCCATCTTAGAGATTGCAGTGGTTTCGGGTATTCCTGAAATAAGGAGGTTGTTGTGCCTAGATTGAGCCTTTAAGTCCTCATTCTTGGCCTTGATCACGTTGAGGATCTTTTCCATTTGGAGATGTTCATTGGATTTGAACTGGCAGTCGTGCACATCAGTCTCGATTCTCCAACAGGTCCAATCTAGATTTGTGGGAGTTGACCTGTTTCTTGACCATGTCTAGCCTAGAAGTTAGGGCATCCAATTTCGGGGCAATGGTTTTGAGGCTAGTTCTGACCTAGAGTACGATCTCACAGAGGTCATCCCCCTGTCTATCACCATCTTCTTTGGCGCCCATTTCTGGGTCAGAGTCCGGGTCCGCCTCCATAAGACGGGTGATCTTGCTTGTTTTCGAATGGTAGCTTGGACTTCTTAGGTTCATTTTTCCCCATTGTGTTGAGTTCTTGGGTGCCTGGAAGTATGATGGTTGCCGTGGTTTGTGTTTAGGTGGGTGGATCCTCAAAGGAATGGGTTTGCTGATCTCTAAAGCTGCTAGGCGCTTTGCCGCCTCTGTGTTGCAGTTTGACGTGTATCACTGCCAGGATTAAATGGCCCCTCTGCCCAGTATCTCTTAGCCACAGGGTATGAACACAGTGTTGCCAATTGGGTCTCAGCACCTCTCTGTTCCAGTCTGTGGGGGATCCTCTGGGAGTAAGGAGCTAGGCCCCTGGGCCACGGAGGCCGATCAAGGCGTGTGTGAGGTCCAGAGAATGGATGTCGCCACCCCGGTCCAGGAGCCGCGCCCGGATCCCAGACCCCAGAGGGCCGGGCGTTGCAGCACCAGGCTCCGACGAGTGCAACAGGAAGACTGCTTGCAGGCCTGTCCGGCACTACCCCGACACAGCCACGCCGAGTCCTACCATCCGGTCCAGCAGTTACCAGCTCGTGGCAGCCTCCGCCCAGCCCCCTGGATCGGCCGCCTACGTGCGATCCTCACCATCCCCCTCCCAGCCAGGGGCCTTCTTCAATACGACTTTCAACAAGGGAGCCAACCCGTTGGCTCCGCCTCAGGTGCACCCAGGGCCGAATGGGTACTCATGCGACGGGGCCTCAAGCAGTCACCCGGCGGCATCCTGACAGCTCCTGTAGGCCGGTGCCCAGCACAGTCGATAGGCCCGCATTGCATGGCCACTTGTGTTGTCCTCGGGCACCTCCTCCTGGATCACATATCACCCCCCAGTGGTTGAGTCAGTGGTCTCTCCTTGTGTCAGCCCCGGGGTGCCAGTCACGGTGTCAGGGCCGCGGCGCGCATGGTCCACGGAGTCACTGTAGGCCCAGCATGTTGGTAGCCTGGTTCATACTCTCAGAATCGTGCCATTGTATGGAGTTTCTGCATGTTGCAGCACTGGTGATCAGCGGAGCCTAGCCAGTTATGATTGCCCTTTGGTTGCCTTGCTATGAGCGGATGTATGTAGAATAATGAGCTCAGTCGGCAGAGCCTTCTTAGCAAGTGGCCATCTTATTGCTTTGCGAAGCCCTCGCCACCCCCCCAAAGTTGCTTCTAATGTCACGGTCCAGCTTCCCTAGGATTTGTCCATAACTCTTCCTTTTATTGCCAGTTCAACCCATTCTTTTCCAATAGTGGTGTGGAATGTTATTCATTCTTAAGACTGGCACTCTTTTTAATATGAAAAAAATAGTAACAGCAATGTGTTGCAATAACTGTTCCATTCGTTTTTTTTGCTGGAGTGGATTTGGTATTGAATCTTCAATTGTTTTGTTGCGTGGTGCTGGAACGTGTTATTTCAGTCACTTTAGTGTTTAGAGTTAAATGAGATCTTAGACTCCGCTAATATGGTCTTTAGCTTGGAGAAACTGGTGAATTCTTAGAACCTAGTAATTCACCCGTCGTACAAAGGGAGGGGATAGTTTATTGATTTTATATTTGTTTCAGCACCTTTATATCCATTTAAAACAAAATGTTTTTATTAACATTAAAAACAATGAAACCTTGGATATACGAGATATACAGGGTAGAAAGCATCATCAACTTACCTAATAGAGTGCGGTGGCGATTTCTCCAACGGGACAAGCTCATAGATCAATCTTTATACAGTTACAAGTCTTGAGGGTTATATGTACCCCTAACGTATCCATCCTAGGAAAGTAGGGAACAGAATTTACATTGGCTTGGGCTCTGGTTCCTCTCTTGTCAAACCCCATCTGTCCTCCAGCCCTTCAAGTTCCATCCCATAATAGTCTATCCAGGGAGTTCAAATCTTTTTGAATTTCATGTGGGCACCCCCTGGCTGCATATGTAGCTCTTTCAGCTACCATGCATTGGTCTAAGCATGTTTTCCATTCCTTAAACGTGGGGGGTTTAGGTGTCCCCCAATGGCGGGCTATGTCTGTTTTAGCCACTACTAGTCCCAAATTGGCTAAAATAAGTTTGTGGCGCGTTTAGTCTATTTCCATGGGGATGCCCAAAAGGCCGTATTTAGCGGCTCTCTTAAGTTGGGTATCCAGTATGTTGTTCAGTTCTCCCAGTATCTGAGTCCAGTATATTTTTATTTTACTGCAGTCCCACAATGTATGTATGTATGTGCCCCGTTCTTTCTGACACCTTAAACAGTTTGGGGATTCTGCTAGACCCAGGGTGTGTAGTCGTGCTCTGTCAAAATAAACCCTGTGTAAGATCTGATATTGTATGACACGTAACCTCTGCTTTATCGCCACTTCACATGGGTGCATGAGGGCTGCCACCTAGTCGATGTTTTCCATCGGTCCTGTGGTCAGTTCCCATTTAGCTCTCAGCGGTCCCAGTTTGTCGGGCATATTGTTAAGTAGAGTTTTGTATGTCCATGAGATGGCCTTGTTCGGAATCTCTGCTTGCAAGAGTCTGCCCTCTAGGGGGCAGAACTCCAAAAGTTCGATTACATCCAACCCTTCCTCCTTCCGGGCATGTTTCAGTCTCAGATAGGCATATCTTTGAGTATTTTTTTAATTGGTAAGTGGCCTGGAGTGTGTCAAAGGTAGCAAGGGTACCCTTCTCTAATACGTCTCCTAATTTGGAGATCCCAATCATATCCCACTGTTTAAAGCCCTTAAGTTCCCCAATTTTTGATATTCTCGACCCTTCCCACAAGGGGGTTTCCCTCGTGAGCCTCCTATCCCATTTCATCTGTTTCTCAGCCCCTCTTCATGTTTCAATCACCCTTTGGGTGGATGACAGGAGTCGCACATGTGTCCCTTGCGGTGTGACTCCATTCATTGATTACCACCAAGTGAGCCACTCTGTAGTAGGCTCTAATATCCATGCTGTATCTGTGCCTGCTGGCAATGCAGTGGTCTTCACTTTAGATGAAGTCACAAATGGCATTCTAGCCCTGTCTGGCAACCAGGCCCTGGGCCCGGACAACACACCACCTGGCCTGTTTAAAAGAAATATGGAGGTCTGAGCTCCTTTATTAAAGCAGGTCTTGAATGCGGCTGTGCAGGAGGAGCTGTTACCCTCTTGGTCAACCGCGGTGATTGTCCCCATTTTTAAGAAGGGGTATGAAGAGAACCCACAATGTTACTGTCCAATTTCTTTACTGGATTCTACGGTTAAGGTCTTTGGGAGCGTGATCCTAAATAGGCTGTGCAACTGTGCAGATGAAAATAAGATTCTGAGTGATCTCCAGTATGGCTTTAGGGCTGGGAGATAGACTTCAGACCAATGTTTGAAACTTCAGTTAAATATTAATAAGTATACAGTGGCTCGGTCTGGATCTTTCCTCCTGGCTTTCATGTACTTGATGTCCGGTCATGATAGGGTGAACCAAGCAAACCTCTAGGCTTTGCTCAGCGATATGGGGGTCGATCCCAGTATTGTGGCTCTTTTAGCTGATGTCTATTCAATGACCTCAGCGCTCTTTTCTCAAGGTGCTCAGTGCACTCGATCATTCGGGATGAGTTGTGGGGTTCGGCAGGGGTGCTTACTGGCCCCTTTTCTGTTGACCTTGTATGTTAGTGGATTGGAGTCTGTGCTTTTATCAGTTTCGGCCTAATGTCCTAAGATTGGTGACAGATCTCTCCCTGTCCTATTATATGTGGTGGATGCGGTCCTGATGGCTCTGACTGCACAGGGGTTGGACCTGCTGTTAGCCAAGTAAGTGTATTCTATGGGGCACCTGGACTTGTCGGTGAACTTTTCAATGTCCTACATAATGGTAGTGGGCCCCAAAGCAACAAGAAGCAAGACCTTTAAGGTACCAAACTTTACTCTGAGTAAAGTCAAGGCCTTCCCATATTTGGGTGTTTTATTTGATGTTAATAATTGTTGGAAACCTCTGATTGAAGCCAAAAGATCAGAGTCTATAAAAACTGTAGGGGCGGTTTTTAGTTTTGCTCATAGGCTTGGGTCTAGGGTACCAAGGAATGTCCTAAAAATGTATCAGGCTAAGTGTATTGCACAGCCTCGGTATTGACGTGAGGTCTGGGGTATATTAAGTTGGAATAGATTAAAACAATGGAGAATCATTTCTTGCATAAGTTGATCCAGGCCCCCAACTCAACCACAGCATTTTCTGTACATTAGGAACTGGGTCTTGATTATTTCTCCCATTTGATAGCTCTAAACCTGCTCATGTGCTGGATCAAGATTTGGAGCAGGGCAGAGCTGAAGTTAAGCCGTTTGATTCTTGAGGACTGCCTGGCGTCAGAGCGGGTATTTAGCATACCGTCGATCATGCATGTTAAGGGAGCCTTGTTTTCTATAGGTAGGCCAGACATTTTTACTAGCCCTACCCCACTCTCCGTCCAGGAATTGGGGAGTGTTAAAAGGTTAGTTTTGGAACGCTCCCATTTGGGGAGAGAGAAGGTTTAGAACTCCAGAAGCCTTCTGTTAGGGGTCACATGCTTTTAAAAACTGTGCAGGGGATGGAACCGTATTTGGGTTTGGTTCGAACACAGCATGACCAGTTTTTATTGGCCAGGTTTAGGATTAATCAATTGCAATACATGCTGGCGTCCCCATGTTGGTAGGTTCGGGCGGAGTGAAGGGCACCCTGCGGCTGCGACAATTTGTCTCCGCTGGATACGCTCCATTTTATAATGTTTGCCCTTACTGCAGCTGGCCTAGGAAGCTTTTTTTATCCCCTTGCTGAAATCATTTAATTTTAAACAAGTTAGGCCTGACCTGATGTACCTTCAGATGCTTCCCTCCGAACGGGTGATTTTTTTCGGTTTTATCTTTTTTACAAGCTGTCTGGGTGTCTAAGACGTCGAGACCAGAATAATTGTAGTAATTGTTTTAATGTCATTGTTTTTAAGAGCAATTTTATTGTCTATTTTTATGTATGAAATTATTTTTACTGACATTTGGCTTTGATTCTTTTATGGTAATTTGTTTACCAAATAAAGATTTAATTAATTGAATTGCTATCAATAACAATGATTGCAAGACACTGAAATTGAAGATGACATTGCAAGACATAATTCTGATGCTGCAAAAAGATGAATATATGCCTCATATTGAGCTGAAGGATACCTATTTCGACATCCAGATGCATTCCAAACACTGAAGTTGTGTGGCAATGGGCAAACATTACCAGTTCAGAGTTGTGCTTTTTGGCATAAAGCCAGCTCCAAGAAAGTTCAGAAAATGTTTGTTGGTGAGGGCAAGCAGAGCAAAGGTTGAAGGCAGCAAGTCAATGCCCATACCTAGTTTTAGTTGCCCTTTACGAGCCAACCCTCTGGTTGGCAGGTAAAGGGCAACTAAAACATTTCTACAGTTCAGAAGAGTGAATGCAAAGTTACTCCTCTGACTTTTCCTTTGATCCATTCAATCCTTAATTTCCCATACTAACTTCCTTTACTGTTTTTCTTTTTATTCCTCGCTTAGGCAGCTCATGCGCTGTATCTTCAAGACATGCTGTATCTAAAATGTGGTCTAAAAGCACCTCCCATCTTTTTCATTAGTTCCTGTTACTGCCCTTCTTAAATGCTTGTTATTGTTTGGTGAATAAGCATATTAGTCCCTCATTTTGGTGTTTTGGAACCTCCCATTAAGACTGCCCGTTACATGTGCTCTTACTCTTTTGTTATTTCTGTTTCTTTGAGTGCACTACTTTGTTTTTCCTCTGCTTGTCTGAAAGGCGTGCAGCCATTTCCTTTTCACACCTTCTTTTTTAGCATTTTATCAGTATTTGGTTGAAGTATTGCCTTCTCTTTCTACAGTCTTTTTTATTTTATCATTTAAAGCATCTTTTTATAAAATTTTGGTAGTTAGGCAGCAGTTGTTATTGACAATTATTGCATATGACCATAAAAAACTAGTTTTGAAATGCTTTCCCACAATCAGAACTAAACATTTATAACCCATTAGACTTCCTCAAAATTTTCGTTCATTGTACCTCCTTGCCAGCAGAGTCTGTTCCCTTGTGTATAGGGTGAGGTACAAATATTTCTCCTATGAGCGTTCCATTTACCCCATATTCGGTCCCACTTCCGAGGGCATCCCCTGTGTTCAAAGACCGCTTTTTTAGCCAACATGCACCAGTCCATATCTCACCTCCATTCCTCTAATGTCGGTGGATCCAGTGCTCCCCGTCTTTGGTCTATATTGTGCTACGCAATAGCCACCCCCAGAGTCCCCCAAATCTGCTCCATGCGGGTCATGTCTGTAGCCTCCCACACATTGAGGAGGCACAATCTAGGCTGTGGAGAAAGATCCTTCCCACATACTTGTAGTAATTGTGACACCACCGCCTCCCAATACTGGTGGATTACCGAACAATGAGTGTAAATAGAAAAGGGCCCCTGCTACTTATGAGGAGTTCCTCTTGGCAGGGAAATCGTACACAATGTAAATTCCTAGGGCAACTCAAGCTTAATACAGTACACAACTATAATAATTCTCTAACAATGGAAGAGACGGAGGAGCCTAGCGCGCATCCAAGATGGTCGCGTGAGCACAGGGCTCCCCGGACCCTCGCTGCTCCTCGGAATTTATCCTGACTCTATCCTGACTTGGTTGATGGAATTTGGGAGACGAATGCTGGCTGAACACTAAACTCCTTCCGGAAATCAAATCGGACCTGGCAATCCGGAGTTACGGTGGTTTGAACTTTTGAGGCCCACCCGACGGCTGTGCCCGATGCGAGGGTGATCTGTGGAGCCGGGGCGTAGTTGAACAACAACGGCAGCGGGGCTGTGCCAGTGGCCGTCACATCACTTTCGGTTTCACTTTTGGTCTTTGAGGGGCTGGACTGTGGACTTGCTTGGTGCGACTGGGCTTTCATTTTGCCTTCGCTTGATGCCGGTGGCATCGTCTGCTGCCAGTGTGCTCATTGACGGTGGTCCCTTCGCTCCGCCATATTGCGGCCTGTGGTGCGACACGCGTCTGCCTGGCCTGTGCCGCCTCGACGCTTCCTCGGTGGTCCCCTTCGGCGATCGAGGTTCTCATGGGAGGCAAGGGAGACCCCGAGAGGCGTAAGACCAAAACATCCCTACGTGGGGGACCGGTCCAGACGAACAACATGGACCGCTACACTCAGGGTAAAGGATCCCCCGGGACGGCCAATGTCCCCCCCGGAGGACACCAGTGGTGGCCCGTCCGTTTCTCCGGATCTGTCCCTGCAGGTCATCATGGGCGCCATTAAGGGCATCAGAGAGACCATCTCTACGCAGTACGAGGCCTTGGCCCGTAAAATCGACACGGTGGCCATTGACATTACGCTAATCCGGGCGGATCTCTCTAAGACCAACGAGAGGGTTCAATCGCTGGATGTGCGGACGTCCTCCCTTGGTACGGACGTGTCGGACCTGCAGGCCACTCTCGGCGATCTCAAGTCGGCCAATGATCTGATGGCCCGGCGGCTGGAAGACTTCGAGGGACGGGCCCGCCGCAATAACATCCGCGTCATAGGCGTTCCGGAGACCTCCGATAACCGCCCGGTTGATCTCCTGGTCGAGGAGCTCATCCTCGAACATCTTGCTCCCGCTGGCCTGAGTAAGTTTTTCGCTGTGGAGCGGGCCCATCGAGTCCCAGGTGGCCGGCCGCGACCGGGTGCCCCCCCGAGGCCTATCGTTGCGAGACTTTTCCATTACAGAGATCGAGACGCGATTCTGCAGGCCTCACGGGTCCATGGCCCGGTCCGACATGAGAACTCGTCCATTAACTTTTTCCCGGACTTCACCCAACTTGTCCAGAAACAGCGGATGGGCTTCCAGGGGGTGAAGCGGCGTCTCCGGGACCTTGGTCTCAAGTACTCTATGCTTTATCCTGCAAGGCTCCGAGTGGAACATGAAGATCGGACTACCTTTTTTGACTCTCCTGCGACTGTGAGTGACTGGCTGGATTCGCTGCCGGACCGGGGTGACCGGACTGGGCCCTCTGCCGGTACCGAGGGTGGCGGGTCTCCTTTGGAGTGACTTATGGTCCCGGACTCTGCCATGTTGTACTGTTCGGCTGGGTTCTACTTCTTTTGTGCATTTTGTTTCACTATGTTGTGTGTGGGGAGCGGGCGGGGACGGGTCCCTTCCCTCCTCCGGGGTCTTTTCGTAGAATGGGGTTTGTAGGGCGACAGGCACACTGCAAGTTGGGGTGATTTTTTGGACCGCAGGGGTGCAGGGTGGGGGGTGTTGGAGTTGGGGGGGGGGGTTGGTGGGTGGGTGGGGTTGTTTGCATTTGTGTTTTTTGTTTTCAAGGCGAAGTATTGGCTATGGTTCATCCTTGGGTGTTGAGCTCTTTGCTAGGGGGCCCTTGATCTACTGGAGGGGATGGGGGGGGACGGGTTGAGATTGATGTCTTGGAACGTCAATGGATTGGGGGACCGTATCAAACGGGGTGTTGTGCTGCAATATCTGCGTCGTCTGACTCCTGATGTGGTGTTCTTACAGGAGACGCATCTGGTTGGCAATGTTTGTCGGGCTATGAACAGGGGGGGATATCGACTTGTGGCCCACTCTGGTTTCACCACTGGTTCGAGAGGGGTGGGCATTCTCTTGCGAGCTTCACTTCCGTTGGAGATCACCAGGGTGGTCCCAGACGATAGAGGGCGCTATGTGGCTCTGACTGGGAGGTGGGAGGGGCAGTCCCTTTCCTTGATCTCGGTCTATGTTCCCCCGGGCCTCCAGAACTCCACCTTCTCAGACTTGGGTCGTATGTTGCTTGGGCTTCCTGACAGTCTTTTGCTTATGAGTGGGGACTTTAATTCGGTTGTCTCGGGTGACCTGGACCGTCATCCGCCCAGGGCCCTCCCTGCTGCCCAGGCGTGGCTGGGCGGGCTCCTGGAGACCTTCGGTCTGGTGGACTGTTGGAGGTTAATGCATCCGACACAGTGTCAGTACACCTTTCACTCTGGGGCCCATGGGAGTCTCTCCAGACTGGATTATTTCCTTATGCCCGCGGCCCAGGCTACTCGGATTCGAGAGGTCAAACACCTGGCCAGGGGTATTTCTGATCATTCCCCACTGTGGTTGCTTTTTGACACCGGGTCGCGGTCCGCTGGGCGGATCGCTCCTATTAACCCTTGGTACCTGCGAGACCCCAAGATCCGTGATAGCCTGATTAAGTCGATTGATCAATATTTTTCTGAAAATGAGGGGTCGGTGTTGTCCTCGGTGTCCCTGTGGGAAGCTTTCAAAGCAGTGCTCCGCGGGCATGCCCTGTCCCAGATAGTGGAGGCCAAGAGGGTTAAGAGAGAGGCGGTTGTGACGCTGGAGACTGAAATATCGGGGCTGGAGGCAGCCTTGGAGGCGGGTGTCACCCCGGATGGGCTGCATGCCCTCAGCCTGAAGCAGTTTGAATATAAGTCTCTCGTCACTGATGCTGCCAAGACTATGTATAGGGAGCAGCAGGGTAGGTTGTATGACGCCGGAGACAAGGCGGGTAAGCTGATTGCCTGGTTGGACAAGAAGGAGAGAGTGAATCGTGTGGTCCCGGAGCTTCGGGTGTCGGATGGAGTGTGTGTGACTGAGCCTGGTGAGATTGTTGAGTGTTTTGCTGACCACCTCCGTGCAGTGTACTCCCCGGTGTCTGATAGAGATGAGGACGACTCTCGTCTTCTGCTTCGGGATATTGCCCTGCCCGGCTTATCCGTCGAGGACCGCGAGCTGATGGATGCCCCTTTGTCTGTCGAAGAGATAGCTACTGCGATTCGCTCCCTCCGCTCGGGCAAGGCTATGGGCCCCAACGGTCTGCCGATTGAACTATATAAGTTGCGCCCAGATAAAATCGCGCCTTTCCTCCGTCATATGTTTCAGGAATCGCTCGAGAGGGGTTCCCTTCCTGACGACCAGCGTCTGGCTACTATAGTGGTGATTCCCAAGGAGGGTAAGCCACGTGACCGCTGTGCCTCCTATAGGCCTATTTCCCTGCTGAATGCCGAACCCAAAATCCTTGCTAAGGTCCTCGCCAATCGCTTGCTGAGCGTTATATGTGACTTGATACATCCGGATCAATGTGGCTTCATCCCACATCGTAATACCGCTCTCAACTTACGGCGTCTGCACGGCGTCCTCGCTAGGGCTGAGTACTTCGCTGAACCGGCCATATTGGTTTCCCTAGACGCCACGATGGCCTTTGATACCATTGAATGGCCATTTCTTTGGGCCGTCTTGGCGAAGTTTGGTTTGGGGGAGGGGTTCCTTAGCTGGGTGAAGCTCCTCTATGCTGGACCAATGGCTCAGGTGGTTGTCAATGGGCGGGTTTCTCGGCCTTTCGCTCTCGGGAGGGGAACTAGGCAGGGGTGCCCGTTGTCCCCGCTGTTCTTTGCTCTCGCCCTGGAACCGCTCGCTGCCTGGCTCCGTTGGGAGCCCTCGATTAGAGGGCTCCGGTGGGCCCCGGGCTTCGAGGATCGGGTTTCATTGTACGCGGATGATATTCTCTTGTATCTCACCTCACCGCGGAAGTCGCTCAATGTTCTCTTTGATGTCCTTACTTCCTTCGGGAAAAACTCGGGTCTGATAATCAACTGGTCCAAATCTTGTGTGTATCCTATCTCTGGTGGTCTTCCTCTCTTGCCGCCTCGGCTTCCGCTCCAAATATCTCAGTCCGGCTTTAAATACCTGGGGGTGTACGTTTCGTTGGATCCGGCGGTCCGCTATGAGCAGAATCTCCTGTCTCCACTCCGGCGTTTGAGGGCAGATACGGCTCGGTGGTGTAAGCTGCCCTTGTCTCCGCTTGGTCGCGCGGCGCTGTTTAAAATGATGTCCTTTCCCAGATTCCTTTATGCACTCCAGAACTCCTTCGATGTCATTCCTGCGGCCTACTTTAGGGAGGTGGAGAGTTTGCAGAGGAGACTGGTTTGGGACGGGCGATCGCGTATCGCTTTGGCCAAGCTGACTCTTTCCTGGTATGACGGGGGCATCGCGCTTCCTGATATTAGACGGTACTATTGGGCCTCCCAGCTGTCTGCCATTAATCATGCTACGTACGCTCCTGGTTCGAACCCGGCATATGAGATGGATAAATTCCTGCTCCCCGGCGGTAACTATAACAGAGCGCTATACTCGCGGTCTGCTGGTAGGGCCCTTACGGGCCCTACCAGGATTGCGGTCCGTGTATGGAAGGCGGCTAACGTTGCGATGGGCTGGAGTGAGCGTTTAACGTGCGCCACTCCTCTATTCGACTCAGACCGCTTGGGAAGCCTCTGGACAACGAAAGGCTTCGAGCGCTGGGATACGATCGGCATCAGCAGAGTGGGGGACCTGTGGGTTAAAGGTGCGGTTAAATCCTTCGCGGCGCTTCAGCGCGAGTATGAGCTTAGTGACAGAGAGTTCTTCCGTTATGCACAGGTTCGGCACGCCCTGCTTTCGGTCTTTGGGGAGGGGACCACGGTCCCTTCTTCTTCGCCTCTCGAGGACCGCATACTCGATGGTCACGTCCCCGACAGTACTATCTCCCTGATTTACAAAAAACTGATAAACAATCGGGCTGACCTCTTGGTGCGTCTTCGGGAGGCATGGACGGGAGATGGGGTGGAGCTGGACGATGAGGACTGGCAGACTGCACTGTCATCCCCTAAGGAGGTGGCCATCCCGGCCCGTCTCCGCCTGGTCCAGCTTAAGATTCTCCATCGTGTATATGTGACGGGCCCCCGCCTGGTCTCGATGGGATTTTCAGACGACGGACTCTGTAAGCGTGGCTGCGGGCTCAGTGCTACCTTTCTCCATATCCTATGGGAATGCCGCGAGGTGGTGGACTACTGGCGCCGGGTGCATGATATTATGAGACGAGTCACCGGGGTCGCTCTGCTGCCGGAGGTGCGTCGTTGTGTGCTGAATGTATGGGAGCCCAATGACTGCAATGCGGCTCAGGCTCTTTGGGCGGCCTTGGGGAACATGATTGCAAAGAGATATTGCACAGCTTTGGGGTTCCCAGCGGCCTCCCACCGTGTCCGTCTGGAAGGAGAACATGGACTGGTGCATGTTCAGGGAGAAAACGGTGTATGTGGCTCGTGGTAAACCGGGGGCTTGGGGTAAAATTTGGGGGCAGTGGAACGCGTATCGTGGGTCTATCTGTGCTCCCCCTTTGGTGGATACGTCCGGGGTTGCCTCGTCCCCCTGATCCTTGAGGGTTCCTTGTGTATCTCGTACTTTGGAGTACAGACTTGGTTCTCTCGTGGCCCCCCCTTCCTCTCAGGTCTTCTTTTATTGACCGCCCTCGGGTGGTTGGGTGTTGACTCCCCCGGCTGGTGTTCGCCGCCCTTCATAAGTCGTTTCGCCTTGTTTGTTGTATTTTTGTATTTTTTCTTTTTGTTGTTATTTATACTAAAAGTGTGTATTCTGATTTCCCTTATGTGCAGTCTGATCTACTGTGATAGTGCGGAGCCCCTGTGGGCCAGTCATTGTTTTCTGATATGCTGGAACACTTCGACTACTGGCGGCCGGCCCTGGTGGTTGTAGGCCCGTGTTTGTAACCCTTTTTATGCACAATAAAATCTTTAAAAAAAAAAAAAAAACAATGGAAGAGACAAAAACACTGTGTATATTGCAAAAATACAAACATGATTTTTATATCTTAAATTTGTTTTGTACATATATTTATTGTTGTCTTGTATTAAAGACTTACCAAAAAATATATGTACAAAACAAATTTAAGGCAATCCACAAACACACCACATCCATGTCATCATTCGTACTCAACCATCACAATGTATACAACAAAGGCAAAACAAATCCCCATAAATCTCTCATATTCATACTCAAAGATGTATTGCCATTTTGAGGATTTGTTATTTAAACATTCATTTCAGAGAAAGCCATGGATACAGGCTATAAAATTGATGTTACATTGGTGTCTGTGTCACTTTGTGGCTGTAATCCAGGATAATGTCCTACGCGCATTTCAACACAGCAGTGCCTTCTTCAGGAAAAGTCACAGCAGATAAAATGCAGTAGCATATAGAACGGAAGATATCTGCCCCGGTCCAAGAGAGCTGAGTGATTAACAGCACCGATCCAAGAAATCCGCCTATCTGCATCAGAATGAGCAAGGCCCGCTGGAAAGATGATCAGTATGTAAAGGTAAAAATGTGATAGAATTTATCTGGAAGATTCCTTATTAACAAGCGGCTGGTGACTAAGTGTGAGTCCGGGCGTGTTGCATCAATTCAACACCGCGTTAAAAATCTCTTTTACCCAGACGGTGCATTTCGGAGAGTGTTGCATCATTTCAACACTGAGTTAAAGTAGCCCGAGGAACGCTGATTGGACGGATGTGGTGTGTTTGTGGATTGTCTTAAATTTGTTTTGTACATATATTTATTGTTATGTCTTTAATAAAAATCATTTTTGTATTTTTTCAATATACCCAGTGTTTTTGTCCCTCCCAGTGTTAGAGCATTATTATAGTTGTGTACTGTATTAAACTTGGATTACTAGACATTCCCATAATATATGGTAGAAAGTACCCACCTGAGTACATGATCGGTTACAGTATGCATTTTCCCTTTTTCACATTGTAACCAAGGTGTCACAAGTGTAATACGTTCTGTGAAGTACTTTGAGCTGTATCCGTCTAAGTTGCGTTGTGATAGATATTTCTCGTGGGGAGGAGAGCGTTTCTTGCCACTCCCCGTCTTCTAGGTACCCTAAATCTGTCTGCCACAGTGAACGGAGTCATGTGAGGGGGTCTGGTAAGTTATTCATTATTTTTAGGACGAGCCTAGAGGCAGCGGACATGCGCTGCTCACTCTGCGAGACTGCTGTAGTAGAGTATGGGAGAGAAGCAGCGTCCACTCTCCCCCCTTATTTTTCATTGGCTTGTGTCATTGTCTTTTGTTAATGCTGCCTTCGGATTCGTTAATAGGCTTGTTAGTCCCTCCTTAGTACGGCCTTGTTTTTCATTGGCTTGTGTCATTGTCTTTTGTTAATGCTGCCTTCGAATTCGTTAATAGGCTTGTTAGTCCCTCCTTAGTACGGCCTTGTCTTCATTTGTAAACTCCCATGGTCACAGGCCCCTTTACTTCGGTTCTTACACGGACCTGGTATTTAGTCTGTAAGTACTATTTACTTTATTGAGTTTCTCTTACTGCAGGCAGGACATGCACTATTTCAGCTGAAACCGCTTGTGTTTTTTTTTAAGCATCACCGGCGCCCCCGTAACACGGGCGTCTGCTTTCATTCGCTTTAACCCTGCATTATCTTGTATCTGCTTTAACCCCCCCAAGTAAAATTGACTTAGAAATGATTAGCGAATTAAGTTGTATGAATTCCAGGTAGCACATAATTGTGTGCTAATGGGCTGAAGTTGACAATAGCACATCTGTGTTACATGTCATCTGCTCTGAAGCCACCTGACAGGTTGTTTTCAAAAGCCTGTTTTATTAACAACACCACCACCCCCAATACCACCACCGTTACCACCATTACTACAACCAATGCCACCACCAATGCCACCATCGCTAATACCACCACTAATACTATTAATAACAATACCACCACAACCAATCCCACCACCAATCCCACCATCAATACCACCACCAATACCACCACCACCAATACTATCCATACCACCACCAATACCACCACCACCACCACCACCAATCTCACCGCCAATACCACCACCACCAATACCACCACCAATACCACCACCAATATCACAACCAATACCACCACCATGAAAACCACCAATATCAATACCACCATCAATACCGCCACCAATCCCATCACCAATGCCACTGCCAATACCACCACCAATACTACCACCACCACCAATACCACAACCATCAATACCATTGCCACTGCCAATAACACCAACAATATCAATACCACCACCACCACCAATACCATTGCAAATATCACCAATATCGCCACCACCAATACAACCATCGATACCGCCACCACCAATACCACCCCCCACCACCAATACCATCACCACAAATTTCAATACCATCACCACTACCAATACCACCCCAATACCAATTCACACCACCAATGTCACTGCCAATACCACCACCAACACTAGTACCACCACCCAAGCCACCACTAATTTCAATACCTCCACCAATGCCACCACCAATATCAATACCACCGATACCACCACCAATACCACCACCAATATCAATACCACCACCAAATACCACCACCAATACCAATACTGCCAATACCACTATCACCAGTATCACCACCATCACCACCAATACCACTGCCAATACCACCACCACCAATTCCAATACCACCACCAATATCACCACCACCATTAACACCACTGCCACCAATACCGCCACCAATACCAATGCCACTACCGCCAATACCAATACCACCAGTAATACTGCCATCACCAGTACCACCAAAACTACCACCACCAATACCATCACCACCGCTACCGATACCATCCCAAATACCACCAATACCAGCACCAATGGCGTCAATACCGCCACCACCAGTACCACCACCACCACCAATACCAGTACCACCACCACCACCAATAACACCACTGCCACCAATACCACCCACATGTACCACCATCACCAATACCACTAATACCATCACAAATACCACCAATACCATCACCACTACCACCACCAATACCAGCATCAATACCACCACCATCAATACCACCAATAACACCAATACCACCACCAATACTACCACCAATATCACTACCACCAATACCACCCCCAACATCACCACTAACAATACCACCAACACCACCACCACCACCACCACTGCCACCAATACCATCACCAATACCATGACAACACCACCACGGATACAAATACCACCGCCGCCAATACTACCAATACCACTACCACCACCACCAATACCACCACCACCACTACCAATACCACCACCAGTATCACCAATACCACCACCACTAATACCACCACCAATAACACCAATGCCACCACCAATACCATCACCACTAATACCATCACAAATACCACCACCACCCATATCACTACCACCAATACCAGTACCATCACCAATACCACTACCACCAGCAGTACCGCCAATTCCACCACCACCAATACCACCACCACCAATAAAAAACACCACTACCGATACCACCACTAATACTATCACAAATACCACTAATGCCACCACCACCACTACTAATCCTACCTCCACTAATACCAGCATCAATACCACTACCACCAATAACACCAATACCACCACCAATACTACCGCCAGTACCACCCCAATACCACCGCCACCACCCCAATACCACATCCATCAATACCACCACCACCAATACTACCACCGTTACCAATGCCACCACCAATACCATATCAATACCACAACCACCAATGAAATCACCACCAATACCACTAATACCATCACAAATACCACCAATCACACCACTACCCATACCGCCATCACCAATACAATCACCACTACCACCAATACCACCACCAATACCAGCATCAATACCACTACCACCAATACCACCCCCATATACCACCCCCACCATCACCGCCAATACCACTAATACCATCACAAATACCACCAATACCATCACCACTACCACCACCAATACCAGCATCAATACCACCACCATCAATACCACCAATAACACCAATACCACCACCAATACTACCACCAATATCACTACCACCAATACCACCCCAATACCACCCCCAACATCACCACTAACAATACCACCAACACCACCACCACTAATAACACCACTGCCACCAATACCATCACCAATACCATGACAACACCACCACCACCACGGATACAAATACCACTACCACCAATACCACCAATTCCAATACCACCACCACCACCAATACCACCACAAGTATCACCAATACCACCACCAATAACACCAATGCCACCACCGCCAATACCACCACCATCACCACTAATACCATCACAAATACCACCACCACCACCCGTACCACCACCACCCATACCACTACCACCAATACCAGTTCCATCACCACTACCACCACCAATACCAGCACCACTACCATCATTACCACCACCACTAATACCACCTATAACACCACTGCCACTAATACCACCACCAATACCATTACCAATACCACCATCACTAATAACACCAATACCACTACCAATACCACCTCCACCATCACCACCAATACCACCACCGCCAGTACCACTACCAATACCACCTCCATCAATACCATCACCAATACCACCACCAACACCAATACCGTCAATACTGCCAATACCACTACCACCAGCAGTACCGCCAATTCCACCACCACCAATACACCACCACCACCAATAAAAAAACACCACTACCGATACCACCACTAATAACACCACTGGCAACAGTACCACTACCAATACCACCAATACCACCACTGCTAATACCAATACCGCCACCACCAATACCACCACTATTACCACCAATGCTGCCAACACCAATCCCATCACTATTACCACCAATACCACCACCACAAATACCAGCACCAATACTGCCAATACCACTACCAATACCTCCGCCACTACCAATACCACCACCATCACAACCAATAACATCACTGCCACCATTACCACTACCAATGCCACCACCACCAAAAGCACCACCAATGCCATAACCAATACCATATCAATACCACCACCAGCAATACCACTAATTCCATCACAAATACCACCATCACCACCACCACCCATACCACCACCACCAATACCATCACCACTACCACCATCACCAATACCACTACTAATACCACCTCCATCAATACCATCACAAATAGCACCAATACCAGCATCAATACCACCACCACCAATGCCACCACCATTACCACCACCGTTACCACCAATACCACCACCAGTACCAGCACCTATACCGTCAATACTGCCAATACCACTACCAGTACTGCCCATACCACCACCAATACCACTGCCACCAGTACCACTGCCAATACTACCAATTCCAGTACCACCACCACCAATACCAGCACCTCCACCACCAATACCACCACCACCAATAGCACCACTGCCACCAATACCACCACCAGTGGCACCACCACCAGTACCACCACTACCACCACAAATACCATCACAAATACCACCATTACCAGTACCGATACCATCAATACCACTACCACCATCACCAATACCACTGCCAATACCACCAATTCCAATACCACCACTACCACTTCCAAAACCACCACCACCAATATCACCAATACCACCACCATCACTGCCACCAATACCAATACCACCACCGCCAATACCATATCCAATACTATATCAATACCACAACCACGAGTAACATCACCACCAATACCACTAATACCATCACAAATACCACCAATGCCACCACCACCAATACCATCACCACCACTACTAATCCTACCTCCACTAATACCAGCATCAATACCACTACCACCAATAACACCAATACCACCACCAATACTACCGCCAGTACCACCTGTAATACCACCAATACCATCCCAATACCACATCCATCAATACCACCACCACCAAAAACACTAATACAACCACCACCAATACTACCACCGTTATCAAAACCACCACCAATGCCACCACCAATACCATATCAATACCACAACCACCAATAAAATCACCACCAATACCACTAATACCATCACAAATACCACCAATGCCACCACTACCCATACCACCATCACCAATACAATCACCACTACCACCAGTACCACCACCACCACCACCACCACCACCACTACTAATCCCACCTCCACCAATACCAGCATCAATACCACTACCACCAATAATACCAATACCACCCCCATATACCACCACCACCATCACCACCAATACCATCACAAATACCACCAATACCATCACCACTAGCACCACCAATACCAGCATCAATACCACCAATAACACCAATACCACCACCAATACTACCACCAATATCACTACCACCAATACCACCCCAATACCACCCCCAACATCACCACTAACAATACCACCAACACCACCAACACTAATAGCATCACTGCCACCAATACCATCACCAATACCATGACAACACCTCCACCACCACGGATATAAATACCACCGCCACCAATACCACCGCCAATACTACCAATACCACTACCACCACCACCAATTCCAATACCACCACCACCACCACTACCTCTACCAATAAATACCACCACCAGTATCACCAATACCACCACCACTAATACCACCACCACCAATAACACCAATGCCACCACTGCCAATACCACCACCAATACCATCACCACTAATACCATCACAAATACCACCACCCATACCACTACCACCAATACCAGTACCATCACCACTACCACCACCAATACCAGCACCACTACCATCAATACCACCACCACTAATACCACCTATAACACCACTGCCACCAATACCACCACCAATACCATTACCAATACCACCAATACCACTACCAATACCACCTCCACCATCGCCACCAATACCACCACCGCCAATACCACTACCACCTCCATCAATACCACCACCAACACGTCAATACTGCCAATACCACTACCACTCGCAGTACCGCCAATTCCACCACCACCAATACCACCACCACCACCAATAAAAAACACCACTACCGATACCACCACCAATACCACCACCAATACTACCACCGTTACCAATACCACCACCAATGCCACCACCAATACCATATCAATACCACAACCACCAATAACATCACCACCAATACCACTAATACCATCACAAATACCACCACTACCCATACCACCATCACCAATACAATCACCACTACCACCACTAATCCCACCTCCACCAATACCAGCATCAATACCACTACCACCAATAACACCAATACCACCACCAATACCACCACCAATACTGCCACCAGTACCACCCCTAATACCACCACCAATACTACCACTGTTACCACCAATGCCACCACCACCACCAATACCACCACCAAAACCACAATATCAACACCACCACCACCAATTCCACCACCAATACCATCACATATACCACCCCCACCAATAACAGCACCAATACCGTCAATACTGCCAATACCACTACCACCAGTACCACCAATACCACCAATACCAATACAACTGCATTACCACCATCACCAATACCACCACCAATATCACCACCGCCAACACCAATACCACCACCAATACTGCCATCACCAATACCACCACCGTTCCCACCAATGCCACCGCCAGTACCACCACCAATACCACCACCACTGCAATACCAATACCTTCCCCACCAATATTATTTCCACCACCAATACTACCACCAATACCACCTCCACCAGTACCACCAACACCACCACCAAATTCATTCAAATTCAAATTTGCTTTATTCGATTTTCATTTTGAGATAAAAAAACATAAAAGCATGTTACACAAATACAAAATACACATTTCAAACATGTAATTCCTTATTTAAAAGATACCACCCACCACTTTATTAGTACTTCTTTTTTCACATTTATCCAATAAAAACATTTCTCCATATGAGAATCAATTCCTAAAAACAATTTATACAAGTCATACAGTATATCGAAGTTCAAATATATTTCCTAGACTTGATTACTGCTTTTAAAAACAATGCAATATTTCTAGCATAGCATTCATTTTCCAACAGTTGGAGTGCAAGGTAGGCAGGGCGACATTTTCTATGTTCCCAATAATGTTTACAAAATAAAATAATATGAATTGTCAATTGGGACGCAGCACCATCAGCACCATCGCAAGGGTAAGCACCTAGATTTTTTGACCAATCATTTGTTGTAGGGAAAGATACTAAACGATAAAAAGAATCTAGTCTGAATCGTATAAGTACGAATCTGTCGTACCCAGTTCCAGGATAGGTCAAATACGGTTGCATTTCAGTGGAAGAAAGGGTCATCAGATTTAGGCGGACTGTTGGCTTATGAGCTTCACTGACTTATCTAAGTTCTTCCAGATGTGACATACATTGTTTTTTAAAATCTTTCCTGGAAGTATTATTCATCTTTGATGGATTATGAAAAAATTCGGGCTGTCCTAAGTCTGTCATAAAATCTTTGATGTACTTCAGCCATCTTATAGCTAGGGCTTGCTCCAATTTAAGGGAATCTTTTATGACACTTTGGTTAAATGTTGTTTTTGTTGAGGTCCTAATTCGATGCCACAATAAAACTGTCTGGACCCTTATTTTGTCCGTAATATATTGTAGCCCCAGCTCTGTGTGACAAACGAAAGTTGAGGTAGAGCGAGGAACCGCCAATATATAGCGGATAAAAGCATTTTCAAGTCAAGTCAAAAACGTCTTTATTGCGATCATTATGATCATAAAAGACACATCGATTATATACATTTATAACATTTTGATATAAGAACATTTAGCAGTAAAGTGCATTATTAGAGACAATAAAAATTAAAAACATGTCAATAAAAAAAAAGATTTCATCCCATTCTAAAACTATGATAAAAACCGTACATAAAATGAGAAAAATGTATTACTTTCTCCCTGGACCTGTAGTTAGTTTGACTTAATCCTAAAGTGACAACACATATTCAGATTGTCTTCATCTTAATCGCCCTTATTTTCCACACCCAACTCAAAAATTTGGTCACGGCTGTTAATATACGGAGAGCAGTGGCACAAGATCGAGTGCCCATATTAGAGCATAAGGCTTTAATCCATTAGCTCTAGGAGATTTAAACGCCGGACAGGTGAAGAATATATGGGGGACTGTCTCTGCCTGCTCAGGACAAAAAACACGTGTTGCCCGGTGCACATTTACAGGTGAAAGCTTTGACCGTAAGGGTACCTACTCTAAACTGAAAATAGAGTTTTTTATCACCTGGTTTTGTTATAAAATCCCAGTAGTCCTCATATTTGGCCACACTTTTATGGTCCAGAAATAAATTAGTCAAAGAGGTATTCGAAGAGAGGAGTGTTGTCTTTGTTCTAACCATGTTCCAATATGTTTCTTTAAAGATCCTCTTAGATCCTCTTAGTGGGGAAAGAATTACCAACAGGATCCTCCCATAAATGCATTTTCTACTTTCTGTATCTCTGATACATTACAGTATCCCCAGAACCCTGCCCCATATAATACTGTACTGACGCACTTCGCTTGGTAGATCTTGATCCGTTCCAATGGTGGCCTTTTACCTAATTTCTGTGCAAAATTTACAAGTGCTGTTGTAGTTCTCATAAATAGCAGTTTTTTTGCCCTTATGACCTGTTGCCAAGTCCATGAGGATACCTAAATATGGGTACGTTTTTGTGTTTTCCAGTTTATTTCCAATGAAAATAGTTTTCTCCTTCCTACTAACCTTCCCACAGCTCATTATATAAGATTTTGTAACATTTATCTTTAAATCAAGACTTTCTATATAGTCATTATATTTATGTAAAGCCCGCTGTAGCTCTAGTGGTGTGTGGGCCATTATCACCACATCATCGGCGTAGAGTAGGGTCAGTATAGGTCGATTTTGCACTTGTGGTAGGTCCTGACACATCTCGAGCATCACCTACTCAAGGCCATTTGTATACAGGGTAGACAAGAAGGGTGCCAGGACACAGCCCTGTATGACCCCCGTCTCTACTGCGAATGGAGCTGTATGTTCTCCATTTGGTGCAAACCGTACCCAGGCTCTGGCATCAGAATATAATTCTCTTACAACTTGAATTGGGGGTAGTTCAACTCCCATTGCTTTGAGGATCTTCCATAATTTCTTATGAGATACACAATCGAACGCGGTGGAAAGATCTACAAATGCTAGGTACAATTTCCCTTTTTTTGCTTCAGTATATTTTTCCATCAAAATTGTTAGATTGAGGCCCTGTTCTATTGTTCCTAAGCCTTCTCTGAATCCAAATTGTAGGTCAGTTAATACATTATTATCTTCGGCCCATTCCTGGAGACGGTTTAAAATAATACGGCCCAGCACCTTTCCCACCAAATCTAGTAAGAAAATTGGCCGATAGCATGTAGGATTTTGTCTATCGTTTTTCTTAAAGATTGGGACCATTAATGACTCGGACCACGATCCTATGAGTCCTACTTTGCAGGCTACTGCAAGGACTTGTTTTATTAAGGGGCCCCATAGCTTCAGATTTCGTTTGAATATGTCTACGTGTACCCCGTATGGTCCCAGTGCCTTTCCACCCTTACTATCTTTCAAGGCAAGTTGAACTTCATCTAGGGAGAATTCTATATTAATTGGGAAGGGCTCGTTTGAGGTAGTAGAAGATGCGGGACAGTCAATTCAGTAACTAACTTCCTTTTTCTTGGCATACATTTTAGAGAAGTGGTCTACCCATTGCTCTTCGTTAATAGCTATTTCTAGTCTTGGAGTCGTCTCAGGCCTCAAAAAAGGAGAGTTTACCACACGCCAAAATGCTATACTGTCCCCATCTGTGCTTGCCTTATGTAAATCGGCCCAAGCATTCATTTTTATTTCCCTCTTTCTTGTTTTTAAAGCTTGATTATATGCATGCCTGCATTGCGTTATTTCTACTCTGTCCTGTTTCTTTTTATGTAGAGCGTTCTTTAGGTTAGTATATGCTCTCGTACAATTTTTGTCGAACCATCTATCCTTCTTACCCTTCCCATTTTTCACTTCCATTTTCAATGTGTTCCTAATAGTGTCTGTTATACGTATATAGGACCCTATTATGTCTTCATATGATGTAGTCTCCTCAAGACACTTCAGAATATCATCCATACTATTTTCCACCACTACTTTCATAATTACGGATGGTTCTACCTGGTCCCATTTTAATGAGTACCCTTTTATTTTATTTATTGCTAGACCCTGTAATTGTAGGATCCTTTTGGGATATGCTATCCGTATTTTTGCTGGAACTGATATCACCAAGCTTTGGGGAAAGTGATCGCTTTGGACATTGTTGTGGGTTTTAAAGCCTAGGACCCTAAAGGCAGACCTATTCGGGGTTATATGAAAATCTATGATTGTGTTCGACCCCCTTCCATGAAATGTCTGCTTGAATGGGGTAGGTGGCGAGGTCAGGACATTGGTGAAGCCCATATCTAGAAAAAATAAGATCTCATTTAGTGCATCTCCCTGTGGGCTATGAAAAAAATGGGGGAGATTACATTCTCTTTTGTCTACTAGTCCACATAGTACCTCATCGCTATGCGGACACAAAGCAGTGTTAAAATCGCCCCCCCCCCCCAAACTAATAATACATTTTCCCTGTAATCGTTCTGAATATTCAACATTGCATTCCTAAGCTGTTTTAACATATATATTACACATTCCCTCTGTGCATTATTATAAAAGTTTACCAAAATAACAGTGTCTCGATTTTCTGTTTTCATGACCAGTACTTGGTAATTGGGTTCTGAGATGGCCAAAAATACTTTGTTTATTCTTAACAAATTAGACACATATATACACAAACCACCCTTTGGCCTCCCACTTGCCGATGGTAGAGCTAGTGTGTTAAAAGTCTTATAGCCTTCAATGTGCATTTCTTCCTGGGACCATGTTTCCTGAAGGCATAATATGTCAAATTTACTCTCAAAGTTTAGCCAGGGCTGATTCCGTAGTTTGGACTGGAGTCCTGCAACATTCCAAAAAAGTACCGTGATACTGTTTGTGGTATCTGTTCCCTGGGTTTGATTATCAATATGCAAGGGTGTGTGTAAATTAGTAGATGGCGTCCTGATGTGTGCTATATTTTGTGGAAGAACTGGCTCTTCTGCGCTATTTGTGTTATTTACTCTATGCATATCACTTTTTAGTACATATAAGTCAGGATTAATGTTATTCCTGGGAGTTCTGTCTGTTACTAAAATGATCTCAGGGCAGGGGCTATTAGTAGTAACTCCCTCTAATAAAGATAGACTATTTTCTATTACATTGGTCCTGTCAAGTGCTTGATGGCTTTGGGGAAAAGCGTGTACAGAGATGTCCGAATGGTCAACAGGGCATTTGCCCAGTCAATCTATCTCCTCCGATTGTCCGAGCTGTGCCATCCCTCGCTGTTATATTTGCAGGATTATAAAAATAGCCTATGGGGAGGATGTTTATATCAGCTATATTACTCTGCTTGAGTAGCTGAGCGCTCAATAAAACACCAGATAACATAACATATTTAGGCACCCATTTCCCCCTTTCCATAAAATCCTTTGTACTAGGTCGGGTGTTTTAAAAGTTAACACTATGCAGTCCCTGGAAAGAGTTTTTTGCTCTCTCCCTACCCAATTTATCCTCCTAACCATTTTAAACTCCCTGAAGAGTTGGTGGGTCAAACCCACTCTTCTACTTAGTGGAGCGCTTTGTTTCTTAGGCTTTCCCAGGTTTCACTTTCTTCTGGTCGCAACTTGGGGCCGTTTGCTAATATTTTTGTATACTGGGTGGAAGCTGGTGGTAGGTCTAAATATGAATGATCTATAGATGTCTGTTATGTATGCGATATCCCTTTGCTTATAAGAGGGAGTCAGCCTAGAGTGCTGAATTTCCGTTTCCACTTTCTTGTTACCTTTTTTGTGGATAACACTCCATTGGTGGTCCTCATCATTACCTTGAGTCATACTCAAATTTACCCGATCTACAGATTGGGAGGTCTGACCTTGCTTGTTCTTTGTTATATTGCCCACCCCCGTATCATCTTTGCCAGCTAATCTTTCATCCTGTGTATTTGGTAGATGTTTGGGGAGTACTTTGTCTGAAAGACCCGCTAAGATGTGCTCTATCGTATTTACTCTTCCTTCAATCTTTGAGATTGAGTCCCTAAGAAAGAGGTCTAAGTTATGTACCAGTGTAGTTAAATTCCTAATGTTGGCCTCTTTTAATTTAGTGTTTTTCTCTGCCTGAGATTTTTCAACGGACACCTTCGATGCCATTCTTTTCCCTGATACTGCTTTTTTGATTGATTTTACTCTCTTAGGGGTATTCATTTTAGTGGGGTTTGCAGAGTCTGTTATCTCTATACTCTTAGTTCTTTTTAGTGGCATCTTTGACCGTTTTTGTGGGGGCTGGCTAAAGGAATCCTGGTCACTTGATATTATTTGGTCTATCGTGTCTATCGTGTGCTGTATAGAGCCATTCTCTCGTGGTATAAAGCTAGCAACCTCTTTATTTGTGTTCTCATATTCCACCACTGCCCGTGTTTTATTTCCTTCACCGGCAGATTGCGTATTTACCTCTAGCGACTCCTCTACTGAGGACATTTGCCTTTCAATTGCTCCCATTGCCCCTGTCAGATATGAAAGTAATGTTTGTTGGGCGTCTCCAAAGGCCTTTTTCGTGGGTGGGGCCTGAGTGGTTAGTAATTTCCTTTTCCCCATCTTGACAGCGTGAGGCCCTTAGAGCATATAATGACCAGCCCAGCAAAATATACCTAAAATAGCGTAATGTGATACGCTCTAAAAGTTATTAGATACCGTGTACTTAACTTGGTTCAGTCAATGTCTATTTCAGTACCTCTCAGCCTCTCTGTTTATGAGTTCCCGGGTCAGAGAGGCACAATCTTTTAAACGTTGGGGAGCCAAGAGAGAGGGCCCGGCCCGTCCTCAGACGAACCTTTGACTGGCTCAGACGGGCCTGTCTTGGCCCGGGCGAGCCCACGGCGTCCCGCACTGCGGGAACCGGCGGCAGATTTTAAAGCGCCTCCGTGCGCTTTCATGTGACGTGATGCGGGGCATGGCAGGCTGGGCGATGCAGTCCCCCTGGACCTCCCGGTATCAGCACGGCAGCAAATGCGGCAACAAGAATGCTACAAACAATTCCAAATATGAGTGGGGGTGTGTGAAACCACCTGGAAAGACGGTGCATCCGGATCTCATGAAGGGAGGGACACAAGGGCGATCGGATATTGCACAATGCAAAACAACAGGATAAGCATACAACGGGGGAACTTGGACAAGCGTCTTCCTTCTCTTGGCTTCTCACCGCAATCTCGGCTTCTCCCCGCAACTGTCACGATGTCCACCCCATCATTGCAAGCTGGACAAGCATCTTCCTTCTCTTGGCTTCTCTCCGCAACTGTCACAATGTCCACCCCATCATTCCAAATTTTATTTTGCTTGCTTTTTGCCTGTTACAGCTCCAGCCCACTACCAATATTACCACCACTAATGCCACCACCACCAATAACACCACTTCCACCAATACCACGACCAATACCATCACCACCAATACCACTAATACCATCGGAAATACCACCAACACCACCCATACTGCCACCACCATTTCCAGCACCAATATACTCACCACCACTACAAATACAACCTCCACCAATACCACCACCACTACCAATACCACCATCGCCAATGCCACTGCCAATACCACCACTAATAAATACCACCACCGCCAATACTATCAATACTAATACCACCTCCACCAATAACACCAATATCACCACCAGTATCACCACCATCACCACATCCACCAATACCACTGTTACCTTCAATTTTACAACACCCACCAATGCCAACCTCAATACCACCACCACCAATACCACTACCAATACCTCCACCACCAATACCTCCACCACCAATACCACTACCACCACTATCAATACCACCACCAATACCACCACCACCAATATCACCACCAGCAATACCAATATCACCATCACCACCAATTCCAGCACCAATGCCACTATTACCACCAATATCAATACCACCAATAACAATGCAATCGCAAATACCACCCCCACCAATACCAGCAGCAATACCGTTAATACCGCCACCACCAATGCCACCACCCCACCACCAATACCACCATCACTACAAATACCACCACTGCCAATACCAATACAACCACCACCAATGCCACCGCCAATACCACCACCAATACCACAACCATTACCAATACCACCACTATCAATACCACCACCACCACCAATATCCGCACCATCAATACTACCACCAATGCCTCCACCACCAATATCAGTACCACCACCACCATCGCCACCGCCAATACCATGCCAATTCCAGCAACACCACCAATACCACCAACACCGCCAATACCATCACAAATGCCACCAATACCAGCACCAATACCAACACCACCAATACTACCACTGTTACCACCAATACCACCAGCAAGACCAATACCACCACCACCAATACCACCACTCATGCCACCACCACCAATACCACCACCACAATATCAATACCACCACCAATACCATCACAAATGCCAACAGTACCCCCACCACCAATATCAGCACCAATACCGTCAATACTGCCAATACCACTACCACCAGTTCCACCACCAGTACCACTGCATTACCCCCTCCACCAATATCACCACCGCCAATACCATTACCACCAATACCACCACCAATTCTGCCATCACCAATACCACCACCAATACCACCACCACCAATGCCACCGCCAGTACCACTACCAATACCACCACCAATACCACCACCCATGCCACCACCACCACCAATTCCACCAATATCAATAGCACCACCACCACCAATACCTCCCCACCAATATTAATTCCACTACCAATACTACCACCAATACCACCACTACCACCGATACCACCAACACCACCACCAATATTACCACCACTAATGCCACCACCACCAATAACACCACTGCCACCAATACCAATGCCACCAATACCAATGCCACGACCAATACAGTCACCAACACCACTAATACCATCACCAATGCCACTATTACCACAAATATCAATACTACCACTACCAATACCACCATCACCAATTCCAGCACCAATAACACCAATACCCCCATCAATGCCACCGCCAATGCCACTGCCAATACCACCACCAATACTATCAATACCACCAATATTAGTACCGCCTCCACCAATACCACCACCACCAATACCACATCCACCAATACCACTGTTACCTTCAATACCACAACACCTACCAATACCACCAACAATGCCAACACCATCATCAATACCACCACCACCAATACTACTACCACCAATACCTCCACCACCAATACCACCACTATCAATACCACAACCACCACCAATATCACCACCACCACTAATACCAGCACCAATGCCACTATTACCACCAATATCAATACCACCAATACCACCACCACCACCAATGCCTCCGCCACCAATACCACCACCACTAACACCACCGATATCAACACAAATAACACTGCCACCACCAATACCAGCAGCAATACCGTTAATACTGCCACCATCCGGTGCTCCCCGTCTTCGGTCTATATTGTGCTTTGCAATTGCCACCCCCAGAGTCCTGCTCCATGTGGGTCATGTCTGTAGCCTCCCACACATTGAGGAGGCACAATCTAGGCTGTGGAGAAAGATCCTTCCCACATACGTGTAGTAATTGTGACACCACCGCCTCCCAATACTGGTGGATTACCTAACATCGAGCGTAAATAGAAAAGGGCCCAATACCATCACAAATACGATCAATACCACTGCCAATACAGCACCATTACTGCCAATACCACTACCACCAGTACCACCACCATCACCACCAATACCACCACCAATATCACCAATACCAGTACCACCAACAACAATACCACCACCGCCAATATCACCACCACCAACACCACTGCCACCAATACCACCACCAATACCAGCACCAATACTGCCAATACCACTACCACCAGTACCACCAATACCACCACCACCACCAATATCACCAATACCAGTACCACCACCACCAATATCACCAATACCAGTACCACCAACACCACCACCGCCAATATCATCACCACCATTAACACCACTGCCACCAATACCACCACCAATACCATCTCCAATACCACCACCAATGCCACCACTGCCAATATCAATACCACAAGCAATACTGCCACCACCAAAACCACCACCGATACCACCAATACCATCACCACCGATACCACCACCAATACCACCAATACCGTCAATACCGCCACCACCAATACTACCACCACCACCACCACTACTACCACCACCACCACTACCACCACCAATACCAGTACCACAACCACCAATAACCACTGCCACCAATACCACCACCAATCCCAATGCCACTACCGCTAATACCACCACCAATACCATCACCAATAATACCACTAATACCATCACAAATACCACCAATACCATCACCACTACCACCACCAATACCAGCATCAATACCACCACCATCAATACCACCAATAACACCAATACCACCACCAGTACTACCACCAATACCACCCCCAACATCACCAGTAACAATACCACCAACGCCACTAATAACACCACTGCCACCAATACCATCACCAATACCATGATAATACCACCAACACCACCACCACGGATACCACCACTACCAATACCAGCACCAATACCGCCAATACCACTACCACCACCACCAATACCACTACCAATACCACCACCAGTATCACCAATACCACCACCACTAGTACCAATACCACCACCACTAGTACCACCACCAATAACACCACTGCCACCAATGCGACCACAGCCAATACTACCATCACCACTAATACCATCACAAATACCACCACCACCCATACCACCACCACCTATACCAGTACCATCACCACCACTACCACCACCACCACCACCACTGCCAGCACCACTACCAGCACCACCACCAATAACACCACCAATAACACCACCACAACTAATACCACCACCACCTATAACACCACTGCTACCAATACCACCACCGCCAATACCACCAACACCAATACCACCATCACCAACACCACCAATACCACCACTGCCAGTACCACCACCACTACCAATACCACCTCCATCAATACCATCACTAATACCACCACCAACAACAACACCGATACCGTTAATACTGCCAATACCACTACCACCAGCAGTACCGCCAATTCCACCACCACTAATACCACCACCAATACCAGCACCAATAAAAACACCACTTCCGATACCAGCATCACCAATACCACCACTGGCACCATTACCATTACCAATACCATCACCAATACCAATGCCACCACTGCCAATACCAATACCACCACCGTTACCACCAATACCACCAACACCAATCCCATCACAAATACCACCAATACCACCACCACGAATACCAGCACCAGTACTGCTAGTACCACTACCACCACCAATACCTCCGCTACTACCAATACCACCACCACTAATACCACCACAACCAATAACATCACTTCCACCATTACCACTACCAATGCCACCACCGCCAAAAGCACCACCAATACCATAACCAATACCACCACCAGCAATACCACTAATTCCATCACAAATACCACCAATACCACCACAAATACCATCACCACTACCACCATCACCAACAACAGCACCGCCAATACCACTACTAATACCACCTCCATCAATACCATCACAAATCACACCACCACCAATGCCACCACCAATACCACTACCAATGCCACCACCATTGCCACCACCGTTACCACCAATACCACCACCAATACCAGCACCTATACCATCAATACTGCCAATACCACTACCACCACCAGTACCACCAGTACCACCCATACCACCACCACCACCAGTACCACTGCCAATACCACCAATTCCAATACCACTATCAATACCAGCACCTCCACTACCACCACCACCAATAGCACCACTGCCACCAATACCACCATCAATACCACCACCAGTGGCACCTCCGCCACCACCATCAGCAATACCACAACCACCACCACTACCACCACCAATACCATCACAAATGCCACCAATACCAGCACTGATACCATCAATACTGCCAATACCACCAATTCCAATACCACCACCACCAATATCACCAATACCACCACCACAAATACCACCACCTCCAATAACATCACTGCCACCAATACCAATGCCACCACCACCAATACAATAACCAAAACCATATCAATACCACAACCACCAATAACATCACCACCAATACCACTAATACCATCACAAATACCACCAATGCCACCACCACTACTAATCCTACCTCCACCAATACCAGCATCAATACCACTACCACCAATACTACCACCAGTACCACCCCTAATACCGCCACCCCCAGTACCACATCCATCAATACCACCCCAATACCACCACCACCAAAAACACTAGTACCACCACCACCAATAATACTACCAGCAATACCACCAGCACCAATACCACCACTACCACTTCCAAAACCACCACCAATACCACCACCACCAATATCACCAGTACCACCACCACTAATACCACCACCACCAATAACATCATTGCCACCACCGCCAATACCACCACCAATACCATATCAATACCACAACCACCAATAACATCGCCACCAATACCACTAATCCCATCACAAATACCACCAATGCCACCACCACCAATACCATCACCAATACAATCACCACTACTAATCCCACCTCCACCAATACCAGCATCAATACCACTACCACCAATAACACCACCAATACTACCACCAGTACCACCTCAATACTACCATTGTTACCACCAATACCACCACCACCAATGCCACCACCACCAAAACAAATACCAGAATATCAATACCACCACCACCACCACCAATGCCACTGCTAATACCACCACCACCAATACCACCACCATAACCACAATATCAATACCACCACCACCACCACCAATACCATCACAAATACCACCAATACCCCCACCACCAATAACAGTACCAATACTGTCAATACTGCCAATACCACCAGCAATACCAATACAACTGCATTACCACCACCAATATCACTACTGCCAACACCAATACCACCACCACCAATACCACCAACACTACTAATCCCACCTCCACCAATACCAGCATCAATACCACTACCACCAATAACACCAATACCACCACCAATACTACCACCAGTACCACCCCTAATACCACCAATACTTCAATTGTTACCACCAATGCCACCACCACCAAAACCAATTCCACAATATCAATACCACCAATACCTCCAATACCAATGCCACTGCTAATACCACCACCACCAATACCACCACCAAAACCAATACCACAATATCAATACCACCACCACCAATACCATCACAAATACCACCAATACCCCCACCACCAATAACAGTACCAATACTGTCAATACTGCCAATACCACCACCAATACCAATACAACTGCATTACCACCACCAATATCACCACCGCCAACACCAATACTGCCATCACCAATACCACCACCATCAATGCCAGTGCCGGTACCACCAACAATACCACCACCAATGCCACCGCTAGTACTACCAATACCACCACCACCAATACCACTGCCAATACCAATACCTCCCCCACCAATATTAATTCCACTACCAATACTACCACCAATACCACCTCCACCAATACCAGTACCACCAACACCACCACCAATATTACCACCACTAATGCCACCACCGCCAATGACACCAATGCCACAACCAATACCATCACCACCAATACCACTAATACCATCAGAAATACCACCAACACCACCCATACTGCCACCACCATTACCAATATCATCACCACCACTACCAATACCACCTCCATCAATACCACCATCACCAATACCACCAATGCCACCGCCAATACCACCACTAATACCACGACCAATACCACCACCACCAATACCACTGCGAATACCACCACCAATACTATCAATACTAATACCACCTCCACCAATAACAGCAATACCACCACCACCATCACCACCATTACAACAACCACGAATACCACTGTTACCTTCAATATCACAACACCCACCAATACCACCACCAATGCCAACCTCAGTACCATCACCAATACCACCACCACCAATACCACCAACAATACTACCACCATTACCTCCACCACCAATACCACTACACCACTATCAATACCACCACCAATACCACAACCACCACCACCAATATCACCACCAGCACCACCAATATCACCACCAGCAATACCAATATCACCAACATCACCACCAATTCCAGCACCAATGCCACTATTACCACCAATATCAATACCACCAATGCCAATGCAATCGCCAATACCACCAATACCAGCAGCAATACCGTTAATACCGCCATCTCCAATGCCACCACCCTCACCACCACTACAAATACCACCACTGCCAATACCAATACAACCACCACCAATGCCACCTCCACCAATACCACAACCAATACCACCACCACCAATATCCCCACCATCAATACTACCACCACCAATCCACCAATATCAGTACCACCACCACCAATACCATACCAATAACCAATACCATCGCAAATGCCACAAATACCAGCACCAATACCATCAATACTGCCACCACCAATACCACCCCCAATACCACCACCAATACTACCACCGTTACCACCAATACCACCAGCAATACCACCACCCATGCCACCACCAATGCCACCAATACCACCACCACCAAAACCAATACCACAATATCAATACCACCACCAATACCATCACAAATACCAACAATACCCCCACCACCAATAACAGCACCATTACCGTCAATACTGCCAATACCACTACCACCAGTACCACCACCAATACCACCTCATTTCCACCACCACCATCACTGCCAATACCATTACCACCAATACCACCACCACCAATACCAATACCACCACCAATACCACCACCAATACACCACCGTTACCACCAATACCACAACCAATACCACCACCAATGCCACCGCCAGTACCACTACCAATACCACCACCCATGCCACCATCACCAATTCCACCAATATCAATACCACCACCACCAATACCACCACCAATACCTCCCCCACCAATATTAATTCCACTACCAATACTACCACTAATGCCACAACCACCAAGAACACCACTGCCACCAATACCAATGCCACGACCAATACCGTCACCACCAACACCACTAATACCATCAAATACCAACACCACCCACACCGCCACTAACATTACCAGCACCAATATCACCACCACTACCACCTCCACCATCACCAATTCCAGCACCAATAACACCAATACCCCCAGTAATACCACCCCAATACCACCCCAATACCACCACCAATGCCACCGCCAATGCCACCCTCAATACCACTACCTCCAATACCGCTGCCAATACCACCACCAATACTATCAATACCACCACCACCAATACCACCACCACCAGTATCACCACCAATACCACTGTTACCTTCAATACCACAACACCCACCAACAATGCCAACACCATCACCAATACCACCACCACCAATACCACTACCAATACTACCACCAATACCTCCACCACCAATACCACCACTATCAATATTACCACCAATACCACAACCCCCACCACCAATACCAGCACCAAAGCCACTATTACCACCTATATCAACACCACCAATACCAATGCAACCACCAATACCACCACCACCAATGCCTCCGCCACCAATACCAACACCAGCAATACCACCAATAAACACAAATAACACCACCACCATCAATACCAGCAGCAATACCGTTAATACCGCCACCACCAATACCACCACCACTACAATTACCACCACTGCAAATACCAATATAACCACCACCCCCAATGCCACCGCCAATACCACCACCACCAATATTGCCACTAGCAATACTACCACCACCACCGTCAATCCACCAATATCAGTACCACCACCACCAATACCAATGCTACCACAAATACCATACCAATACCAGTACCAATACCATCAATACTGCCACCACCAATACCACCACAACTACAAATAACACAACCACCAATACCACTGCCAATACCACCATCACCAATATCGCCACCAATACCGCCACCAATACCACCTCTGCCACGAATACCACCACCAATTCCAATGCCAATACCACCTCCACCTATGCTGCCATCACCAATACCACCACCACCACTACCACCAGTACCACAACCAATACCAATGCCACTACTGCCAATACCACCATCATCAAAACCACCAATACCGCCACCGCCACCAGTACCACCCCCACCAATACCATCACCACCAATACCACCACCACCACTACCAATGCCACCACCAATACCACCACTAATACCAATAATACCACTAATACCACCACCATCACCAATACCACCACCAGTACCACCATCAATACCACCACCACCAATACCACCACCACCTCTAATGTCACAGCTAATACCACCAACAATACCACCACAACCAATACCACCACCAATGCCACCACTACCACCTCCACCAATAACACAATCAATACCACCACCAAATCCACCAATACCGCCATCACCAATACCACCACCAGCACCACCAATACCATCACAAATACCACCACCACCTATACCAGCACAACTACCACCACCTCCGATACCACTACCACCACTAATACCAATAACACCACCAATACCACCACCACCAATACCACCAATAACACCACCACCACTAATGCCACGCTAATACAACCATCACCATCGCCAACACCACAACCAATACCACCACCAATGCCGCTACCACCATCACCAGTACCACAACCAATACCACCACTAATGCCACCACCAATACCAATAACACAAGCAGCAATACCACCACCAAGTCCACCAACACCAATACCCCCACCCATGCCACTACCAGCAATACCAATACCAATACCACCACTAATTACACCAATATCAATAGCACTACCACCAATACCACCACCATCAATACCATCACAAATACCACCAATACCACCACCACCAATACTGCCAATACCATTGCCACCACCACCAGTACCGCCAATACCACCACCACCACCACCACCAATTCCACTGTCTTGTGCGGTAGTCCGGTAGCTTAGGAGAGGCTTTGCTCTTCCTTTCACCTGTCCTCTTTCTTTATCGCGATCTTACCATGTTTTCCATTTGTAGTGGGTGGGCACAGCTGCAGGCGCATGGCGGCTTGCTCTGTATTTCTATTGAGCTCGCCAGTGCTTCTGTGATTGGTTTCATTTCTGGTCTCTTGCCCTCGGAAGGACTTTGCCGTCAGCTTTTTGGAATCGTGCTGACATTCCCCCATTGGATTTTCGTCTACAGAGCACATTGTTTTACACTCTACAGAGACTTTGTTGGGTCATTGAGCCTTGCTTAGGTATTTCTTTGGACATTGGCCTTCCTACTCTTTTGCTCTGATAATCGCAAGAGGTGAGGCACATTATTTGGTTACGACGGAGGACAGGAAGCCACGCCCCTCGGGTTCCTCCGTATATCTGTTTTTTTTATGTGCCTACCTCTCACCTGCGATTAGGTCATGTTACAGCTACCCTAGTAGCTTCCTGGGTTTTTGCTGTCCCGTTATTTTTCATTATCAAGAATACGGGATCCCTTTAAGCTTTTTTTTTTTTTTTTTTTTCATTTATACGTGTTTTTTCCTATTGGGTTTTTCCTGTGACGATTTCATGTAACAGATCTACTCCTGGAATTCGGGATTACTTTTCCTTGAACATCCGGACACCGAACTTGTGGTTAATCATCAGTCCACGAGGATGTACTTTGGCTCTGCTGGGGTAAACCATGTCGTGAGACAACCCAGTGGATGTTTGTTTGAGGTATAGCGTCTTAGGGGGCTTGTTCCTTGTAGTCTTCTATTAATACTCTTTTTGTTTCTTATTTTCTTCTCTTCTGTAGTTGCCAGTATTCCCCCTGGATAATAGTTCCAGACAGACTGAGGAGCCTAGACCTGTACTCCATTGCCGTGGGTCCTTATTTTCCCTCACATGTTTCCCTACCTTTTCCCACAGTATTCTTTTGCTCTTGCCTTACTATTACATGAGTGGGTAGAGGACTGGGATAATCTTTTTGGTCCTGCAGTGTTTGGTATTTAATTGTGACTGGGGGCAGGACAACCACCAATTTCAATACCACCACCTCCAATACCATTAATACAGCCACCACCAATATCACCACCACCAATACCACCACTACAAATACCACCACTAATACCACCACCCATGCCGCCGCCAATGCCACCGCCAATGCCACCTCCACCAATACCACAACCAATACCACCACCACCAATATCACCACCACCAATGCCACCAACACCAATCCACCAATATCAGTACCACCACCACCACCAATGCCACCTCCAATACCACCACTAATACCATCACAAATACCACCAATACCGCCACTACCAATACCACCAACACCAATACCACCACCCCACCAATACCATCGCAACAACGAATACCACTACAACTGCTAATACCACGACCACTAATACCAGCACCAATATCACCTCCCCCAATACCGCCACCACCACCAATATCACCAATACCACATCCAACAATACCACCACCAATACCACCACTGGCACCAATACCACCACCAATGCCGCCACCAATGCCCCCAATAGCAACGCCACCAACAAAACCACTACCACCAATACCAATACCATCACAAATACCACCACATATACCAGCATCAATACCACCACCACTAATACCAATACCACCACACCAATACTACCACCCCCAATAACACCAACACCACCACCACAAATACCACCACTAATACCACTGTCAATAATACCACCTCCACCAATACCACCATCAATACCACCACCACCACTAATGCCACCACTAATAACACCACCAATACCACCGCTTATACCAATAACAATATCACCACAACCAATTCTACCACCACCAATAACAATGCCACCACCACCAATACCACCACCACCAATATCACCACCAATAGCACATCCACCAGTACCACCACTGCCACAAATACTACCACCAATCCCAATGCCACAACCACCACTACCGTCACCACCACCCCTGCCACCAATGCCACCACCAATATCGCCATTACCACCAATATAATCACCACCAATACCACCAACACCATCACAAATACCATCACCCATACCAGCACCAACCCCACGAATACCACAACCACTATTATACCGCCACCACCAATACCACCACCACCAATACAACCAATAACCCCAGTACTACCACCACCAATACCACAAGTACCACCACAAATACCACCACCACCAATATTAATGCCACTTCCGCCAATACCAATGCCACCACCAATACCACAACCATCAATACCACCAACACCATCACAGATACGACCACCCATACAGCACCAATACTACCACCACTACCAATTCCACCAACAATACCACCACCAATACCACCTCCACCAATACCACCACCTCCACTAATACCACCAACACCCCCACCACCAATACTAACAATACCGCCACCACCAATACCACCACCACCAATACAACGAATAACACCACCACAACCAATACCACCTTCACCAATACCACCACCACTATCACCACCTCCACCACCAGCAATACGAATGCCACCACCACTAATGCTAATAACACAACCACCAATACCACCTCCAATACCACCACCACTGCCAATACCACCATCACCAATACTAATACCACCACCAATACATCCACCAATACAAATACCACCAATAACATCACCGTTACCACCAATACCACCACCAATGCCACGGCCATACGACCACCACCAATAAAAATACCAACACAACCAATACCAGCATCACCAATACGGCCTCCACCAATACCACCACCACCATCAATATCATCACCAATTCCAATACCACTAATTCCCCTACCAATGCCACCACCGCCAATACCACCACCAATACCACCTCCACCAATACCACATCCAATACCACCAGTACCACCTCCAATACCTCCACCACCACTGCCACCAATAACACCACCACCAATACCGCCATCACCAATACCATCACCACCAATTTCACCAATACTATCAAATACCACCACCACCACCCATACCATCACCATCAGCACCAATACCACCATCAATACTGCCACCACCACCAATACCACCACAACTATCAATACCACCACCAGTACTGCCACCGCCAATACCAATACCACAAGTACCACCACCAATGCCACCACCGCCACCAATACCACCATCAGAACCACCACTCATACCACCACCAATACCAACACCATCACAAATTCCACCATTACCACCACCACCCATGCCACCGCCAATACCACCACCACCAATACTACCACCAATACCAATAATAACAATACCATCACAAATACCACCTCCACCAATACCACAACCAATACCACCACTAATTCTAACAATTCTACCACTACCAATATCAGTACCAACAATACCAATAGCACCACCACTAATGCCACCACCGCCAATACCACCAATACCAAAACCACCAATTTCACCAATATCAATACCGCCAGCAATGCCACCGCCAATACCACCAATATCAATACTAACAGTACCAATTACCACCACCAATACCACCAGAAATACCACCACTACCAATACCACCACTAATACCAATTCCACCACCAATACAAATTCCACCACCAATACCACTGCCAATACCAACACCACCACTACCAATACCACTACCACCAAACCCACCACCAATACCACCACAACCAGTCCCACCTCCAATGCTACCACCAATACCACCAATACAACTAATAACAATACCACCACAACCAATACCACCACCACCACCTTCAATGCCACCACATCAATACCAGCACCAATACCAATTACACAACCACCAATACCACCACCACCACTGCCAATACCGCCATCACCAATACCACCGTCAATTCCATCACCAATACCACCGCCAATACCACCAATACTAATACCACCACCACTAAATCCACCACCACCAATATCACCATCAATACCACCGATACAAATACCACCAATAACACCACTGTTACAACCAATACCACCACCAATGCCACTGCCATACCACCGCCAATACTACTGCCAATTCCCAATCCACTACCACCAATACTACCAATAGCAATACCAATAACAATACCAACACCACCATTACCATCACCAATGCCACCCCCACCAATGCCACCACCAATACCACCACCACCAATACTACCACCACCACAATACCACCAATATCAATACCACCACCACCAATTCCAATGCCACCACCAATACCATCATAAATACCACCAATACCACTACCAATACTGCCACCAATACCTCTACCACCAGCACCAAGACCACCACCACCACTAATACTCCTACCAATACCACCATCAAAACCACCAATTCCACTACCACCACCACCAATACCACCACCATTGTCAATACCACCATTATCATCACCACCAATACCACTACCAATACCACCACCGCCATATCACCACCAATACCACCACCAATACCAAAACACCTATATCACCAATATTAATACCACCACTAATTCCAATACCACCACCAACAATATCACAACCAATATCACCACCAATACCATCACAAATACCACCACCAATACTGCCACCACCAATACATCTACCACCAAAACCAATACCACCACCAATACCCCCAACACCAAGACCACCACCACCAATACCCCCACCAATGCCACTACCACCCTCACCAATACCACCAATATCACCATTTTCACCACCACACCACCAATACCATTACCATCACACATAACACCAATACCACTGCCAATACCAAATCCACCACCACCAATAATAAAACCAACACAACCAATACCACCACAAATACCACACCACCACCAATACTACCAATACCGCCACTAATACCACCACCAATACCACCACCACCAATACCAATACCACCACCAAAATCACCACCAGCAGTACCAATACCACCACCAGTGCCACCACCAATGCCGCCACCAATATCAATACCACCAGCATGAATACCACCAATACCACCACCAGCAATACCAATGCCACCGCCAATACCACCACCGTCACCTATGCCAATACCACCACCACCTATACCAATACCACCAGTATCATCTCCACCAATATCAATACCACCACCACAAATACCACCACCCTGTCCAATACCACCAACACCACCACCACAATACCATCACAAATACCATCACAAATACCACCACCAATAACACCACCATCAATACCACCACCACCATTGCCAATACCAATACCACCACCACCAATACCACCACCACCAATACTAATATCACCAATACCACCACTAATATTAATACCACCACCACCACCACCAATTTCACCAATGGCTTTACCAATACTACCACCAATAACAATACCACCTCCTCCTATACCACAACCAATACCACCCCTATCTGAAAGAGACACGTTAGTGATAGATTCCTTACCTTAGAATAATACCCAGGCGTCAAACTGAATCCGGAAAGTTTTTTCGCTAGCAGTACCCCTGCGCGTCAGTAGGTGGCGTTGTGTGACTCTGCGTCAGTCGCTGGCATTGTATGGACCGGGATGACGTCACGGAGACTAGATAGGCGCCACCCATGCGCGCTGATGTCAGTTCTTCCTTTTTCCGCGCCTTTAAGCGCAGATCCAGTTGAAGCACGTACCTCAGTCACTTTTTGACTATCTTTTTGAGACTTTTGTCTCTTGTCAGTTGCTACTCTGGTGCACGTAGGGATGCCTGGTTATAAGTCTTGTGAGGCCTGCCATCGCAATATGTTTGTGATGGACCCCCACGACGTCTGTCTCTACTGCCTGGAGAGCGACCACGACTCCCGGGCCTGCATGCACTGTTTGGCCATGGCCCCGAAGGCCTTGCGGGAGCAGCGCCGGAAGGTGTTTGAGGTCCGGCAATCCTCTCCGTGCCGTTTGTGGTCCAGGGGCCGCTCCAGTGAACGCTCGGGGGGCCACCATCCCCGCTCCTCGGGCTCCAAGTCTATCCCCTCGGATTCGGGTAAGAGACGACACAAAAAGAAGTCGAAGAAGTGTTGTCGCTCTCTGACGTCCCCCCCGTCGTTCTCCGGATGCGGACGAGGGGGACGTTCAGCCCCTGCGGCTCCTTCGGATCCCGGGAGTCCTGCGGCCTACCCGCCTCCGTTGGTGACTCCCGCTCAGGTTCAAGAATTTCTTGCCACCTTGGGCCGCCTCTTTAGGCCTCGAGCTCCCGCCGGCGCGCCCTCGGGCCCCGCACTCCTGTGTCAGGATCCTGTCAGGCCGTCGGCGGCTCCGGCCCCGGCGCCGCAGGATCCTGCGCCAAAAGGTCCCGCGCTGCCTGCTCCGGCCCCAGTGGGTACCATTTGTCCCACCCAGCCCCGGTTCTTGGACACTTTTGTCCCGACCTGGGATCCGCACTGGGACACGGCATCAGTTTGGCCCCGGCGCCGTTTCTTCCTTCCCCGGTCCCTGCCGCCGCAGCCTGTCCCACCTGTGGCGGAGGTAGAGGATGAATGGGAGGAGTCCGAGGACCCTCTCGCTCGCCAGTGTGACTCCGAGCAGTACTGGGCGGACGAGTTAGAGGAGACCGGCGGCCTCGATCTCTCCTCTGACCCGGGGTTTGCTTCTCCTCCGTCTACCATGGAGCAGGGTGCCTCGTACACGATGGTTCTTCGTCGGGCCACCGAGGTCCTTCACCTTGATCTAGCTATGGTGGCCATGAAAACTAATCTCCTCACCGAGGTGCTCCAGACGTCGTCCACTTCGTCAGAGCCCCTGCTGCCATTTAACGACACCCTCACTGACGTCTTGCTGGGTACTTGGTCGCGGCCCGCTACAGGGGGCCTGGTGGATAAGGATGTCGCCAGGTGTCATCGCCCAGCGCCGGGTGACCCTGCCTTTCTGAAAAGTCATCCTACGCCCGAGAGTTTGGTCATCCAAGCTTCGACGTCCCAGAGTGCCTTTCCCACGGCTCCTCCGGATAATGACTCTAAGAAGCTGGATCAGTTCGGCAAACGGTTGTTCTCTTCGGCCAGCTTAGGGCTGAGGTCAGTGAACACTGCCTGCCTCTTGGGCCACTATTCCCACGTGGTGTGGGATACCGTTGCACAGGTGTTGCCTCAGTGTCCTGAGGAGGCCCAGGCTGTGCTGTCTCAAGTTGTTGCCGAGGGTAAGGATGCGGGTCGGTTCGCCATTCGGTGTGGTTTGGACACCGCGGACTCCCTAGGTAGAGCCATTTCTACGACTGTGGTGCTTCGTCGCCACGCCTAGTTGCGGTCTACCGGGTTCTCGCAAAATGTACAAAGCTCGCTCATGGACATGCCCTTTGATGGCGCCCGCCTGTTTGGCGGTAAGGCTGAAAGTGCGTTGGAGCATTTTAAGGACTCGAGGCCTACGGCCAAGTCCTTAGGTCTTTCGACTAAAAGCCCAGCCGCTACTGGTTTTCGTTCCTTTCGTGGCAAAAGCGCCCAGGCACATTCCTTCAGCAAGCCTGTGCAGAACCAACCGCTGCCGCGGATGCGGCTTCTGCAGGGGTAGATCTGGGAATCAGCGTGGGGGTCAGTCCACCTCTGCCCCCACTGCTCCTGCCTCCAAACCTTCCTAATCCGAGCTTTGTGGAGCACCCCACACCAGTGGGTGGCAGGATCTGCCATCACCTTCCCCACTGGCACGCGGTCTCATCGGACACGTGGGTGCAAGGTTTACTCCCTTCCCTTTCAGTCCAATCTCCAGCCATGCCACCTCAGTACCAACGCATGTCGAGGGAACACTTGGTGACTCTCCAGCAGGAAGTTACGACCCTCTTGTCCAAGGGGGCCATTGAGTGCGTTCTGGGGCCGGAAGTAGGGAGTGGTTGTTATTCCCACTACTTTCTGGTCCCCAAGACGGACAAAGGGGGTCTGCGTCCCATCTTGGACCTCCAGAACGTCAACCGCTTCCTCTGAAAGGAGAAGTTCAAAACGCTGACTCTGGCTCAGGTCTTGGCTGCCCTCGACCCTGGAGACTGGATGGTAGCGTTGGACTAGCAGGACGCATATTTTCACATCTCCGTCCTGCTGGCCCACCGGCGTTACCTGCGGTTCACGGTAGGCCACGAGCATTTTCAGTTTGCCGCGCTCCCCTTCGGCCTTACCAGCGCCCCTCGGGTGTTCACGAAAGTGATGGCGGTGGTCGCAGCTCATCTGCGCAGGTTAGGGGTGTAAGTCTTCCCCTACCTCGACGACTGGTTGTTGAAGACAGGCTCGCCCCAGGCAGTCGTCTCCCACCTTCAGACTACGGCCGACCTCCTGCATTTGCTGGGGTTCTCCATCAATGTGCCGAAGTCGCACCTGAGTCCCTCTCAGAAACTCCCCTTCTTAGGAGCGGTTCTGGATTCGACACGGTTTCGAGTTTATCCTCACGAGCAGCGAGTCCGGGATATTCAGGCTCTGATTCCGATCTTTCGGCCTCTATCCCAGGTTTGTCAGGATGACCCTCCGGCTCCTGGGCCTGATGGCCTCCTGCATCCTGCTGGTGCACCATGCCAGATGGCATATGGGGGCTCTGCAGTGGGACCTGAAGTTCCAGTGGCCGCAGCATCAGGGCAACCTGTCCGATCATGTCCAGATTTCGGAGGGCACTGCACGACAATTGCAGTGGTGGCTCACTAATCACGATTGGGTCGATGGCAGATCCCTCTCCCTTCCGCAACCGGAGCACACAGTGGTGACGGATGCGTCCCTCTTGGGATGGGGAGGCCACTTGGGAGAGGCGGAGATCAGAGGACTCTGGTCTCCGGCGGAGTCCTGGCTCCATATCAACCTTTTGGAGCTGTGGGCGATCCGACTTACACTGAAGGCATTCCTTCCCTCTGTCTGGGGAAGTGTGTAGCAGGTGTTCACGGACAACACCACCGCCATGTGGTATTGCAACAAACAGGGCGGGGTGGGGTCGTGGACCCCTATGTCAGGAGGCTCTGCGCCTCTGGACATGGCTGGAACATCAAGGCATTACCTTGGTGGTTCAACATCTGGCAGGTTCTCTGAACGCCAGGGTGGACGAACTCAGCCGCCAGTGCTTGATGGATCACGAATGGCGTCTGCACTCGGACGTGGCGCAAGGTCTCCTTCTGCAGAGGGGAGAGCCTTGGTTAGATCTATTCGCCACCAAAAGAGAACGTGCAATGTCATCAGTTCTGCGCGTTGGAATTTCCGAGACGGCACTCGCTCGGAGACGCTTTTCGTTGCAAGTGGAGTTGCGGTGTGTTGTACGCCTTTCCGCCTATACCACTTCTGCCCAGAGTGCTGAAGAAGATGCGGCGCGACCGGGCCCAAGTCATGCTTGTGGCTCCGGATTGGGCACGAAGATACTGGTATCCCAAGTTACTCAGCATGGCAATCGATCCCCCGGTCCGTCTGCCACTTCGGGTGGATCTTCTGTCGCAGCAGCAGGGGACAGTCCTCCACCCGAACCTGTCCAGCCTCCACCTCCATGCGTGGAGATTGAGCGGCGACAGTTGACAGCTTTCGATCTTCCTCCCAAAGTCTGTGATGTCATTCTTGCAGCCAGGCGTCCGTCCACTAAGACGTTGAACGCTTGCCGGTGGAACAAGTTTGTGGCATGGTGCACAGCCAAGGCTGTGGATCCCCTTTCTGCCCCTCTTTCCGAGGTCCTTCTGTTCCTTTTTTCTTTGGCCCAGCAGGGCTCTGCTCTGGGCACTATCAAAGGTTATCTTTCGGCCATCTCCGCCTTTTTACAGTTTCCAGATCAACCTTCTCTTTTAAGTCCCGGGTTGTTAACTGTTTCCTAAAAGGCATTACGCACATGTTTCCTCCCGTACTGTTCATAATGCCTCAATGGGACTTAAATGTTGTCTTGACCTATCTGATGTGCGCTCCTTTTGAGCCCCTTCATACCTGTACTTTACGTCTTCTCACTCAAGACGCTTTCCTTATAGCTATCACCTCTGCCAGAAGAGTGAGTAAGCTCCAGGCTCTTTCTCCCAAACCCCCTTTCCTTTCTGTTCATCTGGACATGGTGGTTTTAAGGACCCGTTCTTTCTTGCCAAAGGTTGTCATGCCCTTCCACATCGGGCAGACCATCACTTTGCCTACCTTCTTTCCGCATCCTTCAAAAGAGGAAGAGAGGCTCCACCGTTTGGACCCAAAACATGTGCTCTCGTTCTATCTGAAGCGAACACAACAGTTCCAGGTGGATGACCTGCTCTTTGTGGGCTACGTGGGTGCTAAAAAAGGTTGGGCCGTGCACAAACGGACCATCTCTCAGTGGGTCGTTCTGTGCATCAAAGCATGTTGCTCGTTGGCTAAGAAGGAGCCTCCGGTGGGGCTGTGTGCCTATTCTACCAGGGCAACGGCAGCCACTACTGCCTTGGGACACGGCGTTCCCTTGCAAGACATTTTTCAGGCAGCTCCGTGGGCCTCGCTGCACACGTTCACCAAGAATTACTGCCTTGACACTCAAGTCTGGAGAGACGGCTTCTTTGGCTGTTCTGTTCTCCGTGACTTTCTCGTGTGATCTTTGTTCGCAGACCCTCCACCGGGGTTGTTATTGCTGGGGTATCTATTCTAAGGTAAGGAATCTATCACTAACGTGTCTCTTTCAGATGCACAAGTTACAATAGAAATTAGTTAGTGATAGATTCCTTACCGCCCCACCCATCCTCCCCGTTCTGCGACCTGACTTCTAGGGTTAAGGTCATCCCCTTTCAGGGCCCTAGTTTCATGGCACCAGCGGTCAGTTTCTTGCATGGGTCTGCGTTCCTGGCGCAGAAAGTCGTGTACAGAACTGACGTCAGCGTGCATGGGTGGCGCCTAAGTAGTCTCCGTGACGTCATCTCGGCGCATACGACGCCGGCGACGGACGCGGAGCCGCACGACGCCACCTACCGACGCACAGGGGTACTGCTAGCGAAAAAACTTTCCATATCCAATCTGACACCTGGGGATATTCTAAGGTAAGGAATCTATCACTAAGTAATGTCTCTTACAGATATATCGTTACACAAGTAGTACCTTGTGCACCACCAACAATACCATCACAAATACCACCACCACAAGTACCACTACCAATACCAGCACTAATACCGCCACCACAATACATCTACCACCACCACCACCCAGACCAATACCACCGCCAATACCACCATTATCACCACCACCAATACCACCACAAATACCACCAATACCACCACAACCAATAACACTACCACCACCAATAGTAAATACCAATACTACCACCACAACCACCAATACCCCCACCACCACCAATACCTCCACCAATACTACCAATAGCACCACCACCAATACCACTATCAACACAATACCACCACCACCAATACCACCTCCATCAAAAATACCGCTAATACCAGTACCACCACCAGTACCAATACCACCACTAGAACCAATACCACCACCACCACCAATACCACCACCACCAATGCCACCACCAACAATACTACCACCACCACCTCAGCACCTCTTGCTCACTAGTAATAGCTGGGGCACTGTACGAAGCCAGAACTCTAGCCGAGACCATCCCTCCCTCCCTCCCTCCATGCCTGCCTTAAAGCACAGCCTGCACTGCATCAGGAGGGGAAGTCAGGGCCCTACTACAGCTCGAAAGTTTATTATGCCAGAGATGGCAATGACATTACGCAATACCAACTGCACACTCAAAACACAGAGAGGGCAGAAAATACCCCCGCTCTTCCTCCTGAGCCGTGACCGTGTAATCACAGAGTGAAAGGTGTTGGAGCGCTTTGTTAGTGTTTATAGCTCGGATCATGTGTAACTCTCACTTCACACATTTATGTCTGTGTAATTTACAACACTTACACATCTTATTTACGGCACCATTTATCACTACTTTGAAGATGTCGCAGGCCAGTCTCTTTCTCTGATATTTACAATCTAACAAGCGGTCGAGAAGGTCCTTTATTGCAATGCAATAGATCTTGCATTTGCGAGAGTTAAAGCTATTAGTATTGTAAAGGACAATGCCTTTCAGTTATGTTTTGAAACCCAAAACATAAATAAAAGGCATTGTCATTTACAATGCCAGTAGCTCAAACTCGCGGGAATGCGAGACCTATTGCATTGCAAATGCTTGTTTGGTATGTCATGGAGATGGCTCTTCAAGTCATGTGGTCCGTGAGTAGTCTACCTTCCAGAGGGGAGGCTTCTGGCAGGTCCTGGTCAGATGGGATAACTGTTGTCAGCGCATGTTGTATTTGTAGGTATCTAAATGTTTCAGTTTCTGACATTTCATATTCATTTTGTAATTCTGTGAAAGAGTATTTTTCCCCTTGACCCACAGATCGCCCACCCTTGATATACTGATGGTGTCCCATTTGTTAAATCCCAAACTGGAGCTGAGTTGTCCCAGCCTCTCTGCCTCCCATAGGGCAGTAGCCTGTGTCACTTTGTTATGCCATCCCAGTTTCCTTATCACTGAATGCCACAGGGAGATCGTTTGTGCTGTTGGGCCTTTCAGGTGTTGATGGTTTGGATTTGTGTATAGGGCGGTTCTATAGCCCCCTGGACCCATAAGCCATGTATCCATCCAATATTACGGTTCATCGTGCGAGCGGTGAGCCCATTGATCTATGACCGCTAACTGGGCCACCCAGTAATCTGCTCGGATACTGGGCAGCGCAATTCCCCCATCGTACTCCCCTGGTTCAGTTTGTGAACCACTGTCCGTGGGGGCCTTCCGTCCCGTATTAGTGTCCTGATTTCCCCTTCTATCATGTTGAAGTAGGCCTCAGGAACTTTGTATGGCGTATTTTATAAGATGTAGAGGAACCGGGGTAGTGCCATCATTTTGAAGAGGGCCACTCGGCCTAGTAGAGAAAGGGCCATGGACCTCCAATGTTGTACGTCGCTTTGTAGGCGTGTAATTGGGCCCATGAGATTGTGTGCATAAAAGATGTTGGAGTTTGCTGTTACGAATACCGGTAAGTATCGAAAGCCCTCTGTCACTATTGCTTTGCAATTTGAAGGCAAGATTTGGGGGGACCGTCTAATAAATATATTATGGATTTTGACCAATTTATGGAGTATTCTGAGTAGCTACCAAAGTTTGTGCAGCTTTGGAGTATTCTATTAATGGAAGCTCGTGGCGATGCAACTTAGACGAGAACATCATCTGTATACAGGAATATTTTATCTTCCCACCCTTCTGTCCGTTTTAGTCCATGGACCAATGGGTCCCCACGTATCCAAATTGCCAAGGGCTCCAATACAATAGCGAATAATATAGGTGACAGGAGGCATCCCTGCCTTGTTCCTTGCCTGAGAGAAAACGTCTGTGAGATAGTCCATTTACCACCGCATGTGCCAGTGGCTCCGCATACAACAGGCGGATCCACGCCATAAAATTGGGCCCTATTCCTATGCGTTCTAGAACTGCAAACATATAGGGCCATTCAATGGTATCGAAGACCATTCGTACAGCTAGGGACAATATGGCTGCATCTTCTTCAACCGTGTTCCTGTGTCCTACCACTCCATGGAGGCGGCGCAGGTTAAGGGCTGAATTGCGTCCAGGCATGAACCCCGACTGGTCAGGATGTGCCAGTGTGGTCACAACCTCGAGCAACCATGTTGCGAGTATTTTGGCTAATATTTGGACCTCTGCGTTAAACAGAGATGGGGCGGTAGGAGCTCCTGTCATCTACTGGTTTCCCCTTTTTGTGGATCATTACGATGGAGGCAAATCTTTAGTCTCTAGGCAGGCTGCCCTGCTGCTTACTTTCAAGATACATTTCTCATAAGTGTGGTGTTACTTTGGTAGCTTTTAGTTTATAAAATTATATGGGTAGGCCGTTTGGCCCCACCGGCTTCCCGGATTGCATACTGCACATTGCTGTAGTGATTTCGTTATCAGTGGGGTCGGCCTCAAGTAATAGCTGCTCTTCCGCGAAGAGCATTGGCATGGGAAGATCAACCAAGAAATCTCTAGATGCCGTGGCTGGGGTGGCAGGGGAATCTAGATATATTTAAAATGAGCCGCAAATGCGTCTTCTATCTCATGTGGGTCCTTCAGTGTTGTGTCGTCTATTTTTAGTGTGGTCTGCCAGCGATTTGCCTGGTCAAGCCTCGCTAGGAGTTTTCCTGCCCTGTCTCCGAGCTCATATAGTTTGTATTGTGTTGCAAGATGTTTTGCCCTGGCTGTATCTGTTAGTAGATTGTTATATTCCTGTCGCTTAACGTCAAGTGTGTGTTTAGTTGATTAGTCTGGGGTGAGTGTAAGATTTAGTTCATAGGAGTGTAGGTCTTTCTCAAGCGCTTCAAGCTGTTTTCTCTTTTCTTTTTTGTGTCCTGTTGTTAGTGACAGTGCTTGTCTCTTTATTTCTGATTTGAATGTCTCCCAAAGCACCTGAAATGAATCCACCGACCCAACATTGTCTTAAAAATAGTTATCAGTGTATTTGATGAGGCCAGTTCTGATATGCAGGGCCTTCAGGTACCATGGATTTACAGAGATAGTCTTGTGTGTGGATGGTATCCCTAGGGAGTAGCGTACCCAAATCGGGGAGTGGTCTGAAATAACTCTTGCTAAATGCTGTACCTCTTTAAAGTTGTGCACTTGGTAGGCCGGTGCTATAATGTGATCTGTACGGGAGAGACCGTTCTGAACCCAAGAATGGAACATGTATGGCAATGTAAGGGGCGATATTTCTGGTCACAGAGCATCATATTTAAGTCACCTCATAGTACCAGGTCGCCCTCTGGTAGATCTATTCTAATTTGGTCATGTCTGCGAGAGCGGTCCTTTGAAGTGCTGGGTGGACATACACCGACATAATGTTGAAAGCTCTTCCCTCCCAGCTGCCTGTTATGGCCGTGAAATGACCTTGTTCATCTGTGCGGGTTTGGTCTACAATTTAGGGGAATCTCTTGCGTAAGAGTATACCTGTACCTCTAGACCCTGAAGTAAAGCCTGAGTGTGCAATTAGTCTATACCCCCATCTGTCAAGTGCTTTGCATGTGTTCTCGACTAAGTGGGTTTCCTGAAGGACCACATCCGGCTTGTGTCTCTTTAGATATTGGAGCACAATTCCCCTTTTAATTTTGTCTCCTAACCCGTTAACATTCCAGGAGAGCAGTTTGAGTGTCGTCTCCATTGTTCTAACTTGGATATGCTGATTTGTCTTGGTCTGCGTCGAAGGAGTAAGAACTGGCCTCACGTGTCGGCTATTTGTTTGCTTCCCAACTTTAAGGTGTATTTGATCGGACTGTCTCTGTCAGTCAGTGAGATACGATAAGTTTAGGGTTGAGTGCTGTTCTGCTTAAAATCTGTAGGGAACGCATTCAGTTGTGAGTCTTTGCTAATACAACAGTAACTATAACTATTCCCAGTAACCTGAAAATGCCTCCCCTCCCCTGCATGATGGTATTCAAACTTCCCGCCCCCCAACCCCCAAAACCCTGCAGATTGCCTGTTGCCCTCCCTTCCCTTGCTGGATGGAGTGTGGACCCACTGGTCCCACCCCGCAATCCCCAAAAACGTATACTAGTAAGGCATGGTGTGAATACGTTACAGTGATCCTTCTATTGTCTTCTCGTTATGTCACTCGTCACAGTGTTTGGAATCTTGGAGGGGTGGCCAAACAGTGCAGGCCAGTGACTCAGAGTACTTCACCCTATAGTCTGTGAGTGCTACCAAAGTGAATAGATAAGATGGGTGTTAGCCATTCTTTCCTTGAAGAAGTGCCTTAATGATGCTAATGCCTCGGATCTTACTCACTCTTCGGGCTCTCAGGTGTAACAACATTTGTAAGTTATACTTCTTCAGGGCAAAGGTCTACTCTTTTCTGTGGCTTCTAACTTTGCCACCTACGTCTGTCATGGGCGCCCTGGTCGCTGACTCTCCGCCATCCTTCCAGCCATTCCCACGTGTCCTCTGGAGTATTGAAGAACCATGTTTGCCCTCTGCTTCTACCCTCAGTTTGGCAGGGAATAGCATGGCATATTTCAATCCTTTGTCTCTGAGGGGCTTTTTGATTTTGCAGAAGCTGCATCTCTGTGTTTGCACCTGCAGGGTGAAATCCGGAAAGAAAGTGATGGTTTTGTTTTCATATTTGACCAGCGGGGCACTGTGGGCAGTCTGCTATATAATATCTCTGTCTCTGAAGTTGAAAACCCGGCCAGTATCGGTCTCGGTGGTGCACCCGGTTTAGGTTTGCCTCCTGGTACTCAGTCATTCTATTGAGAAATAATTAGAGATATTTTGCGGGTGTTTGATATATTAAGATAAAGTCTTCAACAAATAGATCTGCCTCTGGTCCCGCAGCTCTCTCTGGGACTCCTAAAATCCAGACATTGTTCTGTCTAGACCTGCCTTCGTAGTCGTCCAGTTGTGAACGAGCAGTTTACCGGTGGTCTGCAGTTTGAGGACTTCTTTCTGGCGAGCTGAGTTGGCTGCCACGAGCGTGTGTCGGGTCTTCGACGATTCAGACTCGGGTGTTTATTTTTCGCAGGTCTGCTCTTATGAGGGAGACCTCCGTTGAGACGGAGTCCATTTCTGATTCAAGGGAGGTGTGCACATTGGTGATGGCCGCCATTATATCATGCATGGTGAGGTCTCCCTGCTCCGCAACTTCCTGCGACTGGGGTTGTGCTGGCTCTGTGAGGCTGTCTGCCCCCTCCTGGTGCTTCTGCCAAGAGAATCTGTCCAGTTTAGTCTGGTGGGAGGCGAGTCCCCCTTTTTCGCCTGTCATTGCCCTAGATAGGGAGCTGCAGCTCCTGGGCTCAGTTTTCTATGGGCTACCAGGTACTCACCGACGCCTGCCACGGGGTTATTCCCCCTATCGGCCTGTCGGGTTTCCCCCTGTAAGCCCTCTTGTTGATCTGTTCATACCACACCCCTTGCTGGGTGTATGGAATTAACGTGCCTCTGACCACCGGAGGGGGTGTCTTGGGAGTCCAGAGCGTGGCCCACCATGCCCTGGCAGCTTCGTTTAAAGACTTTATGGCCCACAATGATCTGTATGTATGGGGCCTGCCCCCTGGTCTCTCACCTTGCGTGTAGACAGTCGTGGCTGTTCTGTGTTTACGACGTTGTGTGCTGTTTTAGGCAGCCTATCCGGTTATATGGCAATAAATGGGTCAGTCCAGCTGGGCCCTGTGATGTTAGCCGATCTCGGCGCTCAACCCTGCCAATGGTGTCGCACTGCCGTCTTTACTGGGTTTTTTGGCCTGTATTGTCTCCCTGCCCCTGCTCACTCTTTGGAGACTCCACTGGTGTTTTTTGAGTTGAGACCCTAACTTTGCCCCCTCACCTCTGCATAGACCTCTTGATGATGACGCTGGGTGCGGCCGGCGCTGTGTTTCCGCCTATCTGCTCTTCGAGCGGGAAGAACGGTTTGGGCACTGGTCTCCCTGCTCGCTGTCCCTGTCTCCAGCCAGTATACCTGAACCCTCTGGAGTGTGAATGCCATTTGGCCACTGAAGGCAGCTTAGCCTTCGAAGCTTGCCTTTTGGGCTAATACCCTGAGTGGCTTCCTGTGAAAGGGAGGTTACACCACACCCTGTAGCAGGCTGCTATTGTTCTTAAGCCTGGGAACAGGGCACACTACTCCCTAGACTGTCAGAATGCTATCTGTTGGGCAGTGACCATGTAGGCCTCTGGACAAACTGGATCACCGCACAAAGTGGGTCACAGGACGGTAACTTTCTAAACGTTCCTTTACTTTAATAGTAACAATAAATTTCAGCTAGGCGTTAAGTCTGGTTTAATGCCAAGATTACTTTGATACCTTACAGTACCCAGCTAGGTAGTCTCATTCAGAAGTTAGCCTAGCTGAGGGGTCTGCCATTAACCCTGTGTTAGCCAATGGGGCTACAGGCACTCCGGTAGATGTGTGCATTTTTCTTTTCATGTCTTTATAGAGCAGCCAGTTTCAGCTCACTGATGTATTTTGGCTTGCCCAAGCCTTTCTCAAAGTGAGTGAGCCTCACCACCTCACAAAATAAATGAACATTCATGGCCATAAAAACATATTATTGTTTTCCTGGTTGCTGCACCTGAAGACCCCATTATATTCACAATAGAATAAGCAATTCATGAATTAAATTAAAAATATTAAAAACAATAATCACCAATATAATAAAAACAGTCAATTGATACAGATATAAAAGTTGAGCATAAGAAGATAACATAAATATTAAATATCCAATTCATCTTGTTTATTATAAAAACTTACTCGGCTCTTTTACCATTAATTTCATCCATTGCTCCATTTAGAATTATATATTGTGATAAGACTTTTTTGGCTAGGCTGGGGCAATCACAATATAACTCTTTTTAGCTCCTAATGCCTCAATATTAACAATTCTCTCACCAACATCTCGGGCCAGTGCCTCTATCTCACATAGTATTCCTTTGTACGAATGGGTCAGTCCAGCTGGGCCCTGTGATGTTAGCCGATCTCGGCGCTCAACCCTGCCAATGGTGTCGCACTGCCGTCTTTACTGGGTTTTTTGGCCTGTATTGTCTCCCTGCCCCTGCTCACTCTTTGGAGACTCCACTGGTGTTTTTTGAGTTGAGACCCTAACTTTGCCCCCTCACCTCTGCATAGACCTCTTGATGATGACGCTGGGTGCGGCCGGCGCTGTGTTTCCGCCTATCTGCTCTTCGAGCGGGAAGAACGGTTTGGGCACTGGTCTCCCTGCTCGCTGTCCCTGTCTCCAGCCAGTATACCTGAACCCTCTGGAGTGTGAATGCCATTTGGCCACTGAAGGGAGCTTAGCCTTCGAAGCTTGCCTTTTGGGCTAATACCCTGAGTGGCTTCCTGTGAAAGGGAGGTTACACCACACCCTGTAGCAGGCTGCTATTGTTCTCATCATGTATAATTATCTTGGCCATATGTCAAGTTTCTCTTTCTCACTGGCCTCAAAGTTCACATTCAAGATATATTCCTCATATAGGAGTTCTCTCCCTGATCATTTATCCTACGTGCACCTCAATCTCTTCATCCCTATTTAACCCTGTAGGGGTCTTCGTTTGTATATCTAGGATATATCTCGATTTCTGACATCTCAACTGTTTGACTCCATTTCCACTGCATAGACTAGCAGCCACCCTATCTGCTGCAAGTTGGGAAACATCCCTTTTGCGGTGATTATAAAAATGCCTTGCAACAGGGTAAGAAAAATCCACATTTCTAATAGCCCTATGATATTCAAGAATCTATATATGCAATGGAAAAATGGCACTACCGACATACATAAGCGTACAAGGGCACATCAGTACATGTACACAATGGTCTGATTCACAATAATAAAAATGACCTATTTTCCTTTTAAAAACACTCGCTGTGTGGTACTCCATGGTATTTTGGATGAATTTACATGCTTTGCAATGACTGCACTTAAAAAATCCCTTAGATTTAGTCAACCAAGTATTAGTGCTTTGTGTGGTAACTGAGTTCATCTCCCAAAGATTTGCCCTTCCTAAAGGTGATGGTTGGATTCACTTTCAAATCGGGGCCAATCACCCCATATTTTTTTTGGCTAGACCAATGTCTGAACTTAGCATTTCTTACTTTCAATGCTGCTGAATTAAAGTTGGTTATAAATATAATGTAAAACAAAGAGGGAGTGGCCCCACTTTCCAAGAGGCATATTGCGGAGCGGAACAATAAGGTGCAATATGCTGTGAATTACCCCCGAACCAGAATATTTTTTTTTATATATATATATATATATATATATATATATATATATATAGATAGATAGATAGATAGATAGATAGATAGATTGTGGCTCAACATTTAATATCAGCCTCGAAAGCATACATGAATATGTATTGCAAATAGGAGAGACAAAAATCATTTATGTCCTTATGAAGATGGTTAACAAATAAATTATAACCACCGAAACGTGCCGACGCTCCTTGTCACAGGGTTATATTCGAGGAACATTCAAGTCTTGTCAGAGCGCCACTTCCTCGGAGTCTGTACATTGCTCTATGGGCCCACCTCTCGGTACCTCCAATTCAGGATGCTATTACAGCACTGAAAATTAGAGTGACCAAGTGGGGGGAAGGGTTTGAGGAAGGGAACAGCTGGGAGGGAGACCTGTAAAACAAATAGATAAACATACAAACAATAACAATCAGTATAAATAATTCTCAGGTACCAGACTCTGCTACGCGGAGTCTTATTGCAAATGAGTCTCTACTTTATCACGAGCCCGTGATACAAGTTATACAGAAAATACACTTCCAAGGAATGTGTTACAATCACACTTTCCTAACAGTAAAGTTCAATAATATACAGAGCATATACTCATAATTATGACTCAGTACACTAATGAGCCCCTGTGCGAGCTTGCCCAAGCGCTTGAAAAATCAACATACCAAAAGCACCAAAGGGCTAATCCGAAAGTTCCACATACACTGTGCCAAATGGACCCAGAGCACTAGTCCCTATGTTCACCAACTCAATATGCAAAAATGAGACAGAGCTCTAAATCTTAATTGCTGGACTTAATGCTCGACAACACAATGTTTTAATGAATTCCAAAACGCGCAATCAAAAGCGTGAGTGTAATCATACAATAGTCAAAATAAACTCCAGAGCGCACTGTTGTATGCTTGCCAAAATGTCGTTTGCAAAATGAGCTCCAAAGCGCACGATAATGTGCTGCCAAACACTGAATGTAGCAAACGAACTCCAATGCACACCGAATCCCAACAAGGAAATGAAGTTACTCTGTGGCCTTCAAAAAACAGAGGCTTACCTGCAGGCTCAAAGTAAAATTGGAATAAACTCACGAGTCAGCAGAAGAGAGAGAGGCTGCTTCCACACAGGATCCAGAATAGTAAGCCACGCCCAATGGGTGTGGCTCCTTTCATAGGCAGACCACACCCATAGGCAACCACACCCAAAGTGACTGCTGTGTGGGTTTCTGGGATATGACCACACCCATAGGCAACCACACCCAAAGTGACTGCTGTGTGGGGATTCTGGGATATGTAGTCCCCTATAGTTACATCTAACAGGGAAAAAGGAGAACATTTAAAGTAAAATTAACAATGAAAGGAAAATACAAAGAAAACATATTGCAGTGCTTAATGTACATTTACAGGACACCACAGCCACAATTTAGCAACAGGAAAATGTAGTTTCCCACATTGTACCACAGTGGGGGCGGGCCCTAGAACGCACGCCACAGATGCGACGCTAACAAGTCTAATCATATGAATATTGATGGACTCCAACAAAATTGATTTATTCGAAGTAACCGAACTATGTGTTTAATTTTTCACTTGTCTTTTGTCTCTCATGTATTTTACGTGATTTTTTTGTCTAATGTATGAATTTATCAACACATTTTTTAGCTGGTTTATATTTGATTTGTATTTGATTGGCTTTTGTGCATTAATTTGTGATTTTAATTAAAAATAACTTTGTGATACTGGGATTGATTTTTGTCCATGTACTTATAATTGTTCTTTGGGTCCTTACTTGTGAATAGAAATGGAAATCTGAGTGGCTTCAAGGTTGATGTATGGTTGGTTGTAACTTAGTTTGACGTCAGCATTTTCTTACCCAAGAGAAATTCTTCTTATATTGGTTATAAATATAATGCTGTTACCTTCTTTATTCTTAAACACATTAGGATGGAGAATTTGAACCCTTGCCAGGGGTTGCGCCTTTTTGCTGGCCACATTAAATACTTTTGGTAATTAACCCCTCTCTCTAAATCTTCTTCTCATCTGTGTGGTCTGGTTCTCAAATTCCTCCTGGCTGCTACAGATTCTTTTTAGCCTTAAGGTTTCATCATATGGAATACTCTTGATTAAACTTTTTGGATGTTGGCTCTTAAAATGTAAGGTAATATTTCCTGCTGTTAACTTTCGATGAATAGTGGACTGTTTTTTTTCTCTCTTTGTATTTGTAATCAGTACATCCGAAAAAGCTATTTTTTGTGAACTAATAGTGGTTGTAAATTTCAGATTATAAGAATTGTCATTCAATCTCAAATTCATGTGCCTTTTCTTTAGGGCCACTCCACAAAATAAAATAATTCATCAATGTAGTGGGACCAAATTAAAGTATGAGGTAAATATCCTGATTGTCCTCCCCCATGCAACCTGCTCCTACCACCAGCCCATCACGAGATTTGTGAAGCTGGGGTCCAAGCAGGTGCCCATGGCAGTTCCAACCTTCTGTCTGTTGAAGGTCCAGTAATACACAAAAATGTTTTCTTGGAGACAAAACATAATCATATTCATTAGCATTTTGTTAAGCTCAAGAAGCATGGTGGATCTCTTTAACAAAAAATATTTACATGCTCTGACCCTAAAACAATGATCTATACAGGTATAGAGCGCGGCCACGTCCACTGTGATCATAAGATCTGACTCGGACCACTCTATAGCCGAAATTTTAGACAGAAAATCTCCACTATCCCAGCAGTAAGAAGGAAGGGCTGACACCTATGGGAAGAGAAAATAATCTATGTAAATTGCTGTGTTTTCAAGAACGCTCTGTATTTTAGGCAGTACATAAAACAAAGTTACCTTAAGGTGATCTGATTTCAGGAAATTATACTCATCAAGGATCCCCCTGTGCCACCAATCCAATAGATACTCTCTATATCGTTGTAGCGAGGCTTTATACAGTGCTGCTCTATTCACCTCATAGCAGACATTCTCTGATAACTGTCCCTTAACTTCTTTCTTCTTAGCATCAAGAATCACAACATTTCCCCCTTTATCGGAGGGCTTATTACTATAGATGTATTATTCTTCAAGGACAGAAAAGCATCCCTTTGTGATTGTGCTAAATTATCTAGATGTGTTCCACTCATGTTCTTGATCAACTCACTGATCATGATCTCATGGAAAGCACCAAATTGTCATGCTGTAAAATTGGAATTAATTGAGGGGGCGTGGCTTGGAGAGCCAACATGGCGGTCGTGTTCTAGGCCGGCTCCGCCAGCCCAACACATATCCGACGTATATCCTGGCATCCCGGTGTTGAAGGAGGCACCGAACGGCATGGCGGAGGTGCGGAGCTCGGTCCCCCCTTCTGGTCAAGCTGAGAGCCCGGGGCCGAGGCAGAGCCGCGATCCGGCCGCAGCGTGGGAGCGGCCTAGCAGCGAGCCGGAAGCCTCGGGGGTGGCGTGCCGCGTCCCCGCGGCGGGAAGAGGAACAGACGGAGCAGCTAGCCTGGTCCTGAGGACGAGCCAGGATGACGGGGACGGCTGGATCGGCAGCGGGAGGCTTGGCCTCTGATCGTGAGGTGGAGTCCGGCGGGGGGGAGGTGATGGAATCCGGCGGCCGGGTCGGGCCGCGGCAGTAAGGAGGAGTGTGCAAGGTGGGAGAGGCAGCTGGTTCTGGGCTGGTGCGGCACCGGAGGCACACGAGGGCGGAGGCAGACGGCGACAGGGGCGGTGGGCCTCAGAGCGACAGTGGCCGGTTCTGCTGGAGTGGTTGGGGGTTTGGCGGTGTAGTCGGACCGCAGAGGGGGGTGACGGGGGTCTGGTCGGTCGCCTTACCTCTGGCTCCGGGGGGGCGGCGGTGACTGGGCCCTGGTTCCTCCCCCCATGCTTCGTGGAGCAGGCGACGATCGGCGGCCGGATCGGGCCGCGGGAGAAGGGCTGCGTGGGGATCGGCCTGGGCTTTGGTGGCGCACCCCATATCGTCTTGCATGGCTGGCCTCGTTGGGCGAGTGGAGTGACACCTAATCTGCATTGGGGTGTCGGGACACATAGAATCGCGGCAGCGGACAGTCGTAATCGCCTGGTGCAGTCGGGGAGGAAGCCTGCGAAGGGATCTCGCGCCTCGGGACGCTACTCTACGGAGGGGGCTCAGTGTTGGGTCCTGGTGGAACATTTGGGTCGAGGAGGGAACGCGGGGGATCGGATCGCCGGCTGGCCCCCCGCCGCCCTCATTGTGGTCTGTGTAAGGAGCCCCGCTGGCCTGTGCCGTGGACGTGCGGAGCAGACTGCTGAGGAAGCCGTGGACTGTGCAACATCCTAGCTGGGGTGAGAGGGTGCGATCCGCCAGGTCCTGGAGCGCGGTCGACGGTAGGATCGGGCTGAGGGATCAGTGCTCCGCCGGTAGTGAGTAGCGCTCGAGCGGGGGCGAGCTGGCCTCGGGTGCACGCGGCACCATCATGACCAGAGACAAGGGTGGCGGTGGTGCGGCTAAGCAGGGGCCCATCGACAAATTCACAGGTCCGGGGGCCGCTGGAGGTCCATCGGGTGCGACACCGGGCAACGCGGCCCTGATGGCAGCCATTACCCAGTCCAGAGACATGTTAGATGCCAAGATAGGGGCAGTTGGTGCGGACGTCACTTTGCTGCGGCAGGACTTACGAAACGCGGTGGGCCGAATTACGGAGGTCGAGACGCGTGTTTCGGGGGTAGAGGACGACGTAGTAGAGCTGAAGCGTAAGGTGGCTGTGATGGAGACTGTCCAAAAGGGCCTCATGCACCGACCACAAGATGCGGAAGGACGGGCCCGACGTAACAACCTCAGATTCGTCGGTTTTCCGGAGGGCTGCGAGGAGGGGAACATGGAGCGCTTTCTCACCGCCTGGCTGGAGGGTTGGCTTCCCCCGGAGGCGATGTCCAGGTGCTTTGTGGTGGAGCGGGCTCATCGGGCTCTCCTGCAGAAACCCCCGGTGGGGGCACGCCCATGGCCTGTTATCTCCAAATTCCTGAATTATCTGGATAGAAATGCCATCCTGAAGCAGGCTAGGGCTTGGCTGAGAAAACTTAAACTCCCGTACGCTCTGCTCTTTCCGGCCCGGCTCCGAGTGGTCTTTCAGTCCCGCACGCACTTCTTTGATACTCCGGAGGAGGTCTTCAGATGGACAGACGAGACGGTGCGGGTGCGGCTCATGCACCGCCGGGTGGGGAATCAGACTCGTCTTTGGGGGATACGGCGCGGGGGGGCCCCCGTGGCCGGAGGCAGAACAGGGACAGGCGATCAAGGTCCAGGTGGCGCTAGAGGTCTAGTGAAGCCGCCAGTCGCGGGGGACTGGCCCCTGGGGAGCAATCATTGGAGCCTTAATGCAGGACACAGGGGCTGTGTAATGACACTCTGTCTGTTGGTTTCCGGGATGCCTTGATTTGGGCTCACTCTACCGCTGACTGTGAGCTGGCGGGTACCCTGGTGGGAGGTTATGGGCTGTGATATGGGGATCCATTGGTTGGGGAAGTCTGCACCCCCTGTTGGGGGGTGGGGGCCAGCCCCGCCGCAACAGATACTTCAAGAGTTCTATTGAGGTATGGGGTGGGGGGTTTGTTGGGGAAGGGTTGTTGTTATGGGGTCAGGTCGCACGTCCACTGCAGGTCCACTACAAGCGGTACACATGCCCCCAAGGCTCCCTGGTTACGAGGGATAGCGACACAGTCCCTCATGGCTGACATATCCGGGGGGAGGGAGATGCAGGGAGGTCTTTGTGTCCTGAGTTGGAATGTGCGAGGGGTCTTGGATATGGTGAAGCGGGGGCCGTACTCTATCATGCGAAGCGGATGAAGGCGGATATCCTGCTGTTGCAGGAGACTCACCTCCAGGGCACGAAGGCCCTCTGTTTGCAGCGGTATGGGTACCAACAGGTCTTTCACGCAGGCTTTGTGAGAGGGTCTCGGGGGTGGCTATCCTGATCCATCGCAGGGTCCCTTACACGCACGAACAGCAGTGGGTTGATGGGCAGGGTCGTTACCTAATTCTCCGGGGCAGGGTCGGTGGGGAATCATTGATCATTGGTAGTGTGTACGCCCATCCCCCGTTGCAGTGGAATCTCATTGAGCGGCTACAAACTTTGTGGGCAGATATGCCGGATGTAATGTCCGTGGTGGGTGGGGACTGGAACGATGTTATGAGCACTAGGGTGGATAGGTCGGGGGGGAGGGGAGAGTCGTGGGAGAGATCTTCCAACCAAATTACACTCTCTGGTGATGGGCATGGATTGGGTGGACACATGGGGGAGGGCTCATGGCACGGCTAGGGAGTATACGTATGTATCGGCTGTTCACCATTCCTTCTCCAGATTGGATTATATCTTTGTTCCCCGGGGCATGGCTGGGAGGGTGGTGGCGGCTGCGATTCTGCCGCGAGGGCTCTCGTATCACTCCCCAGTGCTCATGCGTTTGGAGGCAGGCGGGGGATGGCAGCCGTTTCGCTGGCGCCTGGCAGTGTGGAATCTTCAGAAAGTGGAATACGCAGCGCACATGGGAGAGGCCATTGCACAGTATTTGCAGGCAAATGAGGGATCTGTGTCGAGTGCGGCCTCTCTGTGGGAGGCGCTGAAGCCCACGCTGAGAGGGGTGGATATTTCGTGGTGTGCGGCGGCTTGCAGGCAATTTTAGGGAGAAGTTGATCCGTGCTGAGGCGAGCATAGAAATTCTAGAGCGACAAAGCCGAGAATCGGGGAGCGCCCTGGCAGTGCGCCGGCTATTATGGGCGCAACAGGAGTGTGCAGCCTTGCAGATGGATGAGGCGCGGCAGGTATGGCTGGCGACGCGCAGCAGAGTGTATCAATGGGGGGATAAATCCAGTAGAATGTTGCATCGCTTGTGTCAGGGCACTTTTCACGCGCAAACATTACCGGGCGTACTGGATGCAGAGGGTAGCCCGGTTACGGATCCGGCTTCAATTGCCGAGAGCTTTGCCACGTACTTTGCGGACCTTTATGCCCCCAGGGAATGTCTGTCGGCAGCCATTTATTGCCGATCTGCCCCCTAGGGCGCTATCGGATGAGCAACGGGATGGGTTAGAGGCCCCTTTGACGGATGAGGAATTGGGGACGGCCCTGGGGGAGCTTAACCCTGGGAAGGCGCCCGGCCCTAACGGGTTCCCGAGCGAATTCTTCCTTCGATACCAGGTGCAGTTGGCCCAACATTACCGGGCGGTGGTGGAGGAGGCTCGGGACAGTGGCAGTCTCCCACCGAATTGGAGACATGTAGAGGTGGTGGTATTTCACAAGCCTGGCCGTCCCCCGAAGCATCACGCCTCCTACCGTCCCATATCTCTCTTAAATGTGGAAGCTAAGGTTCTGGCGAAGGCCTTGGCCAATCGTTTACTGCCTCATATCACAGCACTAGTGCATCCAGATCAGGCGGGGTTCATGCCTCAGCGGGCCACCCGGCATAATATTAGAAGGGCGCAGGTGGCGATTGCGGCGATCCAGAGGTTGGGGGTACCGGCGGCAATACTATTGGCCGACATGGACAGGGCATTTGATTCCCTGTGTTGGGTCTACCTATTTGCTTTGCTCCCTAGGCTTAATCTTGGGCCACGCTTTATTTCCTATGTGAAACTTCTATACACGGGGTTGACGGCATCGGTGCGGGTGGCGGGGGCTACCTCCTCTACCTTTGCTATACAGAGGGGAACGCGGCATGGGTGCCCCCTTTCGCCCTATCTATTTGCCCTTGTCATGGAGCCTCTGGCTACCTGGGTGCGGGTAGACACCCAGGTGAGAGGGTTTGAGTGGGCTGCGGGTCTATCACATAGAATAGCATTGTACGCTGACAACATCCTCTTTTTTCTGACGGCGCTTGACAGGACGGGGCCACGGCTTCTGCAGATTATGCGTATCTTCGGAGAATCGTCAGGTCTCTATATGAATCCCCGCAAATCCACGCTGTGGGTGTTGGGAGGTTGGTCGAAGGTGGGCTCGTGGGCGACCGAGGTCCAGTCGGCGGCAGGAGGCTTGAAATACTTGGGGGTGGTGCTCTCGGACGTGCCGGCGGTGGCCTGGGAGCGCAACGTGACACCGGTATGGGATCGTGTTCGGGTGGACATTCAGATCTGGTCCCGCATGCCACTGAAGCTGTTTGGTCGATCGGCCATCTTTAAGATGGTCGCGCTCCCCCGACTCCTTTACCAGTTACAGAATCACCCCTATCCGATTCCGCCCAAATGGTTCCGGGTGGTAAATTCTGTGTTGGGACAGTTTCTGTGGGGAGGGGGGATGGTGCGAGTGGCCATGCGCACATGTTTCCTATCTGCCTATAGCGGGGGTCTGGCGTCTCCAGATCTACTTTCATATTACCAGGCCTCGCACCTGCTGGTTCTCAACGAGTGATGGTATGGGGACAGGGGGGATCCGGCGTACGCCCTGGAACGCTATCTCATGGGGAACCTACGCTGCACACGATACTATACTTGGCGAGGCTGCGGAGCCGGCTGCCACCAGTCACTCGAGTGGTGTTCGCGGTTTGGAGGCAGGCGCTGTGGCGCATGGGGTGGTGGAACATCCTGACCCAGGAGACTCCCTTGTGGTACAATGGGCGGTTGCCCCAGGTGGCGGCACTTCAGGGGTTTCGGGGGTGGGACGCCATCGGCATTTCCACCCTGGGTGATGTCCTGAGGGGCATGACTCTGAAGTCCTTCAGGGGTCTTCAGGAGGAGTTCCATATGCCACAGGCACAGTACTATCGGTACCTGCAGCTGCGTCATGTGCTGCTTCCTAGCCTGCAGGGCCTGGAGTCCGTACCTGAGTTGAGTCCGGTTGAGGAGAAAGTCTTTATGGGAGACCTACATGACAAAAAGATCTCGCGCATTTATAGGTCGCTGGTTATACACTGTTTCCCTACTTTGCGGAAACTTCGGGGGGACTGGGAGGCAGATGTTGATGGTTTGGAGGAGGAAGATTGGACGGAGGCTCTGGCGGCCCCGCGGGGGGCGGCCATAGCAATTCGCCTGCGCCTTGTCCAGTTCAAATACCTACACAGAGTATATTTCACTAGGACACGTTTGTGGCGGGCAGGCATGATTGCCTCTCCGGACTGTCTTCGCTGCGGAAGGGAGGAAGGCATGTTTATACACACCGTATGGCATTGTGCAGCTTTGGACCATTTCTGGGGGGGGGGGTGTCTTCATCTGTCTTTCAGAGGTGCTGGGGTGGGAGCTGAGCCGGGCACCAAAACTGGCGCTGCTGCATGTTATGGAGGGGGTGGGGGGAAATATATATAAACGTCATCTTCTTCTCCTGGGTCTAACGGTGGCAAAACGTGACATTGCCAGGGCATGGAAGGCGGTGAGGGCTCCCTCTGTGGTGGCCTGGAAAAATGGTTTAGACTTCTGCATGGGACTGGAACAGCCCATCTTTGTGGCCAGGGGGTGCCCAAGCAAACACTATCGCATATGGAAGAGATGGGCGGAGTACAGGGGCCTCTGGCTGGACCCTCCGGGGGTGGAAGAACCTTTGCCGTTAGATTGAGACCGGAGATGGGCTTATGGGGGGGGGAGTGTGCAGGAGCAGGGGAGGTGGTGGGGGTGGGCCGAGACTGGAGGAGTGCTCCCTCGATGCTGTAGTGGGGGGGGTATGGACGTGTGTGACCTTGGGGGGGGGGGGGGTAGGGGGGCAAGGCAAGATCATTAAATATTAGGGTGTTGTACTTGGTTGTTTTTGAGGGAGGGGGCGAAAAGTCGGTTGCTGTAAGATATGCCTTATGTTTGATTTGGCAGGTGTCTCTGGAGTGCAGAGCGCTGCAACAACCTATGTGCAATTTGATCAATAAAATCTGTTTTCAAAAAAAAAATTGGAATTAATTTAGATTTTGGTTTAAAAGCACTACCGCTCAGAGTCTCCTAATCTATCCCTAGATCACCCAATACTTTTTCTAGTTCCAAATTTGCGTCCCCACATTCGCTCTCTCTGTATAGCGATTCCAATGCAAATAAACCTTCCACCTCCGCAATCTGAAAATCACAATGAGGCACATTTGTTTGCTGTCTACATAATTTATTCTTGGAAAGCTTGTACATCTTTTATCATTTTGACTTTCGGATAAACAGATCTAAATCAATATATATCTGTGCATAATTATAATCCAACACAAAAAGATGATGGACGTAATGTTGAACATTGTCAAACATTCACCCCCAGTCACAGATCTGGGTTTAATCCATTGTTATTTTGCTCGCCACACCATTCCAGTTTGAACCCAGCCATATGCAAATCAGCCTTTACCCTGGTCCCCATAGGGACAGTCCAGCCCGAACTGCCAGACCAGGTTCTCCCTGGACCGGAAAACATCCCCTTGTGTTTGCTTTGTTCGCCCCAAGTTGGCACGGTATGCCCAGATGTGGGTTCCTTGATCACTTTGCCACTGGATTCAAGCTAGCCTGGCTGACGATGGGAGTTACCCAGAAACCGGTCCCTGTATGCTTGTTTCCGTTTCAGGGAAGACCTTGCTTGGCAATTCAGGCTTGACTGTTCCCATAAGGAACACTCATTACCTGGTCAGTGACATTACTGGTGACATCACTGATGGAATCCAAAGAACCACCCACTCAGACCCCTATACAACCTCTCATACACCCACTTCAACACAACCACTCACAGACCCATAAAAGTGCTCACTCACCAATAGGTGGTGTCGATCGGCTCCGCATCTGTTGTCGGCATCGTCCTAACCGGATGTGATGTTGCGGTACCCATATAGGCGTCCCTCAGGTACACTGACGTCCATTTTTTTTCCCTCACCAGGCAGTGCTGCACCAGAGAAAAGTTTACCCCCTCTGTCTCTTTTTGACAGGCCTTTTTTCGACAATTTGAGGTTTACCTCCTGGTGTGTCGAGGACGTCCTTGCGCCAGTCTGGTTTTTAAGCCCTGTGGTGCCTGTCATTGGCCAGTGTCGGTGACAGACCTGCTCCTCTTTTGACTGTGTTGTCTGGAGCGCGACCACAACACAAAGGCATGTTAAGATTGCCGGGCCATGGGTCAGAAGGCTTTGAGGGAGCAGTCCCTGAATTTCCTAGCGGCCCATAATGCAGCTCCTCGGAAGAGTAGATCCCGGTCAAGGGAAAGGTCCTGTGGATGTTTGCAGAGCCCGAAGTCCTCTCCGTCCCACTCAGTCATCGGGATATTCAGGTAGGAGGCTTAAGAAGAAGAGTAAGAAGTCAAAGCATTCTTTCACTTCACCTCGTCCGTCAGCTGACAAGACGAGGTAGCCTCGGCAGTATTGGCCTCGTTCTCCAAAATCTACGCCTGGGCCCTGCCATCTGGAATTTCCCAAGGCCGGAGCGACTCCCACCCAGCTGACAGAATTCTATGAGGCTAGACTCCTCATTTTTAGGCAGTCTGACAACGCACCTTCGGGCCCCGCGGGGGTCAGAAGGGGCCCGTCTGGTTCTGGACCGGTGGCGCCCCATGGATCCATTCCTGGATTTGGACCGGCGCCGGTCAAGCCATCTCGACCTTCCCCACCGCCGGTCCCGCTGCTGAAGCTTCCGACGCCGCCAGTGCCCCCCCGGTGGTGCTGTCCCCGTCATCATCCCCGATTCAGACACGGAGCCAAGCTGCTGCATGGGAGGGACGCGGCAAAGCTCATGATTCGCTGAAGTTTTGACACAACTGACTTGCTGGGCAGTGCGGTTTCAATGACCGTGGCCCTTAAGCACCATGCCTGGCTGAGAACGACTGGCTTCTAGGGGGATGTCCAGGCTTCCCTCATGGTAATGCCCTTTGCACCTGTCTCTTCTGGGGTCAGGCAGGTTTGGCGCTCAAGCACTTTAAGGATTCTCGTGCCACAGCCAGATCCTTAGGCCTTTCTGCTGCCCCATGTCCACTCCAGTCTACCTTTCGCTCCTTTCATGGCTTAGGAAGGGGCTTCCAGCTGCGCCAATTCCAGCCCCGCCAATTCCAGCCCAGCCCAGCCACTGCTCATTCAGGCTCCCCAGCTTCTACATGGCAGAGGGAGCAGTACCCCCACACCTCATGGGTCAGGTGCCCAGCGTTCCTGTGAGTCCGCCCTATCCGCTATCCCTTTACCACCATGGGAATCCAGTTGGCAGAAGGATTCGCCATCACCAGCCCTGCTTGCAGTCCAATACATCTGACAGGTGGGTTTTGCAGATCGTCCAAAGAGGCTACTACTTTCCCTTTTAGACTACGCCTTTCCCTATGCCACCATCTCAAGATTAATTGACGGAGGATCATTTGTCCCTTCTCTGTAAGGGGGCCATAGAGAGGGTTCCAGTGCCAGAAGTAGGAGGTGGTTGTTATTCTTTCTACTTTCTGGTACCCAAGAAAGACAAAGGCCTTCATCTTCTCCTCAGTCTCCGTACCCTCAATTTCTTCCTCTAGAAGGAGAAATTCAGATTGCTCACGTTGGCTCAGGTCTTGTCAGCTCTAGACCTTGGAGACATGAATGGTAGCATTGGACTTGCAAAACGCCTATTTGCACATACCCTCCTGCCTGCCCATCAACGCTATCTGAGGTTTACTGTAGGCAAAAAGCATTTTCAGTTCACCATGCTCCCTTTTAGCTTTACCTGCGCCCCTTGGGTGTTCACTAAGGTGATAGCAGTGGTTGCAGCTCATTTGCGGAGATATAGCGTGCCAGTCTTTCCTTATCTCAACGACTGGCTTTTGAAGACGTGCTCGTCCCAGGCTGTCGTCACCCACCTCCAGAATCTGTTCTGGACACAGTGCAGCTTCGAGCTTATCCTCCCAAGAGGCGAGTCCAGGATATTTATGCTTTGATACTGGTATTTCAGGCTCTATCTTGGGTTTTGGTGAGAATGACTCTGGGACTGCTGGGCCTCATGGCCTCTTGCATCCTGCTGGTGACACATGCCAGATGACATATGTGGGCTCTGCAATGGGACCTGAAATTCCAGTGGGCGCAGCATCAAGGAAATCTCTCAGGCCTGGTCCAGATCTTGTAGGAAACTGTGATGATGTACAGTAGTGGCTCACGAATCACGATTAGGTCAAAGGCAGACCCCTTTCCCTTCCCCAACCAGATCTCTCAGTAGTGACGGATGCATCACTTCTGGGATGAGGTGGATATCAGAGGACTCTGGTCTACGGCAGAATCCGGACTCCACATCAACCTGTTGGTGCTCCGCGCGATCCAACTGGCATTGAAGTCCTTTCTTCCCTCTAACAGGGGAAGCTGGTGCAAGTGTACACGGACAACACCACCACCAAGGGGTACTAGAAACAAACAGCACGGGGTGAGCCGTGGACCCTTTGTCAAGAGACTCTGCGCCTCTGGACATGGCTGGAACGCTAGGGCGTTTTTCTGGTGGCTCAATTCAATTCAAAGAACTTTATTCGGTTATTATAGAAAAAAATAACCATAAAAGCACAATTTATAAGTCACACAAAAATTCAACAATTTGAAATAAAATCGATAGATGGAGCTAAAAACATATAATAATCATATCACAATTGTTTTACGGAATTTAAAAACATTTTTTTAAAAAGCAGTAACAGAGGCAATAGTGAATACATTATCCAAATTCTGCAATGCCAGGAATGCAGGGCGACATCGTCTCAGTTCCAATCTTTTTAACACAGGAACAATCCATCTTTTTCTAGGTGTGGAATAAAATGTGCAAAAAAACAATATATGTATAGACGACTGGGCTGACACATCATCACATGGGCAGTTACAGAGTGTTCTTGACCAGTCGTTTACCTCAGGAAAGCTCAAAGATCTATGCAGGATGTCCAGTCTGAGGCGCGTTAGCAAAAACCTATCATAATTCCTAGAGGTTAGCAAAATATATGGTTGTAGATTTACAGAGATCAAAGTAAGGTGGTGTGCTACCACCGTGGTCTTGGCCTTTTCACTTGTTATTCTGGATTCGCTCATGTATGACATGCATATATGTTTAAGGTCCTTTCTTGATACCCTGCAAATGGTAGAGGGTCATTATAATATTCAATCGTATTTTACTTTTTATTTGCCCCAATCCCACATTTCATAGAGAACGTTTTTGAACAGTTAATTGTGAGGCCCAAATTTGTCATAAATTTTGTAAAGGAAGTTACTATCCTTTGAAGACCAATGGGCGTACGGGCCATCAGGACCGCATCATCTGCATAAAGAAGTGCAGGGATGGGGCATGTAGCTACCAATGGCAAATCCCTGCACTCCTTGATTAAAGTAATTTCAAGATCATTTATATATAACATAAATAGGAATGGGGCAAGGACACAGCCTTGCCGCACTCCTCTCGAAAATCTAAAGTGCTTAGTGCAGTCTCCCCCCTGTCCAAAACGGACCCTCGCCTTTGCCCCTGAATATAGCTGCCTTAAAAAAGAAATTATAGAGTTGTCCACTCCCAGCTCTTCCAAAATTACCCAAAGCTTTTCGTGGACTACGCAATTGAATGCTGATGTTAAATCAACAAAAGTTAAAAACAGCCTTTCCCTTTTAGCTTTGGTATATTTGTCTAAAAGAATATGTAGGTTTAGACCCTGATCAATTTTCCCAAGGCCCTTACGAAAGCTGTATTGGAAGTTGCTTAAAATTGAGTGCTCCTCCGCCCACAATTGTAGTCTATCTAAAACCACACGCCCTATTATCTTGACTGTAGAATCCAATAATGAAATTGGCCGATAACAAGCTGGATTCGCCCTATCGCCCTTTTTTAAAATAGGAACGATAATGGATTCATACCAAGACAATAAAAACCCCCTGGAAAGAACAGGCATTAAAAAGTTGCGTTAAGAATGGTCCCCATAATTCCATATTGTTTTTGTACAGGTCAACCGGAATACCATCCAGGCCTGGCGCCTTACCACTCATGCTAGCTGTTATGGCCACATTAACCTTGCTCAAAGTAAAATCCAATCTGGAGTTTTGGAAAATGGGTGAAAACTCCAGAGCGGCCTCATACACCAAAGTTCCCTGATCGTCTAATATTTGGTTGGTATAGAGCTTAGAGTAATGGGAAACCCACTCTGACTCAGAGATGGCAATGTCTATGGTGGCTTTAGGTTTATCAGCTAAAAAAGGCGCGTTAACCGCCTTCCAAAATGCAGCAGAGTCACAGTCAATCGAGGCCTAATGCAAGGCATTCCAAGCTTCATCTTTTAGCTGATTCTTCCTTAGAGTTAATACCCTCTTGTAATTCCTTCTAGCTTCCCTAATAAGGTCCTGATCCTTCACTCTGGCCTTTAATGCATATTTAAGTTTAGTGTAGGCCTTAGTGCAAATGGAGTCTAACCACCCATCACGGTGGTTATCATTCCTTTTAGCGTTTACCCAGAGAATTTCTTTAATTTGGGTTGATATTACCAAAAAATTCTCTATAATTTCTGGGTAAGAGGAGTTTTCATTGAGACAGGCATGGAACATATTTTTACACCTCTTCAATAATTTGGTAACAAATTCCTCTGGGTTCACTTTCATCCACTTCAGTGCATACCCATTTTGCCTAATCAAAGTAATATTCTTCAAGAGCTGCGTGGATCTGCCTTTTGTATTAAAATCTTGATTAAACACCATAATAGCAATACTTAACGGAAAATGATCACTTAAAGCGATATCATGAGTAATAAAATTCTTAACACAGGGGGAATGTCTGCTAGGTATCAGAATGTAGTCTATTATTTAAAAGACACCTCGTCCATTAAAAGTTGGACTAAATGGGACCTCAGGTAAACATAGGTTATTAGCAAACCCCATATCACAAGAAAATGCGATGTCATTCAGGAGGTCTCCATGTGCTGTATGGGAGAAATGCGAAAGGCTAGTGTATTTTCCGTTTGTTATCCCACAGACGCCCTTATCACCATTTTTACATAAACTGTTAAAATCCCCTCCCCAAATAACAAAAACATCTTTGGTTATCTGTATTTGCAGGTTGATCACATCTCTACTAAAAATTCTAAATGTTTCCGAGGAGGCGTTGTTATAAAAATTCAGTATTATCACACAGGATGCCTGATCTACATGCATACTAACACTTTGATAGTATCTACAACTAACAACTAGTTCAACTTTCCTTGTATTTAGATGGCTAGAAATGTAGGTACAGAGTCCCTCTTTTGCTCTACTATAAATAGACCTAATTGCTGGGGTGTGAAACGTTTTAAAGCCACACATATGGATTGGCTCTTCCACCCAGGTTTCCTGCAAACTTTATATCTCATAATTGTTCGCATAATTCACCCATGCTTTATTGGTCACTTTTGTTTTCAAACCCTCTTCCTAGCCATCTCACTCTCCTTGCCATCTTAAACTCATCAAATAAATTCTCAGTTAAACCTGTCCTGGTGCCGAGCCACTGTAAGGACTTATTCCTTAATTTCTTCCAAGATTCTACCGTCACTACATACGGTGAAGCAGCTGGCGGTAAATCTAGGTATATGGTGTGTTGCGTCCCCTGAGTCATGGTCGCACAATTTGTGTTTACTAAAGTTGGAATAAGTGTAGGCTTGATCACAACTGGTGTAATAGCGGATAGGTGTACCTCAGTATTAGCAAGAGGGGTTTGTTGAATAATGGCAGGGGGCACATATTTAGGGGCGTTATGTGTAGCTATAACAGAACCAATGTAGTTTGACTTGGTACTATTATTATGGTGGTCATCACTAACAATGTGACCAGGCAAACGCATTCTGTCAGGTACTGATGACTGAAGTATATCCAAACATTTGACTAAGGTTGCCTCCATAGTGCCTATTCTAGTTGTCAGACTACATAAACTTTCTCTGATCAATGTATCCAGAGCATCCAGCTTCACTTTTAACTTCCCTACCTCACTCTGAGTGCGCATGTTTGAGCTAATTACTGATTTTTTCCAGTTTTCAGGTTTAGTAGCTGAAGTGGACTTTACCCTTTTAGGGGCCCTTTTGCGAGTCTTCGGAGAGAGCCTTTCAGTTGAAGGGCCCGAGACCTCAGGTGTGCTAGAGCAATTATCAGGATTCCTCGCACGCTTATTCGGTGGATGCTGCGGTGCATCGTACTCCTGCTCACTGCCTGATAAGTGGTCAGAAATATTCACCACACAGCCATTTGTACCCAGAGTGCTTCTCTGAACATGTGAGTTAGAACTGGCTATCACTGTAGCTCTCTCATCCGCCCCGGGTTTTAAAGCCTCTTCAACCGTGGTGATCTGCCATTCTATGGCACCTACAGCTCCAGTGCGATAGTTAAGTAGAGACTGGCGGGAATGCTCCCCAGATTTAGCTAACTTCTTATTCTGAGTACTCGTTATTTCTCTCTTCCCCATGCTAAATGTATCACAAACAGATCACTAATATCAAAGAAAAAAATATAATACCAAAAACTTTTACAGAAAGCAAAAAGGGAAGATAGAAGTAGCTGTAGTCAATACTTTTTCAGAAGACTTCATGCCCTTCGAAAGCTCACTTAAGAATAAATAACATCAAAGCAAGCATCCTGCTTAATTCACAGTCATTAGGAAATGACTACAAAGTTCTTCTCCATATGCCGTGTTACTAGCAAAAATTTCACCAAGTTACAGTACCTTGCTACGAGGATAAGGAGGACAGAGCTGTGGCCCGTACCGGCCTCTGTTGGTCTGTGATGGGCTAAGACGGGCCTGTCTTGGCCCGTGCCGAGCCTGCGCGCATCCCTCGTCGCGTGACCACCGCGCTTCCTTTCAAGCCCCTCCAGGGGCTCTGGATAAAGTGCTTCCGTGCGTTGGGCTGAGGGCTAGACAACAAAGTGCAGGGTCAAACAGAAACGGTCTCCCGCCTCACGGGATTGCCGTGCTGCCTTTCAAGCCCCTCCAGGGGCTCTGGATAAAGTGCTTCCGTGCGTTGGGCTGAGGGCTGGACAACTGTAGGAGAGTGGAATCTGACTAATGGTTGCCCCCAACTTTTTGCCTGGTATTGGAATGGTTTTTGACTAGTCTGGCTGGGATCCTGCTATCCAGACCCCAGCCTACCTGCTTTCTCCCTAAAACTGATGTGAGTACTCTAGGTACAAACCTAATTGGATGCTGGGCATGCCCTACCAGTCCCTTGTAGATGGTACCCTAGGTACCCAGGGCATGGGTCCCCCAGTAGGCCTACTAGGGCTGCAGCACTTATTGTGCCACCCTGGGACAGCCATACAAACTGACACCACCAGACCACTACTGTAGTCTGGGTAAGGTGGTGCTAGCACCCCTTACAGGGATATAGGTACCCTATATCCCACCCCATTACAACACATGTACTCTCATAGGTCACCCCTATAGCAGGCCTTGCTAATCCTACAGGGCAGGGTGCTGAGGTATGTGTGAGGGGGGACCGCTACATGAGTAGGGCCTCTCTGCAACCTTCGTAAAATCGTTACTGGGTTGTTTGTAGTGTAGCCATACCATATACTCTTAACCTCATTATAAGTCTATCGCGATACCGCGATAACTCGAGAATGGCTATACACAGAACCATATCGTGTTTGGTGTCAAACATGTAGGAATCATACCCCCAGTCCAGCCATGGGCATGAGGGTACGATTCCCCCTTGCTAGAGGGGCGATATGGGAAAAGCGGTAGAATTTAGACACCAATTTAAAAGTGCACAAGTTTCACAAAATGGCTACTGCCCGCCACCTACACGACCCTGGCTGGCTGTTGCTGGGGAAAACCCCAGCCTCGCCAGCTGGACAATAGGGCTCCTGTGGCAGGGAGGTGCTAGCATCTCCCCAGACAGGATAATGTGGATTGGAACAGGGTGGGTGCACCAAATGTCCTTTCAGAGTTGCACGTAGGCAGCTGCAGAGACCTAATTCTGCATACACCGCTTGGAACCGGTTCAGGGGCATCCTGCCCCTCGCCCAGGCGGGAAACACACAAAGGGGAGAGGGTGTAGCCACCCTTTCCCGCCTCACCATTCATTGGTGGACACTACTCTGGACACTCCCCTAATCTTGGGGATAAAGGTGAATAACGTGGCCCCAGAGCCTCAGATTAATCCAGGACTTCAAAGAACTGACCTTCGATGAGCTGCTGCCCAGCTGACTGAAGAAATCTCCCTTGGGATAAAGGAGTTATCCCCCTGCTTGGCAGGCACCTGAAACACTGCAAGTGACCTGGTTGGGACTTCGCTGCTCTAACGAACTTCGACGACTTCCAGCAACCTTGAGGTGGGTTTCCTGAGCATCCCAGAGGCCAGTGAGTGTGCACAGCAAGGCTGAGCACTGTGGACCGCGTGGGTGCCGAGATTCCCGCATACCCCAGGGCACCGGCCACCTCTTGCATAGCACACGACCCTGACCAGTGGGGAAGTTGTGCTTTGGCCCATTATTGAGCCAACCACCAAGCAGCATCCGTGCCAAAGATCAGCGCCCTAGCCCCTTCCAGTGGCCCGTGGGCTCCCTTTTACGCACTCCATTTTGCTGCCTTCCGCGATCCCTTGTCACTCGACTTGTGGGCCCTGGCGGAGGACAATCTCAACGACTAAGAGTTCCCCTGGTTGCTCCAGGCCTGCTCTACGCTCTCTCCAAAGGAGAGCACGCTCAGACCTCGTGGGTCTGCACCAGGCTTAGTGAATCCAATCCGGACACTAACACCGCTGCGACCCTCATCCGACGTGGGACAGTCGCCCTCCAGAAGCTGGCCTTCCTTGAAGCCTCCCGGAGCCCGTGACTGCAGAGCCAAGCTGCCCTCTTCTCCACCTGAGGCGCCCGACACTGCAGATCTCCTTCCTGCGAGCTCCCTGGTCACTGTGCCATGACCCAGACTCTGTCCCCTCTGCTTTCAGGTTCTTCTCTTCAACTTCTACAACTTAGATCTTCACGACATCATCGACGGTTTTGACTAGCAGCAGATTTGCCTTATTTTCCATTGAAAATCAGCCCGCGACCCGACACCAGAATCGACCAATGCACCCGGCTTCCCTGGGGCAGGTAACAGTGGTACTTCGGTACTCCCGTGGTGGTGGGCTCTCCAAAGGCCTAAGTCTAAAGTCTTAACTTTGTACTCCTGCTAGAAGTGCCTTTAATCTTTAAAAAGCAAACCGCAACATTCTCCATAGACTAACATTGGGATCCCGATAGCAGCTCTTCGCACTGCACGCGTCTCCCATGGGTCCCCTTCCTCATAACTGTGGGTGGATTCTAAAGGGGCAAGCGATCCTAAATGCCCTAGGCATTGTCTGTAGAATTGTCGTGGTTCTTATACCACTTTTTTAATATATGGTTTGGTCCCCCCCTGGGGCCCATTGATTCCATTGCTAACTATTGTATCTATCAATGCTTGTTTGAAATGTACTTTTGCCTCTAGCCTCATAAAGAGACTTGTGGGATTCTGTTTAGAATAAATACATATATTTTATATATATACCTGTGTGGGCTACTCTTTCATTTGGTTATTCAAGAGGTTATCTATGGTAAAACAATAAGCTTAACACTCCTTCAAGACTTAGCCTGAAGGCTGCTCTCCACAGCTACCACTAGGATAGCTTTCTTAAAAGGTTGTCTTTACCTATCATCAATAAGAGTCGAATTGGACTGGTGCAAGGTGGCCACTATAACTAGTGACCAGCCTATGCCAGGCCAACTTCTCACAACAACAAAGTGCAGGGTCAAACAGAAACGGTCGCCCGCCTCGCGGGACCGCCGCGCTGCCTTTCAAGCCCCTCCAGGGGCTCTGGATAAAGTGCTTCCATGCGTTGGGCTGAGGGCTGGACAACAAAGTGCAGTGGTTCAACATTTGGCCGGTTCTCTGAACGCCAGAGTGGACAAACTTGAACAAAAATGGTGTTTCCATCCGGAGGTGGTGTACGGTCTCTTTCAACAGGAGGAAAACCTTGGTTAGATATATTTGCCACTACCAAGTTTTGCTTACTGGAGTTTCCAAGGAGGCACTCGCTCGGAGACCCTTTTCGTCACGGGTGGAGTTCAGACCTCCTGTATGCCTTCCCTCCTATACCACTCCTTCCCAGGGTTCTGAAGAAGATCAAGATCGACCGGGCCCAAGTCTTCCTTGTGGCTCCGGACTGGGCATGGAGAGTCTGGTATGCCGACCTACTGAGCATGGCCATCGATCCTCCGATCAGTCTGCCCCTTTGGGAAAATCTTCTGTAACAGCTGCAGGGAAGGGTTCTGCACCCGAACCTGTCCACTCTTAGCCTTCTTGCATGGAGATTGAGCGGTGACGGTTGACAGCTTTTGATCTTCCTCCCAAAGTCTGCAACGTTATTTTCGCAGCTAGGTGTCCCTCTACCTAGTCGGTGTATGCCTGCCATTGGAAGAAATTTGTGGCTTGGTGTGCAAAAAAATCTGTTGATCCCCTTTCTGCCCCTCTTTCTTAGGTTCTGCTTTTTGCCTGGTCTCTCGCCCAACAGGGCTCGACCTGGGCACTATTAAGGGCTATCTATCTGTCATTTCTGCCTTCTTAAGGTTGCCTGATCAACCTTCTTTGTTCAAGTCTCCTGTTGTACCTAGGTTCCTTTCAAGCCTCTACACAATTGTTCCCTCAAGCTTCTCACCTTGAAAACAGCCTTCCTTGTGACCATTACATCTGCCCGTAGACTAAGTGATCTTCCCTCTCAGTCTATCCTGACAAAGTGGTGCTTCGCACTCGGGCCTCCTTTCTGCCAAAAGTGATCACTCCTTTTCATGTAGGCCAGTCGGTCATATTGCCTTTTTTTTCGCTACTTCACATCCCTCTAAGAGGAGTGACTCCCCCGTCTGGACCCAAATCGCTCTTCTATGCCACCAGAGCAGGCATGGGACTGGCCCGACACTTAAGGCATCAGAGGCTGAATAGGCAACAAGCAGGGGCAGGCAGAGACCAGGCTCCGGCTGCTGCTGCACAGGTTGGCCACTCTGAGGAGGGCCGGGGGCAATTGGCCTCCTCCGGTGTGGACTTTGGATCCGGAACTGACCGTATCCCTAGCTCGGACTGTAATATCCCCCTTCCAAAGGTCGCACCACAGTCAGTGGATGATATAGTTTAACCACGCTATGCCACTTAGACCTTTGCTGTGTTGGACTGTTTCACAATACAGGGGGCATATAGCCTCCCCCTAACCCACATCCCAGTGGTATAAAGCTGCTCTGCTCTATATATCACTTTGCTTTCATTGGCCCTGGGCTGGGTGAGGGATCCCATGACTTGAGACTGGACGCTAAATGGGGTTCCCCCCTCCCAACACTCGGGTGCAGATCATCCTTGGTCTCACTTGAGCGTTTATACTATAGTTTCTTGCTGGTTTGGACAGAGCTCTCCGGCTTCACTGCCCTGGAGAGTAAAGTTGGGGTATGTTCTTGTTTTTCTGCCCCCATCTTGGGGAACTGTTTGTGTTCTGGTTTCTCTACACAGGGATGATTTACCTGGGATTATAATCGCAGTCTATATGGTTTGGGGCAGAGACCAGGGGCCTTGGGAGAGGGACACCTCCAACTCTATACTCACACACAGGGCAAACATGGCTTCTGCTGTTGGAGTGATCACCTGGACTGTCAGAGGGCTTGATTTCTCTTTTAAACGATACAAGGTTCAATTGTATCTTAAAAGATCCAATAGCCTTTTTTCAGGAGACACACCTGACGAAGGAACAAGATCTGGCACTACAGAAACATTAGAGGGCAAGGTCTATCCTACTGCCTACTCTGCATTTGTCATGGGGTTGCTGACATGGATCATTGCCTGAACACCATTCCTAACACAGGTTAAGATTATAGATCCTGAGGGCCGGTACATGTTGCTGGTCGGGAAATTACATGGCTAGGACATAATATTGGTGAATATCTATTACCGGAATACCAGCCAACTGTCGTTGCTAATCTCCTTGAATCCACACATTATCCGGATACACCATTATCTCTTATTAAATGAAGGCGATTTCAACTGTCGCTGATCCCCACTAGATTGTTCGCATCCCCTACTGCCCACGTCCCCAACTTATAAAAGGGCCCAATTATTTCGCACATGGACTGTTAACTGGGGGCTTACTGACACCTGGAGGACCCACAACCCTGGAGGCAGAGCCTATTCTTATTACTCTGGCATGCAAACCTATTGGTTAACCCCAACATTTTCTTAGCTCTGCTAGTGCCCACATGGGAGTGTAGGGGGGAAGGAGTATTTATTGAAAACATACTCTGACCACTGTTCCCTGTAAGGTGTGCACACATGCGCACCTATTTCACCTGAGCGCGCAGTACCGTTTGTGAAGCTTGCACACAAAGCAGCACCTTTGTGAGGACCATTCGCGTTGTCGCTTTTAAAACGCGAGCATTGCAAAAAAGTAATTTCCTTATGCATGTAAGTTCAGCAGCATGTGGCTCCTGCATTTGCTGCATTTCTTTTGTTAAAAGAGAGCGGCTGCGGGGCCAGGGCCAGCTCTAGGGTGGTGCAGCCAGTGCCACCGCACTGGTTGCGGACTTCGTGTGGGGGCGTCTTGTTTGCAGGCATATTATTGTTTTAAAGGCACCTGCTGCAACGTTCCTTGCCTCCAGCAATTATCAGGCAATGATAAATATGTCATGATAACTCGTCCTCGGCATCCCCTGGCACGAACACATCAGCCATCATCTGCGGAGACTCTACTGGCTCCCCGTGGAGAAGAGTCACCTTCAAGATCCTCACTCAAGTCTACAAATGCCTACACAACAGCGGACTCAGATACCTCAACGAAAGATTAAACTTCCATGTACCCAAAAGAAACCTCCGATCTGCCAACCTCGCACTAGCCGAAACCCCGCGCATCCACAGATGCAGAACAGGCAGAAGATCGTTCACATTGCAACCAAGACGTGGAACGAGCTACCGACAGACATCAGACGCGCCCCCTCCCTGGACACCTTCAGGAAGGCTCTCAAGACCTGACTCTTCGGCTGAATGGATCTGCGTACCCCGCCCCCCTCAATGCCTTGAGACCCTCACGAGTGAGTACCGCACTTAAAATTCCCTGGTTGATTGATAACTGGGGGTTAATGTTCTGCCTGGAGAGAGATCGGAGTTTCCTCTAGTGGAAGTTTTAAGGTAGCGCAGAAGGTTAATATGCCAGCTGCAAAGAACTTGTACCATGCAGATCACAAAGTGTGTAGAATGAAATAGGTTAGCGGGTTACTACTTTTCTCAGAGAGGTAATTTTGTTACTTGCAGTTTATAAATTATAATCCTAATATAGAACAGTAAACCATTAACTGTCATCAAAGAACTTCATGCATACTGCAAGGTATAGATTAGAGCGTTATGATTTTTTCCCCAGCCATTCATTATCCTAATGTTGCAAAAAGGGTTCATTTGGGTACAAGGCGATTCTTATTATAGAGAACCCCCAATCATGGTATTACATTTTAAATTCAGAGTTTGTGCTTCTCCAGACAAAACATTCTTAAACTATACTGCTTACCAGTATGGATGGCATGTCACTCCTACAGCTTGCAGTCCTCTGTAACATTTCTTATACACTGATTTACATAACTATGATTGTCTGTGTTTAATGTGTTTGCAATGTAAAGTACTCTTACACCCTACACTGGTATGAGTGGCGCTATGAAAACAAATTAAATGTATCTCACTGAGAATGGTAATAGAGTGGGCACTGCTAAAAGGTGGTAGTGAGGAAATCCGTAGCGGAGGTGGTCATTGGGGGCACCAACAAATATTGTCACACAGGGCGCCACCAGCGCTAAAGCCGGCCCTGTGCAGGGCAGAATATGTGTCTCTGAGAAAGTATTCATGTTAATTGCAGCGCATGATGGGGGCTGCAATTGACAGGAATACTCACGCTCTATTAGCAAAAGAAATGCAGCAAGTCTATTGGAGATTTCCAAAAAAAAAAAATTGATCTTACTTGCAGAGGCTGTTATTCTGACGTTGACTGGCAAAATAGAATGCTAGTTCTATTGAATTTGAAAGCTTTGTTTTGTATGCTTCTATGCACACAGAACAAAATAGGAATTATTACTAGCATATTGATTTCTATCATGGCTATTCAAGCGTAATATACTCTTCTAAGGCTTTGTTTGCTATAGGCTACAATAGAATATGACATGACTTGGAGGTGGAAAACAAGTGTCTGTGCGTGAATGCAACTGAGTTTTCCTACTGCCATGCAACTTAAGGAGTTAACATAATTTTTATTTATTCAACTTTTATTGGTATCTTCAAAACTATCGTAGTTGGACACAGCATGTTGCCTACAACCCAGACCGGGCCTGCTGCATAAATATGTAAGGATTAACAAAAGCAATGGTTATACAAATACACAGCAAGTTGCCTACAACACCTTCTGGCCGGCCTCGTTAATGCAACAACTGTAGATACCATGGGAGATCAACCGAGAGTTGCCTGTATACTTGGGGCGTGTGGTAGCTCTTCATCTCAATAAACCCTAAGTTTAACACATGGATGTCTCTGCTAATGAAAGGAATTGCACAGCTGCAAAAGGTAGTTCTATGTATTACAGCAGCCTCAATGATGGACTCCCTGTCCATCATCTGCCAATGGAGTTGTTATTGGGTCTTTATGTAGAAGATATCCAACAGCCTATTGCATGCTGGTCTCTAGGGTCAGGGTAGCATTGTTATATGTAACTAAAAACATCAATCAAACAAAGTCTATACAGGTCAAAGAACAGTACTTGGTATGAGGTGCATGGAGGAGGAGGGGTGGGCACCAGTGGCACGCAGTGAACTCCATGGTGTCTAAGGGAGTGTGTTCATCATTTAGAGTCATAAAGCTGGAGAGTTCTAAGTTTTGGGGGGCTAAAGCAAGTGAATCCTATGTGCATAAGGTAAGATACGAATGGCTGCCATATACCCTGGAATTTCTTTTCTGTGTTCGCTAAATTGTGAGACAACAGTTCCATCGAGAGGATGCGCCATTGTGCCACAGAAGGAGGCAATGTTTGCTTCCATTTGCATGCTATGAGTTGTCACGCAGATAGGAGTAAATGGCTTATAAGGGCCCAATCGGCATTAGTCATTGAGGTTATGTTGGGGGGTGTATGCGTAGGACAGTTATGTGGTGCAAGTGTGAGAGCGGAAAGCCAATGATGCCTTTGATATGTCCCAAGACTTCCTTCCAGTATGTAGCTATGCCTTTGCATGACCACCATATGTGGCACAGGGTGCCCTCTTCCTTTCCACAGCGCTAGCACAGGCTGGGGACCGTTCAGTAAATAGCTGCTAAGCGAGCGGGCTTGTAGTACCATTGGAACATCAGTTTATAGGCGGTCTCGCAGGAGAAGAGGCTGCGGTAGGTTTTGGATATGTTCTGCCAAAGTGTTTCCCACTGTTTGGGGGTTATTCCCCCCGGGGTAGCGTCATGACTGGTGGTTTGATATTTATGGGTGCGGTTTGGCATCGAATGTTGCAGTACCTGATAGGTTTTAGAGATCAGCTCCCTGGTTCCATCAAAGGCACATACCAATTTCTTAGAGAGTAAAGGGGCGAACAGCTGCCGCATGAATCCCTTGGGTGTGAAACCCAGTGTTGCAGCTGGAGATATTGGAGTTGCGCGGTGGGTGGGGTTGCAAATTCAGTCCTACAGTCGTCAAAGGTCTTAATTGTGTCTCCCATAAAGAGGTCCCATATTGTCCGTCAGTGTCCATCACTCCAGTTACGGATTGAGTGTGTCAGCAGGCCCGGGGGGAATTCATGTCCAATGCCGTCTTGGGCGGTGTTGCTAAATATGCATTACGTGGGCGGGCATTTTTAGGCAGCCAGGCAAAGTCCCACAGGGCTCGGCACGCCACTGCACGATCCATGTGCAACCAATGCTTTTCACTTTCTTGTGCTACCTACTCAAAGATGTATCTCAGATGGGCTGCCCAGTAGTATTCCAGCAGGTTCGGACATGCTAGGCCCCCTCTATCATGCGGTCGCGTCAGTAGTGAGTGACCAATGCAAGGTTGTTTCCCATTCCATGCAAAAGAGCGCAGATTCGACGTGGGTAACGTCTGGAATATATACAGAACCCGGGGAAGGATGTTTATTTTAATAGCGTTAATACGTCGTAGCCAAGAGATAAAGGTCTGCCATGATAGAACGATGAAGAGAGGACCAGGTGACACAGGGTCATGAGGTATGTGTGGGGGTGATATGGAGACCTAAGTATTTGATAGAGTCTGACGACCACTGAAAAAGAACTGGGTTCTGTAATGCTTTAACCTCTGCAGTCGGAACATGGAGGTTGAGGACGGATGACTTGGACATATTGATCTTGAAGCCAGAGAGGACCTCAAAGGCCTGCAAGCTTTTTACAACACTGGGGAACGATATGTCAGGTTGAGTCAGAGTGAGGAGAAGGTCATCTGCAAACACATTAATTTTATGATCTGGCTGCCGAAAGGTATGCTTTTAATCCCGTCTGAGTCGCGCACCCGTATGGCAAAGGGTTCCACCGCTAGTTTGAATATCAGGGGCGAGAGTGGGCATCCCTGTCGCATGCCTCGATGCAGCGACATCAAACACGTGGGCCACCCGTTCACTCAGATGTAGGCTGTCGGAGCTACGTATGACGCCATGACTTTGGAGATCTAGTCCTGTCCAAGGCCTGTTTTGCACAGCATTGCTTGAAGGTATGACCAGTTTACCCTGTGTAATGCCTTTTCCATGTCAAGCGAGAGAAGACAGGCGGGGATGTCCAGTTGGTATGTTTTTTCTAATAAGTGTGCTATGCGCCGGACATTATCTGCCCCCTGTTGCTGACTAATGAAACCCACCTGGTAGGGCTGATGAGGCCAGGGAGGTACGGCCAAGGTGGGTAGCTAGTATTTTACTTAAAAGCTTGGTGTCTGTGTTGAGGAGGGCTATTGGGAGGTACGAAGAGCATTGTGCTGGGTCTTTGCCAGCTTTAGGTATAAGGGAGATCTCAGCCGTTGCCATTGTGGGGGTGAGACCTGTGTCTCCGGAGAAGGAGTTAAACAGACGAAAGAGATGCTCTTGCAGCTGGGGGAGAAATAGGCGGGAAAAGAGTACGGGAAGCCCATCTGGGCTGGAGGCTTTACCTAAGGGGAGGTTTCGAACAGCAGCGTGCAGCTCTTCGGCTGTAATGGGGCCATCCAGGAGGGCCGCATGATGTGGTGGTAAAGGCTCCCAGTTGCATTAGACGAGATAAGAGTGGAGTCTCGTGGGGAGGGGTCCTCACGAGAATTCAACCGCTGGTAATAATCCCAGAAGGCCTCTAGCTGGTCCCTCTCTGCAGTCACCCATCGTTTTTCCTACTTGAATTTTAGCAATGTGTGCCTTAGTGTGCAGGTGGCACAACTTATGGGCCAGCAGCTTGCCTACTTTATCACCACCCTCGTAATATCTCTGTTGTAGGGACAGAAGGGTACGCTTCACTCTACCCGTGCTGTGGGTGCGTAACTGGCCTTGCAGAAGGGCCAGCTGCCTTATGGTTCGCCGAGATGGGGTCGCTTTGTCCAAGGGCTCCAATTGCTTGATCTCAGCTGCGAGTTTAGATTCCACCAATTTCACCTCCCTCCCCTGTGCAAAGGCGATGGTTGTTATTATGCCCCTGATAGTAGCTTTAAACCTGTTCCATAATGTATGCAAAGAGATCTGGGGTGATGCAATATGTTGAAAATAATCAATAATAACCTTGCATATCTCCTCCACATCTCCTGAATCATGTAAAAGATTTGGGGGCAGGTGCCAGCGCAGAATGGGTTCCGAGCGGGTCGCCCCAGCATCCCAGGTGAGTTCTAGGTGGGCATGGTGTGAGATAGAGATGTCTGAAAGTTCCGCCGTGCGCAAGCAGTGCAGGATATGCCCCATTGCCTCTGCCTAATGTTGCATTGTATGCGACCTGTAGGGAAAAGCAAGATAAAACAGGAAAAAGCGGACCAAGAGGGCCAACTAGGGCTCCTTCATCGTGCGGAGATCGGCACCGAGGCGCTCCAATCCTGCTGGTGAAGTCACCCTCTGGAAGAGAAAGTCCGAGGGCTGGCCATCAGGAGTGCAGTGGGGACGATGGGTCTTGATCACTGTGGTCCCCAGTTTCCCCAGGGCCCATCATCTTCAACGGTGGTTGAAGGGAGAAAGGCATGCGTCAGCAGGTACTTTTCTGTGTACACGTAGCCATTTCCAGTTCTCTTCACCGTCCTACAGAACCAGCTGTAGAAGGAGCGGGGGATGCTCCCCTACTGAGGGTACGTAGGTGTCTAATGATGTCTCTTTGCATCTTGGGAAGGATGATTCTGCCTGTTAGGCCTTTGCTGGGGCACCGTGGCTCACTTGGGTTTAAGATCGCATCCTGATGGGCCCACGTGGGAGGGCTCATCTTCTTTCTGTCGTCTGACTGAGAGGCTCAACAGTGCTTTAGCTTTCTCCAGTGATCGCAGCGAGCATGGCCTACCTTCCCATTGGAACTGGAGGGCAAAGGGATGACCCCACTGATAGCGAATTCCTTGGGCTTGTAGCTTGTCAGTAATAGGTTTAAAGTTGCAGCGTTTTCGTAGTGTGACAGGGAGAGATCCTGGTAAAGTTGGATTGTGTAGCCTTGATGTTTAATTTCCGCCTTGCCCTTGGCTGCTTGCATGATTGCTTCCTTTTCTGTGAAGAAGTGGACTCTGGTCATGATATCTGGAGCGCCATCCACTTGTCCTGCCACCGCAGCAACCCGATGTGCCCTGTCCAGGGTGGGTTGGGAGGCGTCGTCATCCCGGACCTCATGGAGCAGTTCCACTGTGAAAGCCGTGATAACAGAGCCCTCCGCCCTCAAGGCACTCCTCGTATGCGGATGTTGTTCCCGTGGCTCATATTTTCTAAGTCTTCTTGTTTGGTTTACAGGTCGATATGTTGGTCTTCTAGCACGGCTTTTCGTTTCCACAGCATTTCTTGATTTTCGGATCTGGCATCGACCGTCCGCTCCAGGTCATCTACTCTGTCCCCAATTTCAGACACCTCTCTCCGTATGTCACTTAGGCCCAACTTAAACTCCTATTTTAGTGAGGAAATATCCGTTCTTATTTCTTGCAGAAAGCGATCCATTTATCCTTGCGTGATCAGGGCTGAGGACTGAACCCCGGACTCCCCAGGCGACTGGGCCGGGGTGTGGGCCGCCACTTCAGGTAGCAAGGTCTTGCTCCAAAGGGACATCACTGGAGTGTCCTTTGTCGCTTTGGAGCGTGGCATAGCAGGGGTTATGGTCTCCAAAGGGTGCAGTGGTCTGCCTCTTCTCTGTGTAGGTCCTGTCTTTAAGGCGGGTGGAACAGTCCCTTAACGCACTCCTCCAGGAATACTCTGCCACTGGGCCCACCTCGTGCGAGTTCCGTTTGTGCAGAGTGCAGTTGGGCCGCCTCTGTCTCCAATGTTCTGTTTACAGGACCAGGCACCCGGAGATAGTATACTCTGCCGGATGGTGCCGTTGGCTGCCTACGCTTCTCGCCAACTCTAAGCACCTAGTGTAAAGGCCGCAAGCACCCCTGGCAGGGTCTATAGGCTCAGGCTGCATCGTCTGTGGAGGATTGGAAGCAGCCAATTAAGGGGCTTTCTACTCCTTAGGTTTCCCCCAGGCCGGGTCCCTACCTGCTCTTTCCATGCAGCGCACGTTTGCATGGGTCCCGCCTGTTACTATGGTCCCGCTTCGGTTGTGCTGTCTAGCCTCTTAGCGTTAAAGGATCTCTGGCCCAGGGCAGCATGTGGAGGTATGCCCACTGTTAGTGGTTGCAATGTTTACCCTTGCAGGCCTCTATGTAGCTGTCTCAGGACTACATTGCCAGCAATACTCCACTGCTGTTTCCAGTCTCTGGCTTCCCCCTACATGTATTGGCGCTCTCTGCACCGCAGAGGGCTCGAGGCCCAGGTCCGGATATTTCCCGCCGATAACTTTGCTGTATGGTAGGGTTAAATGTTCACCCCTCTGGCATTAGCTGGCATGCACTGGCTCCCAATCTACAGTATGTCTGCCCCAACCGCCGCTCCACTCTTACCAGTGTGTGTGTGTGCGCGTCTCTCTCCAGGGGGCGAAGAGGTGGACCCAGCTCCTGCGGCCTCAGTGATTGGCCCACCCAGCGTGGGAGCAAGCCAGGTTGCCGAGTCTGTGCAGTCTTGTGCCAGATGGAGTCTCCACGTTGCCGGTAAGGGCAGGCCAATGCCACCGTTCCACCGGGTAGGCCCCCCGGTCGGGCAGTCCTCACTATGGGAGCGGTTTGGCAGGTCCTGTGAAGAGGCAGTCGACTGCCCCCCTCCGCCAGCAGGCCCCAGAAAACCTCTGAAGTCGTCGGCCACCCTCAGTGGGGATGGGTAGTGCTCGGGGAGGCAGGGTATGTATTTCAGGGCGTGTAGTGGCGTGGTGGGCATGGCGGTCCTGCCATCGTCTGGCAACTCCGGGGAATCTGCGACCTCAGCTGCGCCCGCTTCTGCCCTGGCACATAAGCGGATGCCCCCGGGAGCTCGCTCAGGAATCCGCGCTCTTCACTGGGCTTGATGTGTGCTCTCTTGAGTAGTATGGAGCGGCGGTGGTGCTGCAGCCACCAAGGGCAAGATGGCGCCCGCCGCGCATCGTCACCTCTCTCAAGTCTTTCACCGCTCCGGGCACCGCGCTCATGCTGCAACCGTCTTCGGTCGGTCCCACTGAGTGTAAGGCGCCACCGGATGCCCCCGGAACCAAGGCTGGGCGCCTCTTGGCAGTAAGCAGTCGCACTATGGGCCCCGGGAGGTTGGAGAGCGAGAGAAGCAAGTCTCACTCCATTGCCTCCCCGGCCACGCCCCCCATAACATCATTTCTGAGTTTTTGCCAGGCAGCCTAGTAAGACAGTGTCTCTTTAATCTGTATTCCTTCCATTTGATTAAGTGGTACATCCTATGTTTTACAGAAACTGCATCTTTTTTGCAGTTAGTGTGCATATTTTAGGCAGCTGTGCATGTTGTGTAATTGCCTATTGAAGTTACTGGCGAATTTCCACGTGCACCAGGGGTGGAAAAACACGAGTGACCACTACAAGAAACCCATGGTTTTCCTAAATGTGTAGTTGCTCAAACAAATTTGACATGGAAAAGTTTTGGCTTTGAGGGTACAGAGAATTTGTTCTCCAGCTACCTTCACACTATATCAATATCTATACATAATTTTGTGAACTAACCTATATGCCACTGTTTTAATCAGACGGTATGTGTGTATGATCAATGGTAAGACTGTTGCTCATTAGATTGTATGATGGAAATTTTGACTTTTTTCGTCACTGGCAGGCAGTCCAACAGCGGCTATAAAAAAGGCACCACTATGGGAACGCCAAAGTAAGTTCCTGCAGGGCATGGACTGTCAAGTCCATGCCCTGGGGTTGCATGCACACAGGGGGGCATAACATGTGCCCCTCTTCATGTATCCTCAGGAATGCGATCTTGTATAGGCTCTCAACATTTCCCCACCCTATGAACCGTGCTCCAGTTGAGTCTCTTTAGTAAAATCCTATAATGGTACCGTCGTTGGTGTCCTGTTCTTTTCTAAATCCGAAATGTACTTGCATATGTAACTAATTCATGTCATGGCGTGTGTCTCTAAATTGCAAACCTGCCTTAAGACCCATCACGTGGCGCTGAATGTGTGTAAATGCGCTATCTTTATACTTTACTTAAGCATATTTGCTCTGATATTTATCGCTGCACCCACACACGTGGTCGGGTTCCTGGCATACATAGCCTTGGCTGCAGCGCACAGAGACCTTACACTGCCGCACACACGGGGGAAAAATGTAGAGGGAACATTGCCTCTGACCACAACCCATTTTTAATTGCCCTAGCCTGGAGGACAGCCTGATCCTGCATTCCAACTTGGAAGCTTAATGTCATAACCCTTGATGACCCGGCTTATAAAGCAACTCGGGGGGGACAAGATCCGGGAGTACTTTGGGGACAGTGCGGGCACAGCCTCTCCCCCGCTATTAGAGTGGGAAGCATTTCAAACGCTTTTCTGGAATCACGCATTATTGAAAGTGGTGGGACTCAGACCCAGCTCCACGCTGAGATAGTGTCTCAGGAGTGTCTCTCTTGATGAACCTAGAATTCCCTACAGAATGCGCACCAGCACCACCGGATGAACTACGGGACGACAAGGAAAAACTGTTTGAACTTGTGGGATAGCTTCAAGTCTAAGATTATTGAGCAGGAAAAAGGGGGTGGTGATGGACAGAGTTTCTGAATGATGCAGAATACTCTTACCAAGTCAAGAGATCATGGTTTTAATCCATCACCGTTTTTTAGCTCACTGCACCATCCCAGCTCAGAACCTGGCTACATGCAAATTAGTCTGTACCTGTCCCAGTGCATGATGGGAACAGGGCAAACCAAACTACCAATCCTGATGGTGCAATCGATTTTATCCACACTCAGTGTGGGAGGGTATGCTCAGACGTGAGTCCCTTGCTCATTGCACCATCAGGATTCAGGCAAGCCGGGCCGACGAAGGCTGTGATGCCAGAAACCGGTCCCCGGAAGCTTGTTTCCTTCCCAGTATAAGAATTGGCTTGGTAGTTTGGTTTGCCCTGTTCCCATCATGCACTGGGACAGGTACAGACTAATTTGCATGTAGCCAGGTTCTGAGCTGGGATGGTGCAGTGAGCTAAAAAACGGTGATGGATTAAAACCATGATCTCTTGACTTGGTAAGAGTATTCTGCATCATTCAGAAACTCTGTCCATCACCACCCCCTTTTTCCCAAATCGATTTTATCCACACTCAGTGTGGGAGGGTATGCTCAGACGTGAGTCCCTTGCTCATTGCACCATCAGGATTCAGGCAAGCCGGGCCGACGAAGGCTGTGATGCCAGAAACCGGTCCCCGGAAGCTTGTTTCCTTCCCAGTATAAGAATTGGCTTGGTAGTTTGGTTTGCCCTGTTCCCATCATGCACTGGGACAGGTACAGACTAATTTGCATGTAGCCAGGTTCTGAGCTGGGATGGTGCAGTGAGCTAAAAAACGGTGATGGATTAAAACCATGATCTCTTGACTTGGTAAGAGTATTCTGCATCATTCAGAAACTCTGTCCATCACCATCCCCTTTTTCCCAAATCGATTAAGATTATTGAGCATACATTACTAAATCTTACTCTGAACGAAATATGTCTGGTAGGGTGCTGGCCTGACTAGCCAACTTGACCCAACAGGGTTCTCAAATACTCTGAATAACAACCGAGGGAGGAAAATTAGTTTGCAGCCAGATGGAGATTGATTCTGCCTTCCTTACATATTACTCCTATCTCTATCGCTGCCCCAGAACGAACTCCTCTCAGTCGCTAAATGATTACATCCCTGCTGCGGACACAAAGGGTCTACCCCTGACAGTGGCTACCTCCTTAGGTGGTGGGATCACAGAGCAGGAGGTGAAAGGGATGGGCGATCAAGATCTTGGCCAGGAGCAAGGTGCTAGGATCAGATGGACTACCCATTGCATTTTACATGGCTTATGCTGATATATTAACCCCAATTTTGACCACACTGTACAGTAAGTCCACGAAGGATGGGAGTTTATCACCTACAGTGGAGGAGGCCCTATTGGTTCCTCTGCTAAAGAAGGGTAAAAATGAAGAACAGGTGACATCTTATAGGTCACTCTCCATCCTAAAAGTGGACTTTTAAATTCTTAATAAAATCCTGATTGCCAGACTTCTTCCTCATCTGACGGACCTCATCCACATAGACCAAACTGGATTCATCCCTGCATTAAGCACCATCCCTAACATTCGCCAACTTGGCACATGTTTGTCCAATAGGGACCTATCCTAAAGTACTTGCTATCTCCATAGACATGGATAAAGTGTTTGACCTCATGTTTTGGGTGTTTCTCTATGCTAGTATGGGACTGGGGAGTGGTTTTCTTTCCTGGACGCAGGTCAAGACCAGGAGTTTCATCTCCACATATGCAAGCAATCTCCTATTATATCTCTGTGGAGGACGCTTTGATGTGGAGGGCGCTTGTTGTGACTTAGATAAATACGGCTGCCTGTCAGGGCTCCGAGGGAACAGAGGTGAACAAACACTTTCCCATTACATGCTTGGGGCATGGCTGATATACCGCTGGAGGTGGGGCATGATCTTCGTTGGAAAACCTGTACATTTAGATTTCTGGGGCTTCACATCTATCATACAGTAGTAGATGTCCTTGAGGGTAATTTGCGCTTAGCTTTGGCATCCCTTCACGCCTCAGTTAATTTCCGGGTGACCCTACCCTTATCCTTGAGGGGCAGGATTGCACTGTCGAAGATGGTTCTCCTCCCCCGCCTCTTTACTATTTCATAGCATTGCTGAGTCGGCTCTCAAAATCTATATTACGGGAGATGGATAGCCTCTTGCTCCACCTCATCCCGGGTATGGGATGGTAAAGGCTCGCATTAGCCAAACTCTGACTTCCAACTGAGGAGGAGGGCTAGAAGTTCTGGACCTGGAATTATACCATCTGGCGGCACAACTTAAGTGGGCATCTTATTGGAGACATTAAAGCTGGGGTGGCATGCCGCCTAGAGTGGCTTTATTCCAAACTGCATCTCTCGGCTTGACTACATTGATTAAGCAGCTAAACCAAAGGCTGCTATGGGCAACAAACATCCTGGACACACTCCAATTTGTATGAACCTGGGCCTTACGAATCGGACAGGAATACCATATTCTAGGGACCTCCCTCTGACCTGACAGCATTACTACATCTCCATCATGAGGGGATCTGGTTCTAGCTGCAAGACTGGGAGAATATGCATGTCACAAGGTGATGATGGAAGTAGCGCTGAAACTTTTCAGACACTCACCCCCAGGCACAGATCTCGTTTGAATGCATCATCGTTCTTTAGCTCACTTCGCCACCTCAGTTCAGACCCAGCTATATGCAGATCAGTCTTGAACCTGTGCCTCATGGGAATAGTCCAGCTCGAACTGCCAAGCCATGTCTTCCCTCAACCGGAAATAAGCATCCTGGGACCAGTTTCGGGGTAACACCCCTCATCAGCCAGGCTAGCTTGAATCCAGTGGCAAAGTGAGCAAGGGACCAATGTCTGGGCATACCCTGCTAACTTAGGGCGAACAAAGCAAACACAAGGAGATGATGGATGGAGCGCTGAATCTTTTAAGACACTCACCCCTAGTCACAGATCTGGGTTGAATCCATCATCGTTCTTTAGCTCACTTTGCCACCTCAGTTCAGACCCAGCCACTGGAGTCAATCTATCTTGGCTCATGGGGGCAAAACCCCGAAACCGGTCCTAGGATGCTTGTTTCCAGGACTTGGCTTGGCAGTTCGGGCTGGACTGTTCCCATTGGGCGCAGGGTCAAGACGGATTTGCATATGGCTGGATTCAAACTGGAATGGCATGGGGAGAAAAAAAACAAGGGATTTAGGCCCAGATCTCTGTACTGGGGTGAATGTATGACATTGTTCTGCATTCTGTCCATCAGTTGTTCTTTTTGCAGAAAGGGCATGGCGACACTAGGGAATGGGTATGCTGATGGGAAATTGTGCAACTTTGATCTTGTAGGCAATTTTGCGCTACCCACCACCACTTCCCTCTATACAGGGCAGTGACGACAAGGATGCGACTGACTGGGGGTGAGGGGGGACGTGGACGGACGGGAACCTTCGGGCCACACAGGCCTGGAGACAATTTTTTTCCATCACTGGCGAGTCGCATTTGATCATCCTTCTTTACAAAGCACTACTGGGACAGACTCAGTGTACGCTATCTGACATGAGGGACCACTAGTCTTGAGACTTAGACCAGGATCTCATGGGCGAGGACTGACAAAATGCCCTAAGGTGCGCTCCTCACTCATCTAGCAGTGCCCGATTCCACCTCATAAAAGTTGATTATATAGACAGGGCATATCTCATACTGAAACATATTAATCTCATATTCCTGGGTACGCAGGCTACATGCCCCCGCTGCCAAGAGCAAGTTTTGGATTTTTTTCATATGGCTCTTGCCTTTTACTTGGGAGAGTGTGATCAAATTAATTAATTCTGCCACGGGCCACAATTTGGGACCTAAAGCCAATATGATCCCCTCGAATTGCGCTGACCTAACCCTGATCCTTGCCCTACAACAGATCATGCTATTCTGGAAATCCCCCAAGGGATCCACGCTTCAGTGATAGAGCACAGAACTGATGACCTGGGTTGCATGTGAGGGAGTGCTATTACACATGGAAGTGGGAAATAGCTTTGTCCACGCACAAGCTTAGGACATGATCCTGCAGGATTGCCCCCCTGGATCAATGACACCAGATCACTACTCCCCGCCTCAGATGACCCCTCTACTGAAGAAGACTAAATGTGTGCACCCCAGCAGTGAAGAAGTATGGCTTATTAAACCTGCTCGAGTGAGTCCCTCTGTCCTCTTGAATCAGACCTGCCAGTGGCCCCTCCGTCCTACTCTGACCTCACTGGCTGCAGCTAGTTCATTACTCCTCCTTTATGACTTCACATTAAATTAAGCTAAATTAAATTGTGTATTTCCTTTAATCCCTAGTGAATGCTACTTCAGACAGTTTGTACTGTTCCACCTCTTCTTCAAGATCCAGATGGTGTGCCATTGCTTGGAACCCCATGTACACGGATTCACACGGATGGGTTCTCATACTGGGATCCTTGTTGGGGTGCTTTATTGGTGTAGTGTAAGGCTGATATTCCTGTATGGGTCTGCTCTAAGGGTTCCTAATCCTATTTGATAGGATTTGTATTGCCTTACTGTCAATAAAAATGTTGCAAGCTTTTTCTAATGCTGCTGGACCAGGCTTGTACAAAATTGAATCTTCTGCTGTCCCCCTTCCCTCTTCTTCGAGCGGCTGCCCTGGATTAAAAGAAAAAGCAGGAGCACCTGTAGAAGTCTCCATCTGATTATCTCCCTAACCAGCGACTCTACTTTGGGAGGCCTTCTTATGTTGTTGGGGGGGGGGGGGGGTTGGGGGGAGGGGGGACAGGAGGAGTTGCTAGAGCGATTTTTGTGCGAAGTTGTCGCATGACAGTAGGGCGAATGTGCTACTGGTGCATAGAATACCAAAATGTTACCACGTTGTGGTGAGTCAAACATACACCCCGCACCGGCGCTAGCACAGCCCTGCGTAAGCCAGAAAAACATGCATAGTGCCTACCTTTTGCTTTGGTTTAAGTACGCCTTAACAATAGATCAAACCCGTTTCTCTTCCAAGTTGATCCAGCTAGATAGATAGATACAATTCAGCCCTCTACACGGAGGAGATCTTGGTAAATCTCCAAAGGGTTAATGGCAGCAGCTGGAACCAAGTATTTTTTTCCTTTTTGCCTCATGAATTTCCAGCAGCTAAGCGGCAGCTGAAACCCAGTATCACTGCATCGAATTCCTTGAACGTATCAGAAAACGCTAATATCACACTCATGCCAGGCTCCCCTGGAGTGGAAAGGAAAAAAAACTGAAGGAGCAATTTCTCCAAGCCTCTATGCGCCTCAACGCGCCTCTCCGATAAACTTCAAAGTAATTTTCTCCGCATCATCCAACCGCTGCATTTCTGAGCGGCAGTCTCCTAAATCGCTTAAACGTGAGACTCAGCCTTTCCATACTTCTCAACGCCACATTTGGGCGCACCTTGAATTCCACTGGAGCTCCGTGTATGAGTGTCTGGCTGTCATGTACATATTAACTCGGAGAATAAATACAAAATTAATGTTTCTTCCCTTCAGGAATAAAATACATATGTTTTCTTTATAGTTGATAGTGAAAATATGTACAGTCCACCACCAAGAAAAGAAAAAATAATATTGGTCTAGCTCACGAAAAAGTAGTAAATATGAATGTTAAAAATGATAACTATCTAGGAATTCAGGTTTGCTTCTTTTTGGAATTCATGTGCATTATTAGTAGTATAGCAGGAAATCTGCGCCAGGCGCAGGATTTTAGGTGTACTCTTTGGAATGTGACATCTCCCCTGGGCTCCTTTCCACGCTATGCTGAATTCTATGTAGCATATAATTATGTACCGGGGGAACAGAATATACTGTTCAACATTTTTTTATTTTACCTAAGTCCTTTCCCTACACTCTCATTAAATCTAGGGGTGATCCGTTCTGCTTCCCATCTTGGAAAGAGATTTACTTCAGCCGTTTGCTGGAGCAAATTTCCTACCATTTTCAGGGTGGGAAATGGGTGGATTGGAGTTTCGGAATGCAGATAAAATGCACGTTTTTGGCATTCCCAAACTTGTCTTGTTCTGCCCACTTCCCACTCTTCGTGCAGGAATAAATACTGCAGATTTCTCCACACTCGTGGTGGAGAAATCTGTAGTAATAAATCTGTTTACGCCTACCTTGGATCCTTTTGTACATTTCTGGCAATAATAGTCTAGCCTGTAAACTTGTTTATCCAGTATTGGGGTATCTTTCATAGATTCACATGCTTGAATCAATCCCCGTCGTCGAGATGAAAGTCTCGCAGTAACATAATCAAGCGTTGTTTAAATAATGCCTTAGGCTATAATGGCATTGAGCCATGTTTTACATAGCCTATATATGTCCTTTTTTTTAAACAAAAAGGACCAATGTAAAATGCAGCCAATCAGCTGTTAGCATCCTCTAGAACCTTCCTGGCAGAGGTAGTTTCCATCAGATTTTCACCACACGTCGTGTGTGAATGGAGTCTCCCTGAGTTCTACTCAGTTTCTTTCTGGATTTTTCCAGAAGGTTGATCTTTTCAAGATGTCGTATAAGAAAGGCTTCTTCCGACCATGTACGACCTGTGGCAGGAAGAGAGTCCATGTGGATGATCCACATGAAGACTGTATTTACTGCCACCATCCCTCTCATGAGGTAAGACAATGCAAGCTCTGTCTGACCTTTTCTTCTAAAACTCTGAGGGACAGAGTGGCTCCTGTCCACCAAGCAACAGAAGTCTTCTGAAGAAGAAAGTGATAGCTCATCCAGATGGCACAAAAGATCCAGGTCGCAGGATGATACCCCTGGTGGGGGCAGGAAACTCCTCAAACCCTCCCAGGAGAGCAAAAGCAATAGGGAGGAGAAACACCTTTAAGTCTTCTCAGAGCCTACGAACATCCATCCCAATCTCTCCTTTGGGAAAGAAGGACCGTCCTAGAGCCTCATCTACAGATTCTACCAGGAAAAAAGAAAATAATTTGCCTGCGACAACTCCGAGACCGTTGTCGACAACGAGTGCCACAGCCACGTTGTCCACTCTGTCAACAGTAGGAATGGTGACGACGATGCCATTTCTGGACCCATACTGTCGACGAGAGTACGATAGTCGACATCTATTCTGTCAACGTCCTTGTCGATGAAGGTGCCATCGATGAGCGCCCAAGTCAACGAGCATCCCATCAACGAGCATGCCCTCGGCCACCCTGTCGACGAGCCAACCAACAACGCCATTGACTGACACCGTAGACGGTAACACCAGTGACTACAGCACCATCAACGACAAATATTTCCTCTTCAGGGTTATTGGTACCGTCAATGCCACCGTCGACGACGGTCAGTGGTACCAGGGTAAAGAAGTCCTTTGTCCACCCGGATTTTTCATCTTTTGCAAAGATCTTCCTGTTGCCTCACTTGCACTTATTAGACTTCCAACAGTCAGAAGATGAGGAGGATGGCGATGGGATATCTGGGGAGGCACATATTATTTATTGTAATACAATAAGAACAAACATTTCCAGCTTATTGGACATTTCATAAGAATCATTACATAGCACACCACATTGCATCTTTTCAAAATAGCGGCCAGATCGATGAGTTGAAGGCAGCCTGAGGGTACATTCTATGCATCATTCGTTAATAAATCAGGGGGACCGTTCAGATAGGCAGTAAGGGGTTCCCAAAAATTAGCAGATTGGGAAGCGGTAGGCAGTTCCTCTGTATGCAATAAAAAATTATCTTTACAGTAAATAGAGTCCATTTTCCACTGTTTCACTGTGGGTGTTTTCTTACTGTCCCAGTGCAGCTCTAATCTGTGTTTAGCCACAAGCAGTCCTATGACAGCAAACTTTTTCTTCACAGATTTTAACGGTATCACGTGACTCAGCAAGCACAGTTGTGGTGTGCAAGTCAATTTACAGATCAGAATCTCACCTAGCAAATATACCACATGACTCCAATATAGCTGCACCTTCTTACATCCCCAGGCAAGATGAACAAAATCAGCTTGATCCAACCCATAGCGTTTACAATTTGCGTTATCACGTAGACTACATTTGTATAATTTCAAGGGGGTGTGGTAAGCCTGATGTAAGTATTTTGTAATGTATAATAAGCAAATTCCAGTTGGGGGTGAGCAAGGTAGTGAGTGCACAGCAACACTGCCAATCTGCCTCGCTGAGAGGTGCGTTCAGCAGTGTGTTCCGTTTTTCATGGGCCTTTAACGTGTTGGTGCCAATCTCAGTCTGTAGAGTTCTGTAAAGTTTTGCCACCATATGGTTGTTGTCTGGGTTAGTAATGAGTAATTGCAACGAGTCAAGTGTAGGGGGTTCAGTTGGGTAAGAGGGATTCAATTTCTTTATTGCCTCCTGGAGCCTATGATAGGTGATTTTAAATAACATTGTCTGGTTACTGACATATGAGATATCGTCCAGGGTTACGAATATCCCATTAACATAGAGATCACCCATCAAGGTAATGCCTACCTGCTCCAACAGCTCCATACTTCCTCTGTCTTGAGTAACCGACAAGGAGGGGTGTTGTGCCAATCGCATGTTCAGTGCGTAGAGTGGGAGTTTTTTTGCAATCTGACCAATAGGCAGCCACGCCTCGGTTGTCGTACGAATTGTGTTAATCTCCCGCTTGGTCAGGTGTTGTCGCCGATGCGGCAGAATACTTGCTAAATTTGATGGGGTTAGCATCACCGCCTTCCACCGATAAATGTGGCATATACAGAACTGGGTGATACCAATAATAGGAATATTGTGCTTGGGCGCATAAATAGTATAAGAACAGGTCAGGGACCGCAAACCCCCAGAGGCATATGGTAAAGTTAGTGTTTGTAATCTTATCCATGCTGGTTTGCCCGCCCATATTAGGTGTGTGAGAAGGGCGCATAGTGTGCGAAATATCGGGGCTGGGGGGGTTATTGGTATATTTGTAAAGAAAAGATAGTAGTTTGGGCAGAATCACCATTTTTATGAGATATTCGGTCTGCTAATGAGAGGGGGAGCGTGCTCCACCTATTTACTTGCGTTACAATTTTATCGACGGTAGTACCATAATTTGTCAATACTATTTCCTGATCCAGATGAATGCAGATACCCAAATATTTAATGGGGTCTTTCTGCCATACCAGCGGGAATTATAGGTGTTGCGGTTTAGAGACTTCAGTCTAAGGACAGGTTCCAAATTCGCGCCTGGGTCATGAATATAGAGCACCATATTGTCTGCATACATTGAGATACCGAAGGTGAAATCTCAGTGCAGTGTATGCATATCGTTGGCGTATTTTGCAAGCTAGCGGTTCTATCGCAATGGAAAATAGCTGAAGCGATAACGGGCAGCCCTGCCTCGTGCCTCTCTGTATGTTTATGACGTCTGAGACGTGGCCATTCACCTTTATACGTGCAGTTGGTTTGGTATAGAGCAGCTTAATCCAATTCAACTGTATGGGTGGTAGACCAATCCGTTGTAAAATTGTAAATAAATACACCCACTCAATAGAGTCGAAAGCTTTGGCTGCGTCTAAGAGGACAGCCGCCACTTCTAACTCCGAATTTAATTGATGCAGGAGTGCAAATATGGTACGTAGATTATGCGACGTCAAGCGATTCGGTATAAAACCAGATTGATCCGGTAGGACTATGATCTGCATAAAAGGCTGTAATCTGGTGGCAATAATCTTGGCCAGTATCTTAGTGTCAGTATTGATTAAGGAAAGTGGTCTATAGAAGTCACCGCGTTCAGGTTGTTTGTCCGGTTTAAACAGTGCTACTATCAGTGCTTCCCGTAGTGTCGGGGGTAGAATCTGACTGTTAAAGGCTACATCATACATTTCAACGATATATGGGTACTGATCAATTCAGCATATGCTTTATAGAATTCCCCCGTAAACCCGTCCGGCCCCAGGGGTTTTGCCATTAGGTAGGGATTTTATGGTGGTCTGCACCTCCTCCACCTTGATGGGTAGTGCCAAAAATTCTCGCAGGTCATCTGTGAGCCAAACAAGTGCTATGTCTTCTAGATAATCTAGAATTTCGTGTGTATTCGCTGTGTCACGTGCGGCATAAAGCCTGCCATATGTTTCCATGAAGGTACCTAGTATGCCCTGGTTGTCGTGGTGCGTTGTGCCTTCATGATCTACCATTTTCAATACAATAGGTTTGTGTTCTATGCGTATCTGTTGCGCCAGATGTCGACCAGGTCTGCCCCTTCTCCCATTCTGCGGGCTGTATGCCGACGAGTGATATATTTTATTTCATCATCTGCAAACGTATTATATTCGGTTACTTTGTCCCTAATAGCGCCAAAAAGGGTCGCATTGTGGGTGGTAGTGTATTAAGCCACCAGTTGTTTTACACGGGCTTCACTATTACTCAATTGTGTGCGTATGTCTTTTAAGATACCAGCAGTTGTACTAATACAAATACCGCGCACGGTCGCCTTAAAGGCTTCCCACAGAGTGCCAGAACTTTCTACTGAATTTTTGTTTAGGTGGAAGAAATCTTCTATGGCTCTATGAATGGTTTCTTTATATATAGGATCTAGAAGAGATGTGGCGTTAAAGCGCCATATGAACGGCGGGGTGGGGTATAAGTCGGGACTTTAAGAGTCAGAACGACCGGTTTATGGTCCAATAGCGTTTTCGGTAGGTGCTGGACGTTTTGCACCCATGCACAGGTATGTTCTGTGAGTAACCAATAATCAAGCCTAGCCCAGCTGCCATGTATGGTGGAGGAGTGGGTGCTTTCTAGCGTTTGTGGATTGCGCATGCGCCAAATTTCGTGCATATGGATTTCCGTCATCCCATTGAGGAGAGTAGTTACAGCACGGTGATGCTGTTCAGTGGTTGCCCGAGATCTATCACGTGTCGTTAAGTGCGATATTTAATTCCCCTCTCCATATTAGTTCCACACACGGGAGAGTCCAAAGTGTGTTCCATAAGTTAGCAAATAAGGCAGGGTCATCGATATTGGGGCCATATGTGTTAACGATGCCTACCCTCGAGCCATGTAGAATGCCTGTAAGTATTACATATCGACCATTGTTGTCAATTACCGTTTGTTCCAGTACAAAGTTCGTCCCTATGCGTATCAGTGTTAATACACCCCTGGCGTACGAGGAGTAGGCGGAGGCGACCACCATCTCTGTCCATCTTTTCCCTAGTACATCCGCTTTCTTCTTGAGAAAATGTGTCTCTTGCAGCAGAGCAATATTTATGTGATACCTATCTAGATATGCAAGCTCCTGTCTAATCTTACAGGGGTTGTTGAGACCCCCGCACGTTCCATGTGAGTGATCTCAGTGGTGTGGAGTTAGCTGTTCTGTGCATCAGGGGCGTATTTTCGGCCTTGAATGTGTTGCGTAACAGTACCCTGTCTACCTTCATAAGTGACTGCTATCGTGGCTGTGGGATTAGGAGTAACGTGCATCAGCACAATTGTGTTGTGTATTGAGATCATCGCCTGGAAAAACATAACATAAAACCCAACTATTCCCCCACCCACTTTTGTATCCCAACCATGCCAAAGACAACCCCAAAACTTAAAGGAAAACTGCAACAGAATTGCAGTGGGGTTTACCCGTTAGGGGCAACTAGGCGCTATCCGCATGCAGATGGGGCCGGAGCGACAGAAATGCACAAAGTTATAGAAAGTAGGTTGTTGTTTAGAGAAAGTCATTAGTAACTAACATGGTACCTGGTACCTGACACCCTGAGCTACGCATATTGGTCCAAAGAGAACAGTTAAGTTACAAATAGAGCAGTACATTGAAGGGACATAAATGTCGTAGTACCTGCATCATTCCGATAGTCCAAGCAGGAAAGAGCGCACAGCTGTAATCTTTGTAACTAATGTAAAACCTTACCCTAGTCCAATGTCAATCAAGGCACCAGCTTCAGGTATGCAGCATGTTAGCTAGGTGTTCTAATAAGGCAGTAATAGCGCAGTGTTAATCCGAGTCAGTCTGCGTGGGCGAGCATTTATCATGTGTGTTCTGCTGTTTGGCATGTTTCAGAAATTCCTGCGCTGCTTGGAGTGTTGGTAAGATGCGAGTTTTGCCCTCGTGGGTGACGTGAAGACTGGCATGGTAGAGCATAGCATAGGGAATGCCCATGTCATGCAGTTTTTCCTTTACCGGGTTGAACTCCTTAAGGGCTAGTTGGACAGATATTGTGAAGTCTGCGTAGAAGGCTGTCTCACAGCCATTGTATTCCAGTGGGTGTTTCTCTCGTGCTAACCGAAGCGCTATGTCACAGTCTCGATAGTTCAGGACCTGGGCTACTATTGGCCGTGGTGGAGAGCCCGATGGTGGTTTTGGCGCAAGAGATCTATGCGCTCTTTCTACAAAGAGCATTAGTGAAAATTGTTCTGCTCCAAACATGTCCTTCAGCATTTTTTCCACGTAGTCTCCCAGTTTACCAGTGTTTGTGCTTTCTGGTATGCCAGCGATGCGTAGGTTATTGCGGCGCGATCTAGATTCAAGGTCTTCGTTTTTCGCTTTTATAACCTCCAGGAGCTTCGCCATATCATCGCATTTAGAAGTAGTGGTGTGTGACTCATCTTCGACCGCCGATATCCGCTGTTCGGCCTCTTCTTATCGTTCGCTCTGTTTGTCTAGTCTAGCGGATACGTGGTCCATCCTGATTGTGAGCGCATTTATCTTACCATCAAAGGCCTGCAGACTTTGCTGGATGGCTTTGAGGGCAGCTTCCATTTTTGCGTCTGGCACTTGGTCCATTTCTGGATCTGTGTCGACCGTGGCACCTGGGAGTCTCGATGTTCGTCGGGGCTCGAATGGCAATTTAGTTTGTCGTTTGTCAGTCTTTCTTATTCTCGAGCAGGTACCACGAGCTCGTGACCACCAGTTTTTCAGAGCGATGAGGTTGATGACGCGTGCAAGGGACCGAGATGCTCTGCCCCCAAGAGGTCTGCGCGTCACAATGCAGCTCAGCGCTATGCACCTGCTCTATAGATAGTTGACCAGTGGAAAGTTGCCAGAAATAGCAAGGGTAATGTAGACCAGTTACACTTTGATAGTGAAAATAAGTTTGGTGAGCGTTTATTATGTTGGAGATGTGTCTTAGCTACGCTCTCTGGCGATACAGTGCAGTCAGAGTGCACCCATCTGTCGCTTGGTGCTTATGCTGTGTTGACAATTACAGCGGGTGTAGTGTGTGGTATTGAGTGTTCCAATAGCAGGTGATGTAGCACAAGCGGAGCACCGCGGGCACAGCCAGCACATCCAGCAGTTAGCAGGGTCTAGTCTGGTTGAGGTCAGTGCGGTACCTATTCCTGTCTGGCACCTGCCCTCGCACCTTCAACAGCCGGTTGCACAACAAAGCGTCACGGCACCCGCAGTGTCCCCTCGCCCTCTCCTGCCGATTATCGCAGCGCTGATCTCGCAGCCGAGAAAGAGCCGCGGCCGCACAGCCGTGTATTCACATATTCGTCCCAGCCGCTCAGCAGTCGAGGAGCTCCACCACTATCCCACAGGGCGGGCAAGCAGACATGCAGGCAACAGCGGAGCCTCTGTTCGGGAGACCCTCGCCGGTCAGGACTTCAGTGCGAGCTGTTCCGCAGTATAGATGAGTCGCGGTTACTTCTGCCGCACACAGCAGCCAGCTCCCCCGCCTCATGCCGCCATCTTAGCCGCAAAAGGTTGAATGCCGCTCCGCTCCATTTCGTTATACAACGCCGCAGTTATGCCGCATATATCTGCACATTAGGGCTGGCACTCGTCAGTACACTGATCCAGAATTACTATTTTAGACGATCGGGGTGGCGTGTGCTACCAGCACGGCTTATCTCCGATTCGAGCCGATATTCGCCGACATTTTCTCGCCTACGTTCACAGATCGGCCTCATTGCGGACATCCCTAGGCAGCGAGAGCGTGTTAAGCGGACATAGTGGTATCGATCTGTTCCGCTTCAGCTCCGATTTTTTTTTATCTATTTCCTGGGTGCTTCAATAGATGGTATTACCGCCGATATTAGGCAAACCGCAGCTCTGGCCGTCGGAGCAGCGCTAGTGTGCGGCCATTTTGCAGCGGGCTCTCTAGCGCCCCCAACAAAGGGAATTTATGACCTCACTCGATTTACAAGACGCTTACTTCTACATCCCCGAACATCGAAACACCGAAAATTCCTCAGGTTTACGGTACCTGGTAGCCACTACCAATTCAAGGTTCTTCCTTTCGGCCTCAAGTCCGCACCCAGAATATTTACAAAGTGCCTTGCACCAGTGGCCGCAGCCCTATGTTCTCAAGGTCACCAAGTATTTCCCTACTTATGATTGGCTTCTGAAGGCACCAACAGCAGATCAAGCGGCCAGAAGCACAGATGCTTGTCTCCAGCTATTCAACAGACTAGGACTAACAACGAACCTCACAGTCTTTTTTTCCTCCCAGTCAAATAGCACCATTTCTGGGAGCCAGGTTGGACACAAGCCAATGCAAGGCCTTCCTATCGGACGAGCGATGGGCACATCTACAGCAGCTTGCTATGACGATCTCAAGAAGAAAGTCCATTTCAGTGAGAGGGTACAAGTCACTCCTAGGGATGTGTTCCTCAGCAATCAACCTAGTACCTTTAGCCAGGCTCAATTTGAGACCTCTGCAAGAAGAGTTTCAAAAACAGTGGCTACAAACGTCAGGATCCTTCAAAGACACCATTCTTATAACCCCAACAAAGAAAGCGGTAATGCGATGGTGGTATCACAGTCCACATCTTTTAAAGGATCTCATTTTCTTACAAGAAATACTAGACTACATACTGACAACTGATTTCTCCATGGAAGGCTGGGCAGGTCATTTATAGGATCTCCACATCCAGGGCAAATGGTCCAATTCTCAAAAGCAATGTCTTATCAACAGCCTGGATTTGAAAGCTATATTCCTCTCCTAACAGGTCTTTATACCGAGAACAGCAGATACCTCAGTACTGGTCTGTACGGACAATATGACCACTAACTTCTACATAAACAAACAGGGAGGTACCAAATATCTCACACTTTCTCTGGAAGCGCAAGAACTATGGAGTTGGGTAACACAGCATGGAATTTCTCTCAAGGCCGAGCATGTTCCAGACCTTCACAACACGCTAGCAGATGCTCAGAGCTACAGACATTTACCACAAATGGGAGCTCAACCAATTCCAGCTGGACGGAGTTTTCACACTATGGGAAAAACCAATGCTGGACCTGTTTGCAACAGATATCAACGCCAAATGCCGGTCCTATGCCAGCAGGTTTCCCCTCCCGAGGTCTCAGGGCAATGCCCTTTCAATACTATGGTCAGGGATATATGCCTACGCCTTTCCCCCCCCATCCTATTGATTCCCAGAGTGCTAACCAAAATGAAGCTGGCTGGATGTTGCCTAATTCTCATTGCGACCAGGTGGCCCAGGCAACATGGGTTCCTGGAACTTCTTCATCTTTCAGAAGCCAGATCTATACGTCTGCTGATGTCCCCTTCACTTCTGACCAGGAACAACGGACAGGTGTGCCATCCAAATCCAGTCTCTACACTTGCATGCCTTGCTCCTGAGTTCCTGGAATTTAGGAGCATGAATTTTCCGCAGGAATGTAGAGACATCCTCTTGAAATCTAGAGCGGAAAGTATCAATAAAACGTACAAGATGAAATGGAAAAGGTTCTGTATTTGGTGCCAACGAAATTGTCTGCATCCATTTGAAGTATCCCCACAACAGGCTTTACGATATCTCCTTTACTTGGCAAAATCTGGTTTAGCTTTCGCCTCAATTAAGGTGCACCTGGTTTCCATCCCTCACTATGGAAGAGCTTCCAGCGCCACTTCTCTTTGTGCCTCAAGCTTAATCAAACAATTTATGAAGGGACTGTTCTGTACTTTTCTTCCAGTGTGAGCCTCTCCGCTGGAATGGAACTTCAATGTGGTCCTTGCAGAACTCATGAGAAGACCATTTGAACCTATTCATAAAGCGGACATTTGGAAAACTGATCAATCGTTAGTTGCCTACGGCCAAGGCAGAGAAGGGACTGCACTAAGAAAGGCCACTATTACAAGATGGATATCGGCTGCGATACAGTTCTGTCATATCAAAGCTAACAACCCATTGGAAAAGATAGCAAAGACTCACTCCACCAGAGCAGTTGCCATACCAGCCGCCCTCTTCGCGGGAGTGACTCTGGAAAAAATCCGTCATGCTGCAACCTGGAGGACCACTCACACCTTTACGCAGTACTACTGTTTGGAGTCCACGCAGATGCGGCAATGGGCCAGGCGGTGCTTCGTCATCTTTTCCATAAAGGTAAGCCTCTTCTAATCTTTAGAAAGAGTCTTTTGTTAACATGGGGATTTCATATGCTTACATATTCTTAATGAGGTGACACATTACTAAGCAAAGTGTATTACAAGTTGTGCTTTTTTCCCCCTTGCCAATAAATACTGTGTATATAGAAATGTAAATATATAAGCAATAACTTAAGTTTTATTAAAATAAAAAAAACACTACGCACAGGTATAATCTTTCAGGTGCTTCTGGTATTACCTCAAACTTTGGAAGTTTACTTGGTTAAAAAAAAAAAAAGTCACGCACCATCTTCAACAGACAAGACATTGGAGATGACTGCTTGCTTGATTCAGACATGTGAATCTATGAAAGATACCCCAATACTGGATAAGAAAATGAGTTACTTACCTGTAACTACGGTTATCTGGTATTGGTATCTTTCATAGATTCACATGCACTCGCCCACCTCCTTGTAGAGGCGGTTTCCTTGTCATTCAATAAGATACTCACTTCTCACTTGTGCTGGGAAAATCTGAGTAAAACTGCCTCTGCTGGGAAGGTGCTAGCAGCTGAGTGGCTTCATTCAACATTTGGCCCTTTTTAAAAAATGTTTTTTAAAAAGGTCATAGATAGGCTATGTAAAACATGGTTCAAGGCCATTATAGCCTATGGTATTATTTAAATACTGCTTGATTATGTTACCATAGAACTCCCGTCTCGATGACGGGGAATGATTCAGGCATATGAATTTATCCAGTATTAGGGTATCTTTCATAGATTCACATGCCTGAATCATTCCCCGTCGTCGGGATGGGAGTCCCCAGTACATAAGAAAAGTAATGTCTCACTAGACATATAGTGAAATAGGCCAAAGGCCTCACATTAGTAACATATCCAGGTCCTTTTGTAATGAGGACCAAACTCTAGAGAACAACCAATCCGCTATCACCACCCTCTGGAACCTTCCTGGAAGGAGCTCTAGTCCCTCAGATTTACTACCGCACGTCGTGCTAAGGGAGTCTCCACTGAGCTCTGTTCAGCTTTTCCTTGTTTCTGGAATTCAAGTGTTTTTTTTCTTCAGAATTACTTCTTCTGAGTGAAGTCTTCTCTGTCTTCATGTGAGACACTCCTAAGAAAGGCCTTTTTAGGCCCTGTGCTTCCTGCAATAAGAAGAGGCTACATGTCGACGACCAGCATAAAGACTGCCTCTACTGTCTTTATCCAGACCATTCCTCCAAGGACTGTAAGGTATATCGTACCTTTTCATCAAAGACTCTTAAAGACCGTGAGGGACGGCTTTTAATTTGGCTGCCGAGGCTTAAGGACAAAGAATACCCCTTGTCCTCTGAGGAGAGTGAGGGCTCAACAAAGTCTTCAAAAACCTCACAGAAAAGGTCCAGAGATGCTTCTCCAGGTCCTTCTTCGCAGCCCCCTCAAAAGAAGATGCAGAAAAAATCTTCAGAGACAAAACTTAAGGCTTTACCAACCAAGGATCCTCCACAGAGGATTTTACACACCTTTAAAAAGCCTGCTTCAGCCCCGTCGACGACCACCTTGTCGACGGAGGCCTCGACGACGACAAAATCTCCTTCTGCAGCTGTGGGAGTAACCTCGTCGACGACGACAGTCTCTGCACTCTTGGCGTCCTCAGCAGCGAACTAGTTGACGTCAGTTATGCCATTATCGTCGACGATTAAGATTAAAAAATCGTCGTCGACGTCCAAGACGGTGTCGACTCCACGCTCGACAATGAGCGCATCGACGCGTACGTCGACGAGGAGTGTTCGTCGACGTCTCTCCAATCTTAGACGACAACGACTTTGTCGACGACGGCTCCGCCGACGGGGGCTTCGTCGACGTTACCATCAGTGGTGTCCGTTGTTGTTTCCCCGTCGACGACGACTACACCGACGATGGCCTCGTCGATGACACCAAAGTCAAAAGTGGACAGTGCATATGTTCACCTCAAGATCACTAAATGCACTCTGACGCCTTCCCTTACATCACCTAGAAGGGTCCAGCCATTGCCTCCGTCTCACCTTTTGGACGAGGAGGAGGATTCAGACGAGGGCGCCTGTTCAGGGCTGCAACAAGGCTCTCTGAACTTCATGTCAAGTACCAGGAGGATTCAGACTATGACGAACAAGACGCAGAAGATCAGGCATATTATCCGGACGAAAGCCATCTTCGCCAACCACCCATGGTTTGTCTCCCTGCGTCTTTGGTTTCTGACCTCCCAATTTTTAATTTCCGACTACATGCAGAGATTCCCTACTTCTGCTCAGTCTTCTGCCCCAGTTATCTTTCCGCCACCAAGGTTACAGGTTCCGCCTCCGCCTCCATAGTCTGTGCCTGTCACAATACCACCTCCCCCTTCCACAGATGATGAGGAGGATGAACAACAGGAAGACGGAGAGGTTCTTGATTCCCAATCAACTCATGATGAGTGGGACGACTACGTTATCCCTTTTCCAGCGTCTCCGGTGCTTCCTCAAGCAGATTTGCCTTCTGAGGTTATTGGGGGTTTACATAATGTTTTAGAAAGGGCTGCACAGCGTTTCCAAATTCCTATGCCTTCTCACCAGCAAGACTGTTTCCTTTACGACTTTAAGGAACCTTTTAAGAAATCAGTGAGATCTGTGCCTTTCCTAGACTACATCTGGGTTCAAGGCATTAAAATCATGCAAAATCCTTCTACGTTCCCCCCAGTGTTGCCTCGTCTGGACAAGAAGTACAGAGCTCCAAACACCGCTCCAGCCTGTCTTACCGGACATCCCAAGCCTGATATTGTCATCACTCAGGCAGCTCAGCGGAGGTCTAAAAACCCTTCTGCTCCGCTTTCAGCCCCTCCAGATAGGGAGGGCAGACGCCTAGACGATATTGGGAAGCGTTTTTCTTCCATGTCTGCATTAACGGTGCGTGCGTCTAATTATTTAGCGTTATTGGGGCACTACAAGAGGCAGATGTGGGCGGACATTGCACTATACTTGGAGGCCCTGCCGGATGACTCGAAAGAGAAGGCAAAGAAAATTGTTAGAGGGCGAACGTTCGGCTTCCGAAATCATCGATTGTGCGATGGACATTCCCTCTACTGGTTTCTGCCAACTGGCTAGGGCTGCGGTCCTCCGACGCCAAGGTTGGCTTAAGGCGACAACATTCTGGCCCGAAATCCAGACAAAGATTCTAGACATGCCTTATGATGTTCAACTTCTTTTTGGCACTCATATTGATAAAGCCCTTCAAGGCATAAAAAAAGGATATGGACACGGCCAGGGCTTTGGGTACCCTTCAATTTAAAACCCCCCCTTTGAGGCTCACGGGGTAGAGGACAATCTTCCACTAGAGGAAACTACCAACAATATCGGTCTTCCTAGTCCTCCTCCAACCAGCAGTATCGGCCACAATTTCAACAGCGCCAACACCAGCAATCTTCATACAATAAGTCCTCCTTTTCGCGGAAAGGGCGGACGACAGAAGGATTCCGCCTGGCGTCAATTATTTTTCTCTACCGCCGGTCTCCATTTCCTCTCAGCCCTCCAAAGGAGGAGGAAAAATTTCCCACTTTTTACACAATTGGAAACAAATAACAACAGACTGTTGGGTTCTTCAACTGGTACAATTTGGACACTCACTGGAGTTCGTTCAGACTCCTCCGCAGACCCCTCCTCGACCTATGCTTCACAAGAATCCGCACCTTTTACTCCTGAAAATCTCAGTAATGATCCAGAAAGGTGCTATAGAGCGGGTTCCTCTTCGTCAGCGGGAGAAAGGTTTTTACTCCCGTTTTTTCTTGGTGCGCAAAAAGGAGAAGAAATGGAGACCAATCCTAGATTTGAGAAGTCTCAACACGTTCTTAAAGAAACAATCGTTTCGCATGGTCACCATTCAAGATGTACTGCAACTTCTCAATGCAAACGACTACATGGTATCTTTGGATCTTCAAGATGCCTACTTTCATATCCCTATCCACAGGAATCACAAAAAATTTCTGAGGTTCGCTGTGGCAGACAGACATTACCAATTCCGAGTCCTGCCCTTCGGACTCAAGTCAGCCCCACGCATTTTCACAAAATGCCTTTCTCCAGTGGCTGCATACCTTAGGCAGCAACGTCACCAAGTTTTTCCCTATCTCGACGACTGGCTCGTCAAGGCACCTTCTCTAGACAGCGTGAACAGATTTTCCAACGCCTGTCTACAGCTTTTCAGTCGCCTGGGGCTCACTCTCAATCCAGACAATAACATCCTACAACCTTCTCAACGGATAACTTTTCTAGGTACTATTCTCGATACAAACCAGAAGAAAGCTTTCCCGTCACAAGAGCGACAGTGCAAACTTCTTCACTTGGCGAACTGCATAAGATCCAGGAAGTTTCTCTCAGTGCGCCTGTTCAAATCTCTTCTCGGGATGATGTCATCCTGTATTCTGCTGGTTCCCTACTGTCGCCTCCACATGCGTCCTCTCCAGGAATCACTCTCCACTCAGTGGATTCAAGCCAAAGGATCCTTCGACGATGTCGTTCAGTTGACCCCTCAGATGGTCACTGCTCTACAGTGGTGGACTCGTCCACGGAATCTTTCTCAAGGCCTGCCCCTCTTACTTCAAGCCTCTCCACAAATAATCACAACGGATGCGTCCCTGGAGGGTTGGGGAGCTTTCCTCCAGGAACTCCGGATCAGCGGAAAGTGGTCTCCTTCCGAACTGAGGCTTCACATAAACCTCCTCGAACTAGGAGCTGTTTATCTGGCCCTCCTGGCGTTCTTTCCCAGGATCAAAGGTTCTATGGTGCTTGTCCGGACGGACAATACTACGACAATGCACTACCTAAACAAGCAGGGAGGTACTCGTTCACTGCCACTCTCTCACGAATCTCAAAAGATCTGGAACTGGTTACTTCAACACAACATTTCCCTGAGAGCAGAATATGTTCCAGGAACAGACAATGTGCTGGCCGATTCACTAAGCAGGCAACAAACAACATGTCAAGAATGGGAGTTGAACCAGCAGACTCAATGGCATATACTCTCAGTGGGGTACACCTCTCTTGGATCTATTTGCCACCCAGCACAACGCCAAATGCCAAAACTTCGCAAGCTGGCATCCCCAACGGGGATCTCTAGGGAATGCATTTTCGATAGCATGGTTCAACGTCTTTGCTTACGCTTTTCCACCGATTCCCCTGATTCCCAGGGTCCTCAGGAAGTTGAAGGCAGAACCCTGCACGCTAATCCTGATTGTGCCAGCGTGGCCTCACCAGCATTGGTTCATGGAGCTCCATCTTCTCTCCCTGGAACCGCCAATTCAGTTCAAACCTTTTCCCTCTCTCCTCACAATTGACCGGGAACAAGTCCGACATCCGGATCCAGCATCTCTTAAATTATCGGCTTGGCTCCTGAGTTTTGACAGTTCCATGGCCTAGACATTCCTCCAGACTGCAGGGCAGTTCTGGCTCGGGCTCGAGCCAACAGTACATACAAGACATATTCCTTGAAATGGAAAATATTCTGCATCTGGTGTAAGTCTGCGAATGTACACCCTTTCACTTCTTCTCCAGAGCAAATATTGCCTTACCTTCTCCATCTGGCGACTTCACGTCTTGCTCACGCCTCTATTAAAGTTCACCTGGCAGCGATATCCTGTTTCAGGAGATCTTCTACAGGCCCTTCTCTTTGGTCAAATAGACTGATTAAACAATTTCTCAAGGGTTTGTTTAGGACTTTCCCTCCCGTGAAGTCTCCACCTCCAACTTGGCAACTCAGCATCGTTCTTGCTTAGCTTATGAAACACCCTTTTGAGCCGATACACAGAGCCGACCTCAAGTTTCTCTCTTGGAAGACGACACTCCTTCTAGCCCTTACATCTGCAGGGCGAGTAAGCGAGCTACATGCATTCTCAATTCAAGACCCTTTTCTTTAATTCAAACATGATAGGGTTATACTTAGGACTTTGGGTACAAACTTGGGAATAGTCCGATCGGACTTTCACCTTAATGAGCCTATAGTCTTACGAACCTTTTTTTCCAAATCCTCAAACGGCGGCAGAAAGAGCTCTGCATTCACTGGATCTTAAACGCTGCCTTAAATTCTACCTTGATAGGACAAAGAAGTTTTGCAAATCCAACGAACTCTTTGTGGCTTACAGTCTACCTAGGAAAGGTTTTGCACTTACTAAACAGAGTATTTCTCGGTGGATCTCTGGCGCTATAACTTTCTGTCACCAGCAAGCGGGCCAACCCTTGCACTTGACGGTTCATTCCCATTCCACTAGGGCGATTTCTACCTCCATGGCACTCTTTGCAGGTGTGCCTATCACAGACATTTGCAGAGCGGCAACATGGAAGACGCTGCATACATTTACCAAGCATTACTGCTTGGATACGGAACTCATGAAGGATGCTGCAGTGGGACAGGCGGTGTTACGTCATCTATTTCGATAGAGGTGAGCCTTCTTTTCATCCCACCATCCTTTCTTTTTACACGCACATTTCCCCATTGGGTTCTCTACTGTTTTCCTTTGATTGCAATTTGTTACTTTCTATTTCACATTGATATGTTATTATCTGGTGAACTTGTACATTCTGTTCCATCCAAATGTGCCTATCATTGCTTACTACTCTGAGTCAGGCATGTGAATCTATGAAAGATACCCGAATACTGGATAAGAAATGCGTTATTTACCTGTAACTGCAGTTATCCAGTATTGGTATCTTTCATAGATTCACATGCAACCCACCCACCTCCCCTGGAAGGGCTCACCTAGTTCTCTCGGTGATACATCTACTTAGCACAGTGCTTACGAAAATCTGAGGGACTAGAGCTCCTTCCAGGAAGGTTCCAGAGGGTGGTGATAGCTGATTGGTTGTTCTCTAGAGTTTGGTCCTCATTACAAAAGGACCTGGATATGTTACTAATGTGAGGCCTTTGGCCTATCTCTCTATATGTCTAGTGAGACATTACTTTTCTTATGTACCGGGGACTCCCATCCCGACGACGGGGAATGATTCAGGCATGTGAATCTATGAAAGATACCAATACTGGATAACTGCAGTTACAGGTAAGTAACGCATTTCCTATGAAAGATACCTATACTGGATAACCGTAGTTAGAGGTAAGTAACTAATTTTCTTATGACTGAAAATAGGTTTCTGAATGGAGCCCATAGTGTCCACAAAACAAATCACAGAATACAATGTTTTTGTTTGAAATAGAATTACACAATATTCTCAGGCACATGAAGGAATATGCAATTTTAATCTTCTGGTGGCAATTAGTGATTCACCAATAACTACATGCGGGCAGAAGAGAAGTCTCTTTATGTGACTTACACTCCACCAAGCTGTTTGGACACCTGCCCTCCAACTTTCTTAGACTACACTTCCTCAACCAGGATCTTCTTTTCAATCAATGCACATTTATTGATGGGCAAGCACACTTCTGTTAGCCATCTGCCACTTCCTGGCGTCTCTTTATGTGACTTACACTCCACCAAGCTGTTTGGACACCTGCCCTCCAACTTTGTCTGGATTTCCGGCCAGAATGTTGTTGCCTTAAGCCAACCTTGGCGTCGAGGACCGCAGCCCTAGCCAGTTGGCGGAAACCAGTAGAGGCAATGTCCATCGCACAATCGATGATTTCGGAAGCCGAACGTTCGCCCTCTAACAAAATTTTCTTTGCCTCCTCTTTCGAGTCATCCGGCAGGGCCTCCAAGTATGGTGCAATGTCCGCCCACATCTGCCTATTGTAGTGCCCCAATAACGCTAAATAATTAGACGCACGCACCGTTAATGCAGACATGGAAGAAAAACGCTTCCCAATATCGTCTAGGCGTCTGCCCTCCCTATCTGGAGGGGCTGAAAGCGGAGCAGAAGGGTTTTTAGACCTCCTCTGAGCTGCCTGAGTGATGACGATATCAGGCTTGGGATGTCCGGTAAGACAGGCTGGAGCGGTGTTTTGGAGCTCTGTACTTCTTGTCCAGACGAGGCAACACTGGGGGGACCGTAGAAGGATTTTGCATGATTTTAATGCCTTGAACCCAGATGTAGTCTAGGATAGGCACAGATCTCACTGATTTCTTAAAAGGTTCCTTAAAGTCGTAAAGGAAACAGTCTTGCTGGTGAGAAGGCATAGGAATTTGGAAACGCTGTGCAGCCCTTTCTAAAACATTATGGAACCCCCAATATCCTCAGGAGGCGAACCTGCTTGAGGAGGCACCGTTGATTGGGAATCAAGAACCTCTCCGTCTTCCTGTTGTTCATCCTCCTCATCATCTGTGGAAGGGGGAGGTGGTATTGTGACAGGCACAGACTGTGGAGGCGGAGGCGGAACCTGTAACCTTGGTGGCGGAACGAGAACTGGGGCAGAAGACTGAGCAGAAGTAGGGAATCTGTGCTTGTAGTCCGAAATTAAAAATTGGGAGGTCAGAAACCAAAGACGCCGGGAGACAAACCATGGGTGGTTGGTGAAGATGGCTGTCATCCGGATAATATGCCTGATCTTCTGCGTCTTGTTCGTCATAGTCTGAATCCTCCTGGTACTTGACATGAAGTTCAGAGGGACTTGTTGCAGCCCTGAACATGCTGCCCTCGTCTGAATCCTCCTCCTCGTCCAAAAGGTGAGACGGAGGCAATGGCTGGACCCTTCTAGGTGATGTAAGGGAAGGCGTCAGCGTGCATTTAGTGATCTTGAGGTGAACATATGCACTGTCCACTTTTGACTTTGGTCTCGTCGACGAGGCCGTCGTCGGTGTAGTCGTCATCGACGGGGAAACACCAACGGACACCACTGATGGTAACGTCGACGAAGCCCCCGTCGGCGGAGCCGTCGTCGACAAAGTCGTTGTCGTCAACGATGGGAGAGACGTCAACGGAACACTCCTCATCGACGTACGCGTCGATGCGCTCGTTGTCGAGCGTGGCGTCGACACCGTCTTGGACGTCGACGACGATTTTTTAATCTTGATCGTCGACGATAATGGCATAACTGCCGTCGACGATGATGTCGACGAGTTCGCTGCTGAAGACGCCAAGAGTGTAGAGACTGTCGTCGTCGACGAGGTTACTCCCACAGCTGCAGAAGGAGATTTTGTCGTCGTCAAAGCCACCGTCGACAAGGTGGCCGTCGACGGGGCTGAAGCAGGCTTTTTAAAGGTGTGTAAAATCCTCGGCGGAGGATCCTTGGATGGTAAAGCCTTAAGTTTTGCCTCTGAAGACTTTTTCTGCATCTTCTTTTGAGGGGGCTGTGAAGAAGGACCTGGAGAAGCATCTCTGGACCTTTTCTGTGAGGTTTTTGAAGACTTTGTTGAGCCCTCACTCTCCTCAGAGGACAAGGGGTATTCTTTGTCCTTAAGCCTCGGCAGCCAAATTAAAAGCCATCCCTCACGGTCTTTAAGAGTCTTTGATGAAAAGGTACGATATACCTTACAGTCCTTGGAGGAATAGTCTGGATAAAGACAGTAGAGGCAGTCTTTATGCTGGTCGTCGACATGTAGCCTCTTCTTATTGCAGGAAGCACAGGGCCTAAAAAGGCCTTTCTTAGGAGTGTCTGACATGAAGACAAAGAAGACTTCACTCAGAAGAAGTAATTCTGAAGAAAAAAAACACTTGAATTCCAGAAACAAGGAAAAGCTGAACAGAGCTCAGTGGAGACTCCCTTAGCACGACGTGCGGTAGAAAATCTGAGGGACTAGAGCTCCTTCCAGGAAGGTTCCAGAGGGTGGTGATAGCGGATTGGTTGTTCTCTAGAGGTTGGTCCTCATTACAAAAGGACCTGGATATGTTACTAATGTGAGGCCTTTGGCCTATCTCTCTATATGTCTAGTGAGACATTACTTTTCTTATGTACCGGGGACTCCCATCCCGACGACGGGGAATGATTCAGACATGTGAATCTATGAAAGATACCAATACTGGATAACTGCAGTTACAGGTAAGTAACGCATTTCCTATGAAAGATACCTATACTGGATAACTGTAGTTAGAGGTAAGTAACTAATTTTCTTATGACTGAAAATAGGTTTCTGAATGGAGCCCATAGTGTGTACAAAACAAATCACAGAATACAATGTTTTTGTTTGAAATAGAATTACACAATATTCTCAGGCACATGAAGGAATATGCAATTTGAATCTTCTGGTGGCAATTAGTGATTCACCAATAACTACATGCGGGCAGAAGAGAAGTCTCTTTATGTGACTTACACTCCACCAAGTTGTTTGGACACCTGCCCTCCAACTTTCTTAGACTGCACTTCCTCAACCAGGATCTTCTTTTCAATCAATGCACATTTATTGATGGGCAAGCACACTTCTGTTAGCCATCTGCCACTTCCTGGCGTGGATGTGTTTTTAGGAGGATGAGAGGAGCAAGATTCAGGTACTATTGTACTTGGCTTGACCTATCCTTTAGAGCAATGGTTCTTAACGTCTTGAATTCTGTGGCAACCCCGAATTATCATTATTGGAAGCCAAGGACCCTGTCTAAGCAATTTCTACGATTTGACCCTCAAAACAATACAAAGAAATAGAAAAACAAGAATATATCAAACAAATACATAATAATAATTAAGAAATTTAAATATTGAGGAGTTTGGAGCTGCGCAAAATATCATTGTACTTAAGATGAAGTGATATGCTAGACTCTAGCATATCACTTTTTAATTTTTCCTCCTAATGCATGCTCTTTTTGCCACTGCATACCGGTGCTTCAATTGCAGCCACCAGTCATCTAGACTAGATTCTGCTTGCTGTACTTGCCCTGCTCCTACCAATCAAGATAAGGGATGCTACCTTAATTTTTTGCCTCCTCTTTCAAATTCCTTCACATTTTACAGAGCGTTTTAAAAATTTCAATCTTCAGTTTTGCCCTTTTTGTGTATGTACTTTGTTAATCTGCTAATAATTTTTACTTTTCTAAACAGTTGAGGATCTGCACTGCTTTAGAATATTACTACTAAGGAATGAATAGCAATTTATGAAACAAGTCTTTTTTGAAACACAATATCCTAATGGTATAGCTCCCATTGTTTTAAGGCTGAAATGGAAGGAATATTAGTAAACAAAGTGCTACAGACATGCGGTTCAGTGTAGTAAAATTTCTGTTTTTGTGGACCAAATTTGATAATTGATATATCAGGTCTGGGTAAAGATGCAGGAGGAGATGTTGCCGCTAGAAACAACTTAGAATTGGTGTGTATTCTAGATGCACAATATGTGATAATCCAATGCACAATATCCTTGGGTTCTGGATAGAGATGGTGGAGAAGAAGTTGCTCTATGAAACAGCTTAGAGTTAATGCTGATTCTAGATTTCGTGGTTGATGGTAATGACTTTCAGATGATCCTGTTTACGTGAGTCTGAATATCCAATAAGTCAAGCCAAATTTTATTGGCATAGGCCACAATGGAGGCCAACAATATAAACCCACATAGATAATATAAATGCAGTAAAATTAAAATATGTTTATAGTTTTTTTAAGAAATTTCAAAAAAAATTAAGTATACAGTGGCAAGCATATTCCTTTGGGGTGACATAAAAACATGGGCTTCTATCAGCCTAAATATGTTCTATTTCCTATAAAGGTGAGCTAAGAACCTCTTCTATGAAATATAAAAGTTCATGACGCCTAAATAAAACACTGCATCTCAACTTTACAGTGAGGACTTAGTTGCTGGACTAAGGGGGATACACTCACAAGAACATAACAAGTGGGACTCTGCCTGATATTATTAAACATTGTTATGCAGATTATTTGCTCCAAAGGCCAGCCTAAGTAGGTTTGCACTTTTCTTACCACTGCTGGATTAGCTAATACGTCATAATTTTTTTAGAGTAGTCATCCGTGTCCAAATTATATCTTCAATGCAGAATCAATTTTTAAGGGCTAATCTGAACCAGTTTCATTAAGCCAATTCCTGAAATGGTCAATAGAGTAATCCAAGTGTGACAGTGCATTTTTCAAATTCTGAGAGAAAGTATTAAACTGGCTAGAATTTAGTGCAAATAATTTTTTTAAATGCCGTTGTAGTGATCCAACCTTGGCATGCAGGAGTTTATATCCCCAGCGCACCTTTGATGCTAAACAGTAGGCATAGGCACTAGCAAGTCCAAAGTCTACTCTAAGTCCTGATCTGGAGTTGTGGAATTAATCCATAAGTGGAAACAGATTTGAATTATTGGTCATAATTAAGTATTTTTTAATTGTCTACTACTGACTAGAGATAACATTTATTTGCTTTTTTGTACATGTATCATGAGAAAATGCTTAACAGTAAAGCGATATGCCTGTAGATGTTGTTACAAACCGAATGGCGTGAGGTGAAAACAAATGTTGATTCTTGCAAATATCTTCCCAACACAGCATCTAAAGGGCTACATGTCTGTAGTTATGTGGCTCCTTTCTTGAGTGAGAGAAATCTACTCCCAGACCAAGATTTTGGAATGGTTCTAGGTTTATAGCTATATTGTAAAATAGGGAGTTAGAAGGTACCCCAGGATAAACTGTCAGATTTTGTAACAATGTGTGATATACCACGCACACCAGTTCAGAAAAAGTTAATCAACATTTTTTTAAAAGAAGAAACGTTTTGGGCGAGCTGGGAGGAATCGTCCTCTAAACCAAGACGTAATCATTAATGTACCAGTTGCACCACTCTGAACTGGGTGGTCTCCCTCCTGAAGCACAGCCAATTGTGGGCGACGCCGCCACCAATCCAAAATAAACCAGGAGTTTGAAGAAATTTGCAAATCAATGTTTATTGTTGATAGTTTATCGTGGAATCATCTGCATTGTAATCATGAGATAATCCAAAGATTTGAGGATTCAAAAGTACAAAATTCTTTAAAGTAGCTGCAGAATAAACCCCAATGCATTTCGGGTATTAGTTTACCCTTCATCAGGAGGAGAAATCCTGAAAAAATATGAAGGTAGGAGTGAATTGAAGCGACCATTAAAACGAGAAACGAGGTTAGTCAATGGTGTCTTGAAGATATAAAAAAAAAAAAGTGAAAAAGCGAACACGTGGATTGATGTGAGGAGAAGGAAAATAACCCGTTAGACCAATGTTAACGTACCCGTGTCAAAAGAATACAAATGTGCTTCCCGAAGATAAAACCGTTTAGTGTAGTTGCATGTTGAAATATCACCCGATATGGAAAAGTGTGAAAGAAGATTTGCCAACAATTGCTCAGAATGGTTGGACTCAATATCGATTAGTGTGCTGAGTTACAGAAAGGTCCAAAAATAAAGAAAGCCAGCGTTCCGTGTGCTGCCGTAAATTCGCGGATTCAGATGTCATCCGATATAGTGTTAAATTAAAAAAGAATAACAAAAGGTAAAAACCCAGTGACCCGAAATAGTTACACTCAACATAAGTGCTGAATGGTGAACAAGCCCGAAAATGAAAGAAAGCATACCTTAATGTGAATAAGGACAGCGTTCCGCGTGCTGCCGTCAGTTTGTGAAGGTTTACACGGCGGTCATCGACTGCTCATGTTATAAACAGTGAAGAGGGAAAGGATGCTATGAATCGTGTTGATGGCGGCCATGTTGGAATGGGTTAGAGTGCGTAATCTCAAAAGTGGTTGCATTGTATGTACACCGAAATAACAAGGTTGAAAAAGAATAAGGAGGGAACAAAATGATGGTGATAATTGCACAACCATGTGTGTGCATGGATGTTACTGGAGATGGATGTTATATATGAATAAACGTGGCAGCCATGCATTACCATGGTGTCAAATACCTATACGTAGCAGCCATATTGAAATAGGTGACCAACGGATAGCGAGAAAATACAGACACAGAGGGAAAAGGAAGTAAAGTGGCATAAAGACAGGAGGATGAATGGAAACAAATAAAAATAAGGCTCAAAACGAATACATGGTGCATTACTTGAAATAATTAGAGATATACGAGAGATGGTACAATCTAAAGAAACAATAAAACAAAATCAAAAATATCAAGGCTACATTTCAAAGTTCTGAAAAGGAAACTAAGGCACAATGCAAAGCACAAGTGGTTTACAAGAAACAATTAAATTCAACGCGGTCATTGAGTCTGTGAGGTACCAGTGAGTTCATTTTATAAATCCAAGCTGTTTCTCTTTGGATTAGAAATTTCCGATTGTCTCTGCCTTCTTTGATGGGTACTACTTCACACACCAGAATTCTTAATTGGCTGATGTTGTGATTGTGATTGGTGAAATGCACTCCCACTGTGGATTTGATGTTTTTGTTACGGATGTTGCTTTTGTGTTCATTCAAACAGGTTTTGATTTTTCTTTCAGTTTTGCCAATGTATACAAGGCCACAAGGGCATTTGAGCATGTATACAAGATTCTTGGAGTCACAAGTAGCTGTAACGTATAGCTTGATGTTAAATCCACGTGTAGGATGCTGAGTGTAGTTCCCTTTGATGATATTGTTGCAATTGCCACAGTTATGGCAAGGTACAGTGCCTTTGTGTATTAGAGTTAAATCAGGTGATTTTGGTGATTTGAGTAGCTCCATTAGGTTTTTGCTTCTCTCATAGGCAAACAAAGGTCTGTCTGAATATATGTTTTTAAAGTCTAGTTCCACCTGTAACATAGGCCAATGCTTCAGAATGACTTTCTTGAGAGGGCTGTTATCGTTTCTAAATTCTCCACTGAAAGTTTCAATCTCAAGAAAGTCATTCTGAAGCATTGGCCTATGTTACAGGTGAATGAATTTGTTCTGCAACACATCTTCAGCAGGACTCCATTGATCATTGGCTTTATAAAGTTGTGAAAGTAGTCTAACCATTCTTGCTGTGGTATGGCTATAGCGAGGTTGCTTATCCTCGCTGAGCATGACTGCAATAATTTGCCAGAATAGTTTAGAGCGTTTCTTTTGTGAGCCCCTCTTTCCAAATCATACCAGTGAAGATCTGTTTTTTTAAAATTTTTATTTGAGTCTATTCCTTTCTAGACTTTTTTAGGTTATTTGTCTTGACTTCTATGCTTGATAAATGGCACAAAAATAGTGTGTGTATTTTCTTGTTCAATTGTGCAGATAATACGTGACCTTTCTCATCTCTAAGGTGTTGCCTTCTTTATTCTCATACTGGGCCTCGGGTTGGTGGCTGGTGATGGTGTAGTAACCCAGCTAGGTGACAATAAAAATTCAGAATGGCAGCCCCCAGTTCCCACAGACAACCTCCTTTCTGTTATGGTGATTTCTTTGTCCAAGGCGGTTGTAGCTTTGGCCAAGAAAGTATCTAAAGATGTAATCGCTACCTCCTCCATTGCTGTTTGAGTCTCCTTTCTCCTTCCCATTCTGGTGATGATTAATAGATTAGTAGAGTAGAGATGTTGGGGGGGGGGGGCCCAGCCCAGCCGCCTCTGGGCTCTGACGGGCGTGGACGGGCCCGCCCTTGGCCCAGGCGCATCCCCGCAGCACGCTATTCAGCACGAGTCCTCAAGAGGGGGATGATGGGAGTTGGAGTCTCCCCAGCGGTGGCAATAGTGGCACGGCTCTCCCCAGTCAGGTCACAGGCGACTTACACAGGAGCGTAGCATGCTTTTAAGGGCGAGTCCTCAGCTGGGGATAATGGGAGTTGGAGTCTCCCCAGTGGTGGCAATAGCGGCACGGCTCTCCCCAGAGTCAGGTTGCAGGCAACTTACACGGCTGCGCGAGCTTGGCGCGCTTATCAGCACAAGTCCTTGGCAGGGGATGATGGGAGTTGGAGTCTCCCCAGCGGTGGCAATAGCGGCACAGCTCTCCCCAGGTGGTTTACCATTGGTGTTGGTAAGCATGTGCCTTTAATATGAATGACCATTTATGATCCCAATTATCTGTCATTTTGGCCTGAGTTTACTCATTTGGTCCTCGAACCGCACTGAGCTCAACACTAAACCAGAAAAAAGACAACTTTTAATGAACTCCAATGCTGATGTAATATGCCTACCAGAATAAGGTGACCTACTGATTTTTTTTTCTGGAAAACTACTATGCAATTAGCAGTCCTGCTTCTGCTTGTGTGAGAGGCAACACTTGTGGTGGTGTGCACAGTCGTCTTTCTATGGACTTGAAATGACACTGAGATGTTATTTTTACCTGACACTTGGACACAGGGAATAAAAAGTACCTTAAATGACCCTGGATCAGATTTTAAAAAACAATATCAATCTGTTTCATATTTAACATACTCTTTCCACCAGGTAATGGAAATAATGGAAAACTAGCTGAATTTTGCCTTGCAAATCTTGGACAACCTCACTGGATATTAATCTTAGTGGACATTAACATACAAATCTCTAATCGTTTCTTGGAGGCTTTTACAGACAGAGGCCTTGAGAAGGCCTGGTCAATACCAATTGCTAACTTTCCTAAGAATCTTAGGGTAGATAAAAGACTACATTCTTTAGATTAATTTGGCAAGCACCAAAGAAGAGATTAGCCCACTGGAATCTGTGTGGGGAATTAACCGAAATTATAAAATCTAGTGGAAAATCTGGAAACCTAATTTCCTATTGATAATTAATTCACTGTTACAATCTGTGATACAGCCGTGTGGGGGTAATTTGGCAGCACCGGCCAATGTAAATGCATGTGAAGGAATTATTACCCACAATCCATGTCTGGGGCAACATAAGATTCCGGCGGCAAACCCCCAAGGCACCGATGGGTCTCATTAAAAGGAAACAGGGAACCCACAAAACGCAGCCCTCCCAACCCCAGTCCGCGCCAGTTTCAATAGCAGCATGCTACAGGCGGGTTTAGCAGAAAATGCACTTTGAGAACGCTTAGTCCCTAAAATAAATAGCTTTAACAAGCCTCACTCCAATAGTAAGAAGAGTAACAAACCACTGACCCTGCATTTACCCCCCGCGGCATGCCCTTTTGTGTTAATCCTGGTTAATGTTCCACTACTTAGGCCACATCAAATTGAAAGAAGCCCCCTTTCACGCACAAAAATAATGTAAACAATTTGAGACTTTCTGCACAAAATTGTTCATTTTCCACCTCACAGCTGGGTATTAATAATATACCATTAGCAAATAGATTTTCCCTGCTGCGGGATATGGATAGCTGTGATTGACTTACTAGTCCATGCCCACAGGCGCACCCATACCGGTCTCTTGTCAATAACGTCCATCATTGTTTCCTGTTAACCAAATTCTGACTAAATCTAATCCATTGGACTTGAGGCCATGTGCATGTGACAATTTTTCTGATCAGGACACTTTGCACTTTACTCTTTTTTGTGAATTTTATGTCCCTCTGCGTGAAAAATATATTCTTCTGCTTTTGAGCCCATGCCAATTTGTCCAAGCAAGGCCAGCATTATTATACCTGTAGATGCTTTCCTCGCCCATAGTTTGTTTTGGAGTTGCTGGCTATGTTTCTAGTGCTATAAGAATTAGGAAAAAGTTGCCTCCTGTCTAGATAAATTTGTACTCTCCCTGTTTAAATGTACATGACCCTTTTTTATTGATTAATTTTATATATATGTTGAATCTTTATAGTCTGTGTTTTTAACTATGAGTGATATACTTATTTTTATTCTCTATTTGTATATGTTTAATGGGAGAATTACATGTGTAAACAGTATTTGCTGTGTATTTATGGTGCTCCAAAGAATCTTTGACTGACTGACTTACTCCCTACTCTAATATGTCACATATGTCCAGTATAGTGGAGTCTGGAAACTAGAGGGTGCAAGCGGGCCATGGGGGTCTTGATAGTACTTGTGGCTCGGCTTATATGAGTCTTGGTATAACTGATCCCTCTGGTGTGGCAGCGGATGGCCATAAATCCCTGCCCCAGCCCAAGCAAGGGGGAGTTTGACTCCTCTCCTGGAACATAGCTAGTTTTAGTAGTAAAAAAGGTAGTCCGGCATGGGAAAGTGTATTATGGAACGCAGGAATTATCTGCTTGCAGGAAACCTGGGAACAGAACCCTGTTTTCATAAAACGGCTATCGTTCCTTTTATACCCCAGCAGTCCCATCGAATCCTGGTAGAGCAAAAGGGGGCTTATTAACACTCATTGCTAATACCATCTCTCTTAAGAAGATTGATTTATTGAACAGTTTTGTTTACTTCCATATTGTTGTGGCGAGAGGCCAAACAGGGTCAGAGCTATTCATAAACTTCTATAATAATGTTACAAACCCTATAGAAGTGATTGACGAATTGGGGTATACTATGGAGGCATTGTTTTCTCACCATCCTAAACCACTAGTTATTGTTTGGCTGGTGACTTCAACACACAAACTTGTAAGTCTAATGACTCAAGTAGATGTGGGGTAACTGATATAAAGGGGAATTCGCACAAATATTTTAGCCATCAAAATTAAGGTAATGCCCTAAATAGTTTGATGATGGCTTGGGACCTGGACATTGTTAACCCAATCTGTACTGATACTGGTCAAATGACCCCAACCTTTTACTGGTCTGGCTCTACCTGCTGTATCTGTTTTATATTGTTCCCTTTGTCCTTGAGCAGCTTGCCCAAGAACTTTGAGATTGTGATAACTGAATTCAGTGATCACGCTTTATTTTATCTCTCATTTAATTGGGGTCTCCCTCTAAAAGTGGGAGTAAAATCTGTACCCAAACCATCCTTAACTAAGAAAAATAGTTACAATTTAAAATGGGAGAACATAGAGCTTGACCTAATGATATCCAAAATTGTCTGACTTACCAGGAGATTTGTGTATGCTTAGACTTACCATCTAGTGGCAATCTAGTGGTGGAAGCCCTAAGCAGTATCCTTACTGTAGGAGAGTAGGATCTGCTTCTTATAGTTACCCCCACTTTTTGCTGATGTTTCACTGTTTTCGACTTAGTCTGGCTGGGATCCTGCTATCCAAGACCCCAGCCTAGCTGCTTTCTCCTCTAAATTGCATGTACTTGAGGTACACTCCAGATTGGATTCTGGGGTACCCGTATAAGTCCCTAGTAAATGGTATACTATGTACTTAGGGCATAGGTACCCCAGAGGCCTCTCAGGGGCTGCAGCGTGTATTATGCCACCCCTGGGAGACCATTCAAAATGACATAACAGATCTGCTACAGCAGCCTGTGGAAGGTGGTGCATGCACCCCTTACTTAGATATAGATTCACTATATCCATCCATTTCACTGCACATATAAACCTATCAGTCACCCCTATGGCAGGTCTTATCAATCCTGAAGGCAGGGTGCTGGGTTTTATGTGAGAGGGTGCACCTGCATGAGCAGAGCCCCTCTGCAGCCTTCGGAACTTCTATTCCGGGGTTGTTTGTGATGCAGCCATATCATATACTCTTAAGTGCATTATAACCTCGCTGTAAATGCTAACATTAAATCGGCTGCATGAAAACAGGTCGTGTTTGGTGTCAAACACCTTGGAATCATACCTCCACACCAGTAACTGGTGTGGGAGGTATGAATCTACCCTCCTACAGGGAGAAATATGACAACACCGATACACCCGGTACCAACTTTCTCGACCCTGGCATCACAAGATGGATGCTGCCAGCCACAGACCCGTGTCTGCCGTCCTGCTGCTGGACGAAACTCCGGCAGGGGAGGCTGGACAATAGGTTTCCTGTCACAGGTAGGTGTGACCACCTCCCAGACAGGTTTTAGTGTATTGGGGCTGGGTGGGTGCACTCAAAGAGTGCTTTGATGTCTGCACTGGGGGCACATTTGGTGTCCCTGTGCATAGTCCAGCTCAAACCGGTTGCAAGAGCCATTTGCTCCTGCTCTGGCACGAAACTGGACAAAGGACATGGGTGTAGCCACCCCTCTGTCCTGACCCTCCCATAGGTGGGTCCCCAGAGTTTGTCCCACCCCTTCCTTGGGTATAAAGTAGGAGCCCCTGGCTACAGAACTTTAGATATTACCTGGACTAAACTCTGCTACAGAAACCAATTATCCTTCAACGAGCTACGCTTTGCTGGACAACTGAAGAATCTCCCTTGGAGTAAAGGAGTTACTCCCCTGCAAGGCATGCACCTCAACGTATCTGACCGGTTTGCATATACGCAGCTCCTGAAGGACTACGAAGATTTTGCAACACAGGAGGTGGGTTACTAAGCTTCCCTAAGGCCGACTAGTGCTCTCAGCGAACCTGAGATCCGCAGCCCTCATGGGGACCGTGCAACCCGTACCCCTGGACACCCTGAACATTTGCAGCAGCATATGTTTTTTGGCGATCCCTGAGCCTGTGCTTTGGGTTACTTGTAGTCCAGACCCCGAGCAGTGATTCCACCGAAGATTACCGGCCTACACTCCACGAGTGTTCCGTGGGCTGGTATTTTGTGATCCCTCTCTAGGTCCCTTCACGATCCCTGGTCCGTCGACCTGTGGGTCCCTGTGAAGGCAACTTTAACTTTCAGTGGTCTTTCCTGGTTGCTCCAGACGTGCCCTGACTCTCCATCGCTTGGGGAGTCCCCAGGACCTTGCTGGTCCTCACCGAAGCATCTTTTCTCTGACCCCGTGGGTTGCAGTTGCCAAGACTTGTTGGTCTTCGATCCGGACACTGACCCCCCCCAGCACTCGACATCCTTCATGGGTTACTCGCCTGCGAACTTTGGTTGTCGTCGACGTCTCCCGGTCCCCGTGGCTGCAGAGTCAAGCTTCACCTCTTCGCACCTGAAACACCCGAGCCCCTGGTCACTAGCAAGTGACCCAGACTCTGTCCCCTCTGCTTTCAGGTTCTGCCCAGCTCCGTTCCAGGCTTGGATCACACCGGACACTTTTCCTCTTCACGGCAGCAGCACTTTGCAGCATCACGCCATTGAAAACGACGAAGATTCCCGACACCATTTGACACCTATGCACCTGGCTTCCCTGGGTTAGGTAACACGAGTACTTCAGTGTTCACATGGGTGCTGGCCTTAGAACCTTCTAAGTTTAAAAGGGTTTGCTCAAAGTCCTCTCCTAAGTGTCCTTAATCTGTAAAATTACAACCACGACTTTCCCATTGGATTGTACGGAGCTTGCGGCTGTGTTCTCACACTGCACGCGTGCCCCGTGGGTCCCCTGTGTCACTACCTTGGGTGGTTCCTTGGGGTCCCAGCGATTCTACGTGCTCTAGGCACTGTGGCTAGTCAAGTTGTGGTTGTTATGCCACTTTCTTAATATATGGTTTGGTTTCCCCCTGGGGCCCACTGTGTATTGTGCTATTTACTGTCGTTCTAGTGCTTTAATATTGTGTATCTTGTTCTCTAATCTCATAAAGAGGTTAGTTGAGAGTGTTCAGTAATAAATACATATATTTTATAAATACCTTGTGTGGTTCTCCTTTAATTTGGTCATTCAAGAGGTTATAATCTGGTAAACCAACCTGCTTTACATTCCTTTGAGACTTAGCCTGAAGGCTGCTCTCCATAGCTACCACTAGGAAAGCTTTCAATAACGATTGTCTTTAACCTAATCATCAATAAGGGTCGTTTGGACTGGTGCAAGGTGCCCATTATAACAAGTGGACAGCATATACCAGGCCAACTTCTCACATTGGTGTGCAGTGGTTGGGATTCAAGCTTGCTATTGCTTTACCAGATAATCTCATTGAGTGACTAACTGAAAACCACTAAAGGTACTTAGGTACATATAATCAAGACTAGAATAAAGTAAGTTCTACTGAACTTAGAGTTGGGTAAGTCAAGGGTCTAGCACACCCTTTCTCCAACTCAAGAGAGATTAGTAGTTCCCACTAGGTTAGGTAGGTGCCACACCACATAACACTAGTATGTCTTCTAGAGCAGAAGCCAGTGGCTCCTTGCTAATTAAGTATGGCCATCTCTCATTTTAGGAATTGAGAAATGGGTGCATCTAGAAAACTGAAGACCGGGAAAAACCCTAGAACTCAACTCCTCATAGAGGCTTTGCTTTTAGATGACCTCAGCAAGACCCCAGGGTCTGATGACGCCGGCAAGTTGGGTGGGCCAGCAGAAGAGGAAAGGCCGGGAAGTGAAAACATCCAGGACCTAAACTCTGAAGCTGACCAGGAGGATCAAGATGATTCTAACCTGGACAATCCAATTCTTCCTGAAGGTGAGGGAGAAGACCCCAGAGGTCCTCTGGTAGGGTTAACAGTTTACCAAGAAGATCAATATCTCCTTCTCAGGAATCTAATCATTCTGGTACTTCTGGAGGGACCTCTGTTTCTCATAGGACTACTGCTCCTCATAATAGGGAGTCCTCTTATGAGAGGAAGTGCCAACTGCTTGACTTTGAGAGAGGTAAGCTCAGAATCAAGGGAGAGCAATTGGCCTTTGATAGAGAATTCCTGGAGCTTCAGAGAGCTTCTCAATAGTTGGGGCTAGAGCCCCATGGTGGCAGCAACAGTGTCCCTAGAGGTAGAGAACATACTCCTGACCATAAGAACCTGAACAATATTGTCCTTCCCTACCAGAGTGGGGATGACATCCACAACTGGTTAACTGCACTGGTGAGGGCCTGTAAAGTACAGAATGTCCCTCAGGAGCAGTGGGCAGCAATATTGTGTCTCTCCTTTGCAGACAAAGGTAGAGACAAACTCCACACTGTTAGAGAAGAGGATATGGATAATTACAAAGTCTTGAAGAGTGCTCTGATTGATGGGTTTGGCTTAACCATTGAACAATACAGGATTAAGTTCAGAGATACCCAAAAGGCACAGAATCAAGACTAGGTTAACTTTTCATATTGTGCTACTAAGGCTCTGGAAGGCTGGTTACTTGGCAGTAAAGTGTCTGTAGGATTGCACAATTTAATTATGAAGGAACAGATCCTTAATAATTGTACAATTCAGTTGTTGCATCTGTACCTGGTGGACTCTGATCTGACCTCTCCTCAAGAATTGGGCCGGAAGGCAGACAAATGGGTCCGAACCAGGGTAAGGCATAATGTTCAGAATCAAGGTGTCGACTCCAAGAAGCAAGATTCTAAAAACTCTGATAAGGGTGGGAAGAAGGGTAGAGACCGGAAGTCTTCTCAAGGGCCCCAAAAGTCTGCATCTGGTGGGGAGTCACAATCCAACAAGGGAAAATGCAAGAAGGAGCCATGGTGTCAAATCTGTAAACAGAAGACCCATTGGACAAGTGATTGTAACAAGTCCAAGGACTCATCTCCAGCCACCATTGCCCCTAGGGCAACTGTTCCCCCTAGTTCAGATCCAAGTGGTGGTACTCGGAATAAGGGTGTAGTTGGGTTAACCATGGGATCTGAGGTGGACTCTGGCCTAGTCAGAGTTCCTACTCAGGCTGTACTGATCTGTGATGGAAGCATGGATATTGCCTCCCTATTTGTCAGTCCCAGTAATCTGGGCAAATACAGACAGCACCCTTTGATAAATGGAAAAGAGGCCTTTGCATTCAGGGACACAGGAGCAAGTGTCACAATGGTGACAAAAGATCTTGTGGCTCCTGAGCAAATCATACTTGGTGAGAAGGACCAAGTGACCAATGCTAGCAATGTCAGGACAGACCATTCCTTGGCAGTTGTTAATTTCACCTGGGGAGGGGTAACTGGCCCTAAGAAGGTTGTGGTAAGTGCAGACCTCCCCGTTGAATGCTTGTTGGGCAATGATTTAGAAACTTCAGCTTGGGCTGAAGTGGAGCTCAGGACTCATTCAGAAACGTTGGGAATCCCTGCAGATGTGTTTGTTATGACTAGGTTACAGGCAAAAATGTCTTAACACTGAACAGATTTTGGATCCTGGAAGAATGGACCAGGCGCCTTCCAAGAAAAGGAGCAGTAGGGGTAAGGCAGTGTGTTCCCCCTGACTCAGAATGCAGATCAGTCTCTTGAGGGAGATGATCTCATTCCTGAAGAAGGAACGGTCTCAGATGAGCTTGAACCTGATCAGGTTGAGTTCTTAGGGACAGGGGGCCCTTCCAGGGCAGATCTGAGCCAGGAGCAGCTGAGCTGCCCTTCTCTTGAACCCCTCGGACAGCAAGCTGCTGCTAAGGCTGCTGGGAGTGCTAGTGGGTCCCATAGAATCTACTGGGATGATACTCCTTTACTCAGAGTAGAGACCCCAAGCCTGGTGCCACCAAGAGGTTAGTTATACCTCTGAAGTTTAGGGGCTTCCTATTGACACTAGCACGTGACATCCCTTTAGCAGGTCACCTAGGCCAAAACAAGACTTGTGACAGAATTGTCCCTCACTTTCATTGGCCTCACATGTCTGAAGACACCAACGAGTTTTGTCGCTCCTGTGTCACATGTCAAGCCAGTGGTAAGGCAGGTGGTACAACAACGGCCCCCCTGAAACCACTACCTGTGGTGGGGGTTCCCTTTGAGAGGGTTGGGATTGATATAGTTGGCCCCATGGATCCCCAAACTGCATCTGGGCACAGATTTATACTGGTGGTGGTGGTGGACCATGCCACTAGGTATCCAGAAGCAATACAGTGTGTGGGGAAGTTATTGTCCCCTAACCATAGTGTACACTACGGTTAGGGGACAATAACTTCCCCACACACCGTCTATTGATTTTAATATCATATAGTTACCCATCACATTAAAACATAATTAAGATAACTATAATGATTTTTATTCACACTCACTTCCTCACGGGCCACCACTTAGTTTAGAAGTGCATCCCCTGTCATCAGGTGTACGCCCGCCCTCTATCAAACCAAGGTTTTAGCGGGCGAGGACTGGTCAATGATGAAGCATGATTAAAGGTCTCCCTGAAAAGCTTAGGCGCAGATGGGACATACTTTTGCCCTGCCTTCTCTTTGCCTACAGAGAGGTTCCACAGAAGGGGGTTGGTTATAGCCCATTTGAACTTCTGTTTGGACATCCAGTTAGGGGTCCAGTGTGTCTAGTGAAAGAGGGATGGGAGTTACCTCTCAAACACCCTAAACAGGATATTGTTGACTATGTACTTGATCTCCGCTCCAGTATGGCTGAGTACATGAAGAAGGCAACTAAAAACCTTGAGGCTAGCCAGGAATTGCAAAAGGCCTGGCATGACCATAAGGATGTACTGACTGTTTATCAGCCAGGGCAGAAAGTATTGGTTTTGGAGCCTGTGGCCCCAGCAGCCCTCCAAGATAAGTGGAGTGGCCCTCATACAATAATTGAGCAAAAGGGAGAGCTTACCTGCTTGGTGGACCTTGGAACTCCCAGGAGCCCCCAAAGGGTGCGCCATGTCAACAGTCTCAAACCATATGTTGACAGGGCAGACATGGGCTTGCTCATGGCTACTGATGAGGGACAGGAGGAAGAGAGTGATCCACTTCCTGACCTGCTCTCACAGAACCCTGATGATGGTTCTGTTGATGGTGTAGCCTTGGCAGGCAGCGTCACTGTCCAGCAGCAAACTGATAGCAGAAAAGTTCTCAATCAGTTTAGACATATGTTCTCACTGACTCCAAGTCAGACTACCTTGTGCACTCATGAAGTGGACACTGGGGACAGACTGCCTGTTAAAAATAAGATGTACAGTCAACCTGACCATGTCAGGGACTGCATCAGGGCTGAAGTCCAGAAGATGTTGGAATCTGGAGTTATTGAACCCTTAGATAGCCCTTGGGCTAGTCCAGTAGTCTTAGTACCTAAACCTCACACCCAGAATGGTAAAAGAGAGATGAGGTTTTGTGTTGACTACAGGGGCCTCAATGCAGTCACTAGGACTGATGCCCATCCATTCCCTTGGGCAGATGAGCTTATTGATACTTTGGCCTCAGCCAAGTTTCTGAGCACATTTGACCCAACAGCTGGCTACTGGCAGATCAGACTAGTAGATGATGCAAAGCCAAAGACAGCATTTTCTACCCCTAGTGGGCACTACTAATTTGTGGTGATGCCCTTTGGTTTGAAAAATGCACCTGCCACTTTTCAAAGGTTGGTGAATAAAGTCCTTACAGGCCTGGAAGCCTATAGTGCAGCTTATCTTGATGATATTGCTGTCTTTAGCTCCATCTGGGGGGGATCACCTGGTCCACCTGAGAAATGTTCTGGAGGCCCTGCAGAAAGCAGGCCTAACTATCAAGGCCACCAAGTGCCAGATAGGGCTGAGTCAGGTTGTATACCTGGGCCACCTTGTGGGTGGAGGCCAGGTTCAACCACGGCAGAGCAACATCCAGACCATCATGGACTGGGTTGCTCCCACCACCCAGACTCAGGTCAGAGCTTTCTTGGGCTGGACTGGGTACGATAGGAGGTCTGTCAAAGTTTATGGATCCATAGTGACCCCTTTGAATGACTTAACTTCCAAGAGAATGCCAAAGAAAGTTCAGTGGAAAGTTAGCTGTCAAAAGGCATTTGATGACCTGAAGCAGGCCATGTGCACTGCTCCCATTCTGCAAAGTCCTGACTACTCCAAACAATTCCTTGTCCAAACAGATGCATCTGAGTTGGGGGTAGGGGCTGTGTTATAGCAATTGAACGATGGTCCAGATCAGCCAGTAGCTTTTATTAGCAGACGGCTGACCCCCCAGAGAGAAACGTTGGTCAGCTATTGAGAGGGAGGCCTTTGCTGTGGTTTGGGCTCTGAAGAAGCTGAGGCCATACTTGTTTGGCACTCACTTCATTGTTCAGACAGACCATAACCCCTCTTATGGCTAAAACAGATGAAGGGTGAAAACCCCAAACTTTTGAGGTGGTCCATTTCCCTACAGGGGATGGACTATACAGTGGAACATAGACCTGGGAGTAACCATGCAAATGCAGATGAACTCTCCAGATATTTCCACTTTAAACATTAAGACTCAACTGGTCAAGGTTAGTTTAATGTCCTTACGTTTGCGGGGGTTGTGTAAGAGAGTAGGATCTGCTTCTTATAGTTACCCCCACTTTTTGCTGATCTTTCACTGTTTTCGACTTAGACTGGCTGGGATCCTGCCATCTAGGACCTCAGTCTAGCTGCTTTCTCCTCTAAATTGATTGCATGTACTTTAGGTGCACTCCAGATTGGATTCTGGGGTACCCTTATAAGTCCCTAGTATAGGGTATACTATGTACCTAGGGCACAGGTACCCCAGAGGCCTCTCAGGGGCTGCAGCATGCATTATGCCACCCCTGGGAGACCAATCAAAATGACACAACAGGTCTGCTACAGCAGCCTGTGTTAGGTGGTGGATGCACCCCTTACTTAGATATAGGTTCACTATATCTATCCATATCACTGCACATATAAACCGATCAGTCACCCATATGGCAGGCCTAATGAATCCTGAAGGCATGGTGCTGGGTTTTATGTGAGAGGATGCACCTGCATGAGCAGAGCCGCTCTGCAGCCTTCAGAACCTCTATTCCGAGGTGGTTTGTGAGGCAGCCTACCATATACTCTTAAGTGCATTATAACCTCGCTGTAAATGCTAACTTTAAATCGGCTGCATGGAAACAGGTTGTGTTTGGTGTCAAACACCTTGGAATCATACCTCCACACCAGTAACTGGTGTGGGAGGTATGAATCTACCCTCCTACAGGGAGAAATATGACAACACCGATACACCCGGTACCAACTTTCTCGACCCTGGCATCACAAGATGGATGCTGCCAGCCACAGACCTGTGTCTGCCGTCCTGCTGCTGGACGAAACTCCGGCAGGGGAGGCTGGACAATAGGTTTCCTGTCACAGGTAGGTGTGACCACCTCCCAGACAGGTTTTAGTGTATTGGGGCTGGGTGGGTGCACTCAAAGAGTGCTTTGATGTCTGCACCTGGGGCACATTTGGTGTCCCTGTGCATAGTCCAGCTCAAACCGGTTGCAAGAGCCATTTGCTCCTGCTCTGGCACGAAACTGGACAAAGGACATGGGTGTAGCCACCCCTCTGTCCTGACCCTCCCATAGGTGGGTCCCCAGAGTTTGTCCCACCCCTTCCTTGGGTATAAAGTAGGAGCACCTGGCTACAGAACTTTAGATATTACCTGGACTAAACTCTGCTACAGAAACCAATTATCCTTCAACGAGCTACGCTTTGCTGGACAACTGAAGAACCTCCCTTGGAGTAAAGGAGTTACTCCCCTGCAAGGCATGCACCTCAACGTATCTGACCGGTTTGCATATACGCAGCTCCTGAAGGACTACGAAGATTTTGCAACACAGGAGGTGGGTTACTAAGCTTCCCTAAGGCCGACTAGTGCTCTCAGCAAACCTGAGATCCGCAGCCTTCGTGGGGACCGTGCAACCCGTACCCCTGGACACCCTGAACATTTGCAGCAGCATATGTTTTTTGGCGATCCCTGAGCCTGTGCTTTGGGTTACTTGTAGTCCAGACCCCGAGCAGTGATTCCACCGAAGATTACCGGCCTACACTCCACGAGTGTTCCGTGGGCTGGTATTTTGTGATCCCTCTCGAGGTCCCTTCACGATCCCTGGTCCGTCGACCTGTGGGTCCCTGTGAAGGCAACTTTAACTTTCAGTGGTCTTTCCTGGTTGCTCCAGACGTGCCCTGACTCTCCATCGCTTGGGGAGTCCCCAGGACCTTGCTGGTCCTCACCGAAGCATCTTTTCTCTGACCCCGTGGGTTGCAGTTGCCAAGACTTGTTGGTCTTCGATCCGGACACTGACCCCCCCCAGCACTCGACATCCTTCATGGGTTACTCGCCTGCGAACTTTGGTTGTCGTCGACGTCTCCCGGTCCCCGTGGCTGCAGAGTCAAGCTTCACCTCTTCGCACCTGAAACACCCGAGCCCCTGGTCACTAGCAAGTGACCCAGACTCTGTCCCCTCTGCTTTCAGGTTCTGCCCAGCTCCGTTCCAGGCTTGGATCACACCGGACACTTTTCCTCTTCACGGCAGCAGCACTTTGCAGCATCACGCCATTGAAAACGACGAAGATTCCCGACACCATTTGACACCTATGCACCTGGCTTCCCTGGGTTAGGTAACACGAATACTTCAGTGTTCACATGGGTGCTGGCCTTAGAACCTTCTAAGTTTAAAAGGGTTTGCTCAAAGTCCTCTCCTAAGTGTCCTTAATCTGTAAAATTACAACCACGACTTTCCCATTGGATTGTACGGAGCTTGCGGCTGTGTTCTCACACTGCACGCGTGCCCCGTGGGTCCCCTGTGTCACTACCTTGGGTGGTTCCTTGGGGTCCCAGCGATTCTACGTGCTCTAGGCACTGTGGCTAGTCAAGTTGTGGTTGTTATGCCACTTTCTTAATATATGGTTTGGTTTCCCCCTGGGGCCCACTGTGTATTGTGCTATTTACTGTCGTTCTAGTGCTTTAATATTGTGTATCTTGTTCTCTAATCTCATAAAGAGGTTAGTTGAGAGTGTTCAGTAATAAATACATATATTTTATAAATACCTTGTGTGGTTCTCCTTTAATTTGGTCATTCAAGAGGTTATAATCTGGTAAACCAACCTGCTTTACATTCCTTTGAGACTTAGCCTGAAGGCTGCTCTCCATAGCTACCACTAGGAAAGCTTTCAATAACGATTGTCTTTAACCTAATCATCAATAAGGGTCGTTTGGACTGGTGCAAGGTGCCCATTATAACAAGTGGACAGCATATACCAGGCCAACTTCTCACATTGGTGTGCAGTGGTTGGGATTCAAGCTTGCTATTGCTTTACCAGATAATCTCATTGAGTGACTAACTGAAAACCACTAAAGGTACTTAGGTACATATAATCAAGACTAGAATAAAGTAAGTTCTACTGAACTTAGAGCTGGGTAAGTCAAGGGTCTAGCACACCCTTTCTCCAACTCAAGAGAGATTAGTAGTTCCCACTAGGTTAGGTAGGTGCCACACCACATAACACTAGTATGTCTTCTAGAGCAGAAGCCAGTGGCTCCTTGCTAATTAAGTATGGCCATCTCTCATTTTAGGAATTGAGAAATGGGTGCATCTAGAAAACTGAAGACCGGGAAAAACCCTAGAACTCAACTCCTCATAGAGGCTTTGCTTTTAGATGACCTCAGCAAGACCCCAGGGTCTGATGACGCCGGCAAGTTGGGTGGGCCAGCAGAAGAGGAAAGGCCGGGAAGTGAAAACATCCAGGACCTAAACTCTGAAGCTGACCAGGAGGATCAAGATGATTCTAGCCTGGACAATCCAATTCTTCCTGAAGGCGAGGGAAGAAGACCCCAGAGGTCCTCTGGTAGGGTTAACAGTTTACCAAGAAGATCAGTATCTCCTTCTCAGGAATCTAATCATTCTGGTACTTCTGGAGGGACCTCTGTTTCTCATAGGACTACTGCTCCTCATAATAGGGAGTCCTCTTATGAGAGGAAGTGCCAACTGCTTGACTTTGAGAGAGCTAAGCTCAGAATCAAGGGAGAGCAATTGGCCTTTGATAGAGAATTCCTGGAGCTTCAGAGAGCTTCTCAATAGTTGGGGCTAGAGCCCCATGGTGGCAGCAACAGTGTCCCTAGAGGTAGAGAACATACTCCTGACCATAAGAACCTGAACAATATTGTCCTTCCCTACCAGAGTGGGGATGACATCCACAAATGGATAACTGCACTGGTGAGGGCCTGTAAAGTACAGAATGTCCCTCAAGAGCAGTGGGCAGCAATATTGTGTCTCTCCTTTGCAGACAAAGGTAGAGACAAACTCCACACTGTTAGAGAAGAGGATATGGATAATTACAAAGTCTTGAAGAGTGCTCTGATTGATGGGTTTGGCTTAACCATTGAACAATACAGGATTAAGTTCAGAGATACCCAAAAGGCACAGAATCAAGACTGGGTTAACTTTTCATATTGTGCTACTAAGGCTCTGGAAGGCTGGTTACTTGGCAGTAAAGTGTCTGTAGGATTGCACAATTTAATTATGAAGGAACAGATCCTTAATAATTGTACAATTCAGTTGTTGCATCTGTACCTGGTGGACTCTGATCTGACCTCTCCTCAAGAATTGGGCCGGAAGGCAGACAAATGGGTCCGAACCAGGGTAAGGCATAATGTTCAGAATCAAGGTGTCGACTCCAAGAAGCAAGATTCTAAAAACTCTGATAAGGGTGGGAAGAAGGGTAGAGACCGGAAGTCTTCTCAAGGGCCCCAAAAGTCTGCATCTGGTGGGGAGTCACAATCCAACAAGGGAAAATGCAAGAAGGAGCCATGGTGTCAAATCTGTAAACAGAAGACCCATTGGACAAGTGATTGTAACAAGTCCAAGGACTCATCTCCAGCCACCATTGCCCCTAGGGCAACTGTTCCCCCTAGTTCAGATCCAAGTGGTGGTACTCGGAATAAGGGTGTAGTTGGGTTAACCATGGGATCTGAGGTGGACTCTGGCCTAGTCAGAGTTCCTACTCAGGCTGTACTGATCTGTGATGGAAGCATGGATATTGCCTCCCTATTTGTCAGTCCCAGTAATCTGGGCAAATACAGACAGCACCCTTTGATAAATGGAAAAGAGGCCTTTGCATTCAGGGACACAGGAGCAAGTGTCACAATGGTGACAAAAGATCTTGTGGCTCCTGAGCAAATCATACTTGGTGAGAAGGACCAAGTGACCAATGCTAGCAATGTCAGGACAGACCATTCCTTGGCAGTTGTTAATTTCACCTGGGGAGGGGTAACTGGCCCTAAGAAGGTTGTGGTAAGTGCAGACCTCCCCGTTGAATGCTTGTTGGGCAATGATTTAGAAACTTCAGCTTGGGCTGAAGTGGGAATCCCTGCAGATGTGTTTATGACTAGGTTACAGGCAAAAATGTCTTAACACTGAACAGATTTTGGATCCTGGAAGAATGGACCAGGCGCCTTCCAAGAAAAGGAGCAGTAGGGGTAAGGCAGTGTGTTCCCCCTGACTCAGAATGCAGATCAGTCTCTTGAGGGAGATGATCTCATTCCTGAAGAAGGAACGGTCTCAGATGAGCTTGAACCTGATCAGGTTGAGTTCTTGGGGACAGGGGGCCCTTCCAGGGCAGATCTGAGCCAGGAGCAGCTGAGCTGCCCTTCTCTTGAACCCCTCGGACAGCAAGCTGCTGCTAAGGCTGCTGGGAGTGCTAGTGGGTCCCATAGAATCTACTGGGATGATACTCCTTTACTCAGAGTAGAGACCCCAAGCCTGGTGCCACCAAGAGGTTAGTTATACCTCTGAAGTTTAGGGGCTTCCTATTGACACTAGCACGTGACATCCCTTTAGCAGGTCACCTAGGCCAAAACAAGACTTGTGACAGAATTGTCCCTCACTTTCATTGGCCTCACATGTCTGAAGACACCAACGAGTTTTGTCGCTCCTGTGTCACATGTCAAGCCAGTGGTAAGGCAGGTGGTACAACAACGGCCCCCCTGAAACCACTACCTGTGGTGGGGGTTCCCTTTGAGAGGGTTGGGATTGATATAGTTGGCCCCATGGATCCCCAAACTGCATCTGGGCACAGATTTATACTGGTGGTGGTGGTGGACCATGTCACTAGGTATCCAGAAGCAATACAGTGTGTGGGGAAGTTATTGTCCCCTAACCATAGTGTACACTACGGTTAGGGGACAATAACTTCCCCACACACCGTCTATTGATTTTAATATCATATAGTTACCCATCACATTAAAACATAATTAAGATAACTATAATGATTTTTATTCACACTCACTTCCTCACGGGCCACGACTTAGTTTAGAAGTGCATCCCCTGTCATCAGGTGTACGCCCACCCTCCATCAAACCAAGGTTTTAGCGGGCGAGGACTGGTCAATGATGAAGCATGATTAAAGGTCTCCCTGAAAAGCTTAGGCGCAGATGGGACATACTTTTGCCCTGCCTTCTCTTTGCCGACAGAGAGGTTCCACAGAAGGGGGTTGGTTACAGCCCATTTGAACTTCTGTTTGGACATCCAGTTAGGGGTCCAGTGTGTCTAGTGAAAGAGGGATGGGAGTTACCTCTCAAACACCCTAAACAGGATATTGTTGACTATGTACTTGATCTCCGCTCCAGTATGGCTGAGTACATGAAGAAGGCAACTAAAAACCTTGAGGCTAGCCAGGAATTGCAAAAGGCCTGGCATGACCATAAGGATGTACTGACTGTTTATCAGCCAGGGCAGAAAGTATTGGTTTTGGAGCCTGTGGCCCCAGCAGCCCTCCAAGATAAGTGGAGTGGCCCTCATACAATAATTGAGCAAAAGGGAGAGCTTACCTGCTTGGTGGACCTTGGAACTCCCAGGAGCCCCCAAAGGGTGCGCCATGTCAACAGTCTCAAACCATATGTTGACAGGGCAGACATGGGCTTGCTCATGGCTACTGATGAGGGACAGGAGGAAGAGAGTGATCCACTTCCTGACCTGCTCTCACAGAACCCTGATGATGGTTCTGTTGATGGTGTAGCCTTGGCAGGCAGCGTCACTGTCCAGCAGCAAACTGATAGCAGAAAAGTTCTCAATCAGTTTAGACATATGTTCTCACTGACTCCAAGTCAGACTACCTTGTGCACTCATGAAGTGGACACTGGGGACAGACTGCCTGTTAAAAATAAGATGTACAGTCAACCTGACCATGTCAGGGACTGCATCAGGGCTGAAGTCCAGAAGATGTTGGAATCTGGAGTTATTGAACCCTTAGATAGCCCTTGGGCTAGTCCAGTAGTCTTAGTACCTAAACCTCACACCCAGAATGGTAAAAGAGAGATGAGGTTTTGTGTTGACTACAGGGGCCTCAATGCAGTCACTAGGACTGATGCCCATCCATTCCCTTGGGCAGATGAGCTTATTGATACTTTGGCCTCAGCTAAGTTTCTGAGCACATTTGACCCAACAGCTGGCTACTGGCAGATCAGACTAGTAGATGATGCAAAGCCAAAGACAGCATTTTCTACCCCTAGTGGGCACTACTAATTTGTGGTGATGCCCTTTGGTTTGAAAAATGCACCTGCCACTTTTCAAAGGTTGGTGAATAAAGTCCTTACAGGCCTGGAAGCCTATAGTGCAGCTTATCTTGATGATATTGCTGTCTTTAGCTCCATCTGGGGGGGATCACCTGGTCCACCTGAGAAATGTTCTGGAGGCCCTGCAGAAAGCAGGCCTAACTATCAAGGCCACCAAGTGCCAGATAGGGCTGAGTCAGGTTGTATACCTGGGCCACCTTGTGGGTGGAGGCCAGGTTCAACCACTGCAGAGCAACATCCAGACCATCATGGACTGGGTTGCTCCCACCACCCAGACTCAGGTCAGAGCTTTCTTGGGCTGGACTGGGTACGATAGGAGGTCTGTCAAAGTTTATGGATCCATAGTGACCCCTTTGAATGACTTAACTTCCAAGAGAATGCCAAAGAAAGTTCAGTGGAAAGTTAGCTGTCAAAAGGCATTTGATGACCTGAAGCAGGCCATGTGCACTGCTCCCATTCTGCAAAGTCCTGACTACTCCAAACAATTCCTTGTCCAAACAGATGCATCTGAGTTGGGGGTAGGGGCTGTGTTATAGCAATTGAACGATGGTCCAGATCAGCCAGTAGCTTTTATTAGCAGACGGCTGACCCCCCAGAGAGAAACGTTGGTCAGCTATTGAGAGGGAGGCCTTTGCTGTGGTTTGGGCTCTGAAGAAGCTGAGGCCATACTTGTTTGGCACTCACTTCATTGTTCAGACAGACCATAACCCCTCTTATGGCTAAAACAGATGAAGGGTGAAAACCCCAAACTTTTGAGGTGGTCCATTTCCCTACAGGGGATGGACTATACAGTGGAACATAGACCTGGGAGTAACCATGCAAATGCAGATGAACTCTCCAGATATTTCCACTTTAAACATTAAGACTCAACTGGTCAAGGTTAGTTTAATGTCCTTACGTTTGCGGGGGTTGTGTAAGAGAGTAGGATCTGCTTCTTATAGTTACCCCCACTTTTTGCTGATCTTTCACTGTTTTCGACTTAGACTGGCTGGGATCCTGCCATCTAGGACCTCAGTCTAGCTGCTTTCTCCTCTAAATTGATTGCATGTACTTTAGGTGCACTCCAGATTGGATTCTGGGGTACCCTTATAAGTCCCTAGTATAGGGTATACTATGTACCTAGGGCACAGGTACCCCAGAGGGCTCTCAGGGGCTGCAGCATGCATTATGCCACCCCTGGGAGACCAATCAAAATGACACAACAGGTCTGCTACAGCAGCCTGTGTTAGGTGGTGGATGCACCCCTTACTTAGATATAGGTTCACTATATCTATCCATATCACTGCACATATAAACCGATCAGTTACCCATATGGCAGGCCTAATGAATCCTGAAGGCATGGTGCTGGGTTTTATGTGAGAGGGTGCACCTGCATGAGCAGAGCCGCTCTGCAGCCTTCAGAACCTCTATTCCGAGGTGGTTTGTGAGGCAGCCTACCATATACTCTTAAGTGCATTATAACCTCGCTGTAAATGCTAACTTTAAATCGGCTGCATGGAAACAGGTTGTGTTTGGTGTCAAACACCTTGGAATCATACCTCCACACCAGTAACTGGTGTGGGAGGTATGAATCTACCCTCCTACAGGGAGAAATATGACAACACCGATACACCCGGTACCAACTTTCTCGACCCTGGCATCACAAGATGGATGCTGCCAGCCACAGACCCGTGTCTGCCGTCCTGCTGCTGGACGAAACTCCGGCAGGGGAGGCTGGACAATAGGTTTCCTGTCACAGGTAGGTGTGACCACCTCCCAGACAGGTTTTAGTGTATTGGGGCTGGGTGGGTGCACTCAAAGAGTGCTTTGATGTCTGCACCTGGGGCACATTTGGTGTCCCTGTGCATAGTCCAGCTCAAACCGGTTGCAAGAGCCATTTGCTCCTGCTCTGGCACGAAACTGGACAAAGGACATGGGTGTAGCCACCCCTCTGTCCTGACCCTCCCATAGGTGGGTCCCCAGAGTTTGTCCCACCCCTTCCTTGGGTATAAAGTAGGAGCACCTGGCTACAGAACTTTAGATATTACCTGGACTAAACTCTGCTACAGAAACCAATTATCCTTCAACGAGCTACGCTTTGCTGGACAACTGAAGAACCTCCCTTGGAGTAAAGGAGTTACTCCCCTGCAAGGCATGCACCTCAACGTATCTGACCGGTTTGCATATACGCAGCTCCTGAAGGACTACGAAGATTTTGCAACACAGGAGGTGGGTTACTAAGCTTCCCTAAGGCCGACTAGTGCTCTCAGCAAACCTGAGATCCGCAGCCTTCGTGGGGACCGTGCAACCCGTACCCCTGGACACCCTGAACATTTGCAGCAGCATATGTTTTTTGGCGATCCCTGAGCCTGTGCTTTGGGTTACTTGTAGTCCAGACCCCGAGCAGTGATTCCACCGAAGATTACCGGCCTACACTCCACGAGTGTTCCGTGGGCTGGTATTTTGTGATCCCTCTCGAGGTCCCTTCACGATCCCTGGTCCGTCGACCTGTGGGTCCCTGTGAAGGCAACTTTAACTTTCAGTGGTCTTTCCTGGTTGCTCCAGACGTGCCCTGACTCTCCATCGCTTGGGGAGTCCCCAGGACCTTGCTGGTCCTCACCGAAGCATCTTTTCTCTGAGCCCGTGGGTTGCAGTTGCCAAGACTTGTTGGTCTTCGATCCGGACACTGACCCCCCCAGCACTCGACATCCTTCATGGGTTACTCGCCTGCGAACTTTGGTTGTCGTCGACGTCTCCCGGTCCCCGTGGCTGCAGAGTCAAGCTTCACCTCTTCGCACCTGAAACACCCGAGCCCCTGGTCACTGGCAAGTGACCCAGACTCTGTCCCCTCTGCTTTCAGGTTCTGCCCAGCTCCGTTCCAGGCTTGGATCACACCGGACACTTTTCCTCTTCACGGCAGCAGCACTTTGCAGCATCACGCCATTGAAAACGACGAAGATTCCCGACACCATTTGACACCTATGCACCTGGCTTCCCTGGGTTAGGTAACACAAGTACTCCAGTGTTCACATGGGTGCTGGCCTTAGAACCTTCTAAGTTTAAAAGGGTTTGCTCAAAGTCCTCTCCTAAGTGTCCTTAATCTGTAAAATTACAACCACGACTTTCCCATTGGATTGTACGGAGCTCGCGGCTGTGTTCTCACACTGCACGCGTGCCCCGTGGGTCCCCTGTGTCACTACCTTGGGTGGTTCCTTGGGGTCCCAGCGATTCTACGTGCTCTAGGCACTGTGGCTAGTCAAGTTGTGGTTGTTATGCCACTTTCTTAATATATGGTTTGGTTTCCCCCTGGGGCCCACTGTGTATTGTGCTATTTACTGTCGTTCTAGTGCTTTAATATTGTGTATCTTGTTCTCTAATCTCATAAAGAGGTTAGTTGAGAGTGTTCAGTAATAAATACATATATTTTATAAATACCTTGTGTGGTTCTCTTTTAATTTGGTCATTCAAGAGGTTATAATCTGGTAAACCAACCTGCTTTACATTCCTTTGAGACTTAGCCTGAAGGCTGCTCTCCATAGCTACCACTAGGAAAGCTTTCAATAACGATTGTCTTTAACCTAATCATCAATAAGGGTCGTTTGGACTGGTGCAAGGTGCCCATTATAAGAAGTGGACAGCATATACCAGGCCAACTTCTCACATTGGTGTGCAGTGGTTGGGATTCAAGCTTGCTATTGCTTTACCAGATAATCTCATTGAGTGACTAACTGAAAACCACTAAAGGTACTTAGGTACCTATAATCAAGACTAGAATAAAGAAAGTTCTACTGAACTTAGAGTTGGGTAAGTCAAGGGTCTAGCACACCCTTTCTCCAACTCAAGAGAGTTTAGTAGTTCCCACTAGGTTAGGTAGGTGTCACACCACATAACACTAGTATGTCTTCTAGAGCAGAAGCCAGTGGCTCCTTGCTAATTAAGTACGGCCATCTCTCATTTTAGGAATTGAGAAATGTGTGCATCTAGAAAACTGAAGACCGGGAAAAACCCTAGAACTCAACTCCTCATAGAGGCTTTGCTTTTAGATGACCTCAGAAAGAACCCAGGGTCTGATGACGCCGGCAAGTTGGGTGGGCCAGCAGAAGAGGAAAGGCCGGGAAGTGAAAACATCCAGGACCTAAACTCTGAAGCTGACCAGGAGGATCAAGATGATTCTAACCTGGACAATCCAATTCTTCCTGAAGGTGAGGGAGAAGACCCCAGAGGTCCTCTGGTAGGGTTAACAGTTTACCAAGAAGAGGGGGGCGTGGCCGAGCCAGCCAAGATGGCGGACTCCTCTCCCTGAGGCTCCTGCTCGGCGGCCCGTACCAGAAGATAATCCTACCTGCCCTGGGCCTTCAAGGACCCGAGAAAGTATCGGGCCGAGCCCCACACAAGCGGTGACAGTCCCGGCTGGCTCCAATCCGCTGAGACAGAGGCTGCGGAGGTGATGAGGGCTCCGAGCGGCCGCTAGCAGACCACGAACAAGATGGCGGTCGGGCGTTCGGCCCGGGAGGAGCGGCGGCGAGTCTGAGGAGCCGCGGAGATACGGGTGACGTGGCCGACCCTGCAGGCGATCGCGGCCGCCTGCGTCGGCGCCCTGAGTCAGCGGAACTGAGGCGGGCCCCGAGGGGGTGATCTGAGAGCCCCAACAGCAGCGAGGACAGAAGGGCGGGAGAACGCTGATTCCCTCCCCTCCCCGGGGCTCCGCGGCGGACGGAAGATACCGGACTGCACTCCCGCAAAGGTAACAGCACCCTAACAGAGAGACCCACCTAACAGGTGGGCCCCGCACCGGGCGTGCGCTGCGTGGTGTTCCCAGGGGACCCCCCCCCTTCCTACATTGCCGGGGGGAGTTGGACAGCGGATCGGCCAGCAGAGGTGGGGGGAGCAGACCACCACACTCGACCACAGGCCTAGCAGACGCCGGCGGCCATGCGGCAGAGGACACGCAGGGCTGACGGCGGGGCCACCGGGGGAGGAGCGAGGTGAGCCCCGGCTGCGCGCGGACGCTTGGCTGGGCTGGAGGAGGGACCGGTGGAGAGACGAGGACCGCTTGGCGGAGGGAGCCCTGACGTGCGCACTCCATCGAGCCTGAAGGGCTGTCCGGACGGGGGGTGCAAGGAGAGTGGGGGTCCTGCGATGCGGCCGCAACGAGACCGGACAGGCTGAGAGTGACCCGCCAGGTGTAGGAAGCTTCACGAGATAACCTCGGTGGTTTGAGGGGACGGACTTGGTCTCATCTCCTGAGGACCAGGTATAACGGAACACCCACCCCACGCATACGGCGAGCAGGACGGGCCCGCGGACGCTGGGGGGCCGCCGACGTCATTTGAACCAGATACACCGCCGAGTTGAAGACCGGGAGAGGTGGGGCGGTGCGCTCCCCCGCGGGACGGCGGGACACGGCCCGGAGGTGACCGCTCCCTGAAGTGACCCGTCAGAGGCGCGAGTGGGCCTACAGGGCCGGCCTGAGTGTGGACGCCGGCGGGCGGACGCATCTACCAGCAAGGGGAGAGTCCCACTCCCACAATGGGTCGTCAAAAAACGGCGGGGGGACAGCCGGCCTCACACCAGTCCAGAATGACCTCGTCGGCGTCGGTGGGACCCCCCCGGGACGCTCTGCCCGTCACGGACGACCCCACGTCTAGGAAGCTGGACCAGGTCCTGGCGGCCATACAACAATCTCGAGTGGCAATGGAAGGGAGATTCGGCGAGTTGGCGTCTGACCTGGGCCTCCTTCGTGACGACCACAGAAAACTGGCGGACAAAGTCGCGCACAGCGCGCACACTATACAAACGCTGGAACCGCAGGTACAAAAGCATGGCAACGCGATACAGGACCTCCTAACGCGGATAAAGGCGCTGGAGAATAAGACGGACGACCTAGAAGGGCGCTCCAGGCGGAGCAATATCCGAACCATGAATTTGCCGGAAGGAATCGAAGGACCCAACCCGATCAAATACATCACGGACTGGATAGCCACCTTCACGCCAGCAGACGCCCTCACCGCGTTCTTCTCCGTGGAGAGAGCCCACAGGGTGCCGGCTCGAAGACCACAGCCGGGCATGCCTCCTCGCCCTTTCTTGCTCAAGCTCCTCCATTATCAGGACCGAGACACTATCCTACGAGCAGCCAGACAACAGGGGAGGCTGCAACTGGAGGACAAGCAAGTCATGCTGTTCCCAGACTACTCCCGCACGGTCCAGCAGCAACGGGCCACCTTCATGGCAGTGAAACGCGCCCTGCGCCTGAAAAACATACAATATGCGCTTCTTTTCCCGGCCCGCCTCAAGATCATCTATGAAGGTGAGACGCACTTCTTTACTGACCCAGGGGAAGCGGCGACATGGGCGGAACAGCACACGCAGCGCCCCAGAGATGACCCCGGCCCTCGCCCAAAAAAGACGCCCGGGTCGCCGTCCCCGGAGGGCCTCCTCCACGCCGATTAGTGTGCGGACCAGCACTACCACTGCCAGCTCCCCGGACCTCGCTCAGATCATCGCGGAGCGTCGGAGGGCTCTCCAGGCGGTGGCCACTCTGAGTCCCCAGTACAGAGGATCAGACTCGGAACGTGGCCCTCACATCTTCACCTCGGACGACGAAAGGAGTGCTACGCCTAGGTCGCGGGAGGGCTCGATGACACCCCCCGTGGTGACCCCCCAGACCGCAGACACACTCATTTGACACGATGCCCACGGACCGGCTCAGCGGGAAAACGGACACGTGCGGCCCTACAGATCGCAAGGAGCAGAATAACCAATGAGCCCGACGCCGGGCAGGACAAGTATGGACATCAACAATAGACGGGCAACCGCCAGAGCGGGAGTCGGCAGCCACCCGAACCACCACCCCCACAGTTACGAACTAAAGTTGTACCATGACAATCAGTTTGGGCGCATCGCTTCGCGCGTTGCGCCCCCAGTATTGGGACTGTTTCCCGCAGTTGTTGCAGTTCACCCCCCTACCCTATGTGTTCCCTCCTCACCATTCCCGGAGCGGGCAGGGAGACCTTCATGGACGATGCAGTACACAGACGGACGGTAGGTGGTGGGCGAGGGGCCGGGAGCGGCGCTTGTGGGGTCCACAATACAATAAGGACGTATACACATGACTTCTCCCAACATGTCTCACACCTCTCCTAACACGGATATAAAATTCCTGACACTAAATGTCCGGGGAATGCATACCGCCCGCAAGCGATACTCCATTTATGCCTACATCAAGAGACAGAAGGCCCAGGTAGCACTCTTACAAGAGACGCATCTGACGGCGGGGGAGGCGGACCGGCTACAGAGAAAGTGGCGAGGCATAATATGTGCCACGACCTACTCCGCATTTGCCAGGGGCACGCTAGTATGGATCAGACCGGGGGTGCCATTTAAAGAGCAAAGCAGACTCATAGACAGGGAGGGCCGTTATGCAATACTGACGGGACTGCTAGAGGGTCAACAACTACTGATAGGGAGTATATACGCCCCCAACACAGAGCAGGAGGGCTACTGGGGCAAACTCACACACACATTGGCACATCACACGTCGGTCCCCTGGCTCTTGGGGGGGGGATTACAACTGCACCCTGGACCCACACCTGGACCGCTCACACCCCCCGCAGACCCACTCATCAGCATACAAGCAGGCCGCAGACCTCCGCAGTTGGGCGGACAGATGGGGACTAGCGGACATCTGGAGAACTCGCCACCCCACCACGAAGCTCTACTCCTTTCATTCAATCCCACATGATCTGAGGGTCCGCCTAGACAGATTCCTGTGCTCCGTGTCGCTCCTACCCGTGGTACAAGACTCGGACTATCTAGGCAGAATAGTGTCGGACCATGATGCGCACACTGCGGTCCTCCGATGGAGACCCCCCCACCCCCCGATCCCAACATGGAGGATGCCCCGGGACTGCCTCACGGACCCGGTATTCCGCCAAACCCTTGAGGAGTATATGCAGGGCCACTTTCGACAGAACGACAATACGGCTTCCACGCGCTCGTTGGAGTGGGATGCGTTCAAGGCGAGTGCCAGAGGCCACTGCATTCAACAAGTAGTTGGGGTCAGGAGAGTGCTAGACAGAGCCTTGCAGGGGGCGGAGACCCAGCTCGCGGAACTCTCGAAGAGGGTAGATCAGGGAGACGCCACGACGGCACAACTATCGGCGGCCAAATCCACCCATGCGACAGCGTTGCGAGACTTGCGTAAATACAACTTTTGGGCATACGCGGCACGGACACACAGGGAGGGGAATAGGGCGGGATCCCTCCTGGCTTGGCTCGCCAAGCAAGACACAGCCCCGTGCCCTATCACGGAGCTCCTAGCCCTGGACGGGCAGCTCAGATGTTCGCAGACTGATATTCTGCACATCTTCCACGGGTACTACGCAACCTTATACCGGTCCCCGAGGGCCGGGCCCTCGGGAGACCTTGTCGGTTTCCTAGACGGGTTGCCCCTACCCAAGCTTTCCCCCACAATCGGGAAGGAACTCGACAAAAAACTTAAACCGGTTGACGTGAAACAAGCGATTAAGGCTCTAGCGCGCGGAAAAGCGCCAGGCACGGACGGATTCCCGATTGAGTATTATCACACGTTCGCGACACTGTTGGCGCCGCGACTGGTCTCCATATATGAAGAGGCGGTAGCCCGTAAAATGCTTCCAGACTCGATGCGGACGTCGATCTTGGTGACCTTCTTGAAGCGCCACAGAGATCCCAGGCTCCCGGCTTCCTACCGGCCGATAACGCTCCTGAACACTGACTGCAAGATCCTCGGGAAAATTCTAGCGGCGCGCTATAGTCAAATCCTTCCAACATTGGTGCATCCGGACCAATGCGGGTTCGTCCCCCGTCGTAACATCTCACATAATTTGCACCGCCTCTTTCACATCCAGGACCAGACGAAAGACCGATATCCTCGGGCGGCGTGTCTGGTCCTGGACCTGGAGAAGGCGTTTGATACCCTGCTATGGCCTTACCTATTCGAGGTCCTGCAGCGAGTGGGTATCGGGCCCACGCTGCTGGCCTATACCCAGCTACTATACGGGGGCCTCACCTCCAGAGTGAGACTCGGCAAACTCGTATCGGCTCCATTCTCCGTGACCCGTGGGACCAGGCAGGGATGCCCCCTCTCTCCTCTCCTCTTTGCCCTGGCGATGGAGCCTCTGGCTATAAGGCTGCGACGGGAGGGGGAGACATGGGGGATCCCCATAGCGGACGTCACACATTGCGTGTCGTTATACGCGGACGATCTTCTGATATATGTCCGTGATGTATCGGCCGACCTCACGACACTGCAGGCGTACGAGGAAACCTCGGGACTCAGGGTCAACTGGGAGAAATCATCCATCTTCCCTCTGGGTGCTCATACATGGCCCCTGGAGATAACGCTGGGCGCTCAGAGGTTGAGGTGGGATGGGACAGCCCCCAGATATTTGGGGGTGCATCTATACCACTCCCCCGGAGACCTCTTCGAAGGAAACCACCGCAGAGCGCTGACCAGCCTGCGATCGGCGGTGGGGTTCTGGAAGGCGCTGCCCTTAGCGCCTATAGGGCGCGTCGCCATCGCAAAGATGATCATGGTCCCAAGAATGCTCTACTACTTTGCAAACCTCCCTATCATCCCGCCGCGCTCCTTCTTTCGGGAACTAGACACGCTACTAGCGGCCTTGAAATGGGGGGGCGGCCGGCACTGAGTAGCATTGCGTACGTTGTACCTACCCACCACAGCCGGAGGCTTGGGAGCGCCGTCCTTCGAATCATACTTCCTCGCGGCACAGCTCCAGTGGCTGTCCCACTGGACGGCGGAACGGCACGTGGAGGAGACGATCACAGAGGGAGGCAGACTGCCTCTTCCTGCGATCCGACGTATGCTCTTGCCAGGCTCCAAGCCGACGCGCACACACCCGCTTCAGGTCGTGATAGCCCGCAGATGCATGATGAGGATTCACCGCATTTCAAAGGGCCAGCCACTATATTCCCCCCTGCTCCCCCTCGTGGGTTTCCCCCAGCGGAGCGGGTACTACACCGCGAGGGCCCTCCAGGTGTGGACGGACCACGGTGTCACAGAGATGGAGGCGCTGTTCCAAGAGGGGCAACTGAGGACATACGCACAGTTGGTAGAGTGGCACGACCTCCCCCAGGGACAGTTTTTAAGACACAGGCAAATATTAGAAAGTAGCGGCCGCTTCTGGAACTCGCGCAACGGGGAACCCCCGACGCATCCGGTGTTACACACAGTGCTGCATATGGGAGCAGGCAGTCACCTCATCACCTGGCTGTATAAAGTGATCCGGGAGCTGGCGGACGTCCCCCTGGACAAACTCCGGGAAACGTGGGAGGACGACGCGGGCCGAGTATTCAATGATGCAGAATGGCGTAAAGCCCTGGAGTCCCTCAAAAAGGTGTCCAGGAACGCACGGTTCAAAAATATCCAATTCAATATCTTACACCGGGCTTATCTTACCCCGGACAAACTCCGTCGGTTTTACCCCGATACACAGTTCGAATGCCCCCGCTGCCACCTCGTAGACGCCGATTTCAAACATATGTTTTGGACATGCCCATCCATACAACGTTTCTGGAGAGGGGTATACCACGCCGTTCGAGCTACAACCGAAATCCAGACAGCCTTCACCTGGGAGGAGTGTGCGCTGGGAATCGCCCCGAGGGGGAAAACCGCGAAGGTGCAATGGAAGTTCACTTCCTTGGCCGTTCTCCTCGCGAAGAGGAACATTGCAATGCACTGGAGGGCCCCAGAGGGGCCGTCCGGTCCGGCATGGGCGGGCGCAGTGCTCAAATGGGGCGCAGCAGAGGAAGAGCTACTGAGGGAGGAGGAGGCGAGGGGCGCCCGCAAACACCCGATATCAATGGAGTGGGCACAGCTCCTCATCCTCTTTAAGCAAACGTACGCGACGGGAGAGGTCCCGGACGCGACACAGTCCGCCCCCCACGCCTCGCAGGCCTCCCCCGACCGCCCCACCAGCAGAGGACACGAACAGCTCATTAGGCAGGTAACACTCCTGGATACATGGGCGAACATGAACCCAGTCCCCTGCTTCGGGACGAACAATTGGCCCTCTGCCCCCCCCCCCTCCCCCAGGCGAGCCCCAGGGCACACCACACGTACTTACCATCAGTCCGCACATACATTACCACAGAAACTTCTCCTTTGCCATTCCTGCATCCGTCCCCTCCTCCCATGCTTCGCTCCCGGCCTCCTTTCCCCCCCCCCTATTTTTCCCAGTTTCGAGGCCCCGCCCCCTCCCTAGGGCCCTCCCCAAGCTGCCCCGCAGGCGGCAGTCACCCCGGTTGGCGGGTTACACGCCGTAGTCCTAGTTACATGACATACCAGTGACACTGGGAAAGAAGGGTACGCTGCATCGACCAAGTTGGGGAGGCAGAACAGACTCCGATAGTGACGGAAGGTATGGGCACTAACGTGATGATATGCACAGGGACCAGACAGGACAGACCTAAGGGAGGCACGTCTATCGGGCCACCACAGACGATTACAGCAGCTATTGGACCACAGTACCCACTTCCTGTAGTTCCGCACAGGTCCATGATGTTGTAGTGATATGATTAACGCTTATACCTCAGAATGGTCAATGTGATGAAATGTATGCAAAACCCTAATAAAAACATGTCAATAAAAAAACAGTTTACCAAGAAGATCAATATCTCCTTCTCAGGAATCTAATCATTCTGGTACTTCTGGAGGGACCTCTGTTTCTCATAGGACTACTGCTCCTCATAATAGGGAGTCCTCTTATGAGAGGAAGTGCCAACTGCTTGACTTTGAGAGAGCTAAGCTCAGAATCAAGAGAGAGCAATTGGCCTTTGATAGAGAATTCCTGGAGCTTCAGAGAGCTTCTCAATAGTTGTGGCTAGAGCCCCATGGTGGAAGCAACAGTGTCCCTAGAGGTAGAGAACATACTCCTGACCATAAGAACCTGAACAATATTGTCCTTCCCTACCAGAGTGGGGATGACATCCACAAATGGATAACTGCACTGGAGAAGGCCTGTAAAGTACAGAATGTCCCTCAGGAGCAGTGGGCAGCAATATTGTGTCTCTCCTTTGCAGACAAAGGTAGAGACAAACTCCACACTGTTAGAGAAGAGGATATGGATAATTACAAAATCTTGAAGAGTGCTCTGATTGATGGGTTTGGCTTAACCATTGAACAATACAGGATTAAGTTCAGAGATACCCAAAAGGCACAGAATCAAGACTGGGTTAACTTTTCAGATTGTGCTACTAAGGCTCTGGAAGGCTGGTTACTTGGCAGTAAAGTGTGTGTAGGAGTGTACAATTTAATTATGAAGGAACAGATCCTTAATAATTGTACAATTCAGTTGTTGCATCTGTACCTGGTGGACTCTGATCTGACCTCTCCTCAAGAATTGGGCCAGAAGGCAGACAAATGGGTCCGAACCAGGGTAAGGCATAATGTTCAGAATCAAGGTGTCGACTCCAAGAAGCAAGATTCTAAAAACTCTGATAAGGGTGGGAAGAAGGGTAAAGACCGGAAGTCTTCTCAAGGGCCCCAAAAGTCTGCATCTGTTGGGGAGTCACAATCCAACAAGGGAAAATGCAAGAAGGAGCCATGGTGTCAAATCTGTAAACAGAAGACCCATTGGACAAGTGATTGTAACAAGTCCAAGGACTCATCTCCAGCCACCATTGCCCCTACGGCAACTGTTCCCCCCTAGTTCAGATCCAAGTGGTGGTACTCAGAATAAGGGTGTAGTTGGGTTAACCATGGGATCTGAGGTGGACTCTGGCCTAGTCAGAGTTCCTACTCAGGCTGTACTGATCTGTGATGGAAGCATGGATATTGCCTCCCTATTTGTCAGTCCCAGTAATCTGGGCAAATACAGACAGCACCCTTTGATAAATGGAAAAGAGGCCTTTGCATTCAGGGACACAGGAGCAAGTGTCACAATGGTGACAAAAGATCTTGTGGCTCCTGAGCAAATCATACTTGGTGAGAAGGACCAAGTGACCAATGCTAGCAATGTCAGGACAGACCATTCCCTGGCAGTTGTTAATTTCACCTGGGGAGGGGTAACTGGCCCTAAGAAGGTTGTGGTAAGTGCAGACCTCCCCGTTGAATGCTTGTTGGGCAATGATTTAGAAACTTCAGCTTGGGCTGAAGTGGAGCTCAGGACTCATTCAGAAACGTTGGGAATCCCTGCAGATGTGTTTGTTATGACTAGGTTACAGGCAAAAATGTCTTAACACTGAACAGATTTTGGATCCTGGAAGAATGGACCAGGCGCCTTCCAAGAAAAGGAGCAGTAGGGGTAAGGCAGTGTGTTCCCCCTGACTCAGAATGCAGATCAGTCTCTTGAGGGAGATGATCTCATTCCTGAAGAAGGAACGGTCTCAGATGAGCTTGAACCTGATCAGGTTGAGTTCTTGGACAGGGGGCCCTTACAGGGCAGATCTGAGCCAGGAGCAGCTGAGCTGCCCTTCTCTTGAACCCCTCGGACAGCAAGCTGCTGCTAAGGCTGCTGGGAGTGCTAGTGGGTCCCATAGAATCTACTGGGATGATGGACTCCTTTAATCAGAGTAGAGACCCCAAGCCTGGTGCCACCAAGAGGTTAGTTATACCTCTGAAGTTTAGGGGCTTCCTATTGACACTAGCACGTGACATCCCTTTAGCAGGTCACCTAGGCCAAAACAAGACTTGTGACAGAATTGTCCCTCACTTTCATTGGCCTCACATGTCTGAAGACACCAACGAGTTTTGTCGCTCCTGTGTCACATGTCAAGCCAGTGGTAAGGCAGGTGGTACAACAAAGGCCCCCCTGATACCACTACCTGTGGTGGGGGTTCCCTTTGAGAGGGTTGGGATTGATATAGTTGGCCCCATGGATCCCCAAACTGCATCTGGGCACAGATTTATACTGGTGGTGGTGGTGGACCATGCCACTAGGTATCCAGAAGCAATACAGTGTGTGGGGAAGTTATTGTCCCCTAACCATAGTGTACACTACGGTTAGGGGACAATAACTTCCCCACACACCGTCTATTGATTTTAATATCATATAGTTACCCATCACATTAAAACATAATTAAGATAACTATAATGATTTTTATTCACACTCACTTCCTCACGGGCCACCACTTAGTTTAGAAGTGCATCCCCTGTCATCAGGTGTACGCCCGCCCTCTATCAAACCAAGGTTTTAGAGGGCGTGGACTGGTCAATGATGAAGCATGATTAAAGGTCTCCCTGAAAAGCTTAGGCGCAGATGGGACATACTTTTGCCCTGCCTTCTCTTTGCCTACAGAGAGGTTCCACAGAAGGGGGTTGGTTACAGCCCATTTGAACTTCTGTTTGGACATCCAGTTAGGGGTCCAGTGTGTCTAGTGAAAGGGGGATGGGAGTTACCTCTCAAACACCCTAAACAGGATATTGTTGACTATGTACTTGATCTCCGCTCCAGTATGGCTGAGTACATGAAGAAGGCAACTAAAAACCTTGAGGCTAGCCAGGAATTGCAAAAGGCCTGGCATGACCAAAAGGATGTACTGACTGTTTATCAGCCAGGGCAGAAAGTATTGGTTTTGGAGCCTGTGGCCCCAGCAGCCCTCCAAGATAAGTGGAGTGGCCCTCATACAATAATTGAGCAAAAGGGAGAGCTTACCTGCTTGGTGGACCTTGGAACTCCCAGGAGCCCCCAAAGGGTGCGCCATGTCAACAGTCTCAAACCATATGTTGACAGGGCAGACATGGGCTTGCTCATGGCTACTGATGAGGGACAGGAGGAAGAGAGTGATCCACTTCCTGACCTGCTCTCACAGAACCCTGATGATGGTTCTGTTGATGGTGTAGCCTTGGCAGGCAGCGTCACTGTCCAGCAGCAAACTGATAGCAGAAAAGTTCTCAATCAGTTTAGACATATGTTCTCACTGACTCCAAGTCAGACTACCTTGTGCACTCATGAAGTGGACACTGGGGACAGACTGCCTGTTAAAAATAAGATGTACAGTCAACCTGACCATGTCAGGGACTGCATCAGGGCTGAAGTCCAGAAGATGTTGGAATCTGGAGTTATTGAACCCTTAGATAGCCCTTGGGCTAGTCCAGTAGTCTTTGTACCTAAACCTCACACCCAGAATGGTAAAAGAGAGATGAGGTTTTGTGTTGACTACAGGGGCCTCAATGCAGTCACTAGGACTGATGCCCATCCATTCCCTTGGGCAGATGAGCTTATTGATACTTTGGCCTCAGCCAAGTTTCTGAGCACATTTGACCCAACAGCTGGCTACTGGCAGATCAGACTAGTAGATGATGCAAAGCCAAAGACAGTATTTTCTACCCCTAGTGGGCACTACTAATTTGTGGTGATGCCCTTTGGTTTGAAAAATGCACCTGCCACTTTTCAAAGGTTGGTGAATAAAGTCCTTACAGGCCTGGAAGCCTATAGTGCAGCTTATCTTGATGATATTGCTGTCTTTAGCTCCATCTGGGGGGGATCACCTGGTCCACCTGAGAAATGTTCTGGAGGCCCTGCAGAAAGCAGGCCTAACTATCAAGGCCACCAAGTGCCTGATGACGCAGAAGCCCCTCCAGACACCATTACATCTGCTCGAAACCTGGGCATTAAGTTTGATAACCAACTGTCCTTTAAACATCAAGCGGTGGCCGTAGCTGGCACATGCTTTCATATAATAAAAGCCTTAAGGAAGTTCTTTGATCTTCTTCCGTTGCCAGCTAGAAAAACGGTTGCAGTTGCCTTAATAACTTCCAGGTTGGACTATTGTAATGGTTTGTATGCTGGAGCTAATAAGTCTGTACTCCATAGATTACAGATGGTCCAACATGCAGCGGCCCGCTTAGTACTACGTTGGCCTCGCAAGTCATCAGCCTCAGCGGCACTAAGCGCGCTCCATTGGTTACCAATTGGCAAAAGGATTCTTTTTAAGATTCTACTAATCACCTTTACGGCATTTCAACAACAAGGTCCAAAATACCTATGTAACGGCTTTAGACGATATTATCCGACACGTTGCCTAAGGTCTGGAGGCCAGAACTTGCTTACAATCCCCAGATTTAAGTTAGCAACAAAAGGGGGTAAATCCCTTTTTTTACTGGGCTCTAAGGCCTGGAACAATCTCCCGCTCTATTGTCTCATGAAACCCAGTTTAGGAAAGCATTGAAAACATGGGTGTTTTCTCTGACCGAAGCGGCCTGTAGAGCACTGGTGTAATGTGTAGTGTAAAGTGTAAATTGTCCTCTTCCCCTCCAACCCCTTCATCTGGGTTGGTTGAGCGCCAAGATACTCCTTGGAGTGATAGGAGCGCTATATAAATGTACCTTACATTACATTACATTACAGATAGGGCCGAGTCAGGTTGTATACTTGGGCCACCTTGTGGGTGGAGGCCAGGTTCAACCACTGCAGAGCAACATCCAGACCATCATGGACTGGGTTGCTCCCACCACCCAGACTCAGTTCAGAGCTTTCTTGGGCTGGACTGGGTACGATAGGAGGTCTGTCAAAGTTTATGGATCCATAGTGACCCCTTTGAAAGACTTAACTTCCAAGAGAATGCCAAAGAAAGTTCAGTGGAAAGTTAGCTGTCAAAAGGCATTTGATGACCTGAAGCAGGCCATGTGCACTGCTCCCATTCTGCAAAGTCCTGACTACTCCAAACAATTCCTTGTCCAAACAGATGCATCTGAGTTGGGGGTAGGGGCTGTGTTATCACAATTGAACGATGGTCCAGATCAGCCAGTAGCTTTTATTAGCAGAAGGCTGACCCCCCAGAGAGAAACGTTGGTCAGCTATTGAGAGGGAGGCCTTTGCTCTGGTTTGGGCTCTGAAGAAGCTGAGGCCATACCTGTTTGGCACTCACTTCATTGTTCAGACAGACCATAACCCCTCTTATGGCTAAAACAGATGAAGGGTGAAAACCCCAAACTTTTGAGGTGGTCCATTTCCCTACAGGGGATGGACTATACAGTGGAACATAGACCTGGGAGTAACCATGCAAATGCCGATGTACTCTCCAGATATTTCCACTGTAAACATTAAGACTCAACTGGTCAAGGTTAGTTTAATGTCCTTACGTTTGCGGGGGTTGTGTAAGAGATTAGGATCTGCTTCTTATAGTTACCCCCACTTTTTGCTGATCTTTCACTGTTTTCGACTTAGACTGGCTGGGATCCTGCCATCTAGGACCTCAGTCTAGCTGCTTTCTCCTCTAAATTGATTGCATGTACTTTAGGTGCACTCCAGATTGGATTCTGGGGTACCCTTATAAGTCCCTAGTATAGGGGATACTATGTACCTAGGGCACAGGTACCCCAGAGGCCTCTCAGGGGCTGCAGCATGCATTATGCCACCCCTGGGAGACCATTCAAAATGACACAACAGGTCTGCTACAGCAGCCTGTGTTAGGTGGTGGATGCACCCCTTACTTAGATATAGGTTCACTATATCTATTCATATCACTGTACATATAAACCGATCAGTCACCCATATGGCAGGCCTAATGAATCCTGAAGGCATGGTGCTGGGTTTTATGTGAGAGGGTGCACCTGCATGAGCAGAGCCCCTCTGCAGCCTTCAGAACCTCTATTCCGAGGTTGTTTGTGAGGCAGCCTACCATATACTCTTAAGTGCATTATAACCTCGCTGTAAATGCTAACTTTAAATCGGCTGCATGGAAACATGTCGTGTTTGGTGTCAAACACCTTGGAATCATACCTCCACACCAGTAACTTGTGTGAGAGGTATTAATCTACCCTCCTACAGGGAGAAATATGACAACACCGATACACCCGGTACCAACTTTCTCGACCCTGGCATCACAAGATGGATGCTGCCAGTCACAGACCCGTGTCTGCCGTCCTGCTGCTGGACGAAACTCCGGCAGGGGAGGCTGGACAATAGGTTTCCTGTCACAGGTAGGTGTGACCACCTCCCAAACAGGTTTTAGTGTATTGGGGCTGGGTGGGTGCACTCAAAGAGTGCTTTGATGTCTGCACTGGGGGCACATTTGGTGTTCCTGTGCATATTCCAGCTCAAACCGGTTGCAAGAGCCATTTGCTCCTGCTCTGGCACGAAACTGGACAAAGGACATGGGTGTAGCCACCCCTCTGTCCTGACCCTCCCATAGGTGGGTCCCCAGAGTTTGTCCCACCCCTTCCTTGGGTATAAAGTAGGAGCCCCTGGCTACAGAACTTTAGATATTACCTGGACTAAGCTCTGCTACAGAAACCAATTATCCTTCAACGAGCTACGCTTTGCTGGACAACTGAAGAATCTCCCTTGGAGTAAAGGAGTTACTCCCCTGCAAGGCATGCACCTCAACGTATCTGACCGGTTTGCATATACGCAGCTCCTGAAGGACTACGAAGATTTTGCAACACAGGAGGAGGGTTACTAAGCTTCCCTAAGGCCGACTAGTGCTCTCAGCAAACCTGAGATCCGCAGCCCTCGTGGGGACCGTGCAACCCGTACCCCTGGACACCCTGAACATTTGCAGCAGCATATGTTTTTTGGCGATCCCTGAGCCTGTGCTTTGGGTTACTTGTAGTCCAGACCCCGAGCAGTGATTCCACCGAAGATTACCGGCCTACACTCCACGAGTGTTCCGTGGGCTGGTATTTTGTGATCCCTCTCGAGGTCCCTTCTCGATCCCTGGTCAGTCGACCTGTGGGTCCCTGTGAAGGCAACTTTAACTTTCAGTGGTCTTTCCTGGTTTCTCCAGACGTGCCCTGACTCTCCATCGCTTGGGGAGTCCCCAGGACCTTGCTGGTCCTCACCGAAGCATCTTTTCTCTGACCCCGTGGGTTGCAGTTGCCAAGACTTGTTGGTCTTCGATCCGGACACTGACCCCCCCAGAACTCGACATCCTTCATGGGTTACTCGCCTGCGGACTTTGGTTGTCGTCGACGTCTCCCGGTCCCCGTGGCTGCAGAGTCAAGCTTCACCTCTTCGCACCTGAAACACCCGAGCCCCTGGTCACTGGCAAGTGACCCAGACTCTGTCCCCTCTGCTTTCAGGTTCTGCCCAGCTCCGTTCCAGGCTTGGATCACACCGGACACTTTTCCTCTGCACGGCAGCAGCTCTTTGCAGCATCATGCCATTGAAAACGACAAAGATTCCCGACACCATTTGACACCTATGCACCTGGCTTCCCTGGGTTAGGTAACACGAGTACTCCAGTGTTCACATGGGTGCTGGCCTTAGAACCTTCTAAGTTTAAAAGGGTTTGCTCAAAGTCCTCTCCTAAGTGTCCTTAATCTGTAAAATTACAACCAGGACTTTCCCATTGGATTGTACGGAGCTCGCGGCTGTGTTCTCACACTGCACGCGTGCCCCGTGGGTCCCCTGTGTCACTACCTTGGGTGGTTCCTTGGGGTCCCAGCGATTCTACGTGCTCTAGGCACTGTGGCTAGTCAAGTTGTGGTTGTTATGCCCCTTTCTTAATATATGGTTTGGTCTCCCCTTGGGGCCCACTGTGTATTGTGCTATTTACTGTCGTTCTAGTGCTTTAATATTGTATGCCTTGTGCTCTAATCTAATAAAGAGGTTAGTAGAGAGTGTTCAGTAATAAATACATATATTTTATAAATACCTTGTGTGGTTCTCCTTTAATTTGGTCATTCAAGAGGTTATAATCTGGTAAACCAACCTGCTTTACATTCCTTCGAGACTTAGCCTGAAGGCTGCTCTCCATAGCTACCACTAGGATAGCTTTCAATAAAGGTTGTCTTTAACCTAATCATCAATAAGGGTCCTTTGGACTGGTGCAAGCTGCCCACTATAACAAGTGGACAGCATATACCAGGCCAACTTCTCACACTTACTACTATAAGAGATCTATTAACCTGTCAAACCCCCCGAAACAACTCTCCCTCACCCCAGTGGTTTGATAAAAACTGTTCGCAAGCCTCAGCAAAGTGCTTAAATTGCACCCTAAAGATCAAAATCTTATTAGAAACCTTAGAATTGCATACAAATCCGCAAGACAAGAGAGGAAAAGGACGCTCTCTGCGGAAGCCTGGGAAAATCTGAGATCAGCCTCCTTATCTAAGGATAGTAAGGCTTTGTGGAAAATTGTGAACTCCTCAATGTTCCAGGAGGAAAGCGGGTTTTCTTTAAACTTCCACTTAGACTAGGATACTTGGTTGACCCATTATCAGAATATTTTTCAAACCCAGACAGTTATTCCTGTGGGGGTTTCGGCACCATATTCTAGCGCTCCCGCGGTATTGGAGTTCTCTATAGATGAAGTAGACCTTGCGCTGTCCCAATCACCTGCACTGAAGGCTGCAGGACCAGACTGGGTCCCACTGGATGTTTTCTCACCAATAAGGCCACGTCGGCCCCGGTCTTGACCACAGCTTTCAACGCCATAGATAAAACCGGTCCTTTTTCGTCATGGGGAAAGTCTGTGATAATTCCCATCTATAAGAAGGGGAACGGCGCAGATCCCGATAATTATCGCCCAATCTCCCTATTGGACAGCAAGGCCAAATTAATGGGAAGACTGGCATTAAATAGGCTGGATGAGTGGGCAAGGGAGAGCAAAGTACTTGCCAAAGCTCAATATGGCTTCAGGAAGGGGTGGGGGACAATAGACCAATGCCTTAATCTTGCATTAATCACAGCCAAATATGCCATTGGACAGCTATATATGGCGTTCATGGATTTGTCTGCAGCCTCTGCGTGACCCACAGTAAACTGTGGGACTTTATTAACAGAATGGGCATGGGTTCTTCCATAACCTTTTTCATCAGAAGTCTTTATAGCCAAGTAGAGGCCGTGATCCGGTATGGGAAACAAGGAGAATGCTCAAAACCCTTTTGGATCGAAAAGGGGGTGAGACAGGGCTGCGTTCTTTATCCCTTCCTCTTCTCCTTATACACAAATAAGTTATGAGGTGTTGAGCGCAAATTGTAAGGATATCCCAGCGGCAAGCCCGCTTCCCTTGCCCGTCATGCTTTACGCAGATGACTCCGTTTTATTGGCCAGAACCTCGTTAGCCCTACAGCTTTATATTGAGTTATACTTTGCCTATATGGCAGAGTTAGGCTTATACGTAAATAAAACGTAGTCATATGTGATGGCTTGGGGCAGGGATAAGAAGAAAACGAATGCATTTTCATATAGACGGCAGAAAGTTGGAGAGAGTGGAGAATTAAATGTACTTGGGCATCTTCTTTGATGAGAAATTAAATTGGTCTGTAATGGTCAGAAGCAGAGCGTATCAGATGACTAAAAGTATAGCTGGTCTTTCGGAATTTGCCTTTGAGTTACGGAATAAACCGCCTAAAGAGATGCTAGAAATATGCTCTGTGAAAACGCTATCTATAGCGACTTATGGTGCCGCAATTTGTGTCCATCAGCTGACGTGATGAAGGATGCGGGTGGTGCACCTCCCGCGGCTCTGCATACTGAGCCCGAAGGGTCGGCTCAGAGTTTCCCTCCCTTTCCGGGAGCAGGAGCGACCTTTGCCCAGTTTCGAAGTTTTTACAAAGCGATGCATTCCATCTTTGGGCAGCCCGACTCCGCTGGCGCGCCTTTGAGCCCCACGGACTTGGCTGGGGGCCCTGGGCCTTCGACACCAGCGGCTCTGGCCCCAGCACCGCAAGGCCCCCTTGGATCCAGGCCTGGATCCTGAGCGGCGTCGGTCGACCTTATAACACCTCCACCGGCGTTGATTCAACCGGCATCACACCCGCAACAGATGCCGGTTGTGTCCCCAGCCGACATCAACCCGGCCACCACCCCGGCGTGGAGACTGAGTCGGACCGACGCCGGATCCGGCACCGACCAGTACTTTTGTTCCACCCTGGTTCTTTTAGGCCAGATTGGCAACCAGAGGAGGGTAATAAGGACTGGGAGAGGTCTGGAGACCCTTTAACTGAACTGGTGGAGTATGATCCGGACTGGAGAGAGGAGTTGGGGGAGGCCAGTGGTCTGGATACCTCCTCAGACCTTGGCATGTTTTCTCCTCCTACTGTGGCTACGGAGGAGGGAGCTTCTTACGCAGTGGTATTATGTAGGGTGGCCGAGGTTGTCAACCTCGAGCTACCTACGGTGGCGGTCAGGACTAACCTCCTGACAGAGGTGTTTCAACCGGCAGCGAGCTCTTCGACGCCCCTGCTGCAGATTAATGAAGCCCTAACTGACATATTTCTGGGCACCTGGTCCAGGCCCAACACAGGGGCTCCTGTGGATAGGATGATTGCCCAACGCCACCACCTTGCTCCGTGCGACTCCACTGTCCTCTCCCAACACCCCACCCCTGAGAGCTTGGTGGTCCAAGCCTCGACGACCAAAGGTGCATTCCCTAACGCTCCACCTGATAGGGAATCTAAAAAGTTGGACCATCTTGGGAAGGAGATGTTTTCTTCCTACAGCTTGGGACTGCGGTCGGTAAACACTGCATGTCTGTTGGACCGTTACACCCACTCTGTGTGGGATACGGTAGCGCAGGTGTTGCTCCAGTGCCCAGAGGAGGCCGAGCCATGCTCTCCCGTGCAGTTGCCGAGGGGAGAGACGCAGCCAAGTTTACCATACGCTGTGGACTGGACACCACCAACTCGCTAGGCAGGACGATTTCAACGTCCATAGCCCTTCAACGCTATGCCTGGCTGAGGTCGACTGGTTTTTCCAGGGATGTCCAAGCTACCCTTATTTTTTTATTTATTTTTTTATATATTTTTATTGCTTTTCAAATAACAACTGGCAATTATTACAGCATTGCAATTGTCCAATGTATGATCCTGCCGCCCCTCTTGTCCTTACGCCCAGTACCTGCACCACAATGATTTAATAACTACAGTGATATCTACCACCAAATTACAGACATCCCTATCCTAGTGGTATGTAGTCCTTCCGCCCAGCTATGATTTCAGTTCCCGCTAGTGGTCAAGAACCAACACTGTTACAATAACTGTAGTATATCTTCTAAAATCACAAGCCAATCTTCCCCCTACTCCGTCACGCCCCCATACCAACAGTGTGCCTTAACTACTTGCAGCGTAAAAATATAGTAACATCTGATCCCTCATTTATGGTTAACTCAGTAACAGCAGTACAGTACAGGCTAACTTACTACTATTGGAGGCCAATAGTCGTTCCACAGGGCACGTCCAGTGTTACTCTACCACTCCTGTGGAGTGTGGCGAACCCGTTGGGACTGCCAGGGCCGAGCCATCCTCCGAGTCCACCTCAGGCTCCTGTAGTGCAATGACCAGTGCTTCCCACTCCCTCGCTGCCACCAGTGCTTTTTCGTTGTTAGTCCGCATGGCCTGTCGAAGCCTGAGTGTACCTTAGCTCAGCTCCCATTTGAGTAAGTCCGCCCTCCACCTCCCCACACTGGGCCCTCGTGCTGATTTCCAGTGCGCAGTGATCTCTCTCTTAGCGAATAACAGGCCTAAATCTATAAACTTGCTTGTCACCTTCGTTTTAGAGGTATGCGGGAACCAGTGCAGTAAACAAGTGCCCTGAAGAGGTTCCACATTACGGTCTGTGATTCCACAAAGCAGATCAGTCACTTCCTCCCAATATGTTCCCAGTTGTGGACACCCCCACATCCTATGTTGAAAATCTGCCCCTTCCAGACTGCAACGTGGGCATTGAGCAGTGTCCGTTTTAAAATATTGATTAATCTTAGCAGGTGTTAAATATGCCCTATGCAGGAATGTCCAAGCTACCCTCATGGACATGCCCTTTGATTGCCGTCACCTTTTTGGCGACAAAGCAGACAACGCGCTAGAGCGCTTCAAGGACTCTTGGGCTACAACCAAGTCCTTGGGCCTCTCCACCACCCGCCCTGCGCAGTCTGCTTTTCGCCCCTTTCGTGGGTACAGATGGGTGTCCCACCATGTTCCACCCAGAGCCACAGCCCGGCTCAAGCTGTTCAGCTCCTGCACGGCCAGGGACGTGGGACCCACAGTTTTGGGTCTGGGGGCCGCGAGCAGGCCAGTCCCCCACCGCCCCCTCTGCAGCAGCCTTCAAACCCTCCTAGTCCGACCTTTCAGGGCCACCAGTTGCGAGTGGGCGGCAGGATTTGCCTTCATCTCCCACACTGGCACACCATCACGTCAGACATGTGGGTTTTGCAGATAGTCCGAAGGGGCTACTCCCTCCCCTTTGAGACTACCCCTCCATCCATGCCACCTCAGCACCATCGCATGTCGGAGGATCATCTGGCCCTTCTCCAACAGGAAGTTTCGGCTTTTTGGGCCAAGGGAGCCATTGAGCGAGTTCCTGGCCTAAAAGTAGGTTGTGGTTTCCATTCCCACTTTTTTTGGTGCCCTGGAAGGACAAAGGCCTGCATCCTATCTTGGATCTCGGGAACGTCCACTGCTTCCTCCGGAAGGAGAATTTCAAAATGTTGACGCTTGCTCAGGTCTTGTCCGCCCTCGACCCTGGAGACTAAATGGTGACGTTGGACTTGCAGGACTCTTACTTTCACATCCCTGTCCTGCTGGCCCACCGGCGTTACCTGCGGTTCACAGTAGGCCATGAGCACTTTGTTTACCCTGCTCCCCTTTGGCCTTACCAGCACACGTGTTCACGAAAGTGATGGTGGTGGTCGCAGCTCATCTGTGCAGATCAGGGGTTCCAATCTTCCCCTATCTCGACGACTGGCTGTTGAAGGCGGGCTCGCCCCAGGCTGTCGTCTCCCACCTCCAGAACTCCTGCACCCTCTGGGATTCACTATGAACGTGCCGAAGTCACACCTGACTCCAGCTCAGAAGCTCCTTTTCATCAGAGCGGTTCTGGACACGACACAGTTTCGGGTTTATCCTCCCGAGCAGCGAGTCCGGGATATTCAAGCTATGATTCCGATCTTTCAGCCTTTTTCCCGGGTTTCAGTCAGAATGACCCTGAGGCTGCTGGGGCTCATGGCCTGCATCCTGCTGGTAGATCATGCCAGGTGGCATATTCGGGTTCTGCAGTGGGACCTGAAGTTCCAGTGGGCACAGCATCAGGGAAATCTTTCCGATTGCGTTCAGATCTCAGAGTGCACTGCATGTCAATTGCAGTGGTGGCTAACAAAACAGAATTGGGTCAACGGCAGATCCCTCTCCCTTCCACAACCGGAATACACTGTGGTGACGGATGCATCACTTCTAGGGTGGGGCGGCCACATGGTAGAGGCAAAGATCAGAGGCGTCTGGTTTCCGGTGGAGTCTGGACTCCATATCAACCTGCTGGAGCTCAGGGTGATTCATCTGGCACTGAAGGCATTCCTTCTCTCTCTCAAAGGGAGTGTGGTGCATGTGTTCACAGACAACACCATTGCCATGTGGTACTGCAACAAGCAGGGAGGGGTGGGGTTGTGGACCCTATGTCCAGAGGCTCTCCGTCTCTGGAAATGGCTGGATCATCACGGCATATCCCTGGTGGTTCAACACCTGGCAGGTTCACTGAACGCCAGGGCAGATGAACTCAACCACAGATGCATGATGGAGCACGAATAGCGTCTTCACTCGGAGGTGGCGCAAGGTCTCTTTCAGCAGTGGGGTGAGCGTTGGTTAGATCTATGTTAGTAATGTTAGTAATTCTGCACGTTGGAATTTCCAAGGCGGCACTCGCTAGGCAACGCTTTTCGTCGTGAGTGGAGTTGCAGACTTCTATACGCCTTTCCGCCTATACCACTTCTACCCAGAGTGCTGAAGAAGATTAGGCGCGACCGGGCCTATGTCATCATTGTGGCTCCGGATTGGGCTCAAAGAGTCTGGTATCCCGAGCTGTTACACTTGGTCATCGATCCTCCGATCCGACTGCCTCTTCGGGAGGATCTTCTGTCGCAACAGCAGGGGACGGTCCTCCACCCGAACCTGTCCAGTCTCCACCTCCTTGCGTGGACATTGAGCAGCGACAGTTGACTGCCTTCAACCTTTCTTCCGAAGTCTGTGATGTTATCTTGGCAGCCAGGCGTCCCTCCACTAAGACTGTATACGCCTGCAGATTGAGTAAATTTGTGGGATGGTGCACAGCAAAGGCTGTGGATCCCCTTTCTGAGGTTCTCTTGTTCCTCCTGTCTTTGGCTTAGCAGGACTCTGCTCTGGGCACTCTGAAGGGCTACCTCTTAGCCATTTCAGCCTTTCTTAGGCTTCCTGATCAGCCTTCTCTTTCCAAGTCCCCTGTTGTAAATCGGCTCCTTAAGGGCATTACTCATCTTTTTCCTCCTGTTCCCTTCATAATGCCTCAGTGGGACTTGAACTTGGTTCTTACTTACCTTATGTGCGCTCCCTTCGAGCCGCTTCATAACTGTCCTCTCAGACTTCTCACTTTAAAGACTGCCTTGTTGCCATCACCTCCGCTCGCAGGGTGAGTGAGCTCCAAGCTCTTTCTTCAAAGCCTCCCTTTCTGGCTGTCCATCTGGACAAGGTCGTCCTCAGAACCAGACCTTCCTTTCTTACCAAGGTGGTTACTTCTTTCCACATTGGTCAAACCATCACTTTGCCCACCTTCTTTCCGCCTCTGCATCCTTCTAAGGAGGAAGAGATGCTCCACCGTCTAGATCCAAAACGTCCGCTTTCATTTTATTTGCATCACACCAAGCAATTCCGAGTGGATGACCAGCTCTTTGTTGGATACATGGGCGCCAAAAAAGGTCGGGCCGTGCACAAATGGACCATCTCTAGGTGGGTTGTTTTGTGCATTAAAGCTTGCTATTCTTAGGCAAGAGAAGGAGCCTCCAGTGGGACTGCGCGTCCATTCCACCAGGTCGACGGCAGCTACCACTGCTTTGGGAGGGGGATTTCCCCTCAATGACATCTGTCAGGCAGCTACGTGGGCATCTCTACACACGTTCACAAAATACTACTGCCTAGACGGCCAAGTCCGGAGAGACGGCTTCTTTGGCTGTTCTGTTCTCCAGGACTTTCTGGTGTGAACTTGGTTCGCAGACCCACCTACGGGGTTGGTATTGCTGGGGTATTTATTCTACAGGTAAGGAATCTATAACTAATTGTCTCTTTCAGATGAACAAGTTACTTTTCTTCGATAACGATATATCTATAAGAGACATAGATTAGTTATAGATTTCTTGCCGCCCCACCCATCCTCCCCGTTCTGCGAACTGACTTCTAGGATCAGGGAATCCCTTTCAGGGCCCTAGTTTTGTGCACCAGTGGTCAGTGTCTTGCAGGGCTAAGCGCTTCTGGCATGGAATGCCGTGTAAAAGAACTGACGTCAGCGCACGAGGGCAGCGTCTAAGTAGCTACCGCGACGTCATCCCGGCGACCACAACGCCAACGACGAACACGGAGTCGACTGATGCCACCTTTTGACACGCAGGGGTACTGCTGCCGAAAAAATTCTCCTGATCCAGTCTGACGCCTAGGGGTCATTCTACAGGTAAGGAATCTATAAATAATCTAGGTCTCTTACAGATCTATTGTTACCGAAGGTAAGTAACTTGTTCATTAGCTGCTTTAAAGATTAGAAAGGTGACTATTACTCCTTAAGGGCTATGTTTTAAGAGTTTGTATTTTCGATTAATGCAAATGCTTAAGTACACTTGTAGATTGATTACATTTTATACTGGTATTCCCAGTCCTGTGATCCGCCTATCTATTGACATTAGACTAACATAACTGTATTTGTCAAAGCTGTTTTTATACTCATAGAAAGATTTTACTTTTTAACTTCGCATTTTCCTTGTGTTATAAATGCATTTTAAACTAATTGAGCCATTTTAGACAAACTGTCGTTTGTGATGTTTTTTTAGCGGGTGTACATTACAGTATGTTTTTATGTACTTTTATGCCTTTATCTAAATGAAAAATAAAGTTGATTTGATTACCATTTCCAATATCCTGTTGAAGTATTTTTTTGTACTATGTGGGGGATAGTTACGGTGCTACCTGTAAAACCACAAACATTTGTAAAAGCATTGTTAATGCCAAAGGTTCTGTATGGTGATCGAAGGTTAAAATATTGCTATCTTTTACATTGGCTCTTAATGATAAAAGGCCATTTTTAGTTTAAGTATAAGATGCACGTTGATCCTGTGACTTTGAAAGCGATCACTGGACTTTCAAATAACTGAAGGGATTAACTTACAGTAAACTCTACATGGGAAGATAGCTGAGCATTATTTGTAGAGTTACAAGTTTATTATCAGCTGATTTAATCGTCTGCAGCTGTGGGCGTATGTATATATGTGATAGTACACATGACCTTTTTAAAAATAAGAGACTGACAAATGTGATTTTTGTAGGCACCATGGGGTTTTCAAATAATATTTGAGGAACTAAATGACTACTTGTCATATGCCAGTTATGTAATGTTATATTGTAAAACTCTTGATGCTGGAGCTTTATTTCAGAACTGTGTGGCAAAGGGGTTTCATTTGGACCCAGTTAAGAACTCTTTCGGGACATGTATAGATGTAAGGTCCGATGAGGGGTTTGTTAGTATCTTCAATTTCAGTCTTCCCTAGGGTCTAAGAAGGGATTAGTTGGCCTGCTTCTTAAAGGTGATGGGATGTATTTAGAAACTGCAGACTTCTAGCTTTCTTTCTTTATTTGAGTGGACAATTTTATTTTATTTTTTTCTTTACCTGTTTCTTTTATTACCACTTTTAAGTTTATTTCCCCTGTTTCAGGGGAAATAAACTATTTTATATAATGGGTTTGACCATTCCATTTACTCCTTTATCACTCATTGTTTTCTGTTATGATCGGCGTTTGAGTTTCTTCTGTAACAGGAGTTCCCACTTCCAAACTTCTCTTCAATGCAGACTTAGGGTGACTGTTGGAATAATTAATGTCTGTTCTGAAAAAACTGCGTTTTCTATAAATAGTTAATTTTGGGCCCGTCTATGTGTATGTTTCTTGTTGAATTGTCAGCATTTTCTCAGTGAGAGATTAACCTTTGTTTGTTTAAATTATCTTTGACCGATTTTTACAGATTTATTATTCTAGAATCGATTAGTATGGGTTTTGAGTTCATCAAATGGTTATGTCATTATGTCAGCCTTTTTAAATGCTGAAAGGATGATATGTTACGTTACTTTAAATATTTTTGTAGAACGCTCGGTTACCCCAAAGAGTGTCAGCGCTAGCTGAGAAAAGATGACAGAGTAGGTCAGAAAACAGTTAAAGTGTGACGAAAAGCTGTGTTTTTAGAGCCTTCCTAAAAGCCAAGAGGTTAGGTTGGGCTTTAATATACAAAGGGAGATCATTCCAAGCCTTTGAGTCTCAGGGCACAAAGCTTCTCCCTCGACAGGTGACTCTTTTGAATCCAGGAACTAACATCAATTTGGCTGATGCAGATCGCAGAACCGATTTGGTAAGTACCAGGGAAAGCACTCCATTAAAAAAAGAAAAGTCAGGGCCTATTCCATTCAGAGCCTAAAATACTATGCACAAAGTTTTAAATGCGATCCTCTGCCTAACTGGAAGCCAGTGAAGTTAGGCAATAAATTGAGAAACCGATTGGTATTTGGGGATTTTACACAGCAGTCCAGCTGCGGCATCCTGTAATTTGTGCAGTTTATTCAAGATCTGGTTGTGGGTGTTAAGGTAAATCCCATTACAATAATTTTTCTTTGAGATAACTAAAGAAGTGACAACTTTTTTCTGGAGGTAGCCAGGTAAAAAAGGAAGAATTTTCTTCATCATTTTTAAAATGAAAAAAGCAGACAACGTTACGGCATTAACTTGATCAGTGTAGGAGAGTTTGTAATAAAGTAATACTCCCAGATTCCGAACACATCTGACTGGTGACGGACTGGGCCTAGCTCAGTAGGCCACCAGTTAGGTGTCCTGAATGAGGGCTGGGCACCAAACACTGGTACATCCGTTTTCACAGAGTTAAATTTGAGACCGTTTCTCGCCAATCCGTGTCCAACTGCTCTCATGCAATTACAGAACCTTGCCACCACTTCCCTGTCCTCTGTTGCTAGTGAAACAACAATTTGTGTATCATCTGCATATAATGTTATTGCAAAACCAAATGATCTAATAAGGTCTACAAGAGGAGTGGCATAGATGTTAAACAATAGAGGGCTGATAGATGACCCTTGGGGGACCCCATAAGGTAGGAAGAAAGAAGGAGAAGAGAACTCCTCAAATCCAACCGATTTCACCCGTCTGATTAGGAATGAGTTCAATAAGTTCCAGTCACCCCCATCCCACTCAAACGCTTCATCAGCGGCCCAAGAGTCATTGTGCCAAAGGCTGTTAATAGGTCAAGAAGAATAATTGCAGCCCAGCCACCCTTATCAAGAGACAGTCTGGTCTCCTCCGTAGCGTTGACAAGCGCGGTTTCTGGGCTGTGCCCGGCGCAGAATCCCAGTTACGTAGCGTCTAAGAGATTGTTGGTATGAATATAATCTCTCTGTTGTTAATCAAAACCTTTTTTAACATTTTTCCCGGCAAATGGAGATAAGAAATGGGCCAGTAACTGTTTGGATCATCAGGATTGAGAGAAGGTTTCTTGATCAGAGACAGCACTACAGCTTTCTTCCAGGCAGAAGGAAATGATCTTGAGAGACTCAGAAGTTGAAAGATGTTAACCAGCTTGATCCTGATGACTTCAGCTGCAGGAGGGCAGGCGAGCCTGTTCTAAAAGCTTTGAGCTACTTGATTACTTCATTAGTTGTGGGAGGGACAAAAGAGTTGAATTCAGTGCTCGGGTTGGTTGCCACTGAGGAAGGTTTGTCTGATCCCGATATACCAGAGATTGATGAAAAGGTATTAAAAACATCCTATACCTTGAGGCGAAAGGCGTTGGCCACTGAGTTAGAAAAAGCTTGACTGCTTTCACTGAGCTGAGTTGGAATAGCAGGAGTAAGCTCCTTAGAGGAATTTGCTCCTATAGTAGGGTTACCAGAATATGATCTGTGTTCTCAGTAGATTTTTCTAATAATGATAGAATTTATCCCACGACTCAGTTTAGAGCCTGAAATGCTGACAGGTAAACATTGCCTAATTGCCAGCCATCCAGAGTTAATAGATTCCAAAATAGATGTTGAAGAGGTTCAATGTTAAATTGGGAGGCTCGTTCTTAGGTGAAGGAATTACTTGTATGATCTTGACATCCGGGAGAGTAAAGTCCAGTTGCCCCTCATTTTTCAAACTTTATGTGTTTACTAGATGATTGAGCTGGCTTTAAATGTAGAAGGAATGCTTCAGAGTTGTGGTCATTGTTCTGTTTTATGATTTCCCAGAACCCCCCCCCCCCCCCCACCACCCCCCCTCCCGTGGCTCATTTTCCCTTTTTTATGGGTTTGTGGTTGCGAATACTTTGATTGGTTAATCTGTGTAAAAAGGAAAAAGAGGGAATACTTGGGAGGCCAGAAGAAGTATCTAGGGATTTACACCGGAATGATTTTACATATTTATAAGGTCTCCTATTAGCAGTTGTACATCGTACCATGTTTTCTAATTGTCATTGTTATTGTGTAATTTCAGATAAGTCCCACCAAATGTTTGCTCTAATTTCTTATTTAAAGGGTGATGAATAACAATAGGAATGCAAGAAGGACTTACAAGGCAACCTTTGAGTTTGCCCTTGTGGATCACAGTGGGGTAGGGATATCATAGAGCATGAACCATGGAGCTAGCAGACTGGAATCTTGGAAGAAATTCAAAGGAGCCAAATAATAAAAGCTCAACTCTACTCATCTACGCTCGACTGCAAGATGCACCACTGCCGCCTTCTCCAGCCTTATACACCACAAACAGCACTCTGCCCGATTTTGCTTAATTAGGGTGGTGTACCCTGTTGGCCAAATAGCTTTCCTTGTGGAAAGAAGAGATGTAGTCTTAATGGGAAGCTTGCAAAACAACCAAGCTTCATAGACCTCCTGGGCTTTTAGAACCATATGCTTCACTTGAAACCCTCAGCTGCTACCTATTTTATGTGTGTTGGCTCTAGCATCCTACCTCCTGCACTCTTGGAGGGAGGTGGTGGCTTTTCATCACTTGAGGGCTAAAAAGCAGAAAAGGAAAGCCTAAAATAGGTAGCAGGCATCACAGAGTGGGGGTTCAAACAATATATTAGCTCTGTGACACCTTCATGGCATACCCGCATGAGACTCCATAGCGTTCTCTACTTGCAGACCACAAGTGTCTGCATGAACGCATTTAGGTCCAATCACGATATATCTGTAGCTGATTTGCCACAACATTGTTGTCTCCAACCTTACCATTGACTTACGGCTTCTCTGGGCATTTAAATGGGGGCACACAGAAACAATACTTATCCTCAGTGGGTGGCCCGATTCAAATTCACCCAGTCCCCCAAGTCCTAGACTCCAAGCAAGACAGTGAAGTCCAAGCGTAGTCCGCGAAACAAAGGCAGATCAGTGGAGCAGATGGATCTTTTGGCTGGTTCTGCACATCATTGCCAGAAAATATTGGCAAAACCAGTAGGTTGAAAAAGGCAAGACCTATTGGCTTTGTGACTGCCTGTGTAAATGCTGCCTACTCCCACTTCCGAAGATTTAGATGGATGTCAAATGCATTAGTGGAGGCAGCCTTTTTCCGCTTTGAATGTAAACAACTACATAGACATAAGAGAAGAACTTGTGATAATTATGTACTGCGTCCATGCAGTGGCCGTAGATGTTAATACAACGACTTCTCAGTGAATTCACTACAAAATTATCTTCAATAGCTCTCTCCTTGGACACCGGGCGCCCACATATTTTTTGGCTTTGTTCTTGACGAATTACCACTGAGCATGCACAAATAGCTTTCATGATGGCTATCTGTGGAAAAAGGAACATCGACAAAGTCAGCAGAGCCAATAGGCCAGCACCCAGAACCAAAGACAAGTCCTATTGGCTTTGAAAATGCTTATTTAATCCATGGTTCTATATGACCAATAGTAATGATGAAATAGTAAATTAAAAATGATAGCTGTTGCCTTTCAACATAGGTGCATGCATATGGAAACCATCTTGGAATGGTTAAACAGTGCAGCGGGAGGTACTTAAACAAGCATTGGCATAGCCAATAGGTCTCGCCTTTGGGACCTTATAAGTGTTTAGCCATGCAACACTTGCATAACTAAATACTTATAAGGTCCCAAAAGCGAGACCTATTGGCTATGCAAAGCGGCCGCGAAAGTGAAAGCGATCGTGATCACGATCAAACATCAAAGCGGCCGCGAAAATGAAAGTAATCGTGGTAAAGCGCGGCGCGCGTGCCCGCGCACATGCACTGTAGCTCTAGGCTGGCCTGGTAGCACTTTTTGGAGCCCTCTCAATAAGTCTCTCCAGACCAGTGCATGCGCTGGGTCAGGCGAGACCTAAAAACTGAAACATAATGATGAATACATGTGTATGTGTCATTCATGCATATATGTGGGTCATGACACTACAGTGGTGTCAGGCAGGGCACAAGTCCTACAAAAAGAAGTGGGGGACTAACCTAGTTAATCAGAATGCAAGTCACATCGCGGAGCATGACATCACAGCCTGTGACACCACTGTGCATGAAATCACGGTGCGTGACATCACAGCACGTGACATCATGGAAAGTGGCATCATAAGAAGTGACATCAGATCTTAAGCCCTCACATATATGTTTAACATGTCTATCATGAGTAAATTGGAGTATATTTCGAGTATATAGGGAAACCCTCCTGATTTAGGCAGAAGATTCACACTTTTGTAAGCTACACATAAAACAATGTTGCCTTTTGTCTGCGTAAACTTCCTCTACCCATGGTGCTTTCAAAGAAAAAATAGTGGTACTGAAATTATTTCAATGCCTCCTCAGGAGTAGTAAGCACTATATAAAGTACCTTTATTTTGTGTAAATACAGAGAAAGACCAACACATCTGACATTCTTACAGTGAATGCATATCTTGTAAACAGGGACTGAACAAAGTGAAAAGCTGCCTCTCTTAAGTATGCGTGAAGTGCTAACAAGGTGTGAGCCTTTGTTTCCCCTCTGCTGCATTTGCATCTAGGTGTGAGGCTCCTGACCACTCCCAGCCAGTAGACTTCAGCAAAAGGAGTCCTGATAACTCCCCAGATTCGACCTTTGTTATGAGCCCAGCAGGAGTCTGAACTAAGAAAGCCCCTACCCGCCTGCACGTTGTTGCGGATCGAAAGCAGACAACAACGTGCAGGCGCTGCAGAATGTGTCCCGGTGTTTGCAAATTACACCGGGACGAAATCAGCATATTATTCAGTGGGGCCCAACTGCTTGGCAGGGTGGACGGTGTCCACCCTGTGTAAATAGTGGGTGGATGCCGCCCACCCCCGTGCACCTCCGACCCGTGCCCTGGTCTCAGGGTAATGACGTATATACGTCCACTTGTCACAAGCATGTGTGCGCATAAGACATTTTTGTTTTTGGTTACATTTGCCGTTCCGAAATGGTGGGTGCCTATTTTGGACGAATTAATAAAAAGAAAAAGTGCTCCAAAGCACATTTGTTAAAATGTTGTTTTATTTTTAGCAAAGAGCAACATAAAGCAAATTGTAGCAGCTAGGCGCACCAAAAAATAAAAAGAAATTAACAGAAAGCGATGAGGGTGAGGTGAGGAATGGTAGAGGAGGTGAAGAGAGTGGAGTAGGAAAGAAAAGACAGTCAAGGGACAGAAGCAGAGTGGGGTGTGGGGATAAGAACCTGCAGAGCTGGGTCAAAGGTGGTGAGTGTGTTACTAAAAAACACAGAAAAATAAAAAAAACTGAGCAGGATTGGATGGCAGAAAGCAGCAACTCCCAAGCTTGGGTAGGAGCAACATGGAGAGTGCAGAAGCGGCAGTGTGAGGATGGACGCAGCACATAGATGAGAATGCAGGAAAATACACGCACTCCCATGGAGTGCTGGAAATAAAAAGATACCAATTTATTTTTGAAGCTTTGGAAGGATACAAATCATCCAATCATAAGAATGCTAAAAAAAAAATCTATGCTGCAGGGGAGTGACAAACACAAGAAGAGAAAGGAAATCCATCAAATAAGATGTAGGAAAGTGCAAGGAAGTAAGAGTGACAAGAAATCCAACCAATGGTAAGCAATTGGCTGATCCAAAGCTCACTGCAGGTGTTGGTACTGTCCGCAATAGGTCTTCAACAGTAGCCGTCTGAAAGCTGTCCGTAGATGAGACATAAAAATGGCATTGTATATACTCATGTGTGTTGGAGGTGTGTGCGTGTTCTAGAGTATGGTATTTGTGGTGAAATGTACTTGGGTCTTTTGGCTATTGCAACAAAAACTCTAAGGGGCCGAATACGATTGCGGAAGGCCCGTCACCGCCAGCCATGAGGTGGCAGTCCTTCCGCAATCGGACTGTGATATTTTCCACCCACCACATTAGGATGGCGGAGGGAATCGCGTTTGGACCGTGGCGGACACCAAGACCGTATGCCACGGAACCGCCAGAGGCAATCGTTGTAATTGCCTAGCGGAGCGGTCTGCATCAATGAAATGGTGGCGGTGCCTAGCAGGCACCGTCCGCCAGATTACAACGCTGTCTCCAGCCAGCCTTTCCGTGGCAGGTAAACTGCCATTGAAAGGCTGATGGAGATTGGTTTCGGGGACCCATTGCGGGCCCCCCTTGTGTTGGGCGAGGTGTGGGTGCACTGGGGGGTACCCATGGTACCCCCCCATACCCCCCTACATTTCACTGCACCAAGTGGCAGGCACCGTGTGGTGCCTGCCACGTAGTGCAGTGAAATGCACAACATGCCATTTTAGCTTTGCGGCGGGTGCTGCTGTCAGCAACACCTGCCGCAATGTTAAAATGCAACCGCCATGGTGGCGGTCACATCCTGATTTCGTGTGTGACACCGCCGCATGTATTGTGGACGTCCCGGTGTCCACCATGATGGGGGATGGACTCCAGTCCGTCCGCCATCATAATCGGAAAAATGAGGGTGGATGAATCATATTCCAACACTTTCTGTAGTTTTACTCCTGCTTTTCTCAGGTGCATGGTGATAAGAACAGAACATGTGAGAAAGTCAGTGTAACTGTTTGTCAGTACACACAAGCTTGCTACTTTTTGGGCGTTTACCTCATCTGCATTGAGCGCTGCCCAGGAAATGACTTGTACTCTTCTTGATGACACTTACAAATGCAGAAAAATCCACAGACATATCAGAAAGGTAAGTGACACATTGGAACGCCCTAAGTTGGTTTTACTTTCTGACTCACCTGCTAGCATTGAATCTGTGTGTTTCTGACAGTCTAACTACATAAGCTTGGTTTATACGGCGAACACCTGGTAAATAGGATTCCCCAGACAAACGTTTGTCAATTGTGAGCCATCTAAAGTCGAGTAAAATACTGCATGTAGTACATATGTTTGCGCTTTAAGCAAGCGTGTCTGTGCTATATTTTTAGATCAACCGATAGTCCGTTTCACTGTGTCTGCAGTGTGATTTCAGCTCAAAACACCTGTAATGCCTGTGAATGCTCAGAAAGTTATGACTGTTTCTAGATTTTGGAAATGCATCCTGCTGTGGTCGTTCCACTCAAGCACACATTTGCTATCACACCCCACGTATACGATTGCAGAAAATCCAGACACCTGAAGAAATGTGTGTTGTAGTCAAAGCCATGCATGCCTGGAGAAACCTACAGATTCTGTTTTTGGGGGCTGATTCGTGGGAACAGATGCTCCTTTTTGCGCATTATTCCATTTTTAGGCCTGATTCTCAAACTAGGCCCGGTAATTCAGGAACACTTCACACCTGAGACAGGAGAAAGGCACCACAACTTCTTCTCACGGAATAACCCGCGTGAATTGAGCCCCCTGAGAATCAGCGAACCCAAATGCAACTTTTTGTGTGCGCGCTTTTCACCTAGGTGTACAGTTTTAAGAACCACCCTGCTTGAGACTTTGCCCTGAAATGTATGAATTGTTCGGGAATGTCTTGTCTATCCGTGTCTACTCTTACAAAAGTGTGTGAGGCAGGTGTAGAGGAAATATAATCACAGCCCCTTTGGGCCATGAAGGTAATCACGGTATGTTATGCCTGCATCGTTTACATGAACATTTATTATAACTCTCAACATTATCCATGTAGATATATTCTAATTGCCTCCAGGTGTGTGTATAGCGTTAGACTCCAGCTCATGTTGCATTTTGCAGCGTGGAGCTGCGAGCTTAGGACGTGCTCTGTATATTACATTTCACTTTTTTTCTCACTTATGTTTTACCTCTTTCTGCGTTAGAAAAATGTTCTATACCCGGGTTTCAAGTTGTGCGGAATCAGATCATCTTTTTTTCATTGTTGTGTTTTTTTGTGTTGGTGATATGCGGAAGACGGAAGGATAATATCTCTTTTATATTCGTTTTGGCACAATACACAATACCGGCAGTGCTTAATTTGTAAAATAAACTTAAGTGCCAGTGCCCGTGCCCGAGGTATTTTACAGGAGTCCTCTGCAGGTGGCATCATCATGAAGACCCACAACTGCTTCCACTACCGCCGAATGTCAGCACCAGCATTACCTGCTAACGTCGTTCACACTCAGACACGTGTGCGATGTTTTTTTACCACTCCAGCTCGTCACCTCAAACTGTAGGGACGGCAAGGAATGTTAGTTTTGTCATCTTCACAGAAAAAAGACGTCCCTTCGCCCGTAGTTATGGAAACCGGTCATGTGTTAGACCGCCGGCGGCATAGAAGAACAAGCACATAAACGTGAACACAGAGTGTCTCCAGAAAAGACATCACAGCGCGACGGAGCCAGAGTTGAAGGAAGCCGGCTTTTTTAAAGTAAAAGCACGCCGCCATGCGCGCGCTCGCACACATCTGTTGACGGAGCCAGAGTTGAAGGAAGGGGCGGGGGAGCGCATTCCAGGCGGGGGAGCGGACCCTTTGAAGTAGGATGCCAAACGGATTGCCTGGCGGCACGATGCACGTGAGTGTACGCGTGCTCGCCATGCAATCCGCTTTTGGGAGCACTTTTGGGAGCCCCTTTACAAGAGTCTCACTATGCGATCGCTTACGCGATAGCCAGCGAGACCTAACAAGCATTTGCAATGCAATAGGTCTCGCATTCACGCGAGTTTAAGCTATTAGTATTGTAATTGACAATGCCTTTTATTTATGCTTTAAAACCCAAAACATAAATAAAAGGCATTGTCCTTTACAATGCTAATAGCTTATTTAATTTTTATAGCACGCATTTGCAGTGTAATACGTCTTGCATTTGCAAGATTTTAAGCTATTGTCATTGTAAATGGAAATGCCTTTCATTTACCCGTTTTAAAAACAACATATAAATAAAAGGCATTGTCATTTACAATGTCAATAGCTCAAACTCTCATAAATGCGAGACCTAATGCATTGTAAATGCTTGTTATACTTGCGACTAAGACAATTTGTTGTTTGTATCAAAGCAGATGGGGACATGTTGAGACTGGATGCAGGGAGAGACTAGGATTGATTCAGACAGAAAAATAAGCAGTGGCAAAGCCAGTAACTGATGTCGAGCCCAGATTACAGACGGATGCAGACGTAATACGTGAGGGGCAGAGCAAGCTGAGGCGAACGGCATGCTCGGGTCTTCTGCTCCCCCCCCCCCCCCCGCAGCCTGAGTCCCATGAACCCCTGACCAGTACCCCGCATGACACGCCGGCTACAGGTCACGTTGCAGCTTATTTTAGCCAACAATTAGGTTCAGCTCATGGGGTGTCAGGAAGAGTGTGGCTGCCGATAGCTGGCAGCTGCAGAGTAAGGGCCACCGGTGGCCCACAGAGTAGGCCCGACTAGGATCGGGGCAGCCTGTGGACTCGCCGGGTGCGCCCCACTCATCCAGCAACTCAGTGGCACAAGGCAAAGGGGCCAGGACATTTTAAACCAGCTTTTACAAAGAGGAAAGAAAAAATATACATATGTAAATAAATAAATAAATCCTCAGTGCAGCTCCAGCTCTAGAGGCTTTTTCGGCGTTTTAGTTTTCCCATACAACAGCCATACTTCGGCTTTATACCTGCAACAACAGTATTGACAGTAAGGACTTTATGCACATTACTGGAAATTGGAGACTGTATATAATTTGGGATTACCAATCAATTAGCACCACGGAGACCTCAGTAGGGAGGCGGCAGAGGAAGCCGGGTAATGGCGGATGGAAGAGAGGCTACAGCGGGGGCGCGGCTGCCTTGGAGAGCAGACAGACATTGTCTGCTGATTGTTCTTGAATACAGAAGACCGAAATACCAGAGAGGAGGGCAAGTACGCTAGTACTCCAGCAATTAAAGGGTCAGCACTTCGCAAGTAGAGCAGCAGTGCGAAACCGTCCCTACCCCGTGAATCTCTGCGTCTGCAATCCCTGCCATGGGTCTATCTGCTCTCATAGCACCAGGGTAACCTAGAAGAGCCTCCCGTGAAGCGTCCGTAAGTATCCGGTGCCACCAAATTCCCAACTTCTCTGGCGGTAATTGTAGTCTGCTGCCACAAAGTGCATGCCCTGCTCCCCTGCCAGAGCAACCTGGCTAGAGCTGGGTGTGGCTTGCCGATGTAGGTTGGTGTGCCCCTTCGAGCCTTGAAGCTTTGGAAACTCGGCTCGGCGCAAGGCACAGCAGCATAAACGGAATAGGAAAGTCGCTGCAAAGCCCCTCCTCTGGTTCACTCTGGATTGAGAATCGAGGACGGAAAAGAAGTCTTTAAGGTACAGAGGTCCTCATCGGACAGGCTATTTTGAAGTAGCAGACCCAGAGGAAATAAAGGGAAATGCCGCCGAAAGGAAAAATACACGGGGCTAATAAGGGACAGAAAGATGCCATACCAAGAAAGTGCAACAAGCATTGGCCGCGCGGCCGTGAAATTAACGCCGCGCGGCCATGAAAGAGAATGAGCCACACGGGTAACATGGAGGGGGGGGGGGCGGTCAGTGCTAAAGCAACACAGGGAAGGCTGGCATATGGTGAGCACTATCGCGGCCGCTTTGATGTTCTCAGTGGCCGCGCGGCTCACTGAGAACATCAAAGCGGCCGCGATCAGCTGGCTGACAAATGGTGCGCGCGCCCGGTGCACATGCACTGTAGTTGGGGGCCTGAAAAGCACTCGTTTCCACTTCCAAATCCCCGTTTTCTATAGCTCTCGCCAGAGCAGCGCTAAAGCTCTGGCCCAGGCGAGACCTAAAAATGATGTTGATGGTGAAGGGTGTGTAGTGGTGCGATCTTGGGGAGCAAGGAGAGTTGCTTGTAATTTGCAGTGTCAAGCTGGGAGCTCAGTGGGCCACAGAGCAAGCGCTGCTAACTTGTTGGTGATCCGGTAGGGTTGGAAGGCAGGGGTCTGATTGCCCTGATGATAGTAGGAGGCAGCGCTTCTAGATGGAGTCTCTGCAGATTGGAAAGATCGGGGGAGGGTCAGAATACCAAGTCTGAGATGAACAACGGGGACAAGGCCCAGGCAGCGAAGGGTACATTGTAGTGTGTTAGAAAGGCCGATCCAGAGTAGCCAAATATGAGAGGACATGCTTAACCTGCTGGGAAAGTTGGTGCTGTGTTTTTTTAAATCAAAGAATATCTCATTTTAATGTGGCTTATGACTGTTCATGTGGTCATGGACAGTTGGAAAGTCAGGGTAACATGTCTGCTGTAGTTTGTACATTTAAGGCAATATTGTAATATCTGGTGTATTGTATTATACATCTTCCCTGGTCCTTGCTGCTCAGCCAGTATGAATGTGCTGTGTGGAATGTTGGAGTGCATGTTGATGCAATGAAATGCTTGGGTGCCTGTGTGGTGGAGAGTCAGTTGGAGTATGGGCTGAGGAGCCGGGGAGCTGTCATAAGGACTAAGCTAAGAAACAGTTATGAACTTATCTGCAACTAAGATCAATAAACCATCATCTGTAACCTACACCTCGGCTACCGGACTTTCATCATAACAGTTTGATGACGATTTGGAGAAATAATTTACAGAATCTACGCGTGAGGAGCAACATTAAGTAACTATTAAGGAATCTAAGCTGAAGAAACTTCTGAGTAAAATAAATCAACAACCTGGGAAAAGTAATTGAACGCCCTGCAGCCCCACCAGTGTCCTTCCCATCGGACAGCCCATATCCCAGGCATTTTTAGGTCTCGCCTGAGCCAGCGCTTTAGCGCTGCTCTGGCGAGAGCTATAGATAACGGGGATTTGGAAGTGCAAACAAGTGCTTTTCAGGCCCCCAACTACAGTGCATGTGCGCCGGGCGTGCGCACCAATTGGCAGCCTGCGTGTACATTTCGCGGGCGCTTTGATGTTCTCAGTGAGCCGCGCGGCCACTGCGAACATCAAAGCGCCCGCGAAATGATTACTTTCACTTTAACGTTCGCACCTACTTGGCAGACTGGTTCTCTGTTGCTCTTTCCTCCTCTGCTCTCTCTCCTCAGAGTCCGCCCCTCCCCCTTTTGCAGCAGCACAAACTCACAAATGGCGCATGCTGTCACAGCCCCGCATCTCCGTCCTGCCCATGTTGTTCATGCTTACATTTCACGGGCTTTACTTAATTTTGTTTTTAACAGCAGTCCGCTCCGCCCCTGGGGCTCGGACATGCTGCAATCCTGAGCTCATAATCTCCCCACCCGGCCCGGTTTGCACAGGAATTGTTTTGCTAAAAGACATTTTCTTTTCGAAATAGTGTCCTGCCAGTAGCTTGTAAGATTTTCTTTACTCAACGTGATGGGGGGATAAAAAATTGACTCATGATACCAGCAAATCACAATTCACTTAAAAGTTTTCAACGTTTTCATGCAATTTCATGAAAATTTGAGAGTAAAAAGAATGAAGTTTCGAACAACCCTAGTTTGAATGGGATATTAATATTTTCCTTTTACATGTGCTGCTCAAATAAACGAACCCACAAAATGGCATGCAAAACTATTTGTATAACACCATATAAATGTTGAAAAAGGGCATTTATAAACCACGCAATAAAACAGAATTATTTATAGTGTAATATTGAGTGTTAATTACTACTCATCTTATCGGCGCAGAAGAATTAATTGGTATGCCGTACAAGAAATCCGTTAAATGTATATATGGTTTGTACACAGCCATAAAAGTATTACATAACCATTGGATAAAGGAACACATCCAGATAGTCTTTATACCAAATGATTTTTAAGTTATTGCTGCTGATGTGTTGTAATGATGAATTTCAATAAAATATATTAAAAAAATACTTTCCGGGATAGGAACGTGTGAGCACACGTTGTATGAGAAATTAATCAGAAAACATTAGTTCCACTGTACTCTCTTATTAGGATATGGATACTAGAATCACAGGTTCCGTGCAGAGCTTTGCAGCAGGCACATTAACCCTCAAAGCCTTTAGTCTGCAGGACCGTTCCAACTATCATGTTTCCAGTGCAACATGTGTTTTAGTTATGTGTGCTGATTAGCACCACCCACTACAAATCCATTCCTGAGAGAGTGATAGGTCCACACAATACTCAGAAATCCACGGAGATCCAGTACTGCATCTGTGATCCTTGTTGCACCATGCATGCACTGAGATGTCACTATTGGGGCATTGGTAAAGCTTTGATAATGCTCATCTTTGCTGATCTGCACCGTGCTCAGCTACCAAAAACTAATTTTCATGATAAATGCAACATTAAATACAAGGCTTCTCCCATTCCTAAGCGCTGTAAATAAAAGATGCCATTATTACCCTATTTATGGTACTGTATTTATCCACCTTAGAAAAATGGAATATAGTGTCTGCTTTTTCAAGGTCCGAAGTCCGACCTTTAGAGCATTGAGCTCACTGAGCCATTCTTTCAGCTACACAAATAGAAATCCATAAAGCTCTGCGGTATGACTTCAGTGCGTTATGCTAGTGGCGTGGGAGCACCTTTTTTCGCCACTGATTGCTTCTTCACACCACAGGCATACTTGTTCTTTGTGCTTTCAACCTGTATTTATATAGCAACATCAACTAGTGACGTGGCCATTCCCTTTATCACTCACTCAAACCAATAGGCCTTATTTGGTCCCAGCCATGTTTATTTACAGGGCGAATGCCATGGTGTACAATATTTATGCGTGTAAATATAAAAAGTGCCGCATGCAGCGCCTCGAACCCCAAGAATGCCCATGAACCTGTGCCACTCTAACTTCCGCCAGCACTCAGCGTGATAAGTGCCCCGCCATCCTCTCTGTGGTGTCAGACCTCCCTCGTGTATGAGAATGTCCTGCAGGAGTGTGTCAGGTCTCCCAGCTGTGTGTGGGGCACACCCACACACTTACACGAGACAACAATCAGTTTAACTCGGACACCTGGTTCCCGAGGAGGTAAAGCAAACTCATACATTGTGCGTGGAGCTCTCTGTGCGTGGAGCTCTCTCAGCACATATTAATAATATCAGCAACGTGCTTTCTTATAGCGCTTCATACCGTGTTTCTGCAGATTCTAGGTGCTTTAATTAACAGGTGGTGGTACCTTTAGTCCCTCACGGTACCCTCTTGGTGAATTGTGCACAAATCTCAGCTATACAAACGAAAACATGGAGTAAAGCTGTTAATATTGAAAGTCTCTTTATTGAGCTCTGTCATTGAACAAGTCAAATTTCCACAGATTGCAACAAGCCCCTTAATAAAAGATAACGTGAACAATGACAAGACACAATGTCACATCAGAGACCGAGGATAACAAGCATTTGCAATGCAATAGGTCTCGCATTTACGCGAGTTTAAGCTATTGGCATTGTAAATGACAATGCCTTTTATTTAGGTTTCAAGAACGAAAACAAAAAAAAAGGCATTGTCATTTGCAATGTCAATAGCTCAAACTCGCGTAAATGCGAGACCTATTGCATTACAAATGCTTGTTTGCTTTAAGCTTTCAACATGGAATTTGAGTCAAATAGTTGCTTGCAGTTGATGGCATTTCTGCAGCTTGTATTTATAATGGAACTGGCAGCATTCATGTGATATGGCAGTAGTCCATCAGAGTGCATAGGTGCTGAACTGGCAGCTTTTGTGTTGAAGGAACCCGCAAATGCTAAACATTCAATCTACGTCGATTTGGATTGGGGTAAGGATAGTTTTCACGTATCCTGAGCCCGCAGTGTTACTGTAGAGTGTATTGCCTGCTATTTGTGTGACGACAAGGCATTTGGGGCATGGATCGGGCCCCAGTGTGAGTTTGGCTTAGAGGGAAGTCAATTGCTCCAGTGTGATGCGCTGGCCAGATGACCATGTTGTGGACTTTTGAAATTTTAAGCGTTTGTGGCGGTTTCCTATTTGTAATAAAGAACCTCTTTCTGCCCGTTTGTACTAGTGGACATTGCTTACCTGAGGAGTCACGGGCGGAGTTGCACTGCTCTCGAGCAGTATTAATCCATTTGGCAACCGCGAGCTCAGGAGAGCACGAGCTGCGTCATCTTAAAAGCCTTGCGGAGTCTGGAGAGCATGCTGATGTGTTAAGTATTCTTGAAGGCAACAACGTTTCATCGGAAGGCTGGAACGCTGACTTTCTTGAGAGTTTGCCCGGCAGTCCCTTCTCTGTGACTTAGCAGATCAAGGGTTTCCACTGTGCTTACCTCTGAGAACAGAGCTATTTTTCTGCTTAGATATGTATTGCAGGTTTCTCAACGGTGGTGTAAGTGGCCAGTTAGTTTCACCATTTACGTGGAGTCAGTCAGCTCAACAGGGGACATCCTTATCTGCGACCTGAAGTCATCTACGAGATTTCACAGCATTACTACCTCTGATGTTCGCATTTATATCTGCGCGGTATGGTGACTGTGGGGCGCTTCGGGTGAAAGGTCGCTCACCAGAGATTTTATGTATTATAGATGCATGTAGTCATGATGGTTTTGCTGCCAAAGTGTGTTTGCGAGGTTTAACTTTTCATATTTATTAAGCTGTAGACCATATTGCTGCCCAATAGTATGCGTACTGTATGCCATGATGTCCAGGGTTACATGCAATTCATATTTGCTGCCTTAAGCTAATAATAATGTTTTTCTCAATAGTATGCCCACTTTGTCATGATGTCATGAGTGATGATGTATCTGTGTTAGTGTGACTTTCTACTGGTGTGCAAGTTTTCTGTGCGTGGGAATTGTTTCTGTGATATTATTGTGATATTTTGAGTTCCTGTTTAAGAGTAAATTCCTACAGGTGCGTAGGAATCGTTATTGAGTTCTGTTGTGATATTTTGATTTCTTGTGTATTGTGAATTCCTACCGGTGCACAAGTTTTCTGTGTGTGGGATTGTCACTGACATTACTGTCATGTTATTGATTTTGTTGTTACATTTTTGCTTGCTGTTACACTAGATACCCTTGGGGAGGGATGACTGTGTGGGTGGAAGTCACCCATTCATTGCTTTTACATTAGAAGCCCTTGCTTTAGGGGTGACGTGTAGGGTGAAGCCACCCAATACTTGATTTTACACTAGATGCCCTTACTTGAGGGATGAAGTTTGGGGTGTACTCACCCATTGATTGCTTTTACACTAAATACCCTTGCTTAAGGGATGACTGTGTGGGGTGCAAGTCGCCCAGTGCCTCTGTGTGAGGTTTAGTGTTTCTTGTTAGGGGGTGTGAGTGGGAGAGTTCTGAGTTGTGTAATTGTATCCGAGAGTGCTTTGTTGGTTTTTGATGTTTTCACTGTGGAATGGTGTACCATGCCTCTTAATTGTTTGTTTTCTGTGTTATCCCTCATTACATGCTCGTCTGGCTTGCTGGTCTGGTTTGTTGTGGTAACAGAAAAGCAAAAGACACACAGATGATGAACGGAATGCAGAACAAATCAAACATTCACCCCCAGTCAAGAGATCTTGGTTAAATTAATCGTTCCTGTGCTCACCATGACACCCCAGTTTAGACCCATCCATATGCAAATCAGTCTTGACCCTTTGCCTCATGGGAACAGTCCGCCTCATGGGAACAGTCCAGCCCAAACTGCCAAGCCAGGCCCTCCCTGGACCGGAAACAAGCATGTTGGGACGGATTTCTGGTTCAGGGACTGTGCTGCGCCAGTATGAATGTACTGTGTGGAATGTTTGAGTGCATGGTGATGCAATGGAATGCTTGGGTGCCTGTGTGGTAGAGTGTCAGTTGGAGTATGGGCTGAGCAGCAGGGAGGCTGCTCCTAGTGGGCTGTCCTACGGACTAAGCTAAGAAAGGGCTATGTACTTATCTGTAACTAAGATCAATAAACAAACCTTTGTTTCGACTATCAGACTTTTTTCATCATAACAAGTATGCCATGTTTAAGTGGATACAGAATCGGAGGTAACCAGTAAAGTATGGTTAGGAGAAGTGTTTCATGTACCAGGAGGCAGCACAGTGAAGTAGTCTTCAGTTGACGCATGTAATAGGATGGGAATCACGGTACAATAGGGATTTGGGGTTTGTTTTCCTTGAGAAATTGGAAGTTGACACATTCTGCATTAGAGGTTCGAAAGGAGGGACAGTATTCGAAAGCTAGATCAACTTTAAATATTTTACTCATGTGCCAAAATTGTGTCAGTCTTTAATGGGACGAGGCTTTGGAGAACTGGGTATTTCCATTTTTTGTATTGAGTTTGAATAAGTAATGTGTCTAGACCGTTTTTCATGGAGACGATCATACAGAAACATGTACAAGTCTTTGCTGACCCGCAGACTTCTATGGCTTCAGGGATTCCAGGGTGAGTGAATACCAAAGGGGAACTAGTTCAAAGCCAGTGGCATGCTACAGCACATGTAAAGTGGGACTGCAGTTTTGCGCATTTTGTTTATTCGCAAGCCTCTATGTTCTATCACACACTTGCGCATTGATGTTCAATACCAAAAATTCAGTTACCAGAAGCAGAGGACTGGCAAATGGAACGCGTATTTAGTTATCACTTAATATTTACTTTCTTTTCTAAACTAGGTACATGGCCCCTGAAGTTCTTGATGATTCGATTAATATGAAACACTTTGAGTCATTCAAACGTGCTGACATTTATGCAATGGGATTGGTGTTCTGGGAAATATCTCGACGATGTTCCATTGGCGGTAGGTAACATTGCAAAGCAACTTTGGAATACAACTAATTAGTGTAAATTCATTTATGTGGTGCCATTCTTCGGTATATACAAATTAGAATGTGTCTGTATGTTTTTATGGTGCTTTGATTACGTTTATTTGTGCGTATACTACTGAGTGGCCCCCTAAGTGTATTTGTAAATTGCATTATAAAATGTGTTAACTTATTTTTAATTTCAGTGACAGTTCTGTATTCCGTTTGGAAATTGAAGATTCGGGTGGAAGCGTCAGAATTTATATTTATATCTAATTAAAATAAAAACAAGAATTTTGCTCGTTTTCAATTTCAAATGTTTATATTTTCTCATTTTTTGTCATTTTGACTATCTTGACAAATGTGCACCAAATTTTGCATGAAGGTAGTTTGAAATTTCGTGAACGATTCCCGGAGTTTATATGCAGACATCTTTGTTTTAATTGCGCATCTAAATAGAAAATCGATATGTTTTAAATACTTGAATTCTGCATTTGCGATTCATTTGTTCTCAAAGGGAAACCTTAAAGTACAACAAACATCACGTTGAGAACCATTGTGGCTATGGAAACATTCAGCCATTAAAACACAAAGAATGCTCATTCAGTTAGTATTACCAACTTTTAATTAGGATTTCTGATAATAGTAGCAACTCCATTCTACTCTAACTTCCTATCCCCACTTTTTCAAAACTTGTGAGATACCTTTCTGTTCAGGAGGAAACAGGAGCATCAGCATGTAGCATTATTGAAAGAAATTAGTGTCAGCTTATTAAGCGCTTTCCTGGTCCAAAGCTGCCTGCACCGAACATCCTTCTTAATAGTGCTCTGTAGGGACGGAAAAAATCACCTGCATGACTCGGGATACCTTGCATCCGTGCACCGGATAGTGGCAGGACCAGACTTTTTTTCTCCATCTTTAGATTTGTTCTCGTGTTACAATTGATCCCCTGGTTACACACAGTATCAGTGCATAGCATCAACAAGCCATAGATAGAAACAAGATAAAACTCATTATCTTAATAGCCTATTCACCTTATTGGAAATTATTTGAACTGGAGCCATTGAGGTGCGGGTGCTCTGAACACCATTCTTCCCAGAGGCTGTGTTAAGATTTCTTCATATGTCGGTTGTGCTGGAAGTCCACATAGTATCTGCTCTTTCTTCACTCTGATTGACTGAAAAACAGTTATTTTTCGATCTTCTGTATTACTTAAATTCCTTAGCCAGCACTTCCTGTGGGATTGTTGTCTCTGGATATTTTTGAGCCAGGAAATTACATTTTTCTAACATGGCTGAAATACCATGGAAGGCTCTCTGAAGACCATATAGAGATAGAGGTAAGAAAACGTTTATATATATATTTTTAATATTTTAGTTTGATCAGCACATAAAATAAATGTCAGCTTGGAATTCACATCATATTTAGACATTAATACAAGTTTTTCATACATCCTGTTATATTGCACTTCATATGTAAAATTTCACAAAGCTGGAATACAGATTACCAAACTTAAACCTACAGAATACCTATCGTTTGAATACCTGGGTGTGGAACTCACTGCCAAGGGCACCTCACCCATCAAATTCCACACCATCTACCATTCTCCTGGAGAGCGTACACTTTTCCCCGAAGAACTAACAGACATAATAACACGCTTCTCCATGACAGACACAAAAGACGTGTTCCTGGGTTACCTCAATATCCACTGGAACGACCCAGAAGACTCCACTGTCCAGAACCTATCCAACATACTTGAAATATACAACCTTAAACAACTCTGCAATAAACCAACTCACATCAAAGGTGCAATACTGGATGCGATCATTACCAACAATGAACTGTTCTCCCTGAGAGCGATTTCTCCCATTGACTGGTCAGACCACCACCTCATTCTGTTCAAGATTGACGAACTTGCCAGCCACCAACCTATTCGTGATGACAAACCTAAGTACTGGACCAGAAACATCAAAGAAGTCCCCTTTACCCGAACTTGAATCCAGGATTCATGCCCATCTACAACTCTAACCCTCCTTATTGAAGGCAGATGACGTCACTACACACACTAACTGAAAATTGACAGAGGTTTTAGACCAAGTAGCCCCACTCCAACTCAAACAAATGAGGCGAACCAAATCTAAACCCTGGTTCAACGTGGATCTTAATAACGAAAGGCGTCAACTCAGACAAACGGAAAGTTCTTGGAGACTTAACCCCTCAACCTTGCACCTAGTGCAACTTAGATCTGTTCGACTGGCATACAAAAACATATTTTTAGTGAAAAGGCATCTCTCTTCTGCAGCCAACTAGATCTGGCGAAAAACAGACCGAGAGAACTCTTCAACATTGTCAAAAGCCAAACAAACTGCAGTCCCTCTCACGAAATCAAAGCTACCAAAGAGAGATGTGAAGAAATTGCCACCTTTTCACTAATAAAGTCTCAAAAATTGATCAAACCTCCGTTCCTTGCAAAAACATTGGAGAAATGCGTTCTCCTCCAACTCAACAAGCACATCGATGAGTTCAACCTCCTCGACATCTTTCAATCAGGATTCAGGAAAGGCTGTAGCACTGAAACAGCTATGCTCAACGTCTCTGACGATATTCACAAGGCTTTAGATGAAGGTGATGCCTGCCTACTCATCCTTATTGAGCTGTCTGCGGCATTCGACACAGTAAATCATCCAGCTCTTCTGGAGACCTTGTCGAAGCGCTCCGGCATTAATGGCACAATACTAAAATGGTTCACCTCCTTCCTTCAACACCGCTCGCAACAAATTAAAATCAACTCCTGTCTCTCGAGCCAACTAAAGTTACACTTGGGGTCCCGCAAGGCTCGATCCTCTCCCCGTCCCTCTTCAATCTCTTCATGGAGCCCCTCACAATCATCTTGAAAAAAGCTGGAGTGAATTACCACCTTTACGCAGATGACACCCAAATCTATTACAAAATCAAATCACCCAGCGACATCCGCCACCTAAATGTCACTCTAACCGAGATGCAAACTTGGTTCAAAGCTAACCACTTAAAGCTCAACCCGGATAAAACAGAACTAATCCTATTCTCTCCAAAAAGCAACCACCGACCAATCCAAGAATGGCTCAAGAATCTGGTTGCCCTAAACTGCCCCCTCGTCCTATCAGACTCAGTTAAGTCTCTAGGTATCACCCTTGACAAGAATGTATCAATGGAGACCCACATCAAAAACTCTGACTAAAACACCTCAAGAAATTGAAACCTTTTCTTCCCCATAATGACCTCAAGACAGTAGTTCAATCCATAGTTCTCTCTAAAATCGACTACGGGAACGCCATCCTAACAGGGACTCCAAATGCTCACCTAGCCCCACTAAGGGCAGTACTGAACATGGCCGCTCGACTCATATCTGGAGTAAAAAAAATTGAACACATCACTCCAGCTCTCAACTCCCTCAACTGGGTTCCCATGGAAGGGAGGTGTACTTACAAGCTGGCCAGCATCACACACAAAACCCTTCACTCTCCGGCCCCAACTACCTGAACAACAAACTGGTAAGAGCAGGTCAATCCAGAACTCTGAGAAGCTCCAACTCCCTCCTTCTTATCCCTCCGAAACTGAAAAAGAAAACCACCCAGTATCTATCGTTTTCTGGCAACGCTCCCAGGATGTGAAACGCTCTCCCTAGAGTCCTCAGATGCAACCCCTCCTTCTCCTGTTTCAAAAGGGACCTGAAACTCCATCTCCTTCTTTCCTGACCAACGTCAACTTACCTAGACTTCTTTAACCGAGCTGACTCCTCTCTCTCTCTCTTGACATTCAAGGATAGTTGGTGACCGGACTGTGTTAGCCACCTTAGTTTGTTTTCTCTCCTCAGTCCTCTTCCATGTATCATCACCCTTTATTAGTGGGGATGAAACAGAGTCCTTCGTTATCACTGGAGACAGAGTGGGATTTAAACCAGGGTCAGTTCTTTCAGTTCCTTCCTTCCCTCTGCAACTTTTAGGTTGGGATTTCTACTTTGCCTGCTGTTTTGCGGGTCAACCCCCCTTCTTCGTTTCTCTGGGGGCTCACTATTCTTGTCAGACCCAACTATTGGTAACTTAGATCTAGTAATAGGTTCATCAATAGGCTCATCTAAATGGTGGCAGGCCACTGGAGCAGGTATGTGTACGGGGGATGCCTGTGGAGCTGATGGAATAGAGGGTTAGGCCAGTGGGGGCTAACGGAGTAGTAGTAGTTGTACCAGGTGAAGAACGCTTCTGGACAGTCAGAGAATCCAGGGAGAGGCGTCTCTCAGTTAGGGCAATCTCGTGAGTCAATACTGATTCTGCCCTTGTTAGAAAGCCATCCTATGTTCCTGCCACAAACCCCACCGCCTGGTCCACATGGGTCTTCCTTTTAGCCATCCGTTAAATCTATTTAAAGCTAAGTATAAGTATAAACAGAATAAGGAAAAGACTACACAATCTTAGTTGGCTACAATAAGCTGGTTAATGTAGCAGTACCTTGTCCGGTATATTGTGGAGTTCCGAATCACCGATAATAGAGATGGGGCCCAGTCCAGTCTCTTCCGCGCTCTGACGGGCGCAGGCGGGCCTGCCCTTGGCCCGGGCTTTGCCCGGGCATGCCTGCGCGCGTCCCGCGCTGCGGGGGCCTTCTGATGAATTTAATGCGCCTCCTGGCGCAGAATGCAGGCATTGGTGGTGGCGTCCGAGGCCACAAGGGAGCCTGGGGCTTGAAGTCCTGGCTCCTCTCCCCCTCCTTGGCAGGAAAACAGTAGCGGCAGTAACAGGCTTCCCACGCTGCGGGAGCCCGCGGATGAATTTAACGCGCCTCCTGGCACAAAATGCAGGCGTCGGTGGTGGCGTCAGAGGCCACAAGGGAGCCTGGGGCTTGAAGTCCTGGCTCCGCTCCCCCTCCTCGGCAGGAAAATGTGGCTGTGCCTGTGCCAAGCAAGCTGTAAGAATTTGCTGCTAACAGCAAAGACCATAATCGGAGATGTGTCACTTTTTAGGATTATGTGGGCTACCAGATATCTTGTCAAGCCCAAGGACCGACATATTGGACGAATCCGTTTGCGGCGAGACACAAGATATTCTAAACAGAAAAACAGTCTCACAATCCAAAGCACATGCTGGACAAAGGCTTGTAATCAGATCCTTATTCCATGGATAGTTTTTTTTTTTGTTAACATTTTTAACCAGATCCTTATTCCATTTGTTGGTAAATTATCTTAATAGTAGAATGCATAGATGAAAACCGACATACAGGATTTTGGCTATGGGCGGAGTTATTGAGCCTAAAAATGTCTCAAAGCACGGGACCAGTTTAAAATCAAGGTATATATTAGTCAACAATCCATTCGATCCAATTCTTTTGTAACATTCTTGTATATGTGCCCGGTAGCAAGTTTTCAAGTTAATACTGTCAGCTCGGGATATAGCATGTGGCGTATCCCATAACCTATTAAGACCCAGCCTTTTTAAACCAATTTGAAACAAATTTAAGCCAGGGAACTGCCTTTGCGGCCATTACATTTTATAAATCTTTGAACGCATCCCTGTAATCACTTAGCTCTGGTGTAGACAAGAGGAAAACCCATTACATTTGGGGTTTAAGTGCTAGCAGATCATTAATTCTCTTCAGTCCTAATTCAAAATATAATGGCATTAAAGGGGTACTATTTGGGACAGAAACTAGCTTTCTTGCAAATTTATTTTCAGCAATACATTATTAATGGACATCTGTATATCCCCAGATCTCAGCGCCGTAAATCGCAGTACCCTGTGCTTTCGCACAATAAACCTGCCACTTATTAATGAATCATTAAGCTCCTTAGCAGCACAGAATTCTGAGAAGTGAGATACCCATCTATTCGGTTGAATATGGTAATGATAGGTTTTCACTTTTTCCAACTTGGCCGGAGCTACTTCATGCCAAAAAGACAGAGAATCATTTATTTTGGCAGCAGCTAACATATCAAGCCAAATTTTATCTTCCCCGTTTTTTCTAGCAGTACTCATTGTTGCTTTATAGTTGCACCTAGCTTCAGTGATTGATATCCTATCACCTCCTTTAACAGCTGCTCTCAGACATATCTTGGCCTGTTTACAGGCATAATTAAACCACTTGTCTTCTTTAACCGAAGTCTATTTTATATGGCCCACCTCTTTGTAAAAAATCTTATACATCTCATCGAAAAATGAATTATGTATATTTAATATAGGGATGTCCACATCCCTTGCCCCTACGTACTTCGATAGGAAGACCAAGAACAGCTCGTACATCTGTGAATATACATTTTTGTTCGATAAAACGCTTGGCCATATGACATACTGGTGATCATTAGCTAAAATTAGTTCTGGAACAATTGTATGGCATGTGTTATTTGTCCTGTTCAACGATCCCCCAGTTAACAATAGGTTTAATGAGTTATGGTCACTATGGCAAGTCCATTTTCATATCAACCAGAAATGACCATAACCTCACATCTAAGATAACATAATCAATAACACTAGGTAAGACCTCCGTCCCTCGGTCTAGGTCAACTCTCTCCCCGCAGCTCCACTGTGCCGTTCTTGCCTCCAGACCCTGACCTCCTCCTTGGGAGTTTCGATGCTGCTGCCCGCTCCTGCTTCAACTGGGACCAGACTGCCTGCAACCACCGTAACCTATCTCAGCTGTTTTTTTCCCCCTTAATTTTCCCCTGTTATTGTGCCCATCTGTGTCTTTCTCTAATTCCACCAATGTTATTTTTTTCTCGTGCCTGCCTGTTCCTTTAGCAGCTGCTGCCCCTGCAACCCCTCCCCCCCGGGAATTCAACCCCGGAATGCCCGCTCCTGCTCCAACTGGGACCAGACTGCCTGCAACCACCGTAACCTTTCTCAGCCGTTTTTTTTTCCCCTTAATTTTTCCCTGTTGTGCCACTGTTATTGTGCCCATCTGTGTCTTGCTCTAATTCAACCACTGTTTTTATTTTCTCGTGCGTGCCTGTTCCTTCGCCTTTGCGCTGCTCCTGCCCCTGTGGCCCCCCCCCCCCACTCCCAGCTTCTCCTCCCTCCCACCTCCCCTAATTAATGGCAGCCGCTGCGGGGAGCGCGAGTAACACCTCCGACCCTTGGTCTAGGTCCACTCTCTCCCCGCAGCTTCGCTGTGCTGTCTCTCGCCTCCAGACCCCGACCTCCTTCTTGGAAGGTTCGAGGCTGCTGCCCGCTCCTGCTCCAACTGAGACCAAACTGCCTGCAACCACCTTAACCTTTCTCAGCCGTTTATTTTCTCCTTAATGTTTCCCTGTTGTGCCACTGTTATTGTGCCCATCTATGTTTTGCTCTAATTCCACCACTGTTATTATTTTCTCATGCCCGCCTGTTGCTTTCACCTTTTGCCGCTGCTGCCTCTGCGGCCCCTCCCCCCGTAATTCCCCCCTGGAATTCCCCCCTGGAACTCCCTTGCTCCCGCCTCCCAACCTCTCCTCCCTCCCACCTCCCCTACTTAATGGCGGCCGCTGCGCTTTCACGCCAAAGGCAAGCCCGTCTGCGCCCGACCACGGCCATCGCCTGGAACCCTTGACCTTCCACTACCCATTGCTACAACACCACTACCCTCCTCGCACTCACCCCTGGAAGACTTAGAGAATGCCAACAGGCCTCGTCGAACATGACCCACGGCCAGTTCTCCTGCCTTCACTGCCGCCAGACCCTCACCGCCACCCCGGCCTCCAACACCGCCAACGCCAGCACCGGCAACAACCTAAAATGCATCCTCCTCAACGTACGCTCCGTACACAAACACGCCATGGAAATCTGGAACCTACTCGACTCTCTCGCCCAACATCGCCTTCTTCACAGAGACCGGGACCAACGCATCATCCGCCCCCAACATCAGCACGGCCATCCCAGACTGATACAAGATCCAGAGGAAAGACCGCCCCAACCACCGTCACCAGCTTTATCGCACACCACGCCATCGCCTCAACAAACTACATACTCATTGGAGACCTGAACTTCCACCTCGACAACCCCAGCGACCCCAATTCCACTATCCTTCGTGACAACCTCGCCAGCATCGGACTTAAACAACTCGTCAACACACCAACCCACAGAGCGGGACCCCATCTTCACGGCAGGAAACAGCGTCCAATTCAGCCACACAACGTAGCCACCATGGACCGACCACCATTACGTACACTTCGCCATCAACAAACCCAATACATAGGAACAAGGGTCCCAGAAAGCAATTATGCAACACACAAAGTTCACATGGATCAACACAAAAATTAGAACAATACAAAAGGTATTTGTTGCACTCAGTGTTATTTAATCCCACTGGACATTGGTCTCTTAGAATCATCATTTAGACTTTCTTGTACCTAGAGTGCCCCTAGGAAAGGTACAGGAAAGGAGGGGAGACGGTGGTGGTGGTTGTGGTTCAAGTGAGGATAAGGAAGTGAATAAAAGATACAGTGTACATCACAAAAGTACGTTATTCATTAAACACATGGCTCTTCTCTCGAGCCCATTATTCAGCAATTTATCCAAACAATAAATAGACATGATTTTAAACAGTAACACAGTGTGGAATTTCTGTTGTTCAAGCTGGCTAGCAATATAGATGTTGACGTTTCGACCCCAAGAAAGATGTAGGCTGTTATTTCCCTTAAGATGGGGTCTTCCTCAGGACAGAGGTTTTAGGGAAGGGCAAGGGAGTAACCTAGGGATATAGCATAAAACACCTTAGAACCGGGGTCAAACCGGGGGATCCATATGTAAAAAGAGGGCCTATGCTCAAAACGGTAATTACCATGAGTAGCCTTTCAATGAAGGCTAAGGACGGAGAAGGGCGCGTAGGCTCCTAAATCAAGAGGACGAGAGCCAGCACCTGAAAGGTTAAGGTGCAGTGTCAGAACAAAAAATCCATACACTAATTAGCGAAACGAAGACCAGAAATGGTCACTTACTTCATAGAGAGTTAAACGTTAGCAGGGTACTGCCGAATTAGTCTTCTGGACCTGACATAGTTAATGTAATCTGAAAATGAAAAAAACGCTATTAAAAACCTTAGAGTGCCATAGTCACTAAACCACGTTGTTTTTCATCTGTTTTCATCCGGCAGGGCCCAGCCCATGTTTAACTTTGTATGCACGTGTTACACAACAACGCGGTTTAGTGACTATGGCACTCTTTAGGTTTTTTTAATAGCGTTTTTTCATTTTTATTTTCAGATTACATTCTGAAAGCTGAGACACTGGCTTCAGAACATCTCTCAGACTGTAAAGGTTTTTTATAAATGTAAAACTAGTAACAACTGAGAGGTACTTTTTGCCTTAGCAGCAGAATCATCACTACCAGCTGCGACCTGTTCCAAGTGCAGAACCACTGTGTGCAGGTTTTTTTGCATGGCTGCCAAAGACCTGGTTTTGCTGGATACCCATCTAACCTGTTTAATATCAGTGAAATGTGCAACGTTTTCATCAATTATGCTTGAAATTTCTTTGGCATCTCTTTGCCTCTTAGGACTATACCAATAGAATTTGAAAATCCATTTCAAAGTTTGCTCAAACTGACAAATAGAGGGATGGGATTTTACAGCATCTAGAATCCCTAGCTGAAGCTTGTGAGCTACACAATGGAACGGCAGAACACCATCTGTGCTTCCGTCAGCAATAATGCAGATGGAGCGAGAATTTGAAACTATTTTTTTGATGTTCTGTTGAAGTATATCCGCCTCACATCTAATGAGCTTTTTCGCGGTTTGCATAATTTTCTCCTATATCCACACCTGCTTTCTTCATAGCCCTATATAGGGTGTCCATGTCTGAGAGTGGCTTACCTTGTTTTGCAATTTGGTAAGCATTGGTAAATAAGATGGTCAGTTTCTTTTTTTCTGTTTCCTTCAGTTTTTGCAGTGCTTGCATGATGAGGGGCTGCTCTGTAGGGACACTGGAATTTGAGGTACTCGCTGTAGGAGTCTGACATTGCAAAGCGGTTTCTTTCATTTCCTGGCGGTGCTATGAAACACATGTCATATGTGCCTTACTAGTTTCATGAGCTCTGATTGGTTCAATGCGCAACTGGTCACATCCACTTAAGAATGCATTTCTACAGGAACCCGAATAGCTGACTGCTAAAGTAGGATATTTTTGGCAAATAGTGCAGTACATTTTTGGTCCTTCCCCCTCCGGACTTTCCTTCATGGCTAGCCATGGCCAGAAATCCACCCAGTGTGACTGAAAAACTAGTCTTTTTTCAGCGTCATACTTTTTGTTCTTAGTTATGTTAGGATTCTGTGCAGTGGTACACAACCCAACCTCAGTTGTTTTTTTTTGGTTTCCTTCTCCTGGGCTATCTTTATCACTGTCTTTACTTTTTTTTAATCCAAAGCTGAATAGACTTTGTTGGGACATATTTGCCTGTCAACTGGACAAAGTGATCAACTATGAGACTGTTATTTGATTCAATTTTAAACTCACTGTCCAGAAATGTTGAGCTATTTATAGCAACAGACTTTTCACAGATAAGAAATTACACTAAATCTTGAATGATACAGGTTTCCTCCTACACTTTTCCAAACTCTTCGAGAATTAAGGGTTACAGCTGCCTGCTGCAATGAACCTCTATGCTGCCTCTACGCTTCGTAGTGATTCGGTTTCATGCCAAGTTGTGAACGCACAGCTGGTGCTACACTGGCTGGCACTCTAGACCTAGAAGCCAAGAAAAGATGTACACTAAGAACAAGGATTTGAGCTTTGGAAAAGTACAAGCTTGCATAAAGGTAATGCAAGTCTACCATCCATGTTACCAATAAAGAAATAAATGAAAAACATTAGAAATCATGTGAAACTGACTGCTCGAGAAAGATGATTGATGGATAAAGTAAAGGAAAGAATGAACAGAAAGAAAAAAAATGAAAGGTAAAAGAAAATAAGGCAAAAAGAAAGGAAAGAAAAATAAAGAATGAAGGAAGGTAATAAAGAAAGTAAAGGAAAAAGGGAAGATAAACAGGAAAGGCAGAAAAGAAAGAAGGAAAAAGGAAGAAAGACAAAAAGGAAAGAAAGAAACTGGAAGGAAAGAGGGTACTTAGTATAAAGAAATATTGGATACTAAAAACCAAGTTACACACCCCACCTATATTTCAATAAAACTGCAGCAAATTAAACACCATGAAATGTGTTCTTTCCCTGGGCAAAGTTGATCAAATAACCACTGATGAAAGAGTCCAGAAATGCCATGAAATAGCAGCAGTCCACTTCAAACCGAATTTACAACAGCGTTGGAAGGAGATAGGAACGGATAAAGCTGAAATATGCCAGGGGCTCACTTCAAATGTGCCCTACGATCACATCTGGCAACACTGGTACTAAAGGAAACTCCTTGATTGTGGATGTGCACCTTGTGAAAGAGAAAAACCCACTGCAGCTACTCAAAGTGACATTAACCAGAGGATTAAGTAATGATGCTGACCCACTTCCCCATGCTGTATGCTGTAGTGTGTGGAAGCAAAATGGGAATGACAACAACAGACCAATGGGTGATTAGAGGTGGCGGAAAGCCCCATTAAGTAATATTATACTTATTATTTTAGTAAAATCAAAAGGTCTTGACTAAAGCCAGACCTAAAAGTGATGACGCAGTCGCATGTCACACCACTTACACGTGCATGCTTGATGATCATGTACATTTATCAGAAAGCTGCACGAGCAGAATGACTTCAGTCAGTGCCATTTTTTTTTTAATTTACTGCCTGATCAGAGAAAGATCTTGCTTATCTGACCTATTGGTTTTGCAAGTGCTTTTTGCCCATGCTGGTGTTTTTAAAGGACAAGGGTACCCCTTAAGCGAACCTGGGGTGATATAATGTGGAAGAGAACAATGGTTCGGGATGGCCTGAGAAGGTCCGGTGAAATGAAAAACCCTTAGGAGGGCGAATGATTTGGTATAGGTTCAAAGACTCATACGGGAGAGTAATACTTAATATAGAGAAACAGGGGACAGGAGAGGTCAATATATGACACTTATTTATTGTACATAGATTGAATTCAAGTGCTCACATATTTAGTGACAAGAAAGCATGACATGCAGGTGAGGGTGGACTCTTTAAAAAGGAACATCGCATTGGCAACAATAGAGAACCATTTTTTCTTAGTAAAGTCAGTACAAAAAAGGTTCAAGTTGCATAAGGTCGACGACGTTTCGAACTCAAATATTTGAGTTCATCTTCAGGACAAATGTGAGCATATGAACTCTAAATGTGGAAAATGCAAAAAAATAATAAATAAATAAACAAGTATAAAACACATAAATTAGTCCCTGAACTGTAACAAGCATCACAATCAATTAATGTGCGGTACACAGTGTTCTCCAAAAAGTGATGCAGATTCATTTAGATGAAAAAATGGTAACCTGGGAGAATAAATCATAGTGACGGAACTGAGCAGTCTAGTGCCCAGAAGGAATGAGCAATTACAAAGTTAAGTTGCAAGAGACTCGGGGCTCATAGTGACGAGGTAATTGTTGGCGCTGGTAAGGGAAGGTAGGGGCATCAGTGCGCGCGCATGAACTGTATCACTTACTGAGCATATGGAAGGTTAAGTAACGGGGTTGTCGTCAGTTAAAGCGGTGCTCGTCGCAGCAGTGAACGTCTCGATGTGAAACAACCGCCTAGGAAAACGGAGTGATTTAGGTTAAAAGGACATGGCGCGGTTGTACCGAGGAACATATAGCAAGATTGATTAATGGTCCTTCACTTTTCCATACACCGATACCAGCTAACAATACTCCCTCTAATGTGGCAAGTTTGAAACTTACTAGTCTAGAAAGATTAAAAAAGAAACACATTCGTACTGAATTACACGCCCGTATGCTTACGGAATATCTAAAAGCCGACATCATCCCGGTAGGCTTGCAAGTACGTAATATCCCTGCAATTTTCCTACAAGACCCAAAATTTAAGAACGGTTTCGCCCACATTGGCACTACGTGTTCCCGCCACTGGATGGTGCTAGGTATTGACACTGCATTAGAACACAGCAGAAAAGAACTACTAGAAATCCGAGAACTAGAAAAGGCAATCTTAGAATTAGACAGCCTAGCAGATGCAAAATCAGCCCTAGAAAAATTAGAACGAACGATTGTTGACTTCCAAAACTTTGAACACCATAAAAAGTCAACTAAAGTGACAAAGGACATAAGGAATTACAATAAAGAACAAACCTACCCTTACCTCAGAGAAGACTTCTTTACGCAAAACAACCAAGATCAACAGAGGTACCCAACAGGCACTTGGGGTAGATTCAGAAACAGGCAGCCGGTCACGTTCTCAACCTCCTCTCTAGAATCCGACAACTCTGACCCCAGGGAAGGCACTAGCTCCTCTACATATAATCCCAATTTTTTAGAGAGAGGCCAAACATTCACAGGGGAGAGACCAAGAGGCAGAGGACGAGGCAGAGGGAGGCCCAGGTACAACCTCCCCCCAGGGGAACGACAAACACGCAGGAAATTCTACCAATGGGGGTACCAATACTAACCCCTCCCCCCCTCTCACCTCCCTCATCCAACATGGACCAAATGCCTATTTTTAACCTATCCAAACATCAACTGGCATCGACTGACATTGCCCTACTTAGTAGAGGTCTTTCCTTTGTCATCACGGAAAAACCTAACTGGTTTGACATCCACACCGAAATTCTTCAATTCTTTAGGAAAGTAAGACTTAATGTATTCTTCCAAGATAAAGAGACAATCACTAAAAATGATATCACAGGACTGCGACCCAAATCCACATTCAATCCACCTAGTGGTTCGATGCCCCCGGAAGTTATTGCCTTTGAACATCTCGTACTTAAAGATTTCAACAACATAAAAACCAACTACAGGTTCACTCCCTTTAATGTTAGCCTTGAAGAAAGACATAGCCTCAACGCTCTAAAAAACCTCGATGATGTGGTCATAAAACCCTGTGACAAGGGAGGCGGTATCGTCCTACAGGACAAAACCGCCTACGACAATGAAATTCAACGCCAACTCAGGAACACGTCACATTATGAACGCCTTATGCGCAATCCCCTTAAAGACATCAGTGATCTCATCCTCACGGTTACCAAAACGGCTCTAGAAGAAGGCTACATCAGCAAACACGAATTTTCCTTTCTAAATAACAAAAACCCTAGGACTCCTGTCCTATATACTCTTCCCAAGATCCATAAGAATCTGGAAACTCCACCTGGCAGACCCATCCTCTCTGGGTGTGGATCCATTCTAGAACCCTTAGGGAGCTACATTGACTTTTTTATAAAGAATATGGTACAAGACACCACCACTTACGTTAAGGACACCACTCACTTTATCAATCTCATTGAATCCCAGCCCTTTGACCCCCAAACTGAACTCCTTGTCACTCTGGACATCGAGTCACTATACACCAATATTCCCCAAGACAAAGGCATAGAAGTTATCAAAAAACATCTCAATCTACGCCCAGCACCACATCAGGTCCCAACAGAATTTATCATCTCACTCCTGGAAATAGCACTTACCAGAAACTATTTTATGTTTGAAGACCAGTACTACAGGCAATGTAAAGGCACTTCAATGGGGGCCATTTTTGCCCCTAATTTTGCCATACTTTTTGTTGACGACATAGAAAACAAGTTCATCCTCAATAACAACGACCCCTTCTTTAACAAAATTCGCGTCTGGCGAAGATACATAGATGACGTTTTCATGATTTGGTCTGGCACTGAAACCGAACTCCAACTATTCAGTGCTTGGCTCAATAACATCCAGCCGGATCTAAAATTCACCTACAATTTTAACAACAACAAAATTGACTACCTAGACGTCACGGTCAAGAACTCCGAGGGTGAACTCTACACTACCCTCTTTAGAAAACCAACAGAGCGTAACACCCTTTTACAATACGATAGCTGTCATCCTAGGGCTCTGAGAGATGGCCTACCCTATGGTCAATTCCTCCGAATTCGTAGAAACTGCAGGTTCAAAGAGGATTTCTTCCAAGAGGCTGAAATCCTATGTAAGAAACTCACCAACCGGGGCTACCCCAGACGTCTAGTAAAGCGCTCAATGAAACGAGCATGGTATTCACATCGTGAATTCCTGCTGCAACCCAAAGAAAAGGCAGCCCTCAACAAGATCACATGCGTCACTACCTTCTGCCCAGTTAGCAACAAACTTACCAAAATGATGAAGAAACATTGGTCAGTACTAGGCCCATTGGAACTCAATACAGGCACCCCACTCTTTGCCTTCAAAAGAGGACGTAATATTAAGGACCACCTAGTTAGAGCTCAGAAACCAATGCACAAGGACAATACTCTTCATTCTTTCCTTGGCCTCCCTCCTCTACAAGGCCACTATAAATGTAACAACTGTATGTCGTGTGATTCCACCTATAACACCCAGTCCTTTGAATATAATGGCACCAAACACACTTTACAATTTTTCTCTAATTGCAATTCACAAAATGTGGTCTACTGTATTAAATGTCCCTGCCAACTGCTCTATATCGGACAAACCACGCAAAAAATCAAGACCAGGATCTCTCAACATAGGAGCAGGATCCGTTGCAAAATACAAACGGCACCACTGGTGGAACATTTTTTGGCCAAAGGACACTCTGAAACTGATTTCACATGGCAAGTGATTGACAGTCTACACCACAACCACAGAGGAGGAAATCAACAGCAAATCCTTAACCGCATGGAATGCAAATGGATCTTTAAATGCCGCTCTATCGAACATGGACTTAACACTCTGGACGAATACAGAACCATTCTGTAACCACCTTCTGTGGTCACATGTGCCAATAACTCTTGAAACACTAATTTTCTTGCTTACCCTAAGACAACGTATATGCAATTCTGTCCTTTTATCTGTCATGCAACCGTTTTTTGTTTCTAATTGTACTATATGTATACAGTTGAATGTAGACTGAGCGTGCAACTATTAGAACCCCTACGATGCCTGTCTACTATACTGTTGCTGCACTATAGTTATTGACCCAACTAATATCCCCTTGTTTTCTATTATTTTGAGTTCTTCTGCACTGACCCTAGACCTAGGAAGTCTCAACACTGTTTGCCCAACGTTCTGGAATCATGCTCTGTCTCAGTAATTAATAATCGAGCACATCCTTACATGCTGCCGTTTTTTATTGGTTGAATACAGGCATTTTTTGAGCCTACTCTCCATGCTGGGCCCTCGCGCGATCCGACTCGCGCAGCTGCAGACGCTTCACGTAACCAGGAGCAACCCTGTTCCTTAAATACCCTCCCCCTCCCACTTCACGGCCAGTCGCTGCGCGTAGCTGCACGCATCCAGGACTCGCTCCACTCTCCGTGACCCCCATTGACTGCACCGAGTGCCGCATGTATTGAGTAAGTACTCCTGCGATTACACCCTCTTCTTCCTCCCCCCTCTCGCGGCCTTAAATATCCGCCTGAAGGTAACCTCTTACCCCCCCTCCATTACAGATTAATTTCTCGGCACCGGAACCCCGCCTCCATTCGCTGAGCAGGCTGAACTATACTCTTCACTCCAGTAAGTGCCTTCCCCTTATTTTGGCACCACCCCGTATTCTCGTGTATCCACACCGGACTACGTCCTATTAACCGTAATCCCCTTTTCCCCAGGCAACTCTTCCGATACATTGATTGAAACTTTTCGGCACTGAAACCCCGCCTCCATACATTGAGAAGGCTGGACTTAGTTTGTAACTTCAGTAAGTGTCTTCCCCTATCCTGGCACTACCCCGTACTCTCGTTTAAAATCACACCGCGCCATGTCCTTTTAACCTAAATCACTCCGTTTTCCTAGGCGGTTGTTTCACATCGAGACGTTCACTGCTGCGACGAGCACCGCTTTAACTGACGACAACCCCGTTACTTAACCTTCCATATGCTCAGTAAGTGATACAGTTCATGCGCGCGCACTGATGCCCCTACCTTCCCTTACCAGCGCCAACAATTACCTCGTCACTATGAGCCCCGAGTCTCTTGCAATTTAACTTTGTAATTGCTCATTCCTTCTGGGCACTAGACTGCTCAGTTCCGTCACTATGATTTATTCTCCCAGGTTACCATTTTTTCATCTAAATGAATCTGCATCACTTTTTGGAGAACACTGTGTACCGCACATTAATTGATTGTGATGCTTGTTACAGTTCAGGGACTAATTTATGTGTTTTATACTTGTTTATTTATTTATTATTTTTTTGCATTTTCCACATTTAGAGTTCATATGCTCACATTTGTCCTGAAGATGAACTCAAATAATTGAGTTCGAAACGTCGTCGACCTTATGCAACTTGAACCTTTTTTGTACTGACTTTACTAAGAAAAAATGGTTCTCTATTGTTGCCAATGCGATGTTCCTTTTTAAAGAGTCCACCCTCACCTGCATGTCACGCTTTCTTGTCACTAAATATGTGAGCACTTGAATTCAATCTATGTACAATAAATAAGTGTCATATATTGACCTCTCCTGTCCCCTGTTTCTCTATATTAAGTATTACTCTCCCGTATGAGTCTTTGAACCTATACCAAATCATTCGCCCTCCTAAGGGTTTTTCATTTCACCGGACCTTCTCAGGCCATCCCGAACCATTGTTCTCTTCCACATTTTGCCCATGCTGTGCATCATTAGCAAAATCTTTTGGCTGATGCCGTGCAGCATTGTGAATATAAGAGGAAAAACAAACAGCCATGATGATGACAGGACCATTTCCTAGGCACAGATTTATGAGGATGAGTGCAAGCGCGGGCATCATCATAAATGCATGCGCCTATGGAATAAAGGGGCACATGTTTTGAAAATATTTATTTACTGATCAAAAATGGCCCCCTTTGGCTTGCCTAGAGACACAGAAGCCTGGTTCATGCCCTGCCACGGAGCTAGAATCTCACTGATTGTGATTGTCAGAAATGTATAAGTAGAAAACGGAACCCTCATGCTCGATTTGCCCGTACCATCAGTCTTGACATTCTATGATGTACCACACTGAGTGCGTGCCATTACGGAACCAAGAGGCAAGACAGTTGTCATGTGAACACTGTATGTTGTGGACAGAATATTATAGAACATTGTAGTCTATTAATTAAAAAACAACAGGTTTTTGTACGGCTGGTATTCTGAACGCATGCATTCGAAAGTGCTTCCATTCTTGAGTATGAAGATAAAGTTTTGATGAATATTTGCCTAAGATCACACAAATTAAGCATGGAAGCCATTTTTTTTATCCAGCCAGGTTCTCTTTCACAAAGAGTACTGTCTTAAATAGTTCCAGACTGTCATGAAGAATTCTGCAACAAATAGCATAATTTGATATTATTAGTACATTGAGGTAGCTACTGTGTTCTATGGAAAACAACGTTCACTTTTCAAAATAAATATATTTTTCATCCACATTCAGATCTGGGTCTGAAGTCCTGCCATGGCATTTTGGGTCTGAGCAAACAATGAGAATGGTGCAATTTACGCATTGTGCCTTTGTTCCAGACTGACAGGACCCTCCTCAAGACATAATCATCATAGTGAGTCCCGCAAATGCAATGCCACCTTTGTGCCTCCCTCTAGGGTACCTCCTTACCCGTTATCCAGTAATGCCAGTGTCCTTTTACAATTTTTTGCAAGCCTGGCAGCTCAAGAATGATAAATTGCAGTGCTGACGCTGAGGCACCGCCGCAGCTTATGAAAAATTTGCATAATTGGCCAAATTAAGCTTGAAGAATAGAAGGCACTGGCCAGTTGAGTATTTTCTCGCACAAATGGGAAAAATATCACCCATTTGTGAGGGAAATTGCCCAATCTGGCATCTCTGTCACACGTCTGGTGTGAAAGGGAGTTTGAATCTGCTCTGCCCACCAATGGAAAGGTGCGCAGTAGGTACTGCTCCAATGGCAGCGATGAGGTCGATGGGAGCCCGCGCTTCCTGCAGCCACAAGGGTATCTCAGTACACACGGTCCGTCACAGCAGTTCTATTCTATTCAGAGCGATCTGCTCGAAAAAAGAACCTTTTGAACACTCTAGCAATGCTTTAAAAAAATATTTTAATCACTGTATTAAGAAGATTACTTACAAGAGGCGAGATTTACAGAGACACTGTCCACGATTCTCAGAAGCTCCACAGAAACAAAGGGTTCTTGCACCTGAAAATGGACATTACCAGATATGAAAGGATTTAAAAAATGAAAGCATTCCAACCCTCTTAAAAGACCATGCAAAGGATGGGAAAGTTAAAACCTCTCTCCTTCCAGTAACATCTGATAGCGACTGACACTTCACAAATAAGTGCTTTCCCACCTCATTGAGAACACCCCTCACTCAGCTGCATCCAGTGAGTTAGGAGAAATGGTATCCCTGTATGGCAGGCGTGCAATGCCCTTTGGGGCCAAAGTGCTTCAGCCCCCACTCCCTTCCCCCCCTCGTGTGTGTCAGCCCGGGCTGAGACAGCTTCCGGGGCACACACACAGCTGCACCCGAATACTTCACAGATCTTTCATAGACAATTGATTTATTTTTAACTAGGCTTTTATTGTGTTTTCACCCCTTCTTAGAGCCCCTGCATCGCCACTCTCTGCCTATGGCTGGAAGATTAAAACCCCGAAATGTGGCTCTAGTTGCGTGTCTGCTGTCTGGCTTATTGCGTTTAACAAACATTAATCCACTATGCAGATGTTCAAGTGCGCTATACGAATACGGATGTAATTTTTTTTATATTTTACAAGTACCTAACCCTTGGTGCACAGTGAAGTCATGATACCCTGCTGTATATCAGTGAAAAAACAGCTTGCCAAAATGCAACCCCAAGTTTCACACACACTGAGACTAACTTTGGTCAGGCCCAGTAGATAAAAACTTAACATGAAACCCATTTTAATACAAGAGTGCTTATTGGTACTATTGAATATTTCTGTATAACTCTTACTTTTTACAGTTTTTCTTCAGGCCATACAGCACCCTCTCCTGCCAGATATCGGCTGTAAACAAACACCAACTTTCTGGTTCAATTGTCTTGTCCGCGTTGTGGCTATGCGGGCAGTATTCTCTCCAGTACTTCCTTTGAGGAAGGAGGAATTCAGTCTGGGAACTTCACTTCAGACATTAGGATGAGGTCGCCCTGCTGCTCTGGGGCTTTGGGTGGCAGGAGGCCTTCGCCTGGGATTCTCTGTTTCAATTACGTCGTCCTCGGATGGTCCTGCTGTCCAGGGTCGGGGCATTAACGGTTACATCCACAGAACGCCTCTCTATGGGTGATTTTTGCTGGGTGGATAATGTCCAAGCCTTCGCTCTAAAGACTAGATGGGGTTTATCTTTCAGAACAAAGACTAGATCGGAGAGGATGCTTGTGGACGTTTCATCTCCTTCATTAGGGAAGGCAATCTTCGTGCCCTTTCTTGAGTTCTAAGGTTACGATCTCGTCCTTCGGAGTGTGCAGTTCTGCCGTCTGGATTCAAGCGCTTATCAGAAATCTTCATTTTACTGCTGCAGCCGGTGTAGATTTCATCAAGATACCTTTAAGCGCATGGACTACTGGAGGGTCTTGCTTTTTGCTGACGTGATCACGTCCTCGCCGAGCCCGCGGAAAACCCTTTACCGAATCCACCAACCGCTATCCCAAAGCAGACAATTGGGTCATCAACTTCCATGTGCTCGTTGCGCTCCGTGCACTGAAGAACGTATCAAAAGGATTGCTGCCTAAAACATAGCATGAGGATCGCAGTGGAAAGTGTAACTGAATGACGGCCATTGGGTCCACCGAGCCCCCCACCCACGCCCTTCATAATTATCTTCACCGTACTTGTCGAAGAACTCTCGTTTTTTGGGGTCACTAACCACGTCGGAAGCCTCTGCAATCACTATGAAGCGGTCCTCAGAGCCTGGCTCCTTGTTTTTGTCAGGGTGGTAGCGCAGCGCGCCTGCTTGTGATACGCTTTTTTGACATCCTCTTCTGAGGCGCCAAGGCGGGCCAGGCCTAGGCTTTTGTACTAATTAATCTTTTTACCCATGGTTGCTAAAAAAATAAATAAAAGAAAATTGCACCTCTGTCACAATATCACGCAATTAAGTACAGTATGCGAGCATTCAACTTCACACTTTCAAATACCAGCAATGCTGTAGCGGGCAAAACTGCTCATTTTACCTGAATGCGAGCCTCGCGGCGGCCACGGACTGCTGCTTGCAGAGGCTGAGTGACGTTTTACTCCCCCAGCCAATCACTGGCTAGAACCCAGTCATGGGCTGCTAGCCAATCAGATGCCTCCAAAGGCTCTCTGCAAGCTTCGGATTGGCTGTGAGCCCCAGAGTGCCCACAACCTGTTGTATTAACGTGATTTAATGTCTACTTGTCCGTCGGACATAATAGACAATAAATCTTCTTGCCCATCAATAAACACAACATGGTTCGGGCATCGGGCGATATGATTCCCCCACCCCTGGAGGTCAAAGATAACCTTTAGAAAGCTATCCTAGTGGTAGCTGTGGAGAGCAGCCTTCAGGCTTAATCTTGAAGTAATGTAAAGCATCTTTTTACCTGAACATCACCTCCTATATTGATTAAATGAAAGGAGAACCACACAGTAGTTATATAAAAATATGTATTTATTAATATAACACTCAATAGTATCCTCTACACGAGGATAGAACACAAAGCACACAATACGAGATCAATAGAAGCACAAGACACAGTGGGCTCCCGGGGGAGACCAAACCATTTACTAAAATAGTTGTGTAACAATCATGACTTGAGTCAAGACACAGTCTAGAGCACGTAGAATTGTTGGGATCCTAAGGAACCACCCAAGGTGTGTAGATAGGGACCCCACGGAGGACGGGTGCAGTGCGCTAACACCACCGCAGACTCCGTACAATTCTATGGGAAAGTCGCGGTTACAGTTTTAAAGTTTAAGGACCCTTCTAAGAGGACTTCTAGCAAACCCTTTGGAACTTAAGAGGTTGGAGAGCCACCCCACCCGTGGATACCGTAGTACCCGAGTTACCTATCCCAGAGAAGCCGGGGGCATAGGTCTGGAGTGGTGTCGGAAACTGCTGTCGTTCTCAATGGAGGGCTGTGAAGAAGTACTGCTGCCGTGATGGTGAAAAGGGCTCGGAGGAATCCAAGCCTGTATTCTGGAAGGAAGGAACCTGAAATTAGAGGGGACAGAGTCTGGGTCACTTCAGAGTGACCAGGGGCTTGGTAGACGAATGCCCACCGAAGTCAGATGCTTCAGGTGCGAAAAAGGGATGCTTGACTCTGCAGCCACGAGGACCAGGAGATGTCGAGGATGACCAGGTGCCGGAGGTGAGCTGTCCCACGAAGGATGTAGATTGCTGAGGGGTCGGTGTCTGGCTGGAGCGCCAACAAGCCTTGGCAAAAGCAACCCACGCAGGAAGGACAAGCAGGTCACGGAGTGGACCAGCAAGGTCCGGAGGACTCACCAAGCAGTGGGGAGTCATGAGATGTCTGGAGCAACCAGGAAAGCCCAACAGAAATCAAGATGATCCTCAGGAGGACCGACATGCCGAATGACCAGGAGTCGCGAGGGGACCTCAGCAAGATTGCAAAGTACCAGCCCACGGGGCATTCTGTGCGAGGAGGCCGGAGTTCTTTGGTGCAAATACTGCTCTGGGTCAGGACTACATGGAGTCCAATGCACAAGCTCGGGAATCGCCAACAAGCATATGCACTTGCAAATGGACGCAGCGCACAGGGGTTCGGGTTATGCTGACCCCACTTGGGATACTGGCCTCAGACTTGCTGAGAGGGCAGATCGACCTCAGGGACCTTCGAAAGCCCACCTCCTGTGTTGCTGAAACCTTTGGAGTCTGCAGGAGTTCAGGAGCAGCAGACCAGTCAGTTGCATTAAGGTGCCTGCAGTTAAAGGGGAGTGAGTCCTTCACTCCAAGGGAGATTCTTCAGTTGTCCTTAGTGCACCACAGGTCCTGCACAGAGCCTGTATGGAGCAAGGGCACAGACAAAGCTTTGGACAGAGAGAGGGAGATGAAGTCGGGCCCAGTTGAAGTTCAGCGAAGTCCAGAGTGTCCAGACGGTCGAAGGTCAGTGGTTTCTTCTTGTAGAATCTTGTCCACGTAAAATCTAAAGTCTTACAGCCAGGTAAGCCCTTTTGTACCTACGGGGGAGGGTTGGACAAATTTGGGGGACCCTCCTAGGGGAGGGTCAAGACACAGGGGTGGTTACACCCATGTCCTTTGTCCAGTTTCACACCAGAGCAGGAGCAAATGGCTCCCAGAACTGGTTTGAGCTGGACTATGCACAGGAACACCAAATGTGCCCCCAGTGCAGACTTTCAGGCACTCTGAGTGCACCCACCCAGCCCCAATGAACTAAATCCTGTCTATGAGGTGGTCACACCTCCCTGTGACAGGATGCCTATTGTGCTGCCTTCCTCTGCTAGAGCTTGGCTCAGCAGCAGGAGGAGGGAAGAAATGTGTCTCTGGTCGGCAGCATCCATTTTGTGCTGTCCGGGTCGAGAAGGCTGGCACCGGTTAGACCAGTGACCCCACAAAGCTCGCTTCTGAAAGGTGGAATCATACTCCCCACACCAGTTACCGGTGTTGAGGTGTTGATACCAAACACGATATGTTTCTATGCAGCCGTTTTTGAGATAGCATTTACCGTGAGGTTATAATGCACCTCTACCTATATGTCTGAGTCACAGACTACCTGGGAGAATGGTCTCCGAAGGCTGCAGAGGGTCTCTGCTCATGCAGGGGCACCCTCTCACTAAAAAACCCAGCACCCTGCCTTCAGTATTGATAAGGCCTGCTATAGGGGTGACTTGTAAGTTTTAAGTGTAGAGAACCTATATCTAACGTAAGTGGTGCAAGCACCATCTTACATAGGTTGCAGTAGCAGACCTGTTCCATTTTGCATGGCCTCTCATGGGTGGCATAATACATGCTTCAGCCCATGGGAGGCCTCTGGGGTACCTGTGCCCTGGGTACATGGGTACCATATACTAGGCACTGATAAGGGTACCCCAGTTTTATCTGGAATGTACCTAAGTACATGCATGACAATTTAAGGGAGAAAGCAGATAGACTGGGGTCCGGATTAGCAGGATCCCAGTCAGACTAGTCTAAAACCAGAGAAACACCAGGCAAGAAGAGGGGGTAACCATGCAGTCAGATCCTACCTTCCTACACCCTGGGCTTAAAAGCAGTTATATTTTCGACCTTTGCATCTGCACAGTTTATCCCAATTCTCCTGGATTCAACTACAGGGAATAAATTTGAATTGTTATCTGGCGAAATTGCTCTAGTGCAATCATTTATGTCCAGCTCTTTAAAATTGTGATTACCACAAAACACAGCATTAGTGTCGTCTCTATTAGTTCTAAAGAGTACATTGACAACAGGAGGACATAAGACCAAGTAACATGCACACTCAGTCTATTGCGTTTAGATTACAACCTACTGTAGGCATAGCATTAGCCTGTTTGATTAAATTAGAAGAATGCGCGATATGGCTAGCTGATGTTCCGTCAGTAGGAGGAGATGCTTTCAGCCTTATTTCCTGTAAATTTTCCCCTTGGAGATGACAGGTTCGCACTTCAAAAGTTTGAGACTTTCGGCCATCCTCTTTGAGCACAACGTGGTCGAAATATGATCACAGAGGGATGAGACAGGTGTTGAAAAGTCATCCTGTGCCCTAGGCACCCCCCAACTTTTTGCTGACTAGTACTGGTGGTAACTGACTGACTGACCCTGGGCTCTGGCTAACCAGGACCAGTGCTAGGCTGAAAACACTTAGAATACAGTAGGGTACACTAAGGGTTGGGGTACCCCTGGGATTGGCATGACCTACCCTATAGGGCCCTAGTACATATTAGGGAAGGTGGATTGAAACTACCTATCAGTCCTTAGTATATAATAGGGCATGGCAGTTTAGAGGCCAGCAGACCTTTCTGCACTTGCATGTGTGCACTGTTGATGCCTGAGGTCATTTTAAAAGTGGCGCTGTGTGGCAGGGCTGCTTTTAAAAAGTAAGTTGTGCCCAAACTTGACTTTTGTGTTTGGGGCACTTAAAAATGGTTAATCTACAATGTTTGGCCACAGTAGGTACCCCAGGGTCCCCCCGAGATGTCCCAGGGGTGGGGGGTCAGGTATCTATAAGATGGACCCTTCTAAAATGAGTTTTATATGCCCTGGGTAAAGTGAAATTGCACATTTCACTCCCCACATTGTGATACAGTGCAGCCCAAAATCGACTTGGTTGGTAGGAGCACTGTGGAGGAAGGATCTGCAATATATGTTTACATATTCAGAAACCCTAAAGTCTCCCCCAGGTGTTCCTGGGGTGGGGGTCCTGTAGATATATGTAGCGTACTTATAAAATATGTTTTTATAAGCCCTGGTGCTGGAAAAATGGCCCAAGTCACTTTTCCCATTACAATTTCCATGGCATAGGTTAACATTGGAAAAGGTTATTAGTTAATAACTGGAAAATTAAAAGCCATAAAACTAGGATTAAAGGACTCAGTAGGATGTTAATGATAAGTCCAACAATATGGTATTGTTGAATTTATTGTAAAATGTTCAGACAAGAAGTTATAAGACTTTTTTTGTCTGTAAGCCAAAATCCAACCTTGTACTGCTCTGCCCTGATTGGTCAGAGATAAGTGGGTGAGCGTGGCTGCTTTAAAGAGATGATAAATGACCCCTGGGGTTAGGAAGCCTCTCGGGGAGGTGAGGTTGCTGGACATAGGAATGCCAGCACAGGGGTTGGAGTCGTAAACCATGGACTTTAAGTGAAGGGGAGGACCCCCGTTCACCTCCAGCCAGAGGCTAGGATTAAGGAAGGAATTAGCAGATGCAAAGGGGAGAGACTATGGAGAATAGCCATCCTAGTGGTGTGTCTATCCAGCTCTTCTCTACCTGCTGAAAATTCGGACATATTGAATTTTGGAAGAATCGCGGTTTCTGGGTTAGCATTTTGCTACACTTGCAGGAAGTGGTCAGACCTTTGGGTGAAACCCTGCAGCTCATGGGACAGGAGTGCCCTCCTGCTTGACCCCAGAGAACACTGAATAAGTATCTGAGAGGGCGATGCCTCTCAAATCTGCTGCTTGAAGCTTAAGAAAGCACGGGCCATGCTGGAAGTGTGATGTGCATTTCCAAAGGACTTCACCTTCTGCGCCATCTGCAACTATAGCCTGTGGATTACTTTGCTGTAAAAGGGCTAAAGAGAGGTCTCCCTGCAAGCTAAAGGTTAACAGAGCTCATCTGGACATCACTACAAAGAATCCCCAGCCTGGAGTACAACCAGTGGATTTGTAAGGTTTTCGTTCAAGTGGATTGTGGGAATTGATTGTGGGAATTGAAGTCTCACACTTTCAAGGACCCTCTTGGAGATTTCAGATCCCTGGATTGTGTGATGGATACTTTGGGACCCGCAAGAAGAACTTCAGGAAGGAGTTCTAACTGGACGTAGTCTGCTGAAGGGGGCTGCAAAAGAGTGGGGAGAGATTGTCCAGAACAGTTGCTAAAGGTGAACTCTTGGTTTCTAAGCACTAGAAAGTGACTAATCGACATATCTCTGGTTCACTACAGTGGATTTTTTTTCGTTTTGGTGTCATTTAAAAGATAAAAATAGTTCCTATTTTTATAATGTCTTAATAATTTACTGAATTAGTGTTTTAAAATGCTATACATACCTGTCTTTGAAGGTAAGCCTGCCTGTTTGCAGCCACATTACCTAGGGTTGAGCATAGAAATAATATTCTAAGACCTATTCTGAGCCCTATACTGTGTTAGTGGCCTTATTGCGAGTGACAGGCCTACATTTGCCCCTACCAATAATCCACTTCCCAACACCAGGTGAGTATCTTCTTACATGCATGATGTCAGATCTGATTGCAGAAAAGCAATTGCGCTTCATCCTATGCCAATAAATCACTTTTTTGGTCAGCGCATCAGTGTCCTCAAAAAGGCCTGGTTTTAATCTTGGGACCTGGGTCATATAGATCGTACTTCTAAGATGGGGCTCAGAGATTCCTTGCGTTGAGGGAAAATGAGAGTGCAAGGGACATTGATTCACTAGTTGGTAAGTAGATTTTCTTGAGGTCATCAAAGGACATGGTACCCTCTTACCGACTTGAACTCCCTGACCCACATCATAGCCCGATGCAGAAGGATGCTGGGGAGACCAGTATAACTGCTTGTTGCACAAAAGTTCAGCATTTCTGTTGCTTGATGGGCCTGAACAGTGGATACAGAGGCTTTTAGGCTGATTTTTAGCTGCCTCTGATCTAACATATTGTGCTTTCACCATAGGGCCTGGTCTTGGAGTCATACCTTTGCAGCCAGGTGCCAGATATTAAGGTCGCGGGCCCAGAAAGATCTTCAATTGATTTCCTAATGAGCCATTGGTGCAGACATGTCCGCAGCAGCAAAATCTGTTTTGTAAGCTGTTGACCCAGTCAGTTAGAGGTAAACATGGTGCTAAGACGATCCAGCTTAACATTTACTGCCTGCAAAAGATTTTCTTCCCCTGGTTCACAGTTTGAGTTGTTGTGTAGTTCATACTAATCTGTGGGATCTGCGCATTATTTGGACAACACAAACGAAGGGCTTTGTGTCTAGACTGATTCCGGACATCCCTGCAGGATATTTTGGCCAAGAGACCAGCTAGCTCACAGTGCCACCGTAAGCCCCCTAACCTATCAGGGAGCAAATGGTTTCTGGCAACCACTGAACACGACAACCTTGACCCCTCTGGGATTGTGGAAACGGTACAGAACCCTTCGCTCAGTCGCTCGTGCTCACTTATTCTCAGAGTAATATACAGAGAATACACAGTGGGACGTTTTCAGTAATATTTATTGAACCAACGCAATTCTTGCATTAAATACGTGTGCTGCAATGATTAGTTGACAGAAGCAGATAAATGTGATTACAAGCACCAAAAGCGTAAATAATAGATGTAGTTCTATCATGGTGCTAAGCAATTGAATATATGCAGGCCTATAAACAAGGCAGTAATCTTCTGTACTCCTACCATGTGAACCCTACTCTGAGTGTACCTAGAGTGTGTAGGTGTAAAGCCAAGAATCCCCCCGAAGGGATGATCCAACCCCATTATCTGATGAGGTAGAGTGAAGGACCACGTCTTGGTCACAAACTGGACACCACTTATGAGATGTCAGACCACTGCATGGTGATTTCTCAGCATGCAAGGAACCATTGTCAGCTGAAGTACCTCCTCCACTAATCTATCTGGATTCTCATCTTATAGAATAGAAAGCAGCCTTGCGATGTGCGCATAGATTAGTAATGTTATGGATATATATAGAAAGCCCATTCGTCCCATGGATGAAGATAGTGATGACATTTGTACATAGTGTGAAACGAGACCTTGTACATGATATTCGGGGCGTTGTGATACTGTTGTGCGAAGCTAGATGTAAAAACAAGCTTAATTTCGGAGAAATTAATCCAACATTGTCGTACATGCAAATGTGTGCCAAAGGTCAAACCTGGAAATGTCATTTGTGAGGACAGTGTAAGAAATGAGCTTCTTCGTTACATGGGCCTAACTCAAGAATATAACAGAGGTTATTTGAATTGGGGAGAGTTGGTTGACCGTGGTGACCCTTCATGGGTAAGCAACTCACTATTTTCGTTAATCGATCTCAATGGGGCAAAACGATTTTGGCACAGTATGTTAGGAATAATATTAATTTTGGGCGATAAATGATCTGAAGCTGGGTTGCTTGTTTCATTGGGTGGTATTTCACGAGGTTGGGGCAAAGTAGATTCAATGTTCCCAGGGTTATCTAGAGCTGGGGTACACAGAGCTTTAGTACCAGCATCAACAGACAGAGTAGGTGGTGACTTGTTTTTCTTAAATATATCAGGGACCTGTGGCATTTTATCTTTCCCTTTAACCTTCCCCTTTGAAGCTTCAGTGCTCAAGAGGGTCTCCACCTCCTCTTTTAATGAGTCACTATTGGCAAGTGTGTTAGTGCTGATCGAAGGAAGCTCAGATGTCCTCTGTTGGTTTACGTGGTTTCTTTTCATTGTAGATTATCCTGTTTTGGGGGATGGAAGGCACACCTCTTGCTTAGCTTTTTGAATGTATCCGTTATTGATCCAAAATATGCGTGCAGTTTGGTAGTAGTGTCTGGCCCAAATGACACCAAAATCAACAGTCTCAATGGGGTGGGGCGACATTTCACCCCCACCAAACGCACAGAGAGTAGTGCCACAATGGCGAACATTTGATCCTCGTAAACCATCTTTTTCCGTTTATCTCATTACTTCCATTCTTGTGCTCCTCTTAGTTTGTCTAGAATTATAGTCCCCACACAAAGTCATACGCCATTTTCCACGTTTATTTATGTTCAGACTGTGTCCCTTCGGACCTCTTGAAAGAACATGACAGATGCGAAGTTCATCAAAGGCAGTGTTTATTCAAATATAACCCAATGCATTTCGGGCTAAAAAGAGCCCTTCGTCAGGGGTCACTATAAATACAATGAAATAATAACCAATTAGTATTGACATCTTACTCAGTTCATCACCACAAGTTAATGCTCAGTGAATCAAAATACTCCTTACTTTTCAGCCTGCTCTTATTCACCCCCATAAAGGCCTTCTTTCCTTTTGCGATAGACCTCCCACCATTCACAGCGTACCAATGTCTCAGTTTAATCGTTCCCTAAAAAACTTCCTTAACCTTCCTGTTTCCTCATAGGCCTTCACTAATATCTCCTTGCGGTCAGCCCAAGTGTCCCACACTTACAACCCTCGCCCTGCTTCTCTCTCCTTGCCCTTTACACGTTTCCAACAGCGTTCAGATTTAAACAGTTTAACTCGAGTCAATTATGACTTCCATTCATTCTCCATGCTAATCTCTTATTAACGCGTGCATTCAAATTCATACGATCCCTATTCACCCATGCTTAAATCGTCAACTCGATTTTCAGTTGCTATAACCGTCATTGCTAAACACGTACCTGCCACTGGCCAATGAAGATTACCGGTAAGTAATAGGACATTACCCCCAGGTCCCTCCGTCCTCGTCCCATTCCTCACAAGTGGAGAATACCAAAGCAGAGCACCCGGCCTTCCGGAACCCGACCAAAGCCAGGGGCACCAGACCGAGAAAAACGGCACCCAACAGAAGCAGAAGGGAGCCCACAAGAAAACGCAGGCAGGAGCACACAACCAGCCACGCCCCCAACCAAGCCGACAGAGCCGAGACCCCAAAACAAGCAGGGGACGATCAAGAAAGGACCGCAAACGAACACAAGACCCCCCAGGCAAGCCCGAAGGAGGCCCCGCACCCAGAAGCAAGACCCAAGGGAACCCCCAGAGGGGCAGAAAGAGAAACCAAACCCCCCCCCCCCCGAACCACCAGGGAAAGGGAGCCCCGGAGAAGCTGAAGCGCCCCAACGGAGCAACCCGGCCAGGAAGGGCAAACAACCCGGGAGAAAAACCACCAAGGGAGAAGCCCACAGACCCAGGCACCACCAAGCAGCCGCCCCAACAGGGACAAAACAGCACATCCCGGCCCAACGCTCAAGAGCGCACGAGAGCAGGCTGCACAGGGAGACAGGCCAAAGGCCCAGGAAGGAACACAGCAGGGCAAGACAGAGAGCGAACCCCCCAGAGCAGGGAAGAAGGCGACCCACAGCCGGACCAACCCACAAAATACCACACCAAGTGGCGAGGGGAAGGAAGAGGAGAACGAAGAGGCACGCCAAACTCAGAGAAACACCGAACGCGACCAACCACAGGACCAACCCCAACACACCAGGGGAAGCCACCCGCAGAGCCGTAAAGACCGAAGAGGAAGGAACCAGACAAGAAAACAGGCACCGACCCGGAGCAACAACCAGAAAGAAAGGGGCCAAGGCATCCAGACAAGGCCCCCCCCCCCTCCCACCGACCAACAGCCGACAACCGCGGCAAAAAGGAACCGAAGGCACAGAAAACCCACAGAAGGCCCAGGCCAAAAGGCAGGAAAGACAAGCCGCCAACCCCAGCAGAGACACCGGATGGCCGCAGCGAAGGCCGCCACACCGGGAGAAGAAAACCCGGGCACAGGAACCAGCCAGAGGCCAGGACCGAGACAACCAAATGCAGGAGACACAGGGACACGAACCCAGTAACCCACCCAAGCAAGGCCAGGGAGAGCAACCAGCGCCACCCAAAGCAGACTCCACACACGGCCAGCGAACAGCCAGGAGAGAACAACCAAGGGCCGAACACAGAACCGGGGAAACAAACCCCAGAACCGGGAAGGAGGAACCCCCACCAACCAAGAGCCGACCCACAGGTCAGGAGGACACCAAGGAACCACCCAAGGCGAACCCCAAGAAGGGCAAAAAAGGAAGGACTAACAAGGAGGCCAACAGCCCAACAACGCAGGCAGCCCAAAAGACCCAAGAAGCCTACCGGACAACGTACAAGCCAGCCAGCCCGGAGGACCCCAAACGGAGCATCAGAACCCGAAAGGAGAGGCAAAGGGCCAACCGACCCAACCCCAAAAACCCCAACCAAGAAGGGGCCCAGGGACCGGCACCAAAGCAAGCCAAGCCACCAAGAGAAGAGAAGCAGCCGGGGGACAGAGAGGGAGACCGGCAAGTCACAACCGTCAACCAACACAAAGGCCACAGCTCACCAGCCAGGCACAAAGGAGCAGCACAGGAAAGGACACTGGTCCAACCCGGCACCCAGACCAACAGGGCCAGAATCACCGGCCAGCAAGAGGCCAAAAAGAGGCCCAAAAGCACCAGAGAACGAGCGGCCAGGGAAGAACCCAGGCAGGGACCCAGGCAGGGACCCCGCAAAGGTAGGCCAAAAACAAGGACCGTAAGGGAGCAAACGCCACAGAGGCAGAGCGGAGGCCCCAGCAGCACCCCGGAACACCCCAGGCACCCCCAAACCAAAGGAGAGGAGCCCGGAAAAACCAAAGGCGCACAACCCCCGGGGGGAGCGGGAACATACCCAAAAAGGGAAGAACAAACCACGCAGAGCCAGCAAGAGCAACGGCCAGAGACACCACAGGCCGAAAGCAGGCTGCACGGGAGCGGGAAACGCACAAGCCCAAGGACAGGCCCACAAGGGGAAAACCACAGCCCCAGGGCCCAGGCAAATCCAACCACCAGCACAAGGCCGAAAAAGGGGAGCGGGGACGCAGCAACGCGGCCCACACACCAGGGGAGGCCGACACCAGACCACAACCGGCAGCCTCACCAACAAATCCACCGGCCAAGCTCAAGAGAAGGCACGGCGAGGAGGACACCGGGAGCGGCACCCACAAGCAGGAAAGAAGGGCACAGGGCAGCCCGAATCCACAAACAGGGAGGGGCACAGAAGCAGCGCACCCAAGAAACCAAGGATCCACCCAGGCAGAAGCCAAGGAAGACCCACAACACCCAGCCACCACAGGAGGCAAAAGGAGCGGCAGCGAGAGGCAAATGACCCCAAGCCACAAAGAAGAGACACGAGGGGAAAAGGAAACCACAACAGGAAACCAAACCCCACCAGCCAACCCAGCGCAACACAACACAGCACCAGGCAAGAGGGAAGAGGCAAGCAGCAACACCAGCCAACAGCCAACCAAGGCCAAGACCTACCGGGACAGAGGGAGGGCACAACAGCCCCCCCCCGGGAACCCAAGAAACAGGGAGTCCGGAAGCACCAAGGACCCCGACGCAGGATGCAAGAAGCAACCCAGCCAAACAGAAGCAGGGGCCAAGCGCAAGAGCAGAGGAGCCGCAGACGGGGGAATACAGGGGGACCGCAGGCCCACCTCCCCGACCCACAACCAGCACGAACCTCACCCACAGGGAACCTGCCGAGGAAGGAGCCCACCAACCCAGGCAGGAGGGCACGCCGGAGGGCAGGAGAGGAGCGAACGCAAGGGCACCGGCGCGCCCAGCCGCAACACCAAGACATGACCAGGCGCCAGCAGGGAGGAAAGGCCACAGGCCAGGAAACCCCACACAGCGAAGCCCAGAGCACCGGCCAGGCACAGGGGGGCAGAAAGAAACAAGGCACCCCGAGCATGGGCCACACCAACACCCCCGGAAGGACGCAAGAAGCGCTCAGCACCAGGAGCCGCAGGCAGGCACCGAGATAGGCACGCACCAGGCCCGAATCCACAAGAAAAGGCAGGAACCAACAGGGCGGACAGGCAGTAGGCAGAAGAAGCCGGGCAACAGGTAACCAAGGCGGACATCCAACCAGGCACCAACCAGGGGGAACAGAAGCACGCAGGGCAGGAAGGCCGGAAGCCCACAGGCCAGAGGAACGAACCAGGCCGAACCCCACCCAAAAACGAAAAAGCCCAGAAGAGCAGAAGCGTGCACAGGGGAACGGGCGGACGGCCACAGCACCCGCCAGCCCCGGCACACCCCCAGCAGCAGAAAACAGGGAGCCAAGGCCGCAGGCCAGTACAGCCGAAGAGCGCAGCACAGGGAAGAAATGCGGCACCCACCAGGGGGACAGGCCAACACCACCAAACAGAGACCGTCCCCCAACCCCCCGCCCAGACGCCATCCAGCAACAAGCGCCGAGCAAGCGGAAAACAATGAGGACAGGGAACCCACAACCGGAGGAGGAAGCCCCCCCCCCCCGCAGCACCGGGAAGCAAGGCAGAGACACAGCGCCGAAAGCCACGCAACGCCCCCAACCCAGCAAGCAGGAACAGGGAGTGCCACAAGCCAGCACGGATAATCCCCAACAGGAATCAACCAGCAGACGGAGAGACCAGAGGATGCCAGGTCCCAGAGTAGAAAGCGCCAGCAGCAAGCAAGGTGAGAATACCACCGAAGCAGCCAAGCAGGTCCCCCAGCCAAGACCGCCGAAGCAGCCCACCGCACACAGCCAGACCCAGCAGGCAAAGCACAGACCACAGAGCCAGAGGAACATGTAGCGAAGAACAGCGGAACCGCTATGCGGTACTCACCACAGGGGCAGGAAGAGCACACCAAAAGCACCCTGCCTCCAAGATCCAGCCCAGGCGCCCTTCAAGACACCAGCGCCGGGCGAGGAAGAGTGCTGCAGCAACCGGCCAGACACTGACCCCCATCAAGGTCCGCCCCTGCACCAACATCAGGAACAGCAGGGGCAACAGGGAGGAAAGAAGGCGAGCAGCACACTAACAAGCCAGGCATGGAGACCAGGAGCACCGCCCAGCGCAGCCCCTGGACCCCCATAACAGCCATATCAGCACGTCTTCCAGCCAGGCCAAGCCGTAGGAAGACGCGCGCTGTAACCCGGAAGAAATCCGGAGATCCGGCGCCCCAGCCGCAAAGGGCCGGGCGCCAATCAACGCGACTCCCAGCAAGCCCGGCAGGCCAGGAGACGCGGAACAGGACGTCGAGGACAGCCCAGCAGCCCGACGAGACATCCATTGAAGAAACACACAGGTAAGTCAGCAACACATCCCATTCTGTCGGAAGACAGAAAAAAAGAACAGGCTGCATGCTGGGCTGGTACCGCTTATGTACTCCCAGCGGGAGGGAGTGGGTTAGGTATCCCAGCATGCTCCTGTTCTTTTTTTCTGTCGCGGAGATAGTAATCTCCACTTGTGAGGAATGGGACGAGGACGGAGGGACCTGGGGGTAATGGCAGGGCAGAAACGGCCGGCCGCCGCGGGTCCTATGTAGGTAGTTACCCTCGTCGCCAGTTGTTGCGTGCGTGAGGAGTGCATTCACAGGGACAGTGTGGGGAAATGAAACTGGATGCACGCAGCATGAATGAATGTACACTCCCACACTGGATGTGGTGCTTGGCCAACTGACCCGGATCATCCGGCTCACAGCCCCTTTATTTATGACACTTCTTCCGGGTCAGGCAAATACCATTATGCAGTAAACACAGGGGTGTGTTGTGTGAACCCCCTCCTGTGTGGCGACACACTGGGGTGGTCCACACAACATACCAATAGTGACCCCTGACGAAGGGCTCTTTTGAATAAACAATGCCTTTGATGAACTTCGCATCAGTCATTTTCTTTCAAGAGGTCCGAAGGGGCACAGTCTGAACATAAAGAAACGTGGAAAATGGCGTATGACTGTGTGGGGACTATAGTTCTAGACAAACTAAGAGGAGCACAAGAATGGAAGTAATGAGATAAACGGAAAAATATGGTTTACGAGGATCAAATGTTAGCCATTGTGGCACTACTCGCTGTGCGTTTGGTGGGGGCGAAATGTCGCCCCACCCCATTGAGACTGTTGATGTTCTTTTCACTGGACTCAGTTTTCGCAGGGTCCCCAGTTTTGCGTTTTCCCATGTCTAAAATGTCACAAAACACCTAATATAAGCCACAATTGTAATAGAGAAAGACTTGCAGTTCCTGGGAAAAGGATCCAAGAGAGTATGCCAGCCCGGTTAATGACGGATGCATAAATGATGCGGCCGTTAGTACAGGGCTGCCTGGGGCTTGTTGTCCTGCTCCAACACCAAGATTCAGCACTTCCCGTTCTGCGGGAACCCCGCTCTCCTATTATGCGTCCATTAGTGCTAGGCTGCTTGGGGCTTTTAAACATGCCTCCCCACTAAGATTCAGCTCTAATTTGTAAAGCAAGATTGTTTCTTTTCCTTGTGGAGATTCTTATGTTCCTTTTGAATCTGAGTGTGCACGTAGACATATTGATCTTTTTTGGTTTCCTTTTATAAATACGTTTGTTTTTTTAAGGATGCAACCCCTAGGTGGGATGGTCGATCATCGGTGTGCTCTTTTGATAGCACTTACTAGTGCTAGGTGGGATCATCCAGAGGTTATGATTGGGAGCAGTTCATTTTTGGATGTGTGAAGGGTTCTGAAAGGTTAAAATGTTATTCAGGAAGAAAAATAATGAGATTTGGGTGTATGTTATTTATTAAAGCTCAACATGTTTTCCCCTTCCTAATGTAAGAATAAATCACCAGAACTTTGTCAGTATTCGTGTGACCCTTCCCTAATCTATACCATACCCTTTTAAATTTGTCTATGTGGTGTAGGAGCAAACAAAATTTTAACTAACCTTTAACTAGGGTTTTTTTAGTGACCTATTTTTTTTTATAATGCACTTAATTTGCGTGCTATGTACCCAATTCAGCACTCTGCACAGTCTTTACAGATTTTACAAAACTTATGCTACAGTTGAGAAAAAGGAAGCGCTGCAGGACTGGCCGAAGATAAAATCTCCATCAACAATGTAGTTATCGGTCATCCTGACGATGACAGTTCTACTCTACTATCAGTACCTTGCTGTTGATATCTCGGCCTCTTTTAGTTCCTTTGACTTCACCCTGAAACCGTTGATGACCACATCGCCATGTTTGACTACATTGTTACCACCAATGATTCCCCTTCCATGAGGACCTGGAAGAAGACCACAACATAATCAATGACGCTATGAAGCCAGCTATGAAGTATGCTCCTGGACCTGTTATGCCACTAAAATCACAGGATATGTATTCCAGCAGCAAGTTGCCTTTCCGTGCTAAGAAGCTGTTTGAGATAGAGGGAGAATCTCAAGAGTCACTTTGGGCCATCTCAGCTTCATGCAACGATCATTATGAAGATGAGGTAGAACAACAGTATAACAAGAAAGACTGAGAAGTCCAGCCAGGTTAATATTATGATGGTAAGGAAGACTATCACTGGGGTCATGGTGATGCTCATTATGACCCATATTATGATGAATATAATGAAGAACCACAATATTGCAATCAGCCCATGCTGAGAGTTCTTCTAAATCTAAGAGACTAACTTAATCATTATGCGGGGTGCCTACCTTCTTCATAATTCAGCACGATTTTGTGTATTTCCACTGCTGGTTCCAGCAAAGCATCCTAGAATGACATATACTCCCGTGACTCAACCTCCAGTTCCAGAAATAAACCTCCAACAGAACCTACCCATACCCCCTCCAGCGGGCAGAAACACATTGATGAAACAATCAGGAAAAAGTCAGAATCCCCAGTTCATTCAAATATGTCTGATGACGCCATGACACCTTTTACTTCAGAATCAACATCAACCCATGCTGACTTTCCACTGGATGACATTACTTGATCCCTCTTACTTCTGGAGAAGGATTCCCAAAGATTTCCGCTACCTATAACAGTAATGAAAATGGCGTGTTTAATTTGCAGCTTCCAAGAAACTCTCAAGAAATCAAATAATGTGATTCCTATTATGGACTATGTTTGACAGGAAAGCTTCATGTTCATGCGGGCCTCTGATTTTGCCTCATCCATGGTGCGTCATCTAGAAAAAAAACATAAGTCACCTGACAACACATCAACCTGCATGACCAGACTTTCTGTGGTCAACTTTGTGATGATGTAGGCTGCACAGCATTGCTCCTGCAGTCTCTCTTCACTGTGCATTGGTCCTCCTTATAGAGATGCCTGCAAAATGTACAGCTTTGGGACAGGGGTGTCTATCCTACCAGCTATCTTTAATAGGATGACATGATACAAAGATGTGGGTGGGCATGACTCACTATATTGATCTGCTGGAGGTTAAAGGACGAAAGATAAGGACTATCATGCAAGAAGATGAAAAGCCGTCTACAGCAATAACTGACAGGGCTGTGGTGGTAGCTTTCATTGGTTTTCAAAACATTGCCTGCATAGTGGTTTTGAAGCATCAAGGTTAGTTGATTTAACATTTTTTACACCCTGAGATCCAACTCTGAATGTTGGATATGAGATTGATGGGGCGCAGCGGCCAGGGTTCCTGACTCTGGACCGCGGGGTTCACGGTTCGATCCCCGGCGGCAGGTCAGCCCAGCACTATGTGACTCTGGGCAATAGCTCACTTAATCTTCCCGAGGGCCCCCAGCGCCGGGAAACCACTTCGGAGGTAGCTGTGCGCTCTACAAATTCAAGGTGGTTGTTGTTGTTGTTTTTGACCCTCATGTTGATGAATTCTTTGTTGATAAAGTTTGACATGAATACCACCCACTGTCAGGTGATATTACAGTATAGGAAAAGTTTCCATTTGAGCAGCAGGAGGCAAAGGATTGCCATCGTACAGATGAGACGTCAGTCACAAACGTATCTACTACAACAACTGCAGCAGGCACCTTACCCTGCATTGCCCTATTATCCACCAGAGCAGTGTTCAGCATCATAGTTTTCCTGTATCAAGTAGCAGTCCTGCAAAAGAGGTGGGGGTTAATCCAAACAAGACATGCCACAGACCTCTAGTTTGCCATTCTCGATAGGATAACAAATCTCCGTTTAGAATTTCTTTGAACAAATGAGTGCTAGAGCTAGTCCTTATAGATAATAGTCCACATTTACACTACCATTAATACAGTTCCCACCCACTCCACTGCAGAAGACAACCCTACATACAACATTTGTGGTTGCTGCAAGAAAACCTTCTTTCTATGATTGTCAAAGTGTTGGAGCACATCCTGGAATCCTAGTGCAAAGTCAAGATTTTACTCCAGATATTTTTCTTGCCTGAAAAATGTCAGGCGAGTGGCGACCTATTTTTGATCTGCGGCAGTTCAACAAGTATCTGCGGTGCTGTGTGTTTTGCTTTATATATTCCTATAATGTTCAGCTGCAATTTTGTTTGTATGCATTTATGATTGTTATACAAAGCAATTTATATTACAATTGTGTCCTTTTGGTTCTGAAAGTGTGATATATAGAGAAAGGCATTGTGTTTAAGAAGTTAATGTGTGAGTTCTCACTATTTCTTCCTCATCTTACTTCCTAAATGATGAGTATTTTCTAACAATAAAGCAGGGAAATATTACATATGAAGCATTCAAAGATCTGAAAAACAACAGAGGCGCTTCGGGAATTCCACAGAGCATGAGGCAACAGCAGTCCTCTATGTGGTGCACCATAGTCGTTCTCCATCATCAATTGCGGGAAACAAGACAATACAGAGAAATTGTGTAGCCTTCGCCTCAGGACCAGGCTGTGGGCTGGAAAATACAAACTTTGTTCCGGTGTGACATTTAAAATACAGAACATTTATTGACTAGAAAATCTGTAACGCTAATAATATGCGTATTAGTTAGGACTAGATACAAAGGGATAGCTAATAATATGCTTATTTGTAAGGACTAGATACAAAGGGAGACTTTACAACTTTAAATGTATTATGTTGCCTGTTTTCATGATTGTCACCTGCTGTGTTTTGATAATCGTCTGCTTAATATTTGCAATTATGTTATTACATATATTATGCACTAAATTTCAGATAGTAAGCAAGCGAGTTATCTGCATCTTTCACAACTGATTCTGAGCAAAAAATCAAATAAGAAACAGACTTAAAACACCACTGCAAGAATGAGAATGGGATAGGGCACTGAATGCCTTCAGAGCGGGGCAACAGAAAACGCTGGATTTAAGTTAAATACAAAAGGGAATATGCAGAGTATTTTTCACACCATAATTATTACATATATATAAGCCTGGGGTTCAATGATAGACGTCCTAGGTCACAAGTTGACTTAGGGACATTTGTCCACATGTTGTGGAGCTGTCCGATGGTGTCTGCATTTGACTGAATGTGTGGTGTTTTGCGCTAAGTATGTTGAAATACCCCTCAGATAAACTATCAGCATAGGGAGACTGCAGTTTAAATGACCAAGAGGTATCTGCATTTCTAGCTGCACCCTCAATGCTGGGAGACACCACACTAGTACAAACGGTTACCCAGTTGGGCTATTGGGACGTACTAGTGGAGATTAAAAGATCCCAGGTTAAAACATTACTACATGGAGCAGTACTAACTGAATATCTACGCTTCCACTCCAAGGGTATTGATTGTAACAATTGAACCTAGGACCTGCCTAGATGATAAAGAATTTAGAAAAGACTGGTCTTTGATTGCTTAGAGGTGCACCAGAGACTAGTTGGTTTTGATAATCAGAACGACCAAGAGGCTCTCTGATGCCCTACTGATTCAGATAAAAGCATGTGAGAGCAACCTAAAATCGGGAATAAGCTTAACAGACTTCAAAAGAAGGTTGGAAGATACTAAGTTTAGGGAATATCTTAACACAACATAAGATCTCCAAATTCCAGAGAGATCTGAAAAAGTTCTCTCATGAATCCGTGTACCCCTACTCCAAGCGGATTACGTTCCAAAAGTCCAATCAATCTCTGAAGTATCATCATATGGGAGTACTTCATCTAACCCAGATAGGAAATATCGAGAGGATAATCACCAAAGACGAGTGAAGAGATGGAACCAAAGAGGGTTTAACAGACAGAGAGGGTTCCCGAATCCCAATTTTCAAATGGGACACTTTCGACCGCCAAGTGAAACAGGCTATGGAGCACCTCCCAATTACGGGCCAGCACCTTTTTTCCCACCACAAACAATGCAGTGCTATTACCCCATGAATACCCCACCCCCTTTTTTAGAGAGAGGAAGGGGAAGGAGAAAAAGAAAGGAGGTGGCCTTGCAGAACAGAGAAATGGGGCAGGAAGTAACAGCCTCCTGCGAGGAGATACCGAGAGTGAGCAAATCTTAGACCCTAATGATGACATCATCATTGACTTAAGCACACAGACTTTGAACGAAGATGAAAGAAGTGGTCTCAATAGAGGACTGGGATGTGTCCCCACACCTGCAGTGGACACCTTTCGGCTGAGACAAAAGATGTCCGAGTTCTTGCAAAACGTGAGACTTGAGATTTTTCTTCCAGGATAGACCTCAACAAATTCAGAGAGAAATACAGGCCTACATTGTAAATCAACATTTTACCCACCCAACTCTGCTTTGCCCCCTGAGGTGCTAGCGTTCAGAAAGGCGGTACATTTGGGTTTGGAAGAAATTGAGAAAACACCTCAGAACAACTTCCACAATATCAGAAGTGTGGAATTATAGGCTCTCAGAGATTTGGCAGATGACGATTCAAAAGTGGTAAAAGCTGCTGACAAAGTGGGAGCAACTGTGATATTCTCAAAAAAGATACACACACCGGAATGTCAATGTCTATTAAGTGACCCTCAGCACTATAAACTACTAACAAGGGATCCAACAAAGAATATACAAGAAGAAATTTAGTTTCTGGTCAAAGAACGAGATAATGGGTGGATCACCACAGGCAAGCGTGACTTTTTGATTCAAAAGGAACCTAGAGTTCCCTATTTTTATATTCTTCCAAAAGTACATAGAATAAGGTCCGGCCCCTTGAACGTCCGTTTGTATCAGGGATAGGATCCTGCCTTGAACCCGTGTCTAAGTTCTGCTATTTTCTTTCTTGCAGCCCCTTGTTAAGAAAATGCCAACTTTTCGTCGAGATACGAAGGATGTATTGAATCTAATTGAGAATCTCCTCTTCGATAGGATAGGAAGCAATTGTTCTCATTAGACATAGAATCTTTGTACGCTAACATCCCACAAGAGGCAACATTGAAGGCAGTGAGCAAAATTCTGGAAGAAACTGAATGGGACTCCATCACACCAAAGGAATTTGTACTAGACGTGGTGCACATGTTATGTTATGTAATGTTATTAGAGCTTTTAAAGCGCACTTATACCCAAAGGTGTCCTGGCGCTGAGCACTGTCTAACTGGTATCCATGGGTGCGGCAGCCTATTCAGAGAACAGCCATGTCTTCAGCCCCTTCCTAAAGGAAAGGAGCTCAGTAGAATTCCTGAGTTGCACTGGGAGGTTGTGCCAGGCTTTTGCGGCACAGAAGCCACCACGATCACCTGCGGCGTACCCCCAAGGATCATCCCTCAGCCCGACCCTTTTCAACATCTGCATGGCACCACTCGCCAACATCATCCGAGTGCACCACCTCAACATCATCTCGTACGCCGACGACACCCAGCCGATCCTCTCCCTCACCAAGGACACTGCTAAATCCAACCTCCACGAGGGAATGAAGGCCGTCGCAGAGTGGATGGAGACCAGCCGTCTGAAACTGAACTCTGACAAGACGGAGGTCCTCATCCTCGGCTCCACCCCCTTCACGTAGGACGATTCCTGGTGGCCAGCCTTGTTGGAGCTGCCCCGACACCCTCCAACCATGCATGCAACATGGGTTTCATCCTGGACTCAACGCTCTCCATGACCCAGCAAGTCAACGCGGTCTCCTCCTCCTGCTTCAACACCCTCCGCATGCTCCGCAAGATCTATCGATGGATCCCCACCAAAACCAGAAGGACGGTCACCCAAGCCCTCGTCACCATTGGCTGGACTATGGCAACGCCTTCTATGCGGGAAACACGGCCAAACTCCAGAAAAGACTCCAACGCATACAAAATGCCTCTGCACGCTTCATCCTCGGAATCCCTCGCCACAGCCACATCACTGCCCACCTGAGAGACCTGCACTGGCTCCTGGTCAACAAGAGGATCACCTTCAAGCTCCTCACCCACGCCCACAAAGCACTCCACAATGCCGGACCAGTATACCTCAACGAATGACTCACCTTGTACACCTCGAACCGCCAGCTTCGCTTCGCTGACCTCGCCACCATCCCACGCATCCGCCGAATGACCACCGGCGGCAGATCAGTCTCCCACCTCGCCGCCAAGACATGGAACACCCTCCCCATCCACCTGCGACAGACCTAGGACCTGCTGACCTTCAGGAGACTTCTTAAGACCTGGCTGTTCGATCAGTAGCTGCTTCTTCCACCTCTACCCCCCCCCCCCCCCAGCGCCTTGAGACCCACACAGGTGAGTAGCACGTTCCATAAATGTTCTGATTTATTGATTGAGAAGAAGAAAATGCTGCCGCCCCAGTTCGCTTTTTCCACTCGGGGAACAATCTTTTGTTTTCCTTCCGAGGAGCGCAACGCTCTTCCTGGGACATACCATTGGAGACGCCTGCTCAGAAATTCAGGACCACTGCCCATCAAAGACTGAAAAACCATACACAGCGCTTTGAATTGTGCAAATTTTTTTTACTGGGAGCCAATGCAGAAGACGAAGTCCATCTCTGACTGAGACGAACCTTGGTGTGCCCGTTAGCAGCCGCATTTTGCACTAGCTGGAGTCTGTACATATGTTTTTTTTAAATGTTCAGGTATAGACTGTTGCAAAAAACCAGCCGTGACAAAATGAAGGCTGAGACTGCTGTCCTGAAGCTGTCCTCTGGTGGGAACATTTTTATTTTTCTCAAGATTCTGAGGAGAAAAAAGCTCGTCGAGACAACCCCCCTGACCTGATCGCCAAAGCCAAGTTTATTGTCCATAATCACTCCCAGGTTTTTGGCTTTAACTGTGGGGGCTGGAGGCTTGCCCATTTCTTCAGGCCACAGGTCAGGTGTCCAGAGGTTAGGGTTATTCCCAAATACAATGACCTCCGTTTTGCCTGCATTAAGTTTCAGGCAATTGGCGGCCAGCCAGCCGGAAATGTCTTTCAGGCAGTCATGGCATCTTGAAGCCATTTCCGTTCTTTGCCTCGCTGTAAGGACAGCACAATTTGTGTGTTATCCGCATAGGATGTTAATTGAAGCCCGAAAGATATTATCAGGGCTGCAAGCGGGCTGACATGTATATTGAAAAGCGTAGGGCTGAGGGAAGACCCCTGAGGCACCCCGCATGGCAGAAAAAAAGGCTTAGATCTATCCCTCCCCAGATCCACCGTTTGCGTTCTATCAGCCAGAAAAGATTTCAGGAGGCTCCAGGCCCTACCCTGAACCCCCGCCGTTGATAGTTCGTCCATCAAAACATCGTGATGGACCGTATTGAAAGCCGCTGACAGGTCCAACATAATCAGGATCACTCACGCCCCTCCTCGGTGGCCTTAATCAGAGCTAGCTCCGTGCTATGTCCTGCATGAAAGCCGTACTGTGTGGGGTCAAACACATTGCTGCTCTGAAAGAACGTGCTAAGTTGCACATTGATGGCCTTCTCTATCATTTTAGCCGGCAGCGGAAGTCGTGAGATGGGTCTATAGTTATTAGGATCATTTTTATCCAGATTCGTTTTTTTTATCTGCGGAAGTATTGAGGCTGATTTCCAGGTTTTAGGGTACCAACCTGACTTAATGATGGTGTTAAACAATGGCGTAAGGATGGAGGCGATGATCTCTGGGGTGCTTTTAATCACCGATACTGGACAGGGGTCCAGGGGAGACCTGGATCGAGACGCCAACAAAAGTTTAATTACCTCCTGAGTGTCAAGTGGTGTAAAACTCTCTAAAGTATGTGAGGTGCTGATGGCCATAGGCTTTGGTCTGGCTGCCACCTCACCCACCCCACCTTCGTGGTTGATAAAAAAGGAGAAAATAACTTCCACCTTATTGAGAAAGAAGGAGGCTAACGATTCACAGAGTGCAGGGCTGCGGTGAATATTCGATTTGGCGGGGTTCGTAAGGTTGGAGATGGTTCTAAACAATTCTCTGGAGGAGGATTTGGCCTCTTTAATCTGTTCCGCAAAATAGGCTTTTTTTTGTTTCTAGGAGTAATTTTTTATAGATAGTGAGACTTACTTTATAAGCTTCTTTGTTTCTATTGTTGTACTCTTTCCTCCATACCCTCTCCAGCCTCTTACGGTCCGTTTTGTGCTTCTGCAGGTTCACAGAACTAAGGTGCCCTGTATAGCTATCTTCTCCTTGGGCTTAGATTTAAGTTGGTTGTGTGGAGTCCGCGAAAGAGTAAAAATGATGGCGGCATAATCCGTCCAAGGGAGTGGCAGTATCTCTGACACAGAGAGGCCGGTATTATTATAAAATATTCCATCTAACGTATGCCCAGCAACGTGTAGGGCCATCTACCCGCTGCTCGAGATCCCGTCAGTCCATAATTTGCTTCAGTCTAAAATTATTCGGTTCTGAATGATCCTCCAGATAAAAATTAAAATCCCCCATAATTGTGAAGGAGTTGGCGCACATCCCCTCCTCCAAAAGGGTACCAATGGAGCAAGGAAAGCACCACTGGGGCCCGGGTGCGGTAGATAAGCATAGCTTTGAATGTATCCTGAGGGGAGAGTTGCACTTTGAGTGACAGGGCTTCACATGCTGGATTAGAGGCTGTCGAGAATGTGGGCTCTAGGCTGTTGTGATAGATAACTGCCAGCCCTCCACCGCTCCTTAAAGGTCTATCTAGCGTGTGGCAGAGAAAATTAGGGGGCGAGGCTTTGACAATGTCAGGTCCTGAGGTGTTTTCTGTCCATGCCTCCGTTATAAATGCCATTCTGATATCATGCTCTTCAATAAACAGGGAACATTCTGTGCTGTTTAATGAGAGACCTGGCATTTAAGAGGAGACATTTAATCGGGGCGGCGTCACTATGCTTGTTTGAACATCTGACTGCTTAAGAGAATAGTTACTAGGAAGGGCCATATGTGCGAAAGGGTCCGATGACCGTCTGTGCAGGAGGCTGCCAAGTCTTCCGGCATGATACTGGGCGGGAACCCTGGACAGCACGCCTTCCCACCCTCCGGATCCAGACTCTTAAGGAAGTCTCTTGAAAACGTCCGTAGATCTAGCCTAAAAGGACCAGGGGGACTGGCCTTGAGCCCAGCCCGAGCGCGGACGGGCGCAGACGGGCTTTCCTTAGGCACGCCTTTGGCCTGCCAGCGGCACGGCTGCGCCAGCGTGCATCTTATGTGGATGTGGAAACATTAGCCCGCCCACCTCCAATGGCCGCTGTAATTCCTGCCCCCCCCCGTCCCAACAATCGGGCAGGCAGCATCAGCAAGTGTCTACGGGACACTAAAGTGCCCAGTGCCGAGAAAACCACAGTGCAATTTCAGGTAAGTTTAAAAAGGCAGTTACAATTCTATAAAAAAGCTTAAAACCAACACATGTTAAAAAGAGAGTCCTGGTCGGTATTTCATACAACCCGTGCAACCAGAAAGACGGCGCTGTGCAGTCACGCCAGCGTGCGTCTTATGTGGATGTGGAAACACTAGCCCGCCCACCTACAATGGCCACTGAAATCCCCACCCCCCTGTCCCAACAATCAGGCAGGCAGCGTCAGCAAGCGGCTACGGGAGGGTGAAGTGCCCAGTGCCGAGAAAACCATAGTGCAATTTCAGGTACGTTTAAAATGGCAGTTTCAATTCTATAAAAAAGCTTAAAACCAACACACATTAAAAAGCGAGTCCTGGCGGGTATTTCGCACAACCCGTGCAACCAGGAAGACTGCATTGACTAGGAACTTCTTTGAGTTTGGGGAGTTTTGCCTCCAGGTTCACGGAACTTAGATGGGGAGCACGTTTGCCCCAAGCCTGGCATGTCTGTATGCCCACTTGTTTGAATCTGAAGTGATCCAAGAAGAGAACAACCCCTACCGTGAAAAGATGAAGCTGTGGAAGTGGTACATAGACGACGTTCTCCTGATATGGACAGGGACTGTTGACGAAGTCCAGGAATTTGGGTAACGGCTGAATGCGCAGAACCCCTTCCTACGATTTACCCTCACTATTGGGGTCAATGAACTGGCCTTCCTTGACCTCTTAATAAGAGAAAGGGATGGGGCCCTGAGCAGTGAAGGTGTTCTGCAAACCAGCGGACCAAAATAATTTACTAAGAATTGAGAGCTACCACCCACGAGGCTTCTGGGAGTATCTACTGCTAGGCCAGTTTCTATGATTAAGGTGCAACTCTTCAGATATAAAAGAATACCGGGTTCATGCTAAGAGGCTCACACAGAAGCTACTTGCAAAAAAGTTACCCGGAAAGGTTGGTCAAAAATGCTAATAAGGGAGTGCTGAATAGAACAGAGAACAACTTCTAATGGCAAACACCAAGAAGACCTGTGATCAATTGATATACATTTCTACCTACAGCACGATTTCGAACAGGTTTCAAAAGATGATTATCAAAAAGTGGGGGGGTCCTCAAGTGTCTGGAGGTCTAGACTTGGAAAAACCAATGCGTTCCTTTAGGAGAGCAAGAAATATCAAAGACATTGTGGTACACACCAGACCTAGGCACAAGGGACCAGAGAATGATCAAGCAACCCAGTGGAACCTTCCACCACCGACAGGTCACTCCCCGTGTGGGAGCTGCAGTGTGTGCCCTTTACAAAAAGAACAAAACCGCTTGACTTGGGCATGAAAACACCATGGTTACAGAAACATTTCCCCCACTGTAATACGGCCAATGTGGTATGCATAATCAAATGTCTTTGTGGTCTGTTTTGCATCGGAATGACTACCCGAAAAGTGCGCATTCACATCTCTGAACATCGGAGTACCATCAGGTTCTTGCACCTGATTGCCACAGGGTTGCCACAAAACGTACCGCCCATTACTTTGAAAAAAATCACAGTTGGGACCAAATTAAGTGGTCGATCCTTGGAAGTCTAAGACAAAATCACGAAGATATGACAAGAGCATTTCTATTTTTGGATCAGAGATGGGAGTATAGATTACCAACTGATTGGAGAGGACTCAATGATGAGATCCCTTGGTGCAGCCTATCAACCAAATAAGTAGCGCGTGTGCCCGTAGCCATCTTCCCCAGTAATGGGTCCCTAGCTGAGGAAAAAGATCATATTGAGGTTCTCTGTGCCCACATATCCTCATATCTTGTATGCAAAAATCACAGACCGTTAACTCATTAACCATGGGACTAGTGTTCCACACATAAGATGACGGGCGTACAAAACGGAGATCCCACTTTCCACACCAGTACTCGAACTTTATGGCGAGACAAGTCCACTTGCTCAGGGTCTGGGGGATCTTTTGGCCTAGTGACGCACTAACAGTACAGAATTCTAGGCTGACGAAAATGAGACGCAATATTAAGAACACAAAAAGAGCTGATCACAAACCGATATGGTAAATTAAAACAGTGGTGGATTTGGTCCATTTACATGGGCCGCCCTATAAGTGATTTATCATCCACGTGAGTTGGCAGTTTTTTGCCTCACATGAAAAATGATTAACATGGGGAAGGACCCAGCTTCAGCTGTCATTTGAGATGTCATCAGTGATGTCATGAGTGATGTCACTGACCATGTCATGAGTGATGTAATATGTGACGTCATCAGCAGTGCATTGCGGGCGCGCGAGTTATAGTAAGCTGAACTAACTATAACTTTCAATTTCAATGGTTTTGTACAAGTGAAAAGTCCAGCTAACTATAACACCCCTGAAACCTATGGTTTTTTCAGTGAATTTCTGAGGTTTTTTAAATGCTAATTCCTAACTATAACGTGCCTGAAACCTATGGTTTTTTCTGTGAATTTCAAAGGTTTTTTAAATGCTAATTTCTAACTATGCCTACAGAGATAGGACATGTGAAGAAAGAAGAAACAATGCACAGAAAGAAAAAAAAGAAGTGCAGAAAGAAGCAACAGAATTCCTCAAAGACGAAGAAAAGTGCAGGAAGAAGGATAACGTGCAGAAAGATCAAAAAGAAGAGCAGAAAGAAGCCTTGTTGCAAAATCATCCTGTACCCTCAACTTTTTCAGACGGATACTGATGGTAACTGAGTCTGACTAACCAGTCCTAGAGCCAGTGCTATGTTAAGACACTTAGAATACAGTGAAAACACCTACATACACTAGGGAACATTATGCGTTGGGGTCCCCCTGTGATTAGCATGACCTCCTCTGTAAGCCCCTAGTATATAATAGGGCAGGGGGATTAAAACTACCTCTTAAAACAGGCCACAGGGCGTTTTTGCACACGTTAACTCAGGCCCCGTCCCCTCCTTTCACCACTGTGTAAACACGCCCTGTGTCCGTTTTTAGTTGGGAGATTAAGTTAATTTGAATCCTGAGGGTCCCTAGGGTCCAACTAGCCTACTCGGTTCCTCCAGTAAGTGCCACAAAGCTGCGTTGCAGAGAGGTGTAAAAAGTGGCACGGCCTGGACCACCTCTCTGCAATGCAGCTCAGTGGCGCTTACTGGAAGCACTTGGTGGGCTAGTTAGCCCCCAGGGCCCCTCAGTATTGAAGGGAAATTATATCCCCAATTTAAAACGTGCCATAGTGCGTGTTTGCACACGTCACCTCAGGCCCCGTCCCCTCCCCTCACCACTGTGTAAACGCGCCCTGTGGCCGTTCTAAGTTGAGAGATTAAGTCCCCTTGAATCCTAAGGGTCCCTAGGGTCAAACTAGACCACTAGGTACCTCCAGTAAGCGCCACAGAGCTGCGTTGCAGAGAGGTGTCAAAAGGGGCTTGGCCTCAGAACACCTGTCTGCAGTGCAGCTCCCTGGCGCATACTGGAGATGCCTGTTGGGCTAGTTGGCCCTCAGGGACCCTCAGTATTGAAGAGGAATTAATTGCCCAACTTACAACTCGCCAGGGGGCGCGTTTGCAGAGTGCTGCAAGGAGGGGGCGTGGCCTCCGGCACGATGCCAGTCTTTTATTTATTTTAATTTTTTAAGAAGGGGGGCTGTGTGGTTCCCCTTCTTATTCTAATTTATTGGCCCTGATGACCCCTATTTATAGACACACCTAGGACATGCTGGACAAACCGTACGTACCTATCACCATGACGATTTGCGTGATATTCATTAAAAGGCGACTATGCATACAATGAATCCACGTGGAATGTATTTACACCACTAGTGAAGCTCTGACATGTCTGATGCCCTACCGTGCCTAATCCCGGTAGACACCCTTGTTGTTTATTTATACAAACATGGGTAGCTATTGACGGGCACATTTAATACACATGCACACCAAGCCATTCAAAGGGGATTCGACAAAAATTTGACCAAAACTATGCAAGAAACCCCCCTCACGGTTAATAAAACACACATCCACTGCCGGATGTGTAATACTTTTTATTTTACTCTCTGGAAAGGGGACGAACATCACTTGAGAGTCACAGCGCGCTCCTAGCAGAGCCCAATGCTGTGTTACACCCACCATTGCCTGCTGAGTGCCACACACCTCTGTGTTGTATTCCACTAGCTAGTGCATATGCTATGACACTCTCTAGCCCATGTGCACTGTAACACCACCCCGTGAATATGTCATGCCACACTTGTCTTCGCACGGGTTATATTGCCCCATCTAACGTGCCTTCCTCGATGCCTATGTTATAATGCACAGTGCTATGCCATTCATATTACAATCTGGGATCCATATCTTTGTCACAGTGCATATGCAACGTTACACTCCCCAGCACATATTTTATATTACAACTTTAGAGACTAGTTAGGTTACACAACACTGCCCTGTGCATATTACACTCCAAGGCGCATATCGCATAGCACGTGCTAGTGCCTGTGCTATCTCGCGCTCTCCAATGAATCTGTCATTGCGCACAATGTATTGCATATTATATTTCACGCCCGGTTCATCTTGTATCACACTTTTTGGTGCATAGTTTATACCATACACTATATCTAGTTTTCATTTTCAATCGTGCTCTCAGGACTATGTTCTATATAACACTGTGTTCACCTACCCTTTTCACGGGCATTACATTTTGCGATAGGGGGTGGAGGGTCAGGGGGTGTTTCTGCCAAGTGAGCCCGGAGTCAGTCACAAACGTCCTCTTCTTCCTGAATAAAAGTGAGATTATGCTGCATACTTGTTCATATTTTAAGTAGTTCACACAGACACACATTTTAAAAACAAAAAAGTTCCTAATACAGCCTTCTCTGAACAGTTAGCTTGCTGCCCCATCCCCCTCTTCCTATCCTCTGTTGTGTGAATCCATGGACAAGCCTCCTCCCTCCTGCCATGCATGGTCTGATGTGCTGCCACTGCCCTCAATTTAGTTTGATGTACCAGTCCACTCCTCCTGCCCTCCATTGCCCAATTCTATGCTCCATCATTGACCTCCTGCTTAAACTCTGTGCTTAGCTTGCTGCCCCTATTCTCCTTCCCCCTGCCCTCCGATGTCTTTGTGCATGCCCCTGCTCCATCCTTTTTGCCCACCATGTTCCATGGACCTGCCACTCCTATCTAATCTGAGTGTTCTGTTGAGCTGCCACTCCCCTCCCACCTGCCTAGCATTGCCAGATGACTGTAACCTGTCCCTGCCACCTCCACCATGCCTGTCCACATGCCGTGCCCCTATCCTCTTCCTCCTGTCCTACATGGTCCATTGTACTGCCACACCCTTTTGCCCTCCCTGGTCTGTTGTGCTGCAACTGCTCCTCCTGCCTGCCCCGTGCGGTCTGTTGTGAGGCCCCTTCCTCTGAACTTTCTGGTCTGTGCACAGGTCCTGACCCTCCCTTCTGTCCTCCATTGTCCTTTGTGCATGCCCCTGCACCCTCCTTCTTGCCCATCATAGCCATTGTGCTGCCACTAACCCTCCCACTTGCCATGCATGGTCTTCTGTGCTGCCATGGCCCCTCCCACCTTCCCTGTGTGGTCAGTTAGCTGCCCCTTACCCCCTCCCACCTTCCCTCCATGGTCTGTGTGTATGCCATCACAGTCTCACTGTTGCTCTTCATGGTGTGTCTTGCTTCTAGTGCCCATCCTGCCTGACCTCCATGGCTATCTTGCTGCTCCTGCCCTGCCCCCTTGCCTCCAGCCCTCTGTTTACATGTGCAGACTCCTACTCCCTCCCTCCTGGCTTGTCTATTCCATTGTAATGCCCCTGATCCGTCCCTCCTGCCCTTTATGGTCTGTTATGCTGCAGTTTTCTCTCCTGTCTGTCCATTATGGTCAGCTAGCTACCATTGCCTCTTGCCCCTCTGTTCTCTGTTGTCCATGTGCATGGTCCTGTCCCCTCCCTCTTGCTTTCTATGGATTGTTTTGCTGCACTCCCGTCCCGCATGCCCTGTGTGGTGTATTGTGCTGCTGCAAACCCTGATGCCTGCCCTGCAGGGTCAGTTTGGTGCACCTCTCCATGTCCCTCCTGTCCTCTGTTATCCAAGTCCATATCCCTACCCCATTTCCTTCCATGATCCAATGTACCATACTTGCGAACATTTTGAACTTGGTAAGAGGGAGATTTTGAAAAAAAACTGGGGTATTGATTTTCCCCTTTGAGTTACATTGAAAAAGAGGAGATTGTAGACAGGAGACAGATCAAATAAAGCCCATTTGAGCTTAAAAACATTGGACGTTTCCTGGCTGAATAGGGTCTGTTGGCATGGATGGTTGTACTACCATTGCCTCTTCCTTCTGCCCACAATGGTCTATTACATTGCCACAGCCTCTCTTGCAAGTCCTGTATTGTTGGTTTGTTGCCCCTGCCCCCCTTTCCACTGCCCTCCATAGTCAGTTGTGCTGCCACGGCCCTTCCTGCCTGCTCAGTGTGGTTAAATTGTTGCCTTTGCACCCTCCTACCTGCCTTCAATTTTCAGAGTCCCTGCCCCTGGCCTCTGCCTCTCAACAGTATCCTAATGAACAACTAGATTGCTAACATTCTATATTTATTACAAAAGTGTGGAACGCCTGACGTCATCTTGATGTAATCAAAACTGTAATACCTAGAGCATTTCCTTTAGAAATTACATATATGAGAGGGTCTTATTGGCATCATAATTATGGTTAGTGCTCTAAAAGACTAAAATAAGGACATATTTTCTGAGTTTTCAAATAGCGACAAAGCACTTTTAAATTATTTGTTATCTTTATGTTTTTTTTATCCAGTTGACCACTTGATTAAATGTTGCACTTAGGGGAGAGGATGTGGTGTTACTTCCAGAACTGCAGACTTTGCAACTAGGGAACCAGGTTGGAGTTTCTGCTTCAGCTCGACATTCTGTGATTCTGGTCAAATCACTTAGTCTCCCCATGTCTACAACCAAAATGAATTTGTTCTTGTGTGATGTAACCAATGCTCACGTAAAGCACTCCAATACCTGACAAGTCTGCACTATATAACACTGCAAAAACACAAAATAATAAGTGTTTTGCACACTTCTGTCATTGGGCTATATTTGGGCTACATCTGGGTGATTTTGGGCTACATTTGGGCTCTTTTGTCTCAGGTGGCCATCTTGGGAGATTTATTTGTTATGAAGTTTCCTAATTTCCTCATTTACTGCAGTCTCCTCAGGAGGAAATGCTTTCAGTTTTTTACTTTGATTCCATCATGAAGGTATTCAGATATGTCACACATTTGCCATAAATTCTGAATGTTAGCACTCTAGTTGCTCATTAGATCACTGTAGTAAAACTACTGTTCACCATGGAAGTCTGCTCCTGGTATTAAAAGTGCATGTGTCAGTCTGCATGTCAGAATTTTTTAATGAAATAGAAGAGGATTTGAGAAGTCACTCAAAATGTGCCCTCATTTTCTTTCTTCGGCATTAATCATAATTTCTATGGCAAAATGAACCCCCTCATTGTGTTCCTTTTTAAATTAAATGTTTTAAGTGTTACCAGTTTATTCCAATCAAGATGGCTTCAGGTGTGCCATACTTTTGTCATAATGAAGACAGTAAGCGCTCTAGTTGTTTTTAAGAACACTCTGGGACATTCTGTCATTGGGCTATACTTGGGCTACATCTGGGTGATATTTGGGCTACATTTGGGCTCTTTTGTCTCTGGTGGCCATCTTGGGAGACTTATTTGTTATGAAGTTTCCTAATTTCCTCATTTACTGCAGTCTCCTCAGTAGGAAATACTTTCAGTTTTTTACTTTGATTCCATCAAGAAGGCATTCAGATGTGTCACACATTTGCCATAAATTCAGAATGTTAGCACTCTTTTTGCTAATTAGATCACTGTAGTAAAGCTACTGCTCACCAGGGAAAACTGCTGCTGGTATTGAAAGTGCATGTTTCAGTCTGCATGTCAGAATTTTTTAATGAAATAGAAGAGGATTTGAGAAGTCACTCAAAATGTGCCCTAATTTTTCTTTCTGCAGCACTAATCATACTTTTTATGGAAAAATGAACCCCCTCATTTTGTTCCTTTTTAAATTAAATGTTTTAAGAGTTACCACTTTAATCCAAGCAAGATGGTTTCAGGTGTGCCATACGTTTATCATAAGTAGGACTGTTAGCGCTCTAGTTTGTCTTTGGAACACTCTGGGAAGCTGCTGTAGAACACAAAGGAATCAACTGACAGTCTCTGCCCTTGTTGGATGTACATGTTTTACTGAGAATGTCAGACTTCATTCTCACATGACTGAGAAAGATAATCTGAATTTACAGAAAATAAGCTCTCAGTTTAGTTTATAGATCACCTTCCAAACCTCTGTGGGAAAAGCATGAGAAAATATTTTTCTCTCAATTATGATATCCCAGCAGAAGGCTTTTTCACATGGTGAAATCACCTTAGAACATACCACAATTTCTAAAATGAGTATGGTACCATCAACAAATGATTTATAATGTAACTAAAGTCTTAAAACCTTCTATTAATTGCAGTGCTTTTTAATGAGGTGCTATCATGTATATTGGTCCCAAGATGGCTGCCAACACTTCTTGGATGAAGTGCTGACAGCCAATGAGATCTCAGGATGAGATGTGTGGTTAGGCTCCGCCCACATATATATATGATTTTACTTTTGATTTTCTCAGGAACTACTGAACAGATTGACACCAGACCTGCAAAAGGCACTTCCCTGACCTGAGGACTACCTCTCTGCCAAATTTCAAGTAATTCTGTTCAGCCGTTCGGGCTGTACCTTCGACTAAAGGTCCTATGGAAAAATGCATGGGGAAAACGCGTTTTGGGACCCCCCTTTTTTCTCGGCCCCCGCTTGACGAATCACCCCGAGACTTTCAGGGTAGGGTCGGAGCGGAGCGCCCCACCTATTTTGAGAATTTCGCGAGGATTCGTCAACCGGCGCCAAAGTTATTCCAAATAGAATGTTGCGGATTTCCTATGGAAACACGGTCCTAACTATAACTATCTACTGGCGACCGCCAGTAGATAATATATATTTGTATTACCCAGTTGTGGTCACCACTGGGTAGTCCTAGTTAGGATTATGTTTCCATAGTAAATGCCCTGTTTGTGTTGCTAATAACTTTAGCGCCTTTTTACGAATCTCTACAAAACCTTCGAAAAACGTGCTACTTTTGAACTAGCATGTGCATGGAAAGTGTCAGGGTGATCAATCAAGCGGGGGCTAAGGAAAAAGGGAGGGGTCTCAAAACGCGTTTTCCCCATATATTTTTCCATAGGAACTTTAGACACAGGCCACACCCGCTGAACAGATTTGCACCAGATTTGGCACAAAACTTGCTCTTAGTGTAGAAGTAGTGCTTTTTGTGTTTTGGTTTTAAATCTGTTCTATAGATTTGGAAAAATGTAGGTTAAAATAAATTGTAGATATATAATAGCGCAGGATCCTCGGAGCTGGCAGATCTGAAACCTGATTGACTGACACCACCTCAACCTGGAAGTGGTGGCATCTTAGGACTCAATACTCTGTCCTGAGTCCTACAAAACAGAAAAAAGACATAGGAGGCAGGTTACAGACCCCTTAGGCCTTCCGGTGGGGGTCTTGTGATTGTTTTGGTAAACGCCCCGCCCTCCCCGGATGGGCTAGGGTGTGGGGGGTGCAGAAGCAATTGTCTGGGTGAGAGGGGACATTTACCTCATTCCCTGGGGCTGAGGCAAAAAATAAGAGTGGGGGGGGTGCGGGGCCATCCTCCCGGATCCTCTTTACGTCCCAGGGACCCCATTCCAGGATGCCATAAGTTAAAATTGCCTTTACTGGCCCTGTAAACTCCATCCCATGGAGCTGGCTCACTTCATGTGTCCCTAGTAGCCCACCACCACGGGGGACCCAAAGGACATTGCAGTGCCATCTTGACGAGGAGCAACTGCCCTATGATGAAGCATGACATCCCATGGGATGTGTGAGGGCAACAAGTAGAAGTCCCACTGACTCTCCTATCTACATCCTAGATCTTACTTTTTTTTTAGGAACAGTGACCCTTATTTTTGAGAATACCTAATATCCCACCTCCAGAGCACACTAGTTTCCCTGCCCGCACCAAAGCAGGCAGGGAAACGCCTGTTTGCTCCCGTTTGGGGAGAGCATTTTCAAATCTCCCGCCAAACGGGAGCAAGCAAAAAGTCTTCTCTCAGCCGGCGGGAACTTTAAAAATGCTCCCACTGGGTGGGATCAGACTCGAGATCTGTTTACCTGCCAGCACTGATGCAGGAGGGAAATGGAACAAGATATTGCTCCCAGCCTGAAGGAGCAACATAAATAGCTGCTATGTCTAGGTGGAAGCAATGCTGGCTCCTGCACCATGCGGGGAGCCGGCTGGGGTCACAAGTGCCTGGGGGTCACGGGTGCCTGGGGCTTCCCCGCAGCTCCTAACGTGCTTGGTGGTTTCCCCGGGTGGGCACTGTGGCACCCACCTATTTAAAAAGGAGACCCTGGGGAATGGGGTTCCCTGGGCCAAAATAGGCTCAGCCGCACAGCCCCCTCCCCTTTAAAATATTTTTTGTGAAAAGGCGGTTCCCAGGGCCTATAAAGGCTCGGGGGCCAAATGGGCCCTCTCCCCTTTTATTGAAGCTTTGGCCCTGTTGGGATGGGATCCCTAGGGCCTAATTAGGCTCAGGGAGATGGTATGCATGGCCCCCTCCATTCAGTATTCACTCTGCCCTGGGGGATGGGGTTCTCGGAACCTATAAAGGCACTGGGAGGGGGGGCTGCACAGCCTTTTAAATTAACATTTTGACCCCCTGGGGCCGCATGGCGTCCTCCCATTTTGTATTACAATTTTGACCCCCATGCATTTACTATAATCACAGACTGTGAGATTTGGGGCTTAGTTTTCCAAAGGGGTTTTACATGTATAGAGACATCTTTGGTTTGAATAATCGGGTGATTTCTACACTTTTACAAATCTGATTACTTGAGATTAAATTGTACAGCAGTTTGGCGGACAGAATGCAGCCCTTTACCTAAGTTTCAACCACCCAACTAGTTTTCAAACGGATAATTAGGAGCAGCTGAGTGATTCAGCGAGGACGATAATTCCGCTAATGCATGAGAGTAAATTGTATGGTGTGGGCAATTGGTATCGCCTTTTACATCAGACTACTGATCAGAAAGAGAGAGAGAGTTTTAGTAAAAATATTGAACGAAACAGGCTACAGATTAAATATTAAAGAATGGCAGATATTACGTGAGGTTGGATACAGAGTGCTAAGAGCAGCCAATTATAAGAGGATGGCTTTCTTATTAAGATTGTTGAATTATTACTCCCCAAATAGGTTACATAAGATGTTCCCTTTCCTTTCAAATCTGTGTTTCAGATGGAAGGCTAATGGAGCAGGAGGATGGAATCACATATTCTTCTCTTACTGTCATCTACATCAATTTTAGGAGGATGTTTTTAAGATCATGGATCGCTCTAGGTCTACCCTAATTTTGCCTTCACTCAGATTAGTGCTATATGAGTCCTTCTATGAGTTATATCAGCTGAGGAAATGATATCAATATTTTTTAGCATTTGCAATAGTGGTAGCCAGTTCTGATTCTACAGAATTGGAAACAGATAGGATACCAACAATGCAGCAATGGGTTAGTAAGATGTCCAGGACATATGCTTTTGAGGCGGCATATGCTTAACGTATGGGTGCTATGCGTGAATATAAGGAGATCTGGAGAGGTTTTTCTTCATTACTAGTAGCTGGTCAAGATTTCCATCCTCTCGGCTCCACAGCTGTTAGGTAGAGATTAAGTTTAATGTTATGCATAAAATGTATTTAGGTAATTCTTTTTTAGAAAGGTTGGCTCTATACAACTGTTGTGTGCAGTATGTTTATTTCCTCTATGGTGGGCTACAAACAGCTCTACCCCCAATTTATTGCTATCTGTAACTGGCATTAATTTTGCCGAGCGGGTAGGTTAAACCAGGAGCATTGTGTAAAGCATCAGAGTCGTAATCACAGACAAATATAACACTGTGCCAAATGTCACCAGGTAGCAATTTACAGGGGTATTATATACAGGCAGGGCCAATCGGGCCGCTGCCAGAACCAGCTCAGAATAAACAGTAGTTGCAAAATCACCCGCAATAAGGGTGTAACGGGCAGTAGCTATTGGCAAGGCCATGCACGTAGCATAAATCCGGTAGGCATAAACATGCAGCATGAACCTCATTAGCCTGAAAACATTAACAGCATGAAGGCATCCTCATTAGCATAAGTCCCATTAGATTAGACATAAAGATAAAGGCAACATTAGGCATAGACTGAAACGTCAGGTTAGGCATAGGCAAAATCACATTAGCGTGAGGCATAAAAGTGGAACCAGGCATGAAGCCTGGAACATCACATCAGGTCTGCACCTGAGGCATAATCACATACATTAGGCATCCTTGTGGGCATAAACATTAGGAAACCAGATTAGCAGTGTTGTGGCCCTAGAACCTCCTGGCATGCACAGACATTATCAAATACAGTCAGCAGGGCGAACATGGTAGCACTTACACATCATATCCTGACGTAAGGCATCCTCAGGGGCATAAATCACCCCCTGCATTAGGCGTAATCCCATTAGCATCAGCATAAAGGTGAAGCATCATAACATTAGCATTAGGCCAAATTGCATGAGGCATAACAATAGGCCTGAGAGCACATTATGCACCAAAAACAGGCATATATTGGAAACGTCATGGCGTAAACATGCGGGCATGAAGTGTAAGACATACGGTGCATAACATCCGCCTCTTAAAGCGCAACCAGGCACTGAAATACATTAGGCATGACCATCAGCATCGTAAACCTTAGGGAAAAGCTGCGCCCATAAGCGCCCCAACGTCGCAGGTCAGCCTTTGGCGCCACTGCGCCTGGGGGGAGCCCCTCTCCTGGGACTCTAAAATCAACAATGCCCCCAGAATGGTGCAGCTGCCGCTACCTGCGGTGCAGCTGTGTAGTCACAATTGGTCCCTGGTGTAGGAGAGTAGGATCTGCACTTGTGTTGCCCCCACTTTTTTTCTGATGTATTCACTGGTTTCTGGCTATAGTCTGGCTGGGTCCCTGCTAATCAGGGCCCCAGTCTAACTGATCTCTCTAAACAACTTGGTGTGCATATTAGATGCACTAGTGATTGGATACTGTGGTACCTTATGAGCCCCTAGTATATGGTCCCTTAGGTACCTAGGGCATTGGTACTTCACAGGCCTACCAGGGGCTGCAGCATGTATTATGCCACCCCTGGGAAGCATTCACAATCTGACACCACAGGCCTGCTACTGCAGCCTGTGTGAGGTAGTGTTAGCACTCCTCACTGAGGTATAGGTTCCTATATCTCACTATACACACACATATAAACCTATCAGTAACCCCTATGGTAGGCCCTATCAATCCCAAGGGCAGAGTGCTTGGTTTACTATGTGAGGGGGTGCTTCTGCCTGAGCAGGACCCCTCTGCAGCTGGCAGAGTCTATTCTCTGCTGCTGTTTGTGGATGCGGTTAAACCATATACTCTTAAGTGCATTATAACCTCGCGGTAAATACTAACTTTGGAATGACTGCATCAAAACATGTCGTGTTTGGTGTCAAACAACTTGGAATCCTACCCCCACACCAGTAACTGGTGTGGGAGTAGGATCCCACCCTTCTAGAGGGGACGACATGTACACACTGTACTACACAGTAGAAATCATCTAGAGCCCTGGCATCACAAAATGGATGCCACCAGCACAGACACCGGGCTGCCTTCCTGCTGCTGACTGAAACTCGCAGTGGAGGGAGCCCAACAAAGGGTTTCCTGTCACAGGGAGGTGTCACCAACGCCCAGACAGGATTTAGTTTATTGGAGCTGGGTGGGTGCACTCTTAGAGTGCTTTGAAGTCCTGCACTGGGGGAGCAGTAGGCTCCTCTGTGCATATGCCAGCTCAAACCGGTTCAGGGGCTACCTGCCCCTGCTCTGGCGCGAAACTGGACAAAGGGAAGTGGGTGAAACCACCCACTACCCTGACCCTCCTAGAGGAGTGGTCATAGAGCTAGTCCCTCCCATCGTTTTACTATAAGATACCAAAGCTTGCCAATGCAACTTAGATTACACCTGGACGACGCTCTACTAAGAAGAATCCTGGCCCTTCGACGTTCCACTATCTCTGGAAGACTGAAGAATCTCCCTTGGATTCAAGGAGTGACTCCCCTGCTTGACAGGCACCAAAACTCTTCAACAACGGTTGCAAACTTTACCGCTCCCGCCGGAGCCCGAAGTCCCTGCGTCCCCTGAAGCGGATTTCCTGACCTCTCGATGGCCATTTTGAGTCCCCAGCGAAGCTGTGGCATCTGGACCACACGAGTGACGAGGAACAGCAATACCAGGGAACCGTGCATTGATTTCGAGTGCAAGCCCTAATCTACGTCCAACGAAGTTGTGCTTTGGACCACTTATTGTCCAAGTCCCTAGCAGGTCTAGCACCGAAATTCAGCGGCCTACCTCGTCCCGAGTGACCGTGGGCTGTTGTTAAACTTTTCCTGCAAAGGCGTCTTCGCGGTTGCTTGCCCGTTGGCTAGTAACCCACCTGAAGACTTCCACATCGACTTCAAGGGCTCGCCTGGTTGCTCTGGGCCTGCCCTCGCTGGGTAAGTCCATCAGACCTTGCTTGTCTGCACCATTGCCAATCTTCACACCACACGAGACTTGCGGCTGCCAAGGCTTGTTGGCTCCAATCCGGGTGCCGACACCGTCAACAGCTGCAGACGTCGTGGGACCTCCCGAATCCAGCTGCTGGTCATCGTCGAACCTTCCTGGACCTCGTGAGCGAAGAGACAAAACACCATCTTCGACCTGAAGAGACGCGAAGGCTGTGGTCATCCATCTTGCTGGCCACCGGTCACTGGCAAGTGACTCTGAACTCTGTCCCCTCAATTTCTAGGTCTTCTGCAACTCCAATCCATCTTCGGAATCGAACGGACACCTCTCTAGTCATCACAAGCAGCAAGTCTCCAGTGATCTCCATTGGAAACAGCATCGCGACCCGACACCGAAGGACACCTATGCACCCGGCTTCCCTGGGTGAGGTAACTCGTGCACTCCGGTGCCCAAGTGTGTGTTGGCTCTCGAAATACTTACCCTGTAAGTTGCTTGCCTGTTGACTTTTGCGAAGTGCCCTAAAACTGTAATTTACAAACCGCGACATTTGCCATTGAAACGTATTGAAAACCCGCGTGTGTGTTTAGACACTGCACGCGTCTCCTGTGGGCTGGCTACTTACCTGCTAACACTGCAGAAGTGAAGCCCCAGCGATTCCTAAGGCCCTAGGCCTCTTCATTTTGCAAGTCGAGTTTGTTATACCATTTTTTTAGTATATGGTCTGGTACGCCCCTAGGGCTACAGCCATATTTGTGCTTAATTTATTGAGAACTGTTGATCTTTTGAATGTTTACCTGGCTCTAATCTCATAAAGAGATTAGTAGAGTATATTTAGAAATAAATACATATATATTTGATATATATACCTGTGTGGTGTCTTTTCATTTGGTAATTCAAGAGATTATAAGGTAAAACAAGCTGCTTTACATTCCTCAGAGACTTAGCCTGAAGGCTGCTCTCCACAGCTACCACTAGGATAGCTTTCTTTAAAGGTTGTCTTAAACCTATCTACCACAAGAGTCGAACTGGACTGGTGCAAGGTGGCCACTATAACTAGTGACCAGCATATGCCAGGCCAACTTCTCACATTGGTGGGCAGCGTGTGGGATTCCAGCTTGCCATTGTTTTACCAGAAAATCTCTATTTGAATTACTAACTGAAAACCACTTAAGGTACTCAAGGTACATATAAAGTCAAGCTAGTATCAATAAGTTCTACTGAACTTAGAGCTGTTTGTGAAGGGACAAGCACACCCTTGCTACAGCTCAAGCTAGGTCCAGTAGGCCTCAACTAGTGTAGGTAGTACAACACTGCACAACACTAGTATGTCTCACCAGGGTGGAGCCAGTGGGTACACCCCATCTCAGTACAAAGATATAGCCTACACTGAACTGAAGGCCTTATGCTTTGAAAGACAACTGAGGGTGGGCAGGAGTCCCTCATCACAACACCTGATAGATATGTTAGTAGCAGATGACCTGAGACAAGCTCTAGGACCTAGTGGGTCTGCATCAGGGGGTGGGTCACACATAGTCTCTGGGTCTGATGATGAAAATCAAGATGACCTGGACTCTGTGGGTGAAGGGCCAGACCCTGAAGGGTCTGAAGGGAATAGAGGAAATCTCCCTAAAAGAACTGACAGAGTGGGAGACAGGCCTAGGTCCCTCTCAAGGGACTCTGACAGGTCATATCACTCTGGAAGAGAATCTATTCCACAGAGGAACTCCAACTTTCCCAGGGAGACCTCCTCTGAAAGAAGGTTCAAGATGCTCCAGTATGAGGAAGCTAGGCTTGCCCTCAGAACCAAGCAATTGGCCTTAGATAGGGAAGTCTTCGAGCTCCAAAGAGCTTCAAAGAAGGAGGGGTTAGATACCCCTGGTGGCAGCAACAGTGTCCCTAGAGGCAGAGATTACATGCCAGATCATAGGAACCTGTCCTGTTCCTCCCTACCAGAGTGGGGATGATATCCACAAATGGATAACTGCTATGGAGAGGGCCTGTAAATTTCAACAGGTCCCCCAGAAACAGTGGGCAGCAATCTTGTGACTCTCCTTTTCAGACAAAGGGAGAGACAAGCTACTCACTGTTAGAGAAGAGGATGCAAATGATTATGAAGCCCTGAAGAGTGCTTTGATAGATGGGTTTGGCTTAACCACTGAACAGTACAGGTTGAAGTTCAGAGACACCCAGAAAGCACAGACTCAGGATTGGACTTACTTTGTTGATTGTGCAACCAAGGCTCTAGAAGGTTGGCTGGTGGGTAGTAGAGTAACTGATTTTAAGGGATTGTATAATCTTATAATGAGAGAACAGATCCTTAATAACTGCCAGAACCAGTTGTTGCATCAGTACCTGGTGGACTCCCAAGAATTGGGAAAGAAGGCAGACAAATGGGTCAGAACCAGGGTGAGGCAGAAAAACCAGAACCAAGGTGGTGACACTAAGAAGCAAGATCCTAAAGGCTCAGATAAGGGTGGGGATAAATCTAAAGATCAGAAGTCTTCACAAGGGCCCCAAAAATCTGCAACTGGTGGGGAGTCACAATCTGCAAAGGGAAAAGGCCAAAAGAAGCCCTGGTGCAAATTCTGTAAACAGAAAGGACACTGGACTTCTGACTGTACAAAGTCCAAAGACCAAACCACCACCACTCCAGCCCCTAAGGCAACTGTTCCCCCTAGTGCAGCCAGTGGTGGATGTAATACTCAGAATACTCAGAATAAGGGTGTAGTAGGGTTGACCCTGGGTTCTGATGTGGATTCTGGCCTAGTCAGAGTACCAACACAGGCAATGCTAGTTTGTGAGGTAGACCTTGATATGTCCTTCCTAGTGAGCCCCAGTAATCTGGGCAAATACAAACAGCAGCCTATCATAAATGGCAAACAGGCTTTGGCATTTAGGGACACAGGTGCTAGTGTCACCATGGTGGCAGAGGACCTAGTGGACCCTACACAGATCATCCTGAGTGAAATGTACCAGGTAACCAATGCAAGCAACACCAGGACCAACCATAGCCTGGCAGTTGTAAATTTCTCCTGGGGAGGGGTAACTGGCTTCAAAAAGGTAGTAGTCAGTGCAGACCTCCCTGTCGAATGTTTGTTGGGCAATGATCTGGAGACTTCAGCCTGGACTGAAGTAGAATTATGGACTCATGCTGAGATGTTGGGCATACCTGCAGAGGTATTTGCTGTGACCAGGTTACAAGCCAAAATGCATAAAGCTGAACCAGCTCTGGATCCTGAAACTATGGACCAGGTGCTACCCAAGAGGAGGAGCAGTAGGGTTAAGGCTGGGCCTTCCCCTCTGTCTCAGATCTCAGATTCCCCTCCTGAGGGAGGAGAAGCAGAGCCTGCAGAAGGAACTGCCCCGGAGGAACTTGAGCCTGGTAAGGTTGAGTTCTTGGGGGCAGGGGGACCTTCCAGGGAAGATCTGAGCAAAGAGCAACAGTGCTGCCCCACTCTTGAACCCCTCAGACAGCTGGCTGCTGCTGAGGCTGCTGGGAGTGCTAGTGGGTTCCATAAGGTTTATTGGGATGAGGGGCTCCTATATTCTGAGGCTAGAGATCCTACCCCTGGAGCCACCAGGAGGTTGGTAATTCCTCAGAAGTTTAGGGGGTTCCTCTTGACCCTAGCACATGATATCCCATTGGCAGGACACTTGGGCCAAAACAAGACCTGGGACAGGCTTGTACCACATTTTCATTGGCCACACATGTCTGAAGACACAAAGGAGTTTTGTCGCTCCTGTGTCACTTGTCAAGCCAGTGGCAAGACAGGTGGCACCACAAAGGCCCCCCTGATACCACTACCTGTGGTGGGGGTTCCCTTTGAAAGGGTAGGGATTGACATTGTTGGTCCCCTTGACCCACCAACAGCATCTGGGCACAGATTTATACTGGTGGTAGTGGATCATGCCACCAGGTATCCAGAAGCTATACCCCTAAGGACTACCACAGCTCCTGTGATAGCAAGAGCCCTCATTGGAGTTTTCTCCAGAGTGGGTTTCCCAAAGGAGGTCATCTCTGACAGAGGTTCTAACTTTATGTCAGGATATCTAACTGCAATGTGGAAGGAGTGTGGTGTAAACTACAAATTCACCACTCCCTATCACAAACAATGCAATGGGTTAGTTGAGAGATTCAACAAAACCCTAAAGGGAATGATTAAAGGACTCCCAGAGAAGCTTAGGCGAAAATGGGACCCTTTACTTCCCTGCCTTCTGTTTGCATACAGGGAGGTTCCTCAGAAGAGGGTTGGCTACATCCCTTTTGAACTTCTGTTTGGGCACCCTGTTAGAGGACCGTTATGTCTGGTGAAGGAGGGATGGGAGTTACCTCTCAAACCTCCCAAACAAGATGTAGTGGACTATGTACTTGGTCTCCGCTCCAGGATGGCAGAGTACATGAAGAAGGCCAGTAAAAACCTTGAGGCAAGCCAAGAACTCCAAAAAGCTTGGCATGACCAAAAGGCTGTCTTGACTGTTTACCAGCCAGGCCAGAAAGTGTGGGTGTTGGAGCCTGTGGCCCCAGCAGCTCTCCAGGACAAATGGGGTGGCCCCCATACAATTGTTGAAAAGAAGGGAGAGGTCACCTACTTGGTAGATCTTGGCACTCCCAGGAGCCCCCTTAGGGTGCTCCATGTCAACAGACTTAAGGCATATGTGGACAGGGCTGACATGAGCTTGCTCAGGGCAACTGATGAGGACCAGGAGGAGGAGAGTGACCCTCTCCCTGACCTGCTCTCACAGAACCCTGAGGATGGGTCAGTTGATGGTGTTGCTTTGGCAAGCAGCCTCACTGAACATCAACAAACTAAATGTAGACAAGTGCTACAGCAGTTTAGACATATGTTTAGCCTGACCCCAAGTCAGACTTCCTGGTGCACCCATGAGGTGGACACTGGAGACAGTCTGCCTGTAAAGAGTAAAATCTACAGGCAACCTGACCATGTCAGGGACTGTATCAGGACTGAAGTCCAGAAAATGTTGGAGCTAGGTGTTATTGAGCCCTCAGATAGCCCTTGGGCTAGCCCAGTAGTACTTGTCCCAAAACCTCACACCCAGGGAGGTAAGAAAGAGATGAGGTTTTGTGTTGACTACAGGGGCCTCAATGCAGTCACCAGGACTGATGCCTACCCAATACCAAGGGCAGATGAACTAATAGACACTTTGGCCTCAGCCAAGTATCTCAGTACATTTGACCTTACAGCAGGCTATTGGAAAATCAAGTTAGCTGATAATGCCAAGGCAAAAACAGCATTTTCGACCCCTGGTGGGCACTATCACTTTGTGGTAATGCCCTTTGGTTTGAAGAATGCACCTGCCACATTTCAGAGGTTGGTGAATAAAGTTCTGACTGGTATGGAAACCTATTGCTCAGCATATCTTGATGATATTGCTGTCTTTAGTTCCACCTGGCAGGATCACCTGGTCCACCTCAGGAATGTACTGGAGGCCCTGCAGAAAGCAGCCCTCACTATCAAGGCCACTAAGTGCTAGATAGGGCAGAGTCAGGTTGTGTACCTGGGCCACCTTGTAGGTGGAGGCCAGGTTCAACCATTGCAGAGCAAGATCCAGGCCATAATGGACTGGGTAGCTCCAACCACCCAGACACAGGTGAGCGCCTTCTTGGGCCTGACTAGGTATTACAGGAGGTTTGTTAAGGGATATGGATCTATAGTGACCCCCTTAAATGATCTGACCTCCAAGAAAATGCCAAAAAAGGTTCAGTGGACAGCTAGCTGTCAAAAGGCATTTGATGACCTCAAGCAGGCAATGTGCACTGCCCCCATCTTACAGAGTCCAGATTACAAAAAGAAGTTCATTGTCCAAACAGATGCTTCAGAGCTGGGTGTGGGAGCTTTACTGTCTCAACTTAATGATGAAGGTCAAGACCAGCCAGTAGCTTTTATAAGCAGAAGGCTGACCCCTAGAGAGAAACGTTGGTCAGCTATTGAGAGGGAGGCCTTTGCTGTGGTGTGGGCCCTGAAGAAGCTGAGGCCATACTTGTTTGGCACTCACTTCATAGTTCAGACTGACCATAAGCCCCTCCTATGGCTCAAACAGATGAAAGGTGAAAATCCTAAACTGCTCAGGTGGTCCATTTCCCTACAGGGGGTGGACTATACAGTGGAACATAGACCTGGGACCCAACATGCCAATGCAGATGGACTCTTGAGGTATTTCCACTTAGAACATGAAGACTCAACTGGTCAAGGTTAGTTTAATGTCCCTGCGTTTGGGGGGGGGGTTGTGTAGGAGAGTAGGATCTGCACTTGTGTTGCCCCCACTTTTTTTCTGATGTATACACTGGTTTCTGGCTATAGTCTGGCTGGGTCCCTGCTAATCAGGGCCCCAGTCTAACTGATCTCTCTAAACAACTTGGTGTGCATATTAGATGCACTAGTAATTGGATACTGTGGTACCTTATGAGCCCCTAGTATATGGTACCTTAGGTACCTAGGGCATTGGTACTTCACAGGCCTACCAGGGGCTGCAGCATGTATTATGCCACCCCTGGGAAGCATTCACAATCTGACACCACAGGCCTGCTACTGCAGCCTGTGTGAGGTAGTGTTATCACTCCTCACTGAGGTATAGGTTCCTATATCTCACTATACACACACATATAAACCTATCAGTCACCCCTATGGTAGGCCCTATCAATCCCAAGGGCAGAGTGCTTGGTTTACTATGTGAGGCGGTGCTTCTGCCTGAGCAGGACCCCTCTGCAGCTGGCAGAGTCTATTCTCTGCTGCTGTTTGTGGATGTGGTTAAACCATATACTCTTAAGTGCACTATAACCTCGCGGTAAATGCTAACTTTGGAATGACTGCATCAAAACATGTCGTGTTTGGTGTCAAACAACTTGGAATCCTACCCCCACACCAGTAACTGGTGTGGGAGTAGGATCCCACCCTTCTAGAGGGGACGACATGTACACACTGTACTACACAGTAGAAATCATCTAGAGCCCTGGCATCACAAAATGGATGCCACCAGCACAGACACCGGGCTGCCCTCCTGCTGCTGACCGAAACTCGCAGTGGAGGGAGCCCAACAAAGGGTTTCCTGTCACAGGGAGGTGTCACCACCTCCCAGACAGGATTTATGTATTGGAGCTGGGTGGGTGCACTCTTAGAGTGCTTTGAAGTCCTGCACTGGGGGAGCAGTAGGCTCCTCTGTGCATATGCCAGCTCAAACCGGTTCAGGGGCTACCTGCCCCTGCTCTGGCGCGAAACTGGACAAAGGGAAGTGGGTGTAACCACCCACTACCCTGACCCTCCTAGAGGAGTGGTCATAGAGCTAGTCCCTCCCATCTTTTTACTATAAGATACCAAAGCTTGCCAATGCAACTTAGATTACACCTGGACGACGCTCTACTAAGAAGAATCCTGGCCCTTCGACGTTCCACTATCTCTGGAAGACTGAAGAATCTCCCTTGGAGTCAAGGAGTGACTCCCCTGCTTGGCAGGCACCAAAACTCTTCAACAACGGTTGCAAACTTTACCGCTCCCGCCGGAGCCCGAAGTCCCTGCGTCCCCTGAAGCGGATTTCCTGACCTCTCGACGGTCATTTTGAGTCCCCAGCGAAGCTGTGGCATCTGGACCCCACGAGTGACGAGGAACAGCAATACCAGGGAACCGTGCACTGATTTCGAGTGCAAGCCCTAATCTACGTCCAACAAAGTTGTGCTTTGGACCACTTGTTGTCCAAGTCCCTAGCAGGTCTAGCACCGAAATTCAGCGGCCTACCTCGTCCCGAGTGACCGTGGGCTGTTGTTAAACTTTTCCTGCAAAGGTGTCTTCGCAGTTGCTTGCCCGTTGGCTAGTAACTCACCTGAAGACTTCCACATCGACTTCAAGGGCTCGCCTGGTTGCTCTGGGCCTGCCCTCACTTACCCTTGCTGGGTAAGTCCATCAGACCTTGCTGGTCTGCACCATTGCCAATCTTCACTCCACACGAGACTTGCGGCTGCCAAGGCTTGTTGGCTCCAATCCGGGTGCCGACACCGTCAACAGCTGCAGACGTCGTGGGACCTCCCGAATCCAGCTACTGGTCATCGTCGAACCTTCCTGGACCTCGTGAGCGAAGAGACAAAATACCATCATCGACCTGAAGAGACGCGACAGCTGTGGTCATCCATCTTGCTGGCCACCGGTCACTGGCAAGTGACTCTGAACTCTGTCCCCTCAATTTCTAGGTCTTCTGCAACTCCAATCCATCTTCTGATTCGAACGAACACCTCTCCAGTCGTCACAAGCAGCAAGTCTCTAGTGATCTCCATTGGAAACAGCATCGCGACCCGACACCAAAGGACACCTATGCACCCGGCTTCCGTGGGTGAGGTAACTCGTGCACTCCGGTGCCCAAGTGTGTGTTGGCTCTCGAAATACTTGCCCTGTAAGTTGCTTGCCTGTTGACTTTTGCGAAGTTCCCTAAAACTGTAATTTACAAACCGCGACATTTGCCATTGAAACGTATTGAAAACCCGCGTGTGTGTTTAGACACTGCACGCGTCTCCTGTGGGCTGGCTACTTACCTGCTAACACTGCAGAAGTGAAGCCCCAGCGATTCCTAAGGCCCTAGGCCTCTTCATTTTGCAAGTCGAGTTTGTTACACCATTTTTTAGTATATGGTCTGGTACGCCCCTAGGGCTACAGCCATATTTGTGCTTAATTTATTGAGAACTGTTGATCTTTTGAATGTTTACCTGGCTCTAATCTCATAAAGAGATTAGTAGAATATATTTAGAAATAAATACATATATATTTGATATATATACCTGTGTGGTGTCTTTTCATTTGGTAATTCAAGAGATTATAAGGTAAAACAAGCTGCTTTACATTCCTCAGAGACTTAGCCTGAAGGCTGCTCTCCACAGCTCCCACTAGGATAGCTTTCTTTAAAGGTTGTCTTAAACCTATCTACCACAAGAGTCGAATTGGACTGGTGCAAGGTGGCCACTATAACTAGTGACCAGCATATGCCAGGCCAACTTCTCACACCTGGCACCTATAGTGCCTCTGGAGCCCCTCTCCGGGGCGACTACAGTCAAGACTGCCCCCAAAAAGAGAGTCCTCGCCCCACTCCACACGTGGTGAGGCCCCGGTCCCCAGATGAGGGCTTTATACGTAATTGTGGCCCCCGGGGGAAATGGCGCTGGCTCTCTCTAATTACACATTTGTCCCCAACGTTGGAGCGGCCCGCTCTCCTGCGGGGCCGCTCAAGCAGAGCAGGCACTGCCGATGCCCCTCACCGTGGCGGCCCAGGGGGCGGGCACCGACTACGTGCCCCGACGCAGCCCCAGCCGCCCTACAACTGCCCCACTCGCCGGCTCAAGGGGACCTCCTTCGCTCCTGTGGCGGGTCGCTGAGTCTCTCCCTTGTGGAAGAGGCTCTGTCGGCAGCACTTCTCCCTCTGCGGCGGGGGCAGGCACCGACAACGTGCCTCGGGCCCCCTCCGCCTCTCCCAACAGAAGGCTTGCACAACTGGCGGGCTCTCTTCACCCGGGCCTTCTGCTGGGCTGCTCCGGGGAGGCCCAGGTAGGCAGGCCGGCTTCCTCCTCTCCTCCGCTGATGACATGGGGCTCTCCTCAATGCATGGGAGCCCCGCAGGAGTGTAGACTTCCTCCAGCCTCCATCCAGTGTGGGGGGGGGGCTCCCGCCTTGGTTCTCCTTCCTGGCGGCTTCGGGCGAAGTCTCTTCTCCTTCCGGGTCACCGCAGGCAGCGCGGCGGCCCTCTTCTTCTGCACAACCCGGGTTGCGGCGGTGAGTCCTCGGCAGTATGGAAGTGTGGGGTGGGCTCCCGCTAGGAAGGCATCAATACTAGGTAGGCTCCCGTGAAATTCGCATAAGGACTGCAGGGTGGGCTCCCGCTGGTTCAATTAAGCATAAAACGCAGGGTAGGCACCCACGTACCGGCACAACTGCGGAGTGGGCAGCTGCTTAATTCCAAGAAGTCAAAGTGCCCAATAACGCGGGGTGGGCACCCGCAACAGACCACAAATGCAGGGTGGGCACCTGCTGTTTTTAAAGACATCAATGCGGCGTGGAGCAGCCGCGAGCGAGCTGCATCATGTGGGGTGGGCTCCCGCTTTTAGCAAGCAATCAGAAGGGAACCTCACACGCTGGGGTTTCCTTGTAGCGCCTTGGGCAGCACCGCGCTGCAGGCGCTAGCTCCTTTCTTCCTGCAAACAGGCTGGAAAAGTCCTGGGTAAAATGTAATGCTCCAGGGACAATCAGATAGCGCCTCTCCCCTGGCAATGTAGTAAATAGTGCCCAGGCTCCTCACTTCCTTCTGGGCACAGTTGTAGTGCTCACGAGGCGCTAGACAGCAAGCAGAGCACAGTCAATGCGAATATAGCACTCTGGCAGCACAGCGCTGCAGGACCCACGCATCTTCTTCTCCTGGGCAGGGGCTGGAGGCAGCGCTCACGAGGTACCAGATGGCTCACAGTCTCAAGGTCCCACCTGAGGGAGTAGCGCCCACGCTTCTCACCTCCTTGGAGTGCAGGCAAACAGATGATAGCGCTCATAAGGCGCTAGGGTAGGAGAGCAGGCAGGCAATGCTGGGCAAGATCAGCAGTCAGTGGGCACTCATCAATACAGGACAGCAGTTCCTAGGAACAGTCAACCCCCATAAGGTGGCACTCCTCCTGGCAGAGCAGTCTTCACTCCGGCAATGGGCTCTCACTAGCCCTGTGGACAGCAGAGGGCTACAGATGGGCTCTTGGGACAGGACACAGGCCCTTGCGGCGGTACCTCCTGGCGAAGTGTCTCCTCTCAATCAAGTCCACGCTCAGTCTGGGCACATGGAGGCACAGCCCCCCTATATATACCCCCCTCACCCCACCTACCGGAAAGGGCCAGAACCTTCTAGAAGGCTCCTGGCAGTTCCAGTCCCAACTGTTACTGTGGGGGAGGTGTAGGGCACCCTGTCACTTTGAACACTAGACCGCCAACCCACCGCAGGCAGGCCGCACACAGCAATGGCGTCCATTTTAAAAGTGACATTTCCTTCACTGGTGAAAATAAACCTCTGCACACCATTGCGCAGCATTCAATCACGCACATACAGCAAAAAGGGTAGGGGGAAAGGTGAAAACGTTCGGGATGACTGCAAGCAGGGCCAGGTCTAACACTAAGACAGGATCGAAGGAACTGTCAAACAGTTGCACTTTACACTTTGCACTCGCGCTTGCATATTGCACTTTTTTGGGGGAATCTCCTTGGAAGAATTCTTAAACCGTATGAAATATTAACTTTTTAGAATTTGCTTGATGTTATCATTAAGAGGTAACCTAACCCAAAGACATCGGGTATGAGACCTCAATTGGGCTGGAAGGTTTTTCAGTTTAATAGATTCATAGCAATTTTTATAAGATCTTTAAAAAAAATTTAAATGTCAGTATGTTTTTTCTCCTATGTAGTATATCATTATGCTTGATTTAGCTAATTTATGCACTTTCCTCAGAAGATTCCCATGGGGTTTCTTTAAATATCAATTGGTAAGTATTACATTTTTGCTCTTTACACTTTCATTTTGTTTTTGAAGATGTGACTGGAGGTGATTTTGATCGATTTATGTCAGATCAATATCCCTTTTACAGGTAGTTTTGTTTTGTTTTATGTATAAACTGTTCTTTTACCCTACTCAAATAAAATTGTTCAAAGAAATCCTGGGGATTTGGTGCCTGGAGCATTATTAGGCTCCAGGAGGGGGCTGCGTGGCCTCCTTTGCTTTAATAATTACTTGGAATGGTGTCCCCAGGCCTAATAGGGCTTGGGGGATGGGGTCATGTAGCAGCCCTCCCCTTTTTAGGTCGAGCATTCGGGATCTCTTGTATATACTTTAGTATATACTTATATTTGTATGTACTTTGTGGGCTCTGGAGATCAGCCCTAGGACTTGTATGCTTCTGCTTAGGGACTTTTTTCTCTGTTCAACTGCCTCTATTTAACTGTCTTGATAGAAAATGACCAGTAGAAGTCAGTAAAATATCAGAATTGCTTTCTGTTCAGGGACTTTTTTTTTCTTTTTTTTTCTGGCAACTGCCTCTATCTAACTTTTTTCATAGAAAACGACCAGCAGAGGTCAGTAAACTACCAGAATCAATTTAGCATTCTCTAGATTCCAGTCCATAGAAATTGTCTTCCACGAGCACCCATAGACATTATTTTTTTCAAATCTTGTATTTTCAGTGATACGACCACCGAAGGCCTTGATTTCATATTAAAAACAGAGCTTTGGACTATACCATTTCACGCTGAAAGGCAATATTTCTCTCCATGTTCTCATACCTGGTGTGTGTGTGTGCGTGTGTGTGTGTGTGTATGTATGTATGTATGTATGTATATACATCTTCACTGAAAAAAACATAGGTTTCAGAGACGTTATAGTTAGAAAATAAGCATTTAAAAAACCTTAGAAATTCACAGAAAAAACCATAGGTTTCAGGGGTGTTATAGTTAGCTGGCCATTTCACTCGTTCAAAACCATAGAAATTCCTCCGTTATAGTTAGTTCTGCTAACTATAACTCGCGCGCCCGCAATGCACTGCTGATGATGTCACATATTGCATCATTCATGACATCACTGATGACATCTCAAATGACATCACTGATGACCTCATCCAGTGTATGTGGTTTAGTTTGAAACTTAAATATGTATTATATATATACCAATCTGTATTGAAGATTGAGTGGATATATAACTGTCTGGATGGAGGACTTAGTAGCTGTCTGACTGTCTAAGTGAGTAATTAAAAGTGTCTCACTTAATACATGGATTAGTAACTAAACTATGTGAATGTGTGCATCACTGTCTCTGTTGTTGTATAACATGCTGCATCAGTTGGTCACTAACTACATGAGTGTGTATATTAGCTATTGATTAGTTGGGTGAGTATTTGTATGGGACACTGAGTTTGTGTGTGGTTGGATGGGGTGTGTGTAACTGCATAGATGTGGGAATGGTTGATTGACTAGGTGTATAGGTTTAAGAGTGCATGTGGAAACAGTTGTTTGGGTGACTGAGTGTATTTATTTGTGTGTTGGTGAGCGAATATATGTTTTAGTTGTACATCTTCAACAAAGTAAATAAAAGGCATTGTATGTGAGAGTTGGTGTATATAAATAAATATGTGTAAGAGTCAGTGATTGTGAGAGTAACTATATGAATGAGTGTATAATTGTAATGGTGATTTTTTTAACATATTAACTGAGTTACTATGTGTTTGAATAAATGAGGTGGTGTTGGATAATTGTGTAAGTGAGTAAATGTAACTGTGTTTAATTTTTTTCATGAGTGAGTAGGATGACTGCATAACCGACTAGGATGACTGCTGATGTGTCAATGTCTATATATGCGTATAAGTGCATTTGATAGTGTTCTATTAATTAGTGACTGCATTTATAAATGATTCTGTTGTTGAATGGGGAGTTGTGTGTGTAGACTTAGGAATCAGTGAGTGGGTATGCAGTAACTGGTATTGGTGTGTCAATGGTTTCAAATATGGCACTCTATTTTACAGTGAGTGATGAAAGGTTATACTAGTGTAAGATGAGGTGTATCAGATTGCCACGTGGATGATGTCATCAGTGATGTCATCAGTGATGTCACTGACCATGTCATGAATGATGCAATATGTGACATCATCAGCAGTGCATTGCGGGCGCGCGAGTTATAGTTAGCAGAACTAACTATAACGGAGGAATTTCTATGGTTTTGTACGAGTGAAATGGTCAGCTAACTAACACCCCTGAAACCTATGTTTTTTTCTGTGAATTTCTAAGGTTTTTTAAATGCTAATTTCTAACTATAACGTCTCTGAAACCTATGGTTTTTTTCAGTGAATTTCAAAGCTTTTTTAAATGCTAATTTCTAACTATAACGTCTCTGAAACCTATGGTTTTGTTCAGTGAATTTCAAAGGTTTTTTAAATGCTTATTTTTAAGTGTAATAGTAGTTATACCTATTTTTTTGTACTGATTTTCTACAGTTTTTTAACTGTTTATTTATAAATATTTTATTCAGTAAATAACATTATGGGCCCGACTCACAGAACTAACTTAAGACAAAATCCTAAACTTACTACCAATTTGGTATTCACAGAAGGCACTTACTCATTTCGGTATTCACAGAAGGCACTTACTCATTTCGGTATTCACAGAAGTTAGGAGTCCTAACTTTAGGACTCCTAAATGCCTTCTGTGAATACCGAAGGTCTTAAAATTAGGATTTTTCTCAGTTTAGTAGTAGTATAGTTAGGACTCCTAACTTTAGGACTCCTAAATGCCTTCTGTGAATACCGAAAGTCTTAAAATTAGGATTTTTCTCAATTTAGTAGTCCTAACTTTAGGACTCCTAACTTTAGGACTCCTAAATGCCTTCTGTGAATACCGAAAGTCTTAAAATTAGGATTTTTCTCAGTTTAGTAGTAGTATAGTTAGGACTCCTAACTTTAGGACTCCTAAATGCCTTCTGTGAATATCGAAAGTCTTAAAATTAGGATGTTTCTCAATTTAGTAGTCCTAAGTTTAGGACTCCTAAATGCCTTCTGTGAATACCGAAAGCCTTAAAATTAGGATTTTTCTCAGTTTAGTAGTTGTAAAGTTAAGAGTCCTAACCTTAGGACTCCTAAACTGAGAAAAATCCTAATTTTAAGGCTTTCGGTATTCACAGAAGGCATATAGGAGTCCTAAAGTTAGGAGTCCTAAATTTAGGACTACTAAATTGAGAAAAATCCTAATTTTAAGACTTTCGGTATTCACAGAAGGCATTTAGGAGTCCTAAAGTTAGGAGTCCTAACTATACTACTACTAAACTGAGAAAAATCCTAATTTTAAGACTTTCGGTATTCACAGAAGGCATTTAGGAGTCCTAAAGTTAGGACTCCTAACTTCTGTGAATATCGAAATGAGTAAGTGCCTTCTGTGCATACCAAAATGAGTAAGTGCCTTCTGTGAATACCAAAATGGTAGTAAGTTTAGGATTTTGTCTTAAGTTAGTTCTGTGAATCGGGCCCCTTCTATTTTTCTGAAAATTGCAAAAAAAAAAACATTCAAACTGAAATATTGATGACTTTTTTGTTTTAATTTTTAATTTTAATATATTTATATTTTCTTTTTACAATCTTTATTTCCCAATTTTTTTTCGGAGTCGCGCACTCAAAGCATACACATCACGGTGGGTGCGCAGATTCTAGCCGCCATTTTAGAAAAGTTGTGAAGGATCCGCGTACGGTGTGCAACGGCTGCGTGTTTTTCAGTTACATCATATACATTTAATATTATGTGATGTCCGCGATTGGTATGCGATCAGTCCGTGACTCCTGCTCCCGCGCATTCACGACACATGCACATTATGGTACGAGATGCTTGCGCGGTGGTGGGTCCCGCGTGACGTCATATACATGCTGGGGCGCGCGACTTCCGCAAAAAAATGTTATGTTCCAAAATTATATGTATGTGTCTTTAATATACATATTAGGGCAAGAGATTATCTAAGATATTCATAAAAATAATATATTTGTATTTATAATAAACTTATATTATTTTTAAATATATTTTCGCGAAGTCGGGTGCGTGCATCGTGAGCGCAGAGAACCAGGTCAGCAGAGCTGCTCTAGAACCAGAGACCCAGGTCAGCAGAGCTGCTCTAGAGCCAGTGACCCAGGTCAGCAGAGCTGCTCTAGAGGCCGAGAACCAGGTCAGCAGAACTGCTTTAGAGCCAGAGAACCAGGTCAGCAGAGATGCTTTAGAGGGAGAGAACCAGGTCAGCAGAGCTGCTCTGGAGGGAGAGAACCAGGTCAGCAGAGCTGCTCTAGAGCCAGAGAACCATGTCAGCAGAACTGCTTTAGAGCCATAGAACCGGGTCAGCAGAGCTGCTTTAGAGCCAGAGAGCCAGGTCAGCAGAGCTGCTCTGTAGCCTAAGAACTAGGTCAGCAGAGCAGCTCTAGAGCCAGAGAACCAGGTCAGCAGAGCTGCTGTAGAGCCAGAGAAACCAGGTCAGCAGAGTTGCTTTAGAGGGAGAGAACCAGGTCAGCAGAGCTGCTTTAGAGCCAGAGAACCAGGTCAGCAGAGCTGGTTTAGAGCCAGAGAACTAGGTCAGCAAAGATGCTCTAGCTGACACTGACTGACTGACACCGATTGACACTGACTGATTGACACTGATTGACTGACACTGATTGACTGACACTGACTGACACTGATTGACTGACACTGACTGACTGACACTGACTGACTGACTGACACAGACTGACACTGACTGGCTACTCTCTACTACTCTACTGCTCACTCTCTACTACTCTCTCTACAACTCACTCTCTACTACTCTCTACAAAAAATGTTTGGCATCTGCATTGAAAGAGTATAATCTGACAAAAATTTAGCAGTCAGCCAATTCTACGAGTTTAACCTATGGGGTTCTGGATTGTATGTGCCACTATGAATTAGAGCGGGTGTTGAATTCTATACAACCTCTGATAGCTAAGAAACTGTTCCTGCAATTTAGGTATGGGTCACTACCACTACATGCGATAACAAATAAGTGGACGGGAGTGTCCCGTCGCCTATGCCCTGGATGCCACGTGGAGGAAGAAACAATAGTCCATGTTATGTTCTTCTGTGTGGCATATAAACAGATTAGGCTGAAATGGATCATCCAGCTCTGTAGAAATCTGGGCATCAGGAACTATTGTGAATTTTTTAGAATCTTAAAATCCGACACTGACCCGGTCCATGTGGTTGCAATCTCGAAATTCTTATTTTCCATGTGGTCAACACGTAGGAACCTGCTAAAGCTAGATCAGCCCACAAGTAACCTTGACCCTTCTCCCTCTTTGCACTTGCCACTTTAATCTTCCGCTTTTAGTGATTTTCATGGTCTCACGGTTTTTATCCATTGCATTGGTATTTTATTCAAATATGTTTATATGTTAATCTATTTTAAGATTCTATATTTATCATGAATTTTATAGGATGTATGTTTTTTAATGTGCTTTTTTGGCTGTAATAGCTGCAATAAAGCTTCCATTAATGAACTACTCTCTACTACTCACTCTCTACTACTCACTCTCTACTACTCACTCTACTACTCTCTACTATTCACTCTCTACTACTCACTCTCTACTACTCTCTCTACTACTCACTCTCTACTACTCTCTACTACTCACTCTCTACTACTCATTACTACTCTCTACCACTCACACTCTACTACTCTACAACTCACTCTATTCTACTCTCTACTACTCTCTCTACTGCTCACTCTCTACTGCTCATTCTCTACTACTCTCTACTACTCACTCTCTACTACTTTCTCTACTACTCTCTACTACTCACTCTCTACTACTCGCTCTCTACTACTCGCTCTCTACTACTCACTCTCCACTACTCACGCTCTACTACTTGCTCTCTATTACTCACTCTCTACTACTCTCTCTACTACTCACTCTCTACTACTCTCTCTACTACTCACTCTCTACTACTCTCTGCTACTCACTGTACTACTCTCTACTCTCTACCACTCACTCTACTACTCACTCTCTACTACTCACTCTACTACTCTCTACTACTCACTCTCTACTACTCACTCTCTACTACTCTCTACTACTCACACTCCACTACTCACTCTCTACTACTCGCTCTCAACTACTCTCCACTGCTCACTCTACACTACTCTACTACTCTCTCTACTTCTCACTCTCTACTACTCTCTCTCTATCACTCACTCTCTACACTCTACTACTTGCTCTCTACTACTCGCTCTCTACTACTCTCTATTACTACTCTACTACTCACTCTACTACTCACCTGCTCTCTTCTACTCGCTCTCTACTACTCAATCTCTACTACGCTACTACTCTCTACAACTCTCTGTACTACTCACTCTCTACAACTCACTCTCTACAACTCTCTACTACTCACTCTCTACTACTCTCTACCTCTCACTCTCTACTACTCACTCTACTACTCACTCTCTACTACTCACTCCTACTCTCTCTACTATTCACTCTACTAATCACTCTACTCTCTCTGCTACTCACTCTCTGCTACTCACTCTCTACTACTCTCTACTCACTCTCTACTACTGTCTACTATTCACTCTCTACTACTCACTCTACTACTCTCTACTACTCACTATCTGCTACTCTATCTACTACTCTCTACTACTCACTCTCTGCTCTCTACCTCTCTCTCTCTACTACTCTCTACCTCTCTACATCTCTACCTCTCTACATCTCTACCTCTCTACACCTCTACCTCTCTACCTCTACCTCTCTACCTCTACACCTCTACCTCTACACCTCTACCTCTCTCTACACGCACACATATGGGGGTCCCAAAACGTGTTTTCCCCATGCAATTTTCCATAGGGACCGTTAGTCGCAGCTAAAGCCCGAACTGCTCAACGGAATTACACCAAATTTGGCAGAATGGTGTAAATCTGTTCAGTAGTTTTTTAGATATTAAAGGAAAAAAAGATAGCGATATCTGGGCGGAGCCTAACCACTCATCTCATTGTGAGATCTGATTGGCTGCCAGCACTTCATCCAAGAAGTGTTGGCAGCCATCTTGGGACCAATATACATGATAGCACCTCATTAAAAAGCATTGAAGTTAATAGAAGATTTTAAGACTTTAGTTACATTATAAATCATTTGTTGATGGTACCATACTCATTTTAGGTATTGTGGTGTGTTCTAAGGTGATTTTACCATGTGAAAAAGCATTCTGCTGGGATATCATGAATCATGTTTGAGAGAAAACTATTTTCTCATGCTTTTCCCACAGTGGTTTGGAAGGTGATCTATAAGCTAAACTGAGAGCATATTTTCTGTAAATTCACATTATCTTTCTCAGTCATGTGAGATTGAAGTCCGACATTCTCAGTAAAACATGTACATCCAACACGGGCAGAGACTGTCAGTTGATTCCTTTGTGTTCTACTGCAGCTTCCCAGAGTGTTCTAAAGAACAACTAGAGCGCTAACAGTACTACTTATGACAAACGTATGGCACACCTGAAGCCATCTTGATTGGAATAAAGTGGTAAATCTTAAAACATTTAATTTAAAAAGGAAACAAATGAGGGGGTTCATTTTGCCATAGAAAGTATGATTAGTGCTGCAGAAAGAAAAATTAGGGCACATTTTGACTTCTCAAATCCTCTTCTATTTCATTAAAAAATTCTGACATGCAGACTGAAACACACACTTTGAATACCAGCAGCAGACTTCCCTGGTGAGCAGTAGCTTTACTACAGTGATCTAATGAGCAACTAGAGTGCTAACATTCAGAATGTATGGCAAATGTGTGACACATCTGAATGCCTTCTTGATGGAACCAAAGTAAACCAGCATTAAAAATGCAATAGGTCTCTCCCTGGTTTAAGTTAAAGAAATTCTGTTTGTAATTAGGTGCCTTTTTAGCTTTGCTTATATTAGTGTTTTTCAAACTTTCATGTACATAACATGCATATGTATGCATATATGTATATGTATGCATGCATTTATATTTGTATGTATATAGATATGCAGATTATATATGTTTATATATGTACGTATATATATATATACATACATATATATAAATTCATATGCATATATATATGCATATATATGTGCATATGTGTGCGTGCAGAGAGAGGTAGAGGTGTAGAGGTAGAGGTGTAGAGGTAGAGAAGTAGAGGTATAGAGGTAGAGAGTAGTAGAGAGAGAGGTAGAGAGAAGAGGATGAGTAATATAGAGTAGAGAGTAAAGAGTGAGTAGTAGAGAGAGTAGCAGAGAGAGTAGTAGAGTGAGTAGTAGAGAGTGAGTAGCAGAGAGAAAGTAGTAGATTAGTAGAGAGTGAGTAGTAGAGAGTAGTAGAGAGAGTAGTAGTGAGTAGTAGAGAGAGAGTAATAGAGAGTGAGTAGTAGAGAGTAGTAGAGAGAGAGTAGTAGAGAGTGAGTAGTAGAGAGTAGTGGAGTTGTAGAGAGTGAGTAGTAGAGTGTAGTAGAGAGTGAGTAGTAGCGTGAGTAGTAGAGAGCGAGTAGTAGAGTGTGTGTAGTAGAGAGTGAGTAGTAGAGAGAGTAGTAGAGTAGTAGAGAGTGAGTAGTAGAGTGTAGCATAGAGTGTGTAGCATAGAGTGTGTAGCATAGAGTGTGTAGAAGAGAGTGTGTAGTAGAGAGTGAGTAGTAGAGAGAGAGTAGTAGAGAGAGAGTAGTAGAGAGAGAGTAGTAGAGAGAGAGTAGTAGAGAGAGAGTAGTAGAGAGAGAGTAGTAGAGAGTGAGTAGTAGAGAGTGAGTAGTGGAGAGTAGAGATAGTAGTAGAGAGTGAGTAGTGGAGAGTAGAGAGAGTAGTAGAGAGTGAGTAGTAGAGAGTAGTAGAGAGAGAGTAGTGGAGAGTAGTAGAGAGAGTAGTAGAGAGTGAGTGGTAGAGAGTAGTAGAGTGAGAAGTAGACCATGAGTAGTAGAGTGAGTAGTAGAGAGCGAATAGTAGAGAGTGAGTAGTAGAGAGTCAGTAGTAGAGAGAGAATAGTTGAGTAGTACAGAGTGAGTGGTAGAGAGTACGAGTGAGCAGTAGAGTGAGTGGTGGAGTGTAGTAGCGAGTGAGTAGTAGAGAGGTGAGTAGTTTAATTTAAAAGGAACACAATGAGGGGGTTCATTTTGCCATAGGAATTATGATTAGTGCTGAAAAAAGAAAAACTAGGGCACATTTTGAGTGACTTATCAAATCCTCTTCTATTTCATTAAAACATTCTGACATGCAGACTGAAACAAGCACTTTCAATACCAGCAGCAGACTTCCCTTGTGAGCAGTAGCTTTACTACAGTGATCTAATAAGCAACAGAGTGCTAACATTCTGAATTTAGGGCAAACGTGTGACACATCTGAATGCCTTCTTGATGGAACCAAAGTAAACAAGCATTGAAAATGCAATAGGTCTCGCCCTCGTTTAAGTTAAAGCAAGTCTGTTTGTAATTAGGTGGCTTTTTAGCTTTGCTTGTATTAGTGTTTTTCAAACTTTCATGTACGTAACATGCATATGTATGCATATATGTATATGTACATGCATTTATATTTGTATTATATATATATATATATATATATATATATATATATGCAGGTTATATATATGTTTATATATGTAGGTATATGTATATATATACACATGCATATATATAAATGCATTTATATGCATATATATATATATATGTGCATATGTGTGCGAGTAGAGCGAGGTAGAGGTTTAGAGGTAGAGCGGTAGTGGTAGAGAGGTAGAGAGGTAGAGAGAGGTAGAGAGTAGAGAGTGAGTAATAGAGAGTGAGCAGTAGAGAGTAGTAGAGAGAGTAGCAGAGAGTGAGTAGTAGCGAGTAGCAGAGTGAGTAGTAGAGAGTGAGGAGTAGAGAGTGAATAGTAGAGAGAGTAGCAGAGAGTGAGTAGTAGCGAGTAGCAGAGTGAGTAGTAGAGAGTGAGGAGTAGAGAGTGAATAGTAGAGAGAGAGTAGCAGAGAGTTAGTAGTAGAGAGTAGTAGAGTGAGTAGTAGAGTGGGTAGTAGAGGGTAGTAGAGAGAGTAGTAGAGAGTTGTAGAGAGTGAGTAGTAGAGAGTAGTAGAGAGTGAGTAGCAGAGAGAGAGTAGTAGAGTAGTAGAGAGTGAGTAGTGGAGAGTGAGTAGCAGAGAGAGAGTAGTAGAGTGAGTAGTAGAGTAGTAGTAGAGAGTGTGTAGTAGAGAGGAGTAGAGAGTGAGTAGTAGAGAGTGAGAAGTAGAGAGAGTAGTAGAGAGTGAATAGTAGAGTGAGTAGTAGAGAGTAGTGGAGAGTGAATAGTAGAGAGTAGTAGAGAGCGAGTAGTAGAGAGTGAGTAGTAGAGAGTAGTAGAGAGCGAGTAGTAGAGAGTGAGTAGTAGAGAGAGTAGTAGAGAGCGAGTAGTGGAGAGTGAGTAGTAGAGTAATAGAGAGTGAGTAGTAGAGAGTGAATAGTAGAGAGAGAGTAGCAGAGAGTTAGTAGTAGAGAGTAGTAGAGAGAGTAGTAGTGAGTTGTAGAGAGTGAGTAGTAGAGAGTGAGTAGCAGATTGAGAGTAGTAGAGAGTAGTAGTAGAGTGACTAGTAGAGCGAGAGTAGTAGAGAGTGAGTAGTAGAGAGAGTAGTAGAGAGAGTAGTAGATAGAGAGTAGTAGAGTAGTAGAGAGTGAGTAGTATAGAGTAGTTTAGTAGCAGAGTGAGTAGTAGAGAGCAAGTAGTAGAGAGGGAGTAGTAGAGAGTGAGAAGTAGAGAGAGTAGTGGAGAGTGAGTAGTGGAGAGTGAATAGTAGAGAGCGAGTAGTAGTGAGTAGTAGAGAGTGAGTAGTAGAGCGAGTAGTGGAGAGTGAGTATTAGAGAGTAATAGAGAGTGAGTAGTAGAGAGTGAATAGTAGAGAGCGTAGCAGAGAGTTAGTAGTAGAGAGTAGTAGAGTGAGTAGTAGAGAGTAGTAGAGTGAGTAGTAGAGAGTAGTAGAGAGTTGTAGAGAGTGAGTAGTAGAGAGTAGTAGTAGAGCGTGAGTAGTAGAGTTAGTAGTAGAGCGAGAGTAGTAGAGAGTAGTTTAGTAGTAGAGAGTGAGTGGTAGAGAGCGAGTAGTAGAGAGTGAGTAGTAGAGAGCGAGTAGTAGAGAGCAGTAGAGAATGAGAAGTAGAGAGAGTAGTAGAGAGAGTAGTAGAGAGAGTAGTAGAGAGAGTAGTAGAGAGTGAGTAGTAGAGAGTGAGTAGTAGAGAGTGAGTAGTAGAGAGTGAGTAGTAGAGAGTAGTGGAGTAGTAGAGAGTGAGTAGTAGAGAGTAGTAGTAGAGAGAGAGTAGTAGAGAGAGAGTAGTAGAGAGTGAGTAGTAGAGAGTGAGTAGTGGAGAGTAGAGAGAGTAGTAGAGAGTGAGTAGTAGAGAGAGTAGTGGAGAGTAGTAGAGAGAGAGTAGTAGAGAGTAGTAGAGTGAGAAGTAGAGCATGAGTAGTAGAGAGAGTAGTAGAGAGTGGGTAGTAGAGAGTGAGTAGTTGAGAGCAAGTAGTGGAGAGTGAGTAGTAGAGAGTAGTAGAGAGCGAATAGTAGAGTGAGTAGTAGAGAGTGAGTAGTAGAGCGAGTAGTGGAGAGTGAGTATTAGAGAGTAATAGAGAGTGAGTAGTAGAGAGTGAATAGTAGAGAGCGTAGCAGAGAGTTAGTAGTAGAGAGTAGTAGAGTGAGTAGTAGAGAGTAGTAGAGTGAGTAGTAGAGAGTTGTAGAGAGTGAGTAGTAGAGAGTAGTAGTAGAGCGTGAGTAGTAGAGTTAGTAGTAGAGCGAGAGTAGTAGAGAGTAGTTTAGTAGTAGAGAGTGAGTGGTAGAGAGCGAGTAGTAGAGAGTGAGTAGTAGAGAGCGAGTAGTAGAGAGCAGTAGAGAATGAGAAGTAGAGTGAGTAGTAGAGAGTGAGTAGTAGAGAGTGAGTAGTAGAGAGTGAGTAGTAGAGAGTGAGTAGTAGAGAGTGAGTAGTAGAGAGTAGTGGAGTTGTAGAGAGTGAGTAGTAGAGAGTAGTAGTAGAGAGAGAGTAGTAGAGAGAGAGTAGTAGAGAGAGAGTAGTAGAGAGAGAGTAGTAGAGAGTGAGTAGTGGAGAGTAGAGAGAGTAGTAGAGAGTGAGTAGTAGAGAGAGTAGTGGAGAGTAGTAGAGAGAGAGTAGTAGAGAGAGAGTAGTAGAGAGTGAGTGGTAGAGAGTAGTAGAGTGAGAAGTAGAGCATGAGTAGTAGAGAGAGTAGTAGAGAGTGGGTAGTAGAGAGTGAGTAGTAGAGAGCAAGTAGTGGAGAGTGAGTAGTAGAGAGTAGTAGAGAGCGAATAGTAGAGTGAGTAGTAGAGAGTCAGTAGTAGAGAGAGAATAGTTGAGTAGTACAGAGTGAGTGGTAGAGAGTACGAGTGAGCAGTAGAGTGAGTGGTGGAGTGTAGTAGCGAGTGAGTAGTAGAGAGGTGAGTAGTTTAATTTAAAAGGAACACAATGAGGGGGTTCATTTTGCCATAGGAATTATGATTAGTGCTGAAAAAAGAAAAACTAGGGCACATTTTGAGTGACTTATCAAATCCTCTTCTATTTCATTAAAACATTCTGACATGCAGACTGAAACAAGCACTTTCAATACCAGCAGCAGACTTCCCTTGTGAGCAGTAGCTTTACTACAGTGATCTAATAAGCAACAGAGTGCTAACATTCTGAATTTAGGGCAAATGTGTGACACATCTGAATGCCTTCTTGATGGAACCAAAGTAAACAAGCATTGAAAATGCAATAGGTCTCGCCCTCGTTTAAGTTAAAGCAAGTCTGTTTGTAATTAGGTGGCTTTTTAGCTTTGCTTGTATTAGTGTTTTTCAAACTTTCATGTACATAACATGCATATGTATGCATATATGTATATGTACATGCATTTATATTTGTATTTATATATATATATATATATATGCAGGTTATATATATGTTTATATATGTAGGTATATGTATATATATACACATGCATATATATAAATGCATTTATATGCATATATATATATATATATATATGTGCATATGTGTGCGAGTAGAGCGAGGTAGAGGTGTAGAGGTTTAGAGGTAGAGCCGTAGTGGTAGAGAGGTAGAGAGGTAGAGAGAGGTAGAGAGTAGAGAGTGAGTAATAGAGAGTGAGCAGTAGAGAGTAGTAGAGAGAGTAGCAGAGAGTGAGTAGTAGCGAGTAGCAGAGTGAGTAGTAGAGAGTGAGGAGTAGAGGGTGAATAGTAGAGAGAGAGTAGCAGAGAGTTAGTAGTAGAGAGTAGTAGAGTGAGTAGTAGAGTGGGTAGTAGAGGGTAGTAGAGAGAGTAGTAGAGAGTTGTAGAGAGTGAGTAGTAGAGAGTAGTAGAGAGTGAGTAGCAGACAGAGAGTAGTAGAGTAGTAGAGAGTGAGTAGTAGAGAGTGAGTAGCAGAGAGAGAGTAGTAGAGTGAGTAGTAGAGTGAGTAGTAGAGAGTGTGTAGTAGAGAGTAGTAGAGAGTGAGTAGTAGAGAGTAGTAGAGAGTGAGAAGTAGAGAGAGTAGTAGAGAGTGAATAGTAGAGTGAGTAGTAGAGAGTAGTGGAGAGTGAATAGTAGAGAGTAGTAGAGAGCGAGTAGTAGAGAGTGAGTAGTAGAGAGTAGTAGAGAGCGAGTAGTAGAGTGAGTAGTAGAGAGAGTAGTAGAGAGCGAGTAGTGGAGAGTGAGTAGTAGAGTAATAGAGAGTGAGTAGTAGAGAGTGAATAGTAGAGAGAGAGTAGCAGAGAGTTAGTAGTAGAGAGTAGTAGAGAGAGTAGTAGTAGAGAGTAGTAGAGTAGTAGAGAGTGAGTAGTAGAGAGTAGTTTAGTAGCAGAGAGTGAGTAGTAGAGAGCAAGTAGTAGAGAGGGAGTAGTAGAGAGTGAGAAGTAGAGAGAGTAGTGGAGAGTGAGTAGTGGAGAGTGAATAGTAGAGAGCGAGTAGTAGTGAGTAGTAGAGAGTGAGTAGTAGAGCGAGTAGTGGAGAGTGAGTATTAGAGAGTAATAGAGAGTGAGTAGTAGAGAGTGAATAGTAGAGAGCGTAGCAGAGAGTTAGTAGTAGAGAGTAGTAGAGTGAGTAGTAGAGAGTAGTAGAGTGAGTAGTAGAGAGTAGTAGAGAGTTGTAGAGAGTGAGTAGTAGAGAGTAGTAGTAGAGCATGAGTAGTAGAGTTAGTAGTAGAGCGAGAGTAGTAGAGAGTAGTTTAGTAGTACAGAGTGAGTGGTAGAGAGCGAGTAGTAGAGAGTGAGTAGTAGAGAGCGAGTAGTAGAGAGCAGTAGAGAATGAGAAGTAGAGAGAGTAGTAGAGAGAGTAGTAGAGAGTGAGTAGTAGAGAGTGAGTAGTAGAGAGTGAGTAGTAGAGAGTGAGTAGTAGAGAGTGAGTAGTAGAGAGTGAGTAGTAGAGAGTAGTGGAGTTGTAGAGAGTGAGTAGTAGAGAGTAGTAGTAGAGAGTAGTAGAGAGTGAGTAGTAGAGTATAGTAGAGAGTGAGTAGTAGAGAGTAGTAGTAGAGAGTAGTAGAGAGTGAGTAGTAGAGTGTAGTAGAGAGTGAGTAGTAGCGTGAGTAGTAGAGAGAGAGTAGTAGAGAGTGAGTAGTAGAGAGAGTAGTAGAGTAGTAGAGAGTGAGTAGTAGAGTGTGTAGTAGAGAGTGTGTAGTAGAGAGAGAGTAGTGGAGAGTAGTAGAGAGAGAGTAGTAGAGAGTGAGTGGTAGAGAGTAGTAGAGTGAGAAGTAGAGCGTGAGTAGTAGAGAGAGTAGGTAGTTGAGAGTGAGTAGTAGAGAGTAGTAGAGAGCAAGTAGTGGAGAGTGAGTAGTAGAGAGCGAGTAGTAGAGAGCGAATAGTAGAGAGTGAGTAGTAGAGAGTAGTAGAGTGAGTAGTAGAGAGGCAGTAGTAGAGAGAGAATAGTTGAGTAGTACAGAGTGAGTGGTAGAGAGTAGTAGAGTGAGTAGTAGAGTGAGTAGTAGAAAGTAGAAGAGAGTGAGCAGTAGAGAGTGAGTAGTGGAGAGGTGAGTAGTTTAATTTAAAAGGAACACAATGAGGGGGTTCATTTTGCCATAGGAATTATGATAGAAAAACTAGGGCACATTTTGAGTGACTTATCAAATCCTCTTCGATTTCATTAAAACATTCTGACATGCAGACTGAAACATGCACTTTCAATACCAGCAGCAGACTTCCCTGGTGAGCAGTAGCTTTACTACAGTGATCTAATAAGCAACAGAGTGCTAACATTCTGAATTTAAGGCAAACGTGTGACACATCTGAATGCCTTCTTGATGGAACCAAAGTAAACAAGCATTGAAAATGCAATAGGTCTCGCCCTCGTTTAATTTAATTAAATAAAGGGTAAACCCATACAAAGTCACTGGGACCTGGGTATAGAGCAGTATGAGAACAGTGGTCCCAGCATACAGAATCATTCAATACAAAACATTTAGAAAGACAATGCACCAATTTTTTTTTTAAAGAAGTTCAAATGCCCATTTAATCACACTGAACAATTATTATTGTTTTACTGAGGTTCATGATAAAGGCAACATTTTTGAAGTCCTAACAGTGCCCAGAAAAGAAGGAGTAAGGAGGTGAGTGATAAAGTGTGGGATTTGGAAGAAAGTGAATACAAAGATAAATTCATTCAGAACACAATCAAATTGATCGGCAAAATTAAATCTCTGCCGTATTTACATCCAGATCAAATTATGATTCGAATATCTACAGTTCTGAGAAAAGCCATATATATAGAGAGGATCACAGTGCATCCTGAACTAGTGATGATATTGGCAATGATGTTGTGTCGACGTTTCGACCCCTTATGGGATGTAGGTACTCATTGCGACCTTACGGGATGGGGTCTTCATCAGGACTGGGATGCGTGTGGCGGGGGGGTGGGTGTGGGCACCTAAAAAACAAAATTAAACGAGCGTAAGGCTAATCAATCTATAAGAAAGGGAAATAATTAAATTAAAATTATTTACAAAAGTTACCCTATCTGTCAAAGGACAGGACTCTAAGACGTCGAAGGATCGTCAAAGGTAGAAGGTGTCAACCTCCCAGATGGTAACGACAGAAGCGAGGAGAGTGGTATCCACCTAAAATCGAACGGGTAAATTAGTGGATAAAGTGGACATAAATTAACAAAACAAAGGCGCTCCAGGAATAAGCGCATGACTTACTATGTCGCAGAAAGGCTTTGCTGTCGAGTTAAATCCGGAGGCTCTCAGTATTCAGCACTCCCGGAACAATTTCCAATTCATTATGAAAAAGACAGCTTGGGATTAATCGCCGCTGTTTCACCGTCAGGGAATTAATCTGAGAAGGAAGGGAGGGAGGGAGAGGGGATTAAGCAAACGGAAGTCAGGGAGGACCTACATTAGTCAGAAAGCATGAATGAAAGAACAGGGGTCCAGCTAAGGGGGGCTTTGAGAAACAATCGTGCCTTTCATAAGCGCGTGCTCAGTAAGATCACGAAGGTATTGGACTCGAAAGAATAAAATAAAGGATGCGAGTCCGAGGGTACTAAGCATGAAGGGGAAAGAAACTGTCCAGTCACTTGAGATAATATGACGAAGGACTGCTTGGAACAACGCAAGAGTAAAATCTAATAATGAGTAGCTTAAAGCTAAGGGCGCCACAGCAAGTAGGGGAAAACAGTACAGTCGCCAGAAGTATTAACGGACAAACTGCACAGAACAGTGCAACAGTAAATTAATGGGGAGCTAACAGGATGCTCTTACCCTGCTTCTCCGGTCCCGTTTGGAAAGTGAATAGGGAAACGAGCCGAATGATCGTGGCTTAACTCGAGACGCGAGATCATCATGTGATCTCCGTTACTGTGCTGGCGCTAGATGCCGGTTGCTTAACGTAATGGAAAAAAGACTTTGGTTGGAGGATTAACGGAAACGGTGGACAATGTTCCGTGGTTGGCATTTCCTCTAGGTGTTAAAACATTGGCCTAGTGTGACTCAAGTAAATCCATCAGACATTTGCTAAATATATGTATATGCTAGTGAAGGCAACAAACAGTATAAGTTGTCATTATGCAGCGTATATATATCAGTCAAATATTAACACATGCCTGGTAAAGTTTACATATTGTCATACCGCATTGTAAAATAGTTCATGCAAAAAATACATGAAATAAGTGCACATTAGTGTATAAGGACAACCAATGATTCGAGGAGATTACATTCTGAAGTTAGGAGGCGAGAAAGGAAAGTGTAACATATCCGGAAAGGGTACATGGAAGTTAAATTCGAAGGACTGCTAACTGGGCGTAGCTACCATCAAGTTCATTCAATCCATTAATTACAGTGTCCAATTGTGTCATCCATTTAGATTCTCTTACATTAAGAATAGCTGATAGATTGCCGCCTCTAGGGCCCACTTTTACCTTTTCTAACACCAACCATTTGAGATCATCCGGCTTGTGATTTTTTGAAACACAGTGTTCAACAAGGGGAGCACCCACTACATTACACCGGATACGGCTGTGGTGTTGCAGAATGCGGGACTTGACCTTCTGTTGTGTCTGTCCAATGTAGAGTAATCCACATGGGCAACTGATACCATAGATTACATTTATAGAGTTACAATTAGTAAATGAACTCAAAGTGATCGAGTGTTCTCTGTAGCAGAAAATGTTAGTCGTGACAGTTGTTTCACAGGCCTTGCAATGACCACACTTAAAATGCCCCATCACTGGGGGCAGGCTCCAAAGTTCTTGGATGGTTGGTGCTGTTGCTGTTTCAAGGAAAGACTGGACTACATAGTCCTTCACACTTCTTGCTTTCTTAAAAGAATGCATAGGTGGGTTGGGTTGGTCGATGTCATCAGCTACCAGTTTCCAGTGTTGATTAATCACTTTCTTAATTGCGTTGCTCCGTGTTGAAAAGGTAGTAACACAGATCATTCTCTGCAATGACACATCTTGTCTAACCTTGGGTGTTAACAGAGTTTCTCTCGGATTGAACCAAGCCCTCTTACGTGCTTTCTTGACCAACCTCCTCGGGTACCCCCTAATTGATAGTCGGTTACTGAGATCTTCAGATTCTTTAAGGTAGTCATCTTTTTTTGTGCAGTTTCTGCGGATCCTCAAAAACTGGCCAGAAGGTAAATTATCCCTTAAGCCACGTGGATGGTGGCTGTTGTATCTTAGTAGGGAGTTGCGTTCGGTAGGTTTACGATACAGTGTTGTGTGGAGTTTATTGTCCTCACTGTAAATCTTGATATCCAGGAAAGCAAGTTCATTGGCATCAGAGTGTATAGTGAACTGAATGTTATCGTTGCAATGATTAAGCCATTCATGGAAGACCACCAGATCCAAAGCGTCACCATTCCAAATCATGAGAATATCATCGATGTAGCGTCTCCACAAATTGATCTTGCCAGAGAATGGATTATTATTGAAGATGAACAACCGTTCAAAATGATCCATATAGATTATTGCTAAATCTGGAGCAAAGGCTGCTCCCATGGCTACGCCCTTAGTTTGGACGTAGTAGTCTCCTTGGAAAACAAAGAAATTCTTCTTCATAGCAATCGTCAAGAGTGAGATTATAAACTCTGTTGGAACTCTCATAGGGGATGGTCGTGTGTCAAGAACTTCACTCATCACGGACAAGGCAGGTATCTGGGGAATGCTGGTGTATAGGGACACGATGTCACAGGTCACCAATAACTGGGCGTTGGGATCGAAGGGTAATTGATCAACCAGGTTGATCGTCTGCATCGTGTCCCTTAGATAAGCTTCTGTATTCTCCGCCAGTGGTTTCAGAAAGACATCCACATACTTGCATAAATGGTTCCAAGATGGAGCCACATCCTGACACAATTGGGCGTCCTGGTGGTTTGTGGAAATCTTTATGTATTTTGGGCAAAGTATATATGGTAGGTAAACGGGGATGTTTCTGGTTGAGATAGTCAAACTCAAGTTTACTCAGAATACCTTGCCCATAAGCTTCAGAAGTGACTTGTAGGATTTCCTCTGCGAGGTCAACTAATGACCTCGCAGAGGAAATCCTACAAGTCACAAACCACCAGGACGCCCAATTGTGTCAGGATGTGGCTCCATCTTGGAACCATTATGCAAGTATGTGGATGTCTTTCTGAAACCACTGGCGGAGAATACAGAAGCTTATCTAAGGGACACGATGCAGACGATCAACCTGGTTGATCAATTACCCTTCGATCCCAACGCCCAGTTATTGGTGACCTGTGACATCGTGTCCCTATACACCAGCATTCCCCAGATACCTGCCTTGTCTGTGATGAGTGAAGTTCTTGACACACGACCATCCCCTATGAGAGTTCCAACAGAGTTTATAATCTCACTCTTGACGATTGCTATGAATAAGAATGTCTTTGTTTTCCAAGAAGACTACTACGTCCATACTAAGGGCGTAGCCATGGGAGCAGCCTTTGCTCCAGATTTAGCAATAATCTATATGGATCATTTTGAACGGTTGTTCATCTTCAATAATAATCCATTCTCTGGCAAGATCAATTTGTGGAGACGCTACATCGATGATATTCTCATGATTTGGAATGGTGACGCTTTGGATCTGGCGGTCTTCCATGAATGGCTTAATCATTGCAACGATTACATTCAGTTCACTATACACTCTGATGCCAATGAACTTGCTTTCCTGGATATCAAGATTTACAGTGAGGACAATAAACTCCACACAACACTGTATCGTAAACCTACCGAACGCAACTCCCTACTAAGATACAACAGCCACCATCCACATGGCTTAAGGGATAATTTACCTTTTGGCCAGTTTTTGAGGATCCGCAGAAACTGCACAAAAAAAGATGACTACCTTAAAGAATCTGAAGATCTCAGTAACCGACTATCAATTAGGGGGTACCCGAGGAGGTTGGTCAAGAAAGCACGAAAGAGGGCTTGGTTCAATCCGAGAGAAACTCTGTTAACACCCAAGGTTAGACAAGATGCGTCATTGCAGAGAATGATCTGTGTTACTACCTTTTCAACACGGAGCAACGCAATTAAGAAAGTGATTAATCAACACTGGAAACTGGTAGCTGATGACATCGACCAACCCAACCCACCTATGCATTCTTTTAAGAAAGCAAGAAGTGTGAAGGACTATGTAGTCCAGTCTTTCCTTGAAACAGCAACAGCACCAACCATCCAAGAACTTTGGAGCCTGCCCCCAGTGATGGGGCATTTTAAGTGTGGTCATTGCAAGGCCTGTGAAACAACTGTCACGACTAAAATTTTCTGCTACAGAGAACACTCGATCACTTTGAGTTCATTTACTAATTGTAACTCTTTAAATGTAATCTATGGTATCAGTTGCCCATGTGGATTACTCTACATTGGACAGACACAACAGAAGGTCAAGTCCCGCATTCTGCAACCCCACAGCCGTATCCGGTGTAATGTAGTGGGTGCTCCCCTTGTTGAACACTGTGTTTCAAAAAATCACAAGCCGGATGATCTCAAATGGTTGGTGTTAGAAAAGGTAAAAGTGGGCCCTAGAGGCGGCAATCTATCAGCTATACTTAATGTAAGAGAATCTAAATGGATGACACAATTGGACACTGTAATTAATGGACTGAATGAACTTGATGGTAGCTACGCCCAGTTAGCAGTCCTTCGAATTTAACTTCCATGTACCCTTTCCGGATATGTTACACTTTCCTTTCTCGCCTCCTAACTTCAGAATGTAATCTCCTCGAATCATTGGTTGTCCTTATACACTAATGTGCACTTATTTCATGTATTTTTTGCATGAACTATTTTACAATGCGGTATGACAATATGTAAACTTTACCAGGCATGTGTTAATATTTGACTGATATATATACGCTGCATAATGACAACTTATACTGTTTGTTGCCTTCACTAGCATATACATATATTTAGCAAATGTCTGATGGATTTACTTGAGTCACACTAGGCCAATGTTTTAACACCTAGAGGAAATGCCAACCACGGAACATTGTCCACCGTTTCCGTTAATCCTCCAACCAAAGTCTTTTTTCCATTACGTTAAGCAACCGGCATCTAGCGCCAGCACAGTAACGGAGATCACGTGATGATCTCGCGTCTCGAGTTAAGCCACGATCATTCGGCTCGTTTCCCTATTCACTTTCCAAACGGGACCGGAGAAGCAGGGTAAGAGCATCCTGTTAGCTCCCCATTAATTTACTGTTGCACTGTTCTGTGCAGTTTGTCCGTTAATACTTCTGGCGACTGTACTGTTTTCCCCTACTTGCTGTGGTGCCCTTAGCTTTAAGCTGCTCATTATTAGATTTTACTCTTGCGTTGTTCCAAGCAGTCCTTCGTCATATTATCTCAAGTGACTGGACCGTTGCTTTCCCCTTCATGCTTAGTACCCTCGGACTCGCATCCTTTATTTTATTCTTTCGAGTCCGATACCTTTGTGATCTTACTGAGCACGCGCTTATGAAAGGCACGATTGTTTCTCAAAGCCCCCCTTAGCTGGACCCCTGTTCTTTCATTCATGCTTTCTGACTAATGCAGGTCCTCCCTGACTTCCGTTTGCTTAATCCCCTCTCCCTCCCTCCCTCCCTTCCTTCTCAGATTAATTCCCTGACGGTGAAACAGCGGCGATTAATCCCAAGCTGTCTTTTTCATAATGAATTGGAAATTGTTCCGGGAGTGCTGAATACTGAGAGCCTACGGATTTAACTCGACAGCAAAGCCTTTCTGCGACATAGTAAGTCATGCGCTTATTCCTGGAGCGCCTTTGTTTTGTTAATTTATGTCCACTTTATCCACTAATTTACCCGTTCGATTTTAGGTGGATACCACTCTCCTCGCTTCTGTCGTTACCATCTGGGAGGTTGACACCCTCTACCTTTGACGATCCTTCGACGTCTTAGAGTCCTGTCCTTTGACAGATAGGGTAACTTTTGTAAATAATTTTAATTTAATTATTTCCCTTTCTTATAGATTGATTAGCCTTACGCTCGTTTAATTTTGTTTTTTAGGTGCCCACACCCACCCCCCCTCCACACGCACCCCAGTCCTGATGAAGACCCCATCCCGTAAGGTCGCAATGAGTACCTACATCCCATAAGGGGTCGAAACGTCTACACAACATCATTGCCAATATCATCACTAGTTCAGGATGCACTGTGATCCTCTCTATATATATGGCTTTTCTCAGAACTGTAGATATTCGAATCATGATTTGATCTGGATGTAAATACGGCAGAGATTTAATTTTGCTGATCAATTTGATTGTGTTCTGAATGAATTTATCTTTGTATTCACTTTCTTCCAAATCCCACACTTTATCACTCACCTCCTTACTCCTTCTTTTCTGGGCACTGTTATGACTTCAAAAATGTTGCCTTTATCATGAACCTCAGTAAAACAATAATAATTGTTCAGTGTGATTAAATGGGCATTTGAACTTCTTTAAAAAAAAATTTGGTGCAGGGTCTTTCTAAATGTTTTGTATTGAATGATTCTGTATGCTGGGACCACTGTTCTCATACTGCTCGTTTAAGTTAAAGCAAATCTGTTTGTAATTAGGTGGCTTTTTAGCTTTGCTTGTATTAGTGTTTTTCAAACTTTCATAACATGCATATGTATGCATATATGTATATGTACATGCATTTATATTTGTATTTATATATATATATGCAGATTATATATATGTTTATATATGTATGTAGATGTATATATATATTCAGTGAAAAAACCATAGGTTTCACACATGTTATAGTTAGCTGGAAATTTTACTGATAAAAAACCAATGAAATTCCCCCGTTATAGTTAGTGCAGGCAACTATAACTCACGCGACCGCAGTCCTCTGCTGATGCTAATACTGTATTTAGACACTTATTTGCCCATGTCTTCTTCCATTAAATTTTAGCTATACATATATTACAAATATTTTTTTTTCATAAAGACACATATGTCATCAGCAGAGGATTGCGGTCGCGTGAGTTATAGTTGCCTGCACTAACTATAACGGGGGAATTTCATTGGTTTTTTATCAGTAAAATTTCCAGCTAACTATAACATGTGTGAAACCTATGGTTTTTTCACTGAATTTGCAAGGTTTTTTAAATGCTAATTCCTAACTATAACGTGTGTGAAACCTATGGTTTTTTCAGTGAATTTGTACGGTTTTTTAAATGCTAAGTTACTTTACGCCATTCGTGGCGTGCGCGCCCACTTAACGCAGTTCGTTCCGTGCGCGCACCGTGCGCGCACAGTGAGCACGCGGTGCGCTCCGCGCACCACGCGCCCACTTTACGCAGTTAGTGCCGTGCACGCACGGTGGGCACGCGGTGCGCTACGCGCACCGCGTGCCCACGTTACGCTAGATGGGCCATGTACGCACGATGCGCTTCTCGCACCGTGCGCACATGGAGGACATATGATGCGCTTCGTTGTGAAAGGTAATATTTTAATTTTTCAGAATAATGCAATGCCATGCACAAATGCTGCCCTTCGGGCACCCTTTGCACATGGGGTGGGGAGAGTATGGATATTTATTTTTTTAAATTAATTTTTACCGTACGCGTACGGTAAGCGTAATCGGCGAAATTGTCGAAAAAATTAAAATTCCGTTTTTGGCCTTGTGGGATCTTTGAGGACTCCCTCAACATGGCTAGGTGCTTAGGAGCTGTCTAAACAGCCCCTTTACATGTTTTTGGCCTTTGTTTTTTAACCCCCTCTCAGAGTGCGAGAGAGAAAATGGCGGCCGCCACTTCCTGGTTTCGACCGATTCGAATGTTTACTAAGATCTAACAGCCAATCATATTCGCGCACGGCACCGTACGCGTACGGTAAGCTTACCGTAAGCGCACCGTAAGCTGCCACAGATATATATATTGATTTAAATGCTATTTTCTCAGGAACTACTGAACAGATTTACACCAGACCTACAAAAGGCTCTTCCTTGACCTGAGGACTACCTCTCTGCCAAATTTCAAGTAACTCTGTTCAGCCGTTCGGGCTGTAGCTGTGTCTAAAGGTCCTATGGAAAAATGCATGGGAAAAACACGTTTTGGGACCCCCCCCTTTTTTCTCAGCCCCCGCTTGACGAATCCCCCCGAGACTTTCAGGGTAGGAGCGGAGCGTAGCGCCCCACCTATTTTGAAAATTTCGCGAGGATTCGTCGACCGGCGCCAAAGTTATTCCAAATAGAATGTTGCGGTTTTCCTATGGAAACAGGGTCCTAACTATAACTACCTACTGGCGACCGCCAGTAGGTAATACACATGCATATATATAAATGCATTTATATGCATATATATATGTGCATATGTGTGCGAGTAGAGAGAGGTAGAGGTGTAGAGGTAGAGGTTTAGAGGTAGAGCGGTAGTGGTAGAGAGAGGTAGAGAGTAGAGAGTGAGTAATAAAGAGTGAGCAGTAGAGAGTAGTAGAGAGAGTAGCAGAGAGTGAGTAGTAGAGAGTAGTAGAGTGAGTAGTAGAGAGTGAGGAGTAGAGTGAATAGTAGAGAGAGAGTAGCAGAGAGTTAGTAGTAGAGAGTAGTAGAGTGAGTAGTGGAGAGTGAGTAGTAGAGTGAGTAGTAGAGAGTAGTAGAGAGAGTAGTAGAGAGTGAGTAGTAGAGAGTGAGTAGTAGAGAGTGAGTAGTAGAGAGTGAGTAGCAGAGAGAGTAGTAGAGTGAGTAGTAGAGTAGTAGAGTGAGTAGTAGAGAGTAGTAGAGAGAGAGTAGTAGAGCGAGAGTAGTAGAGAAAGTAGTAGTAGAGAGTGAGTAGTAGAGAGTAGTAGAGTGTGAGTAGTAGATAGAGTAGTAGAGAGTAGTAGAGTAGTAGAGTAGTAGAGAGTGAGTAGTAATAGAGAGTGAGTAGTAGAGAGCAAGTAGTAGAGAGTGAGAAGTAGAGAGTGAGTAGTAGAGTGAGTAGTAGAGAGTAGTGGAGAGTGAATAGTAGAGAGTAGTATGAATGAATGAATGAAATGAGTTTTGTCATGCGCAAACTTTGCCCAATGGGCGTCAAGGCGCCTAATTCAAATAATACAGCTCGCGAATCAAACCAGCATTCTCTCATTAGTAGGCTTTGGTAAAGTACCACGTCTTAAGGGCCTTTTTGAACAGATCAATTGAGGGAAGGGTTTTGACCTCAATTGGAAGAGAGTTCCAGAGCTTAGGAGCGGCAACAGAAAAAGCTCTCGCTCCCCATCTGGCTAGCCTTGTGCGGGGCACTACCAGTTGAAATAACCCAGAAGATCGAAGAGATCTGGTTGGGATATAGCGGGTAAGCAGAGACCCAAGTGCATCGTCCGTGCCAGCCGCAAGAGCTCTGTATGTAAGACATAGAATCTTAAAAAAGACTCTATGCTGAACAGGGAGCCAATGAAGATCTCTCCTAGCAGTCATGGCTGAAGATGCCAAGGGAAGGGCCAAAACAAAACGTGCTGCAGCATTCTGCACGATTTGCAGTCGATGGATAAGGCCCTTGTTGGACTCCACATACAGGGAGTTGCAATAATCGAGCCTGGAGCCAACAAGAGCGACTGCAATCTGCTTACGAGCCTGGAGAGAAAGATAGTTACGGATCCTATTTAGAATCCTGATAACACCCCAGCATGTGGCCACGGTCCTATTTACTTGGAGCATCATAGAGAGTGAGGTGTCAAAGACATGTGCCAAGAGATGAAGGCCACCACTCGCTCGACCAAACATCTTGGTCTTTCCCAAAGACCAAGACCTCTGTCTTATCGCCGTTTAGCTTTAGGGAATTGATGATCATCCAATCTGCCACATGCTGCATGCATGACCTAAAGCTAATGGCGGATGTATGGACAGAGGAATGAGCCAGTGACACCATGATCTGGGTGTCGTCGGCGTAGGACACCACCTCCATCCCCTGCGATCTTACTAGTCTAGCAAGGGGGGCCACATAGATGTTAAACAGGGCCGGACTAAGGGCCGACCCCTGTGGCACCCCACATTGCAATGACTTGGCAGGGGAGAGGAAATTTCCAAGCTTTACTCTCTGTTCTCTACCAAGGAGAAAGGAGTTAAGAAGATTCAAGGCCGGCCCAGTAACCCCTGCCTCCCTAAGCCGAGATGTTAAAATGGCGTGAGACAGGGTATCGAACGCGGCTGTGAGATCTTATAGGACCAGTATTGTAGTTTGGCCATTATCCACTTTACGTCGGATGTTGTCTACTACAACAGTAAGTGCGGATTCGGTACAGTGGTACTTTCTGAATCCGTGCTGTGTGTTATCAAGATACTCACTGGTCTCAAGAAAAGTGGAGAGGTGGGAGTTGAGGTGTGCCTCCAATATTTTTGCAGGGGCCGGGAGCAGAGAGATTGGCCTGACGTTTTTAAGAAGGCCAGGATCCAAAGACGGTTTCTTAAGGAGAGGCTTTACAATAGCCTTCTTCCACACTGGTGGAAAGGAACCCTGGACAATAGCCCTATTCATGACTTCCAACATGGGCGGAAGAATGCTGTTTCTGCACTCCTTCAGTGTTTTTAGCGGTAAAGGATCCATTGGGGAGGAAGATTTAGTCCTATCGAGTAGGAGGTTCAGTCCTTCCAAAGACAATAAGGGAAATTGCCTGAATAGTTTGGAAGGGCCTTCACCCAAAGTGTCCAGATTGGCTATAGCAGAAGGAATATCCTTATCCAAGGAGTGGCATTGGGCTTCTAAGGCGATGTGAATGTCCGAGATTTTGCTGTGAAAGAAGTCAGAGATGTTATTACAAAGATCCTGAGAGCTAACTACAGGATCAGGGAGTTGGAGAGAGCATAGTGAATCAGCAATTTTAAAAAGTTCCCTGGATGAGGTTAGGGAACCTGTAAGATTGGAAAAGTACTCCTGCTTTTCTACTAGTAGAGAGCGAGTAGTAGAGAGCAAGTAGTAGAGAGTGAGTAGTAGAGAGCGAGTAGTGGAGAGTGAGTAGTAGAGGGTAATAGAGAGTGAGTAGTAGAGAGTGAGTAGTAGAGAGTGAACAGTAGAGAGAGTAGCAGAGAGAGAGTAGTAGAGTGAGTAGTAGAGAGTAGTAGAGAGTTGTAGAGAGTGAGTAGTAGAGAGTAGTAGAGACTGAGTAGCAGAGAGAGAGTAGTAGAGAGTAGTAGTAGAGTGACTAGTAGAGCGAGAGTAGTAGAGCGAGAGTAGTAGAGAGTGAGTAGTAGAGAGAGTAGTAGATAGAGAGTAGTAGAGAGTAGTTTAGTAGTAGAGAGTGAATAGTAGAGAGCAAGTAGTAGAGAGTGAGTAGTAGAGAGTAGTGGAGAGTGAGTAGTGGAGAGTGAATAGTAGAGAGCGAGTAGTAGTGAGTAGTAGAGCGAGTAGTGGAGAGTGAGTAGTAGAGAGTAATAGAGAGTGAGTAGTAGAGAGTGAATAGTAGAGAGAGAGTAGCAGAGAGTTAGTAGAGTGAGTAGTAGAGAGTAGTAGAGAGGGAGTAGCAGAGAGAGAGTAGTAGAGAGTAGTGTAGAGAGTAGCAGAGAGTGAGTAGTAGAGAGTAGTAGAGTGAGTAGTAGAGAGTGAGGAGTAGAGAGTGAATAGTAGAGCGAGAGTAGCAGAGAGTTAGTAGTAGAGAGTAGTAGAGTGAGTAGTAGAGTGAGTAGTAGAGAGTAGTAGAGAGAGTAGTAGAGAGTTGTAGAGAGTGAGTAGTAGAGAGTAGTAGAGAGTGAGTAGCAGAGAGAGAGTAGTAGAGTGAGTAGTAGAGTAGTAGTAGAGTGAGTAGTAGAGAGTAGTAGAGAGTGAGTAGTAGTAGAGAACGAGTAGTAGAGAGCAAGTAGTAGAGAGCAAGTAGTAGAGAGTGAGTAGTAGAGAGTGAGTAGTAGAGAGTGAGAAGTAGAGAGTGAGTAGTAGAGAGTAGTGGAGAGTGAATAGTAGAGAGTAGTAGAGAGTGAGTAGTAGAGAGCGAGTAGTAGAGAGCGAGTAGTAGAGAGCGAGTAGTAGAGAGCGAGTAGTGGAGAGTGAGTAGTAGAGAGTAATAGAGAGTGAGTAGTAGAGAGTGAGTAGTAGAGAGTGAGTAGTAGAGAGTGAACAGTAGAGAGAGTAGCAGAGAGTTAGTAGTAGAGTGAGTAGTAGAGAGTAGTAGAGAGTTGTAGAGAGTGAGTAGTAGAGAGTAGTAGAGAGAGTAGTAGATAGAGAGTAGTAAAGAGTAGTTTAGTAGTAGAGAGTGAATAGTAGAGAGCAACTAGGAGAGAGGGAGTAGTAGAGAGAGTAGTAGAGAGAGTAGTAGAGAGTGAGTAGTAGAGTGTAGTTGAGAGCGAATAGTAGAGAGCGAGTAGTAGTGAGTAGTAGAGAGTGAGTAGTAGAGCGAGTAGTGGAGAGTGAGTAGTAGAGAGTAATAGAGAGTGAGTAGTAGAGAGTGAATAGTAGAGAGAGAGTAGTAGAGAGAGAGTAGTAGTAGAGCGTGAGTAGTACAGTTAGTAGTAGAGCGAGAGTAGTAGAGAGAGAGTAGTAGAGAGTAGTTTAGTAGTAGAGAGCGAGTAGTAGAGAGCAAGTAGTAGACAGTGAGTAGTAGAGAGTAGTAGAGAGTGAGAAGTAGAGAGAGTAGTAGACAGAGAGTAGTAGAGAGTGAGTAGTGGAGAGTGAGTAGTAGGGAGCGAGTAGTAGAGACTGAGTAGTGGAGAGTGAGTAGTAGAGAGTAGTAGAGAGTGAGTAGTAGAGAGTGAGTAGTAGAGAATGAGTAGTAGAGAGTATTAGAGTGAGTAGTAGAGAGAGAATAGTAGAGAGTAGTAGAGAGTGAGTGGTAGAGAGTAGTAGAGAGTGAGTGGTAGAGAGTAGTAGAGTGAGTGGTAGAGAGTAGTAGAGAGTAGTAGTGAGTGAGTAGTAGAGAGTAAATAGTAGAGAGTGGTAGAGAGTGAGTAGTAGAGAGTGGTAGAGTGAGTAGTAGAGAGTAGTCAGTCATTGTCAGTCAGTGTCAGTCAATCAGTGTCAGTCAGTGTCAGTCAATCAGTGTCAGTCAATCAGTGGCAGTCAGTGTCAGTCAATCAGTGTCAGGCAGTGTTAATCAGTCAGTGGCAGTCAGTCAGTGGCAGCTAGAGCAGCTCTGCTGACTTGGTTCTCTGGCTCTAGAGCAGCTCTGCTAACCTGGTTCTCTGGCTCTAAAGCAGCTCTGCTGACCTGGTTCTCTGGCTCTAAAGCAGCTTTGCTTTGCTTGCCTGGTTCTCTGGCTCTAAAGCGGTTCTGCTGACCTGGTTCGCTCCCTCTAAAGCAGCTCTGCTGACCTGGTTCTCTGCCTCTAGAGTAGCTCTGCTGACCTGGTTCTTAGGCTCTAGAGCTGCTCTGCTGACCTGGTTCTCAGGCTCTAAAGCAGCTCTGCTGACCTGGTTCTCTGGTTCTAGAGCAGCTCTGCTGACCTGATTCTCTGGCTCTAAAGCAGCTCTGCTGACCTGGTTCTCTGGCTCTAAAGCAGCTCTGCTTGCCTGGTTCTCTGGCTCTAAAGCGCTTCTGCTGACCTGGTTCGCTCCCTCTAAAGCAGCTCTGCTGACCTGGTTTCTCTGGCTCTAGAGCAGCTCTGCTGAGCTGGTTCTCTGGCTCTACAACAGCTCTGCTGACCTGGTTCTCGGCCTCTAGAGCAGCTCTGCTGACCTGGGTCTCTGGTTCTAGAGCAGCTCTGCTGACCTGCTTCTTAAGCTCTAGAGCAGCTCTGCTGACCTGGTTCTCTGGCTCTAAATCAGCTCTGCTGACCTGGTTCTCTGCCTCTAGAGTAGCTCTGCTGACGTGGTTCTTAGGCTCTAGAGCTGCTCTGCTGACGTGGTTCTCAGGCTCTAAAGCAGCTCTGCTGACCTGGTTCTCTGGTTCTAGAGCAGCTCTGCTGCCCTGGTTCTCTCCCTCTAAAGCAGCTCTGATGACCTGGTTCTCTGCCTCTAGAACAGCTCTGCTGACCTGGTTCTTAGGCTCTAGAGCAGCTCTGCTGCCCTGGTTCTCTCCCTCTAAAGCAGCTCTGCTGACCCAGTTCTTAGGCTCTAGAGCAGCTCTTGTGACCTGGTTCTCTGGCTCTAAAGCAGATCTGCTGACCTAGTTCTCTGGCTCTAAAGGCTCTGACCATCCAAATGTTTAGCTTTTTTTGATATGTACTACTGTCAAGGTAAGATTAAGTAATCCAAACACTATCAATGCACAACTACCGCCTTGCACTATACATATAAACCTCTAACCAGCTACTTAGTAAAGTACTACCCATGCAACCTAGGAATCCTCCTGTCTGTCCCATGCACTTCTCCAATCACCCATCCAGCACTATCTACGTATCCTATCACTCCGCAATACCTAAGAACTTATAAATTCAACATGTACTCTCTTTGCAGCACTGAAATTATTCTAGTTACTAGTCATGTACCTAAGGAATGACCAAGCCAGTAAAACTAGTACAGCTATAATATTCTGTGCACGCAGACCTTTAATCAGCTACATAGCATTGATACAGTCTTTTAAATACTCAGTTAGTACCTATGCAGTCTAGGAATCCTTCTGTCTGTCCCATGCGCTTCTCCATTCAACCATCCAGCAGTATCTACGTATCCTATCACTCTGCCAATACCTAAGCACTAATAAATTTAGCATGCACTCTCTTTGCAGCACTGAAATTACTCCAGTTATTAGTCATATACTTAAGGAATGGCCTAGCCACTAACACAAGCGCAGGTACAATATTTTGTAGACTATGCATGCAAACCTCTAACCAGCTACATACTATTGATACGCTCTTCTAAATACCCAGTTAGTACCTATGCAGTCTAGGAATCCTTCTGTCTGTCCCATGCACTTCTCCATTCACCCATCCAGCACTACCTGCGTATCCTATCACTCCACCAATACCTAAGCACTTATAAATTCAGCATGCACTTTTTTTGCAACACTGAAATTACTCTAGTTATTAGTCATATACTTAAGGAATGGCGTAGTCACTAACACAAGTGCAGGTACAATATTTTGTACACTATGCATGCACACCTCTAACCAGCTACAAACTATTGATACGCTCTTCAAAATACCCAGTTAGTACCTATGCAGTGTAGGAATCCTCCTGTCTGTTCCATGCATTTCTCCATTCACCCATCCAGCACTATCTACTTATCCTATTACTCCACCAATACCTAAGTAGTTATAAATTCACTATACACTCTGTTTGTAATACTGTAATTATTCTAGTTACTAGTCATGAACTTATGAAATGGCCTAGCTACTAACACAAGTACAGCTATAATATTTTGTGCACTATCCAAGCAGACCTCTAATTCGCTACATACTATTGATACACTCTTCTAAATACCCAGTTAGCACTCATGCAATGTAGGAATCGTCCAGTCTGTCCTATGCACTTCTTTAATCACTTATCTACCACTATCTACTTATCCTATTACTCCACCAATACGTAAGCACTTATAAATTAAGTGTTCACTCTGTTTGCAGCACTGTCATCATTCCAGTTACTTGTGGTATTCTTATAAAATGACCTAGGCACCAACACAAGTACACATAAAATATTCTGTGCATGATCCCTACAAATCTCTAAGCAGATACATACTATTGGTCCACTCCATTAAATACTGAAGTAGTACCCATGCAGCGTAGGATACCTCCTGTCAGTCTCATGCAATTCTTCAATCACCCATCCAGCAATATGTTCTTATTGTATCAGTCTGCCAATACCTAAGCACTTATGGGGCAGATTTACAAGCACCCTGCGCAACCAGTACGTCACTTTTTGTAATGTAGTGATGGCGCCAGGCACTCCTTCATATTTACAAGGAGAGGAAAAGCCACCCTGCGTAGTCTTTCCTCTCCTTGTAAATACGACCTCTTCATACACAGAACTTTACGTTGAAGGGGCGTTCCATAGGTGTTGCTGTGGGTGTTCCCACGCAACACCCATAGAACAAGACGCATCTCCAGATTTATGAGAAATCGTAAATCTGGAGATGTGTCTGAATGCTGCGCCATCCTAGAGTTGGTGTAGCAAGGCGCAACGAGGAGAATTATTTTCATTTCTCCTCATTGTTTCCTCTTTCAATGCATGCTGCATTCCACAGCATACATTGAAAGAGGAAAATGCCTTTACTGATTGTTTTTGTGCAGGAAGGTGTCCCTTCCTGCACAAAAACAATCTCCGCACGACACAGACATCCATGCACCATGGTGCAAGGGTGCCTGTGTCACCACATGGCTGCAGTTTGTGAAGCAGTGCAGAGGGAAGCACAGAGTTGCAACATATTCATGTACATATGTCACATTCCTGTGCTTCAGAAGTGCCACAGTGCAGTGCAGCTAAAGAGCTTGCAGTGTCACGCTGCAGTACTTCCTCATAAATCTTCACCTATAAATTCACCATACACTACTAATGCATTCTTTCAGTCAATCATGCTGTATACATATATTCAACCAAACTTTCACACATTAGCTTTCAATTATAGTTCTTTCTTTAACCAGATAAGGTAGTTCTGATAAGAATTTTTTTTTTCTTCTTTTTTCTTTTGTATTTTTTTTTTGTGAAGAATTTTGAATTTTTTGGGTGTTTTTTTCAAAAAATGAACAAAAAAGAACGAATAAAATAGGAAACTTTTGGAATTACTTATTCCAAAAACAATAATTAACAACAATGGTTGCGTTGCGCAGCACAAACTGCATCCACCGACTGTTTACCGAAGCATATGTTTCTTACACTTCACGCAGTGTTGCTCGAGACGCGCTAGAGGCAGCACCTTAACACTGTTCAGCATCGAGCGCCTGGTAAAGGGCTCTACTCGCTCTCTGCTCCCTCTCCACCGAAGCACGCACGCTAACGCTGCATCTTGGTAAAATTAGCGTCCGCTTGAGGACTTATCAAACAATTAATGTTTGACAGCGCAATCTGCTTTCAACTTGCTTGAAGTCACGTTTATTTTATTAAAAACCACAAATTTTTCATTTATCGCTGATTTTATGTACTCACCACGATAGTCGAGGTCAAGGGTCACACGAAGGAGCGCCTCCCCGGTCCACCACGGAAAGTTCCGATTGAGTGGAGGGAGTGTTGCGCTACCGGAAGTGACGCGTAGTCACCAGATCAGCTGGTTGCTGCCTGGAAACTACAAAGTGGGATGCCCTGGCCGACGCGCAGCGGACGCGCTAGAGGCAGCACCTAAACACTGTTCAGCATCGTCCGCGCCAAACCATCGCCAGGAGCCATGAACCCTGCTAAATCTCCCATCCATTTGAATGATCATCCTACCTCAAGCATTAAATACTCGAGTTTAGAGTTAACACACTTAAGAGACCACACACCCCTCCACGCTCAACATATAAGAACCTACATGTGTACCCACAAATTCCCCGCAGTTATTGAAGGCCCCTTAGCATACTTACTCTGTGGCTTCCAAAGTACTCCCCCTTCCCTTATTATTGACCCTACAACATTACACCATCCTGATAAAACAAGGGAAATAAGAACTAGTTGGAACTGTTTCCTAGCCAACGTACGCTCACTGCCCAAACACGCGATCAACATCTGGGACCTACTCTCCTCCACTCTCCCTGACATTGGCTTCCTTACTGAAACATGGTTAAAACCCTCCTCCACCCCTGCCATCGCCATCGCAATACCTGATGGATATCGTCTGCTTAAAGTTGACAGACCACGTAAGGCAGGTGGTGGTATAGCCATCATATACAAAGACCCAATAAAAGCAACAATACTTGACCAACATACTAGTGATAAAATCGAAATCCTAACCTTCAGAATTGACATCCATTCTCAGCTAAGTTGGAAAGGAGCACTTGTATATCGTCCTCCTGGACCTATCTCTGATTCCATATACCACCTCCTAAATATGATTGCCTCACACGTGATATCCTCCAACAAATTCCTTCTTCTAGGTGATTTCAACGTCCATAGTGAGATCCCTAACGACCCAGAGGCGGCTACCCTCTTGACCGAGCTCTCAACGCTAGGACTTACAAAAATTAACAATGCTCCCACACATATTGGAGGCCATACCCTGGACTTAGTCTTCTCCAACTCACCGCACACGGCGAATATATATCAACTAACCCGCTGACCTGGTCTGATCACTCTACTATAGAATTTAATCTAATAGGCCCCTCCGATCATACAACCACGAAAAAATCATTATCTCGAGAATACAGACAATGGCATAAATTAACTCCTACACTATTTCGCGACTCAGTCATTCCTACCCAACAATCTGCCTTTGAATCTATGGACACATGCATAACTACCTTCCAGAACTCAATCAAATCCACCATAGACGCCCTGATTCCTTTGAAACACTCTTCTGCCACCCCCAAACGTACACAGGCACCCTGGTATTCCGCAGACCTCCGTGCAGAAAAAAGCCACTGCAAAAAAATTGAACGTCAATGGCGTAGAACTCAGGACACCCTGGACAAGGGAAAATACAAATGAGCCCTGGATTCTTACCATAAAAACATAACATTTGCCTGGAAAAATCACATAGCCAACCAATTAGAGGCAACAAACACCCCCAAAGACCTTTTTCAAGTACTTAACACCCTCATTAATCCCAAAGCCTGTAACCCAGAAGACGAACCCACCCAGGCATTATGTGACAACATAGCCAACCATTTTTCACAAAAAATAAACGATATATACAATAAAATAACCACCACAATAACGCACCATAACCCGCATATTACAAAAGCTCCCCCTCCATCTAACTCACTTATCCTCCAAGAATTCCCTCTGCTCACGATTCAAGAAACAGAATCTCTCTTGAGATCCGCCAAATCAGGTTCCCCCAAGGACCTTATACCAGCAAAAGTATCAAAAAGCCTAGCAGCGGAACTTGCAGCACCCCTCTGTCACATTCTCAACAAATCCATCAAGGAAGGCAAGCTTCCCGATGAAGGAAAGCGGCACAGATCATGCCCATAAGAAAAAACACCAAACTGACCCCTGATGTAATATATCCAATTATCGACCAATTTCTTTACTCCCTCTACATAGCAAATTGTTGGAAAAACATATCAACACTCACTTTTCTGCATTCATTGAATCATCCGGCTGTCTCGACCACTCAGTCAGGATTCCGCCCTCGACATAGTACAGAATCCGCTCTAGTCAATGTCATAGACAACATCCGAATGCAGACGGACGCGGGCCGAGCAGTAATTCTCATACTGCTCGACCTGTCCGCTGCATTCGACACCATCTCACACCAGACTTTGCTGGAAAGACTGCAAACCATAGGAATACAGGACGCTGCTCTAGACTGGCTACGAGATTTCCTCAACGGAAGAACCCAAACAGTAAACCTAGGACCGTTCAAATCCAAGACCACGTCGGTAACAAAGGGAGTACCGCAAGGCTCCTATCTCAGCCCCTCTCTATTCAACGTATACGTCGCCCCTCTTCTGAGAAGCATTGGGTTCGCCCCAATCTCCTATGCAGATGATACCCAACTGCTTCTCTCCTTTGATAAAGACTCTCCCAACACTAAAAACATCTTCTCGGAAGGCATGAAAACAATAACATCATGGATGAGCAATAACTTCCTACAGCTCAATGCAGGAAAAACAGAAATAATGCTATTCAAGGATGCAGTTACCAGCTGGGCACCGAGCTGGTGGCCAGAAGAACTAGGCCTGCCCCCTTCCCCAAAACTAGTGATCAAAAACCTAGGGGTCCTAATAGACAGCAAACTCAATCTGGACGAACACATAACTTCCACCAAACGAGCATGCCTTCATGCCCTTGGCCTACTCCGTAGAGTATTCCACTTCCTCCCCCCTTCCACTCGGAAAACTCTGGTACACGCTTTAGTACTCAGCCGTCTGGACTTCAGCAATGCTCTGCTAATCGCCGCAAAGGAGTCCTCCTTGAACAGCTTACAGGTGGTCCAGAACACAGCAGCTCGCCTGATAGCCAGTGCACCCTACCGAACCCCTCTCTCCCCCTTCTCCGCAGGCTACACTGGTTACCAATACGTAAAAGGATTCAGTTCAAAATCTGCTGTCTGGTGTTCAAAGGCCTTAATCACATGGGACCGACATATCTGGCAGATAAACTAGTCAGATACACCCCCTCACGTACCCTCCATTCTCAAGGAAAAGGTCTCCTCACCATTCCAAGTATAAAACAAACCAGACTAGGAGGCAAAGCATTCTCCTATCTTGCCCCTCAATTGTGGAACCAGCTACCTCTGGATATTCGTCTCTGCAATAACTACCTGTCTTTTAGGAAAAAACTTAAAACATCACTCTTCTAAACACTCAGTCATCACCTCTATCCATCCTTAGCGCGGAGATACCCCATCTGGGGTGATTCATGCGCTCTACAAATGACATAAATAAATAAATTGCGCAGCACAAACTGCATCCACCGACTGCTCACCGAAGCATATGTTTCTTACACTTCACGCAGTGTTGCTTGAGAAAGGCAAATTCTGGCCTAATGTCCATTGCAGATGGTCCTGAGGACGCTCCAGATGTACTTGCCACAGCAGGTGAGGGGTTCAAAGCTGATCGCCTCATTTCCTCCCGAGCAAGATTGAGAGGATGTGTAGTCCGGAGATGCTTGTACATAGAAGCAGTGCCACAAGAGTATTTTTTTTCACTGCCTCTTGACAGGACTCAGTCACAAATTTTGCACGTCACCTTTCTCGCATTTACTTTCTTCTCTCCAGGTGGAAAAGTGAAGAATTTCCACACGACAGATTCCGGCCTCTGTGGACATGGTGACTCCTGCAAGAATTCTTCTTCAGAAGATACTTTCTCCTGCTGCTGTCCAGATGCCATTTTGTTTGATATTTTTTGAAAAACACCAAAAAAAACAAGCAAAAAGGGTTCCTGTAGGAAAAGAGATGTTTCTCTAAAGATGCTCCTACAAGAATGATTAAAATGGGTGGGGTCCTTCAATAGTTACAGTGAGAAATGTTATGAACCAATGAAATCTTTTTTTTTGAGCTCACATGGGACCCGCGCATTCTGCGCTCACAATGCACGCACCCGACTTCGTGAAAAGATATTGAAAATTAATATGTTTATTATAAGTACAAATATATTATTTTTATGAATATCTTAGATAATCTCTTGCCCTAATATGTATATTAAAGACACATACATATCATTTTAGAACATAAATTTTGTTTGCGGGAGTCGCGCACCCAGCGTGCCCCAGCACGAATATGACGTCACGCGGGACCCGCCACCGCGCAAGCGTCTCGTACCGTAATGCGCATGTGTCATGAATGTGCGGGAGCAGGAGTCGCGGACTAGTCGCATACCAATCGCGCACATCACGTAATATTAAATGTATATGATGTAACTGAAAAACACGCAGCCGTCGCACACTGTAAGCAGATCCTTCATGACTTTTCTAAAATGGCGGCTAGAATCCGCGCACCCACCGTGATGTGTACGCTTTGGGTGCGCGACTCCGAAAAAAAATTGGATTTTTTTTTTTAAAGAAAATAATGTCAATATATTAAAATAAAAAATGAAAACAAAAAAATTATCAATATTTCAGATTGAATTGTTTTGAAGGTTTTTTTTTTGCAATTTTCAGATAAATGTATAATGTTACTTAATTAATAAAATATTTATAAATAAACAGTTAAACTGTAGAAAATCAGTACAAAACAATAGGTATAACTACTATCACACCTAAAAATTTGCATTAAAAAACCTTTGAAATTCACTGAAAAAAACCATAGGTTTCAGAGACGTTATAGTTAGAAATTAGCATTTAAAAAAGCTTTGAAATTCACAGAAAAAAACATAGGTTTCAGGGGTGTTATAGTTAGCTGGCCATTTCACTCGTACAGAACCATAGAAATTCCTCCGTTATAGTTAGTTCTGCTACTGCTACTGCTCACCAGGGAAGTCTGCTGCTGGTATTGAAAGTGCATGTTTCAGTCTGCATGTCAGAATTTTTTATTGAAATAGAAGAGGATTTGAGAAGTCACTCAAAATGTGCCGTAATTTTTCTTTTTTCAGCACTAATCATAATTTCTATGGCAAAATGAACCCCCTCATTGTGTTCCTTTTAAATTAAACTACTCACTCTCTACTACTCACTCGCTACTACTCTACTACTCACTCTCTACTACTCACTCTACTACTATCTACTACTCACTCTACTCTCTACTACTCTCTACCACTCACTTTCTACTACTCTACTACTCACTCTCTACTACTCTCTCTCTACTACTCCCTCTCTGCTGCTTACTCTACTACTCTCTACTACTCTCTCTCTACTACTCACTCTCTACTAATCTCTCTCTACTACTCTACTACTCTCTCTACTACTCACTCTCTACTACTCTCTAGTACTCACTCTCCACTACTCACTCTCTACTACTCTACTACTCTCTACTACTCACTCTATACTACTCACTCTCTACTACTCTCTAACACTCACTCTCTACTACTCACTCTCTACTACTCTCTACTACTCTCTCTACTAATCACTCTCTACTACTGTCTACTACTCACTCTACTACTCTCTACCACTCACACTCTACTACTCACTTTCTACTACTCTCTTTCTACTACTTACTCTCTACAACTCACTACTACTCTCTACTACTCACACTCTACTACTCTCTCTCCACTACACGCTCTCCACTACACGCTCTCTACTACACACTCCCTACTACACGCTCTCTACTATTCGCTCTCTACTACTCTCTCTACTACTCACTCTACTACTCACTCTCTACTACTCTCTACTACTCCCTCTTTACTACACACTACTACTTGCTCTCTACTACTCGCTCTCTACTGCTCTCTACTACTCACTCTACTACTCGCTCTACTATTCCCTACTACTCACTCTACTACTCTATCTACTGCTCCCTACTACTCACTCTACTACTCACTATGTACTACTCTCTACTACTCCACTACTCTCTACTACTCACTCTCTACTACTCACTCTACTACTCTCTACTAATCTCTCTCTACTACTCTCTACTACTCACTCTCTACTACTCACTCTACTACTCACTCTCTACTACTCACTCTCTACTACTCACTCTCTACTACTCTCTACTACTCTCTACTATTACTCTCTACTATTACTCTCTACTACTCACTCTCTACTACTCTCTATACTAATCTCTCTCTACGACTCTCTACTACTCACTCTCTACTACTCTCTACTACTCACTCTCTACTACTCTGTACTACTCACTCTACTACTCATTCTCTATTACTCCCTACTACTCCCTTTCTGCTACTCACTCTCTACTACTCTACTACTCACTCTACTACTGTCTACTACTCACTCTACTACTCACTCTCTACTACCCACTCTCTACTACTCTCTACTACTCACTCTCTACTATTCACTCTACTCAGTCTACTACTCTCTACTATTCACTCTCTGCTACTCTCTCTACTACTCACTCTACTCTCTACTAGTCATCCTTTACTCTCTACCTCTCCCTACTACTCTCTACCTCTCTACCTATACTCCTCTACCTCTACTCCTCTACCTCTACACCTCTATCTCTCTACACGTATACATATGCACATATATATATGCATATATATGCATATGCAGTTATATATATATATATGTATGTGTATATATACATACATATATAAACATCCATATAATCTGCATATCTATATAAATACAAATATAAATGCATGCATACATATACATATATGCATACATATGCATGTTATGTACATGAAAGTTTGAAAAACACTAATAAAAGCAAAGCTAAAAAGCCACCTTATTACAAAAAGAATTGCTTTAACTTAAACGAGGGCGAGACCTATTGCATTTTCAATGCTTGTTTACTTTGGTTCCATCAAGAAGGCATTCAGATGTGTCACACATTTGCCATAAATTCAGAATGTTAGCACTCTAGTTGCTCATTAGATCACTGTAGTAAAGCTACTACTCACCAGGGAAGTCTGCTGCTGGTATTCAAAGTGCATGTTTCAGTCTGCATGTCAGATTTTTTAATGAAATAGAAGAGGATTTGAGAAGTCAAAATATGCCCTAATTTTTCTTTCTGAATAACTAATCATAATTTCTATGGCAAAATGAACCTCCTCATTTTTTTCCTTTTTAAATTTAATGTTTTAAGAGTTCCCACTTTATTCCAATCAAGATGGCTTCAGATGTGCCATACTTTTGTCATAAGTAAGACTGTTAGCGCTGCAGTTGTTCTTTAGAACACTCAGGGAAGCTGCAGTAGAACACAAAGGAATCAACTGACAGTCTCTGCCCTTGTTGGATGTACATGTTTTACTGAGAATGTCAGACTTCATTCTCACATGACTGAGAAAGATAATGTGAATTTACAGAAAATATGCTCTCAGTTTAGCTTATAGGTCACCTTCCAAACCTCTGTGGGAAAAGCATGAGAAAATAGTTTTCTCTGAAACCTGATTCATGATATCCCAGCAGAAGGGTTTTTCACATGGTAAAATCACCTTAGAACACACCACAGTTCCTAAAATGAGTATGGTACCATCAACAAATGATTTATAATGTAACTAAAGTGTTAAAACCTTCTATTCAATTCAATAATACTTTATTTCGACCTGTTTCGGCCATAAAAGTAACAATAAAAACACAATACAATAAAATACAGAATAAAAACATCATCAGTTAATAAAAGACAAAATTTTTTCAGCTAACACCCCAGATTAGTCTAGGCACTGTTTCGAATTAAAAAACTCCTTTTTATCCAGAATGCATAAACCTATACACCTAGACAGTTATATATCCACTCAATCTTCAATAAAGATTGGTATATATATAATGAATATTTAAATTTCATACTAAGCCACATTCACTGGATGATGTCATCAGTGCGTGCATAGTGATGTCATTTGAGATGTCATCAGTGATGTCACTGACCATGTCATGAATGATGCAATATGTGACATCATCAGTAGAGCATTGCCAGCGCGCGAGTTATAGTTAGCAGAACTAAATATAACGGAGGATTTTCTATGGTTTTGTACGAGTGAAATGGCCAGCTAACTATAACACACCTGAAACCCATGGTTTTTTCTGTGACTTTCAAAGGTTTTTTAAATGCTAATTTCTAACTTTAACGTCTCTGAAACCTATGTTTTTTTTTCCAGTGAATTTCAAATATTTTTTAAATGCTAATTTTTAAAAGATGGTAGTTATACTTTTTTTTGTACTGATTTTCTACAGTTTAACTGTTTATTTATAAATATTTTATTCATTAAATAACATATATTTTTCTGAAAATTGCCCCAAAATTTTTTTTTTAATTCAAACTGAAATATTGATTAATTTTCTTGTTTTCATTTTTTATTTTAATATATTTATATTATTTTCTTTAAAAAAATAAATAAAAAAAAATTCCCCAGAGTCGCACACTCAAAGCGTACACATCACGGTGGGTGGGCACATTCTAGCCGCCATTTTGGAAAAATCGTGAAGGATCCGCGTACGGTGTGCAACGGCTGCGTGTTTTTCAGTTACATCATATACATTTAATATTACGAGATGTGCGCAATTGGTATGCGACTAGTCTGCGACTCCTGCACATTCGCGACACATGCGCATTACGGTACGACATGCTTGCGCGGTTGCAGGTCCCGCGTGACGTCATATACGTGCTGCGGCGTGCTGGGTGTGTGACTCCCGCAAAAAATAATTATGTTCCAAAATTATATGTATGTGTCTTTAATATACATATTAGGGCAAGAGATTATCTAAGATATTCATAAAAATAATATATTTGTACTTATAATAAACTTATATTATATATGCATCGTGAGTGCAGAAAACCAGGTCAGCAGAGCTGCTGTAGAGCCAGAGAAACCAGGTCAACAGAGCCGTTGTAGAGCCAGACAACCAGGTCAACAGAGCTTCTTTAGAGCCTAAGAAGCAGGTCAGCAGAGCTGCTCTAGAACCAGAGACCCAGGTCTGCAGAGCTGCTCTAGAGCCAGAGACCCAGGTCTGCAGAGCTGCTCTAGAGCCAGAGACCCAGGTCAGCAGAGCTGCTCTAGAGGCTGAGAACCAGGTCAGCAGAGCTGCTGTATAGCCAGAGAAACCAGGTCAGCAGAGCTGCTTTAGAGGGAGAGAACCAGGTCAGCAGAACTGCTTTAGAGCCAGAGAACCAGGTCAGCAGAGCTGCTCTAGAGCCAGAGAACCAGGTCAGCAGAGCTGCTTTAGAGCCATAGAACCAGGTCAGCAGAGCTGCTCTAGAGGCAGAGAACCAGGTCAACAGAACTGCTTTAGAGCCAGAGAACCAGGTCAGCAGAGCTCTTTAGATGGAGAGAACCAGGTCAGCAGAGCTGCTTTAGAGCCAGAGAACCAGGTCAGCAGAGCTGCTCTAGAGCCAGAGAACCAGGTCAGCAGAGCTGCTTTAGAGCCAGAGAACCAGGTCAGCAGAGCTGCTTTAGAGCCATAGAACCAGGTCAGCAAAGCTGCTTTAGAGCCATAGAACCAGGTCAACAGGGCTGCTCTAGAGGCAGAGAACCAGGTCAGCAGAGCTGCTTTAGAGGGAGAGAACCAGGTCAGCAGAGCTGCTTTAGAGCCAGAGAACCAGGTCGGCAGAGCTGCTCTAGAGCCAGAGAAACCAGGTGAGGAGAGCTGCTTTAGAGGGAGAGAACCAGGTGAGCAGAGCTGCTTTAGAGCCGGAGAACCAGGTCAGCAGAGCTGCTCTAGAGCCAGATCAGCAGAGCTGCTTTAGAGCCATAGAACCAGGTCAACAGGGCTGCTCTAGAGGCAGAGAACCAGGTCAGCAGAGCTGCTTTAGAGGGAGAGAACCAGGTCAGCAGAGCTGCTTTAGAGCCATAGAACCAGGTCAGCAGAGCTGCTCTAGAGGCAGTGAACCAGGTCAGTAGAGCTGATTTAGAGGGAGAGAACCAGGTGAGCAGAGCTGCTTTAGATCCAGAGAACCAGGCCAGCAGAGCTGCTCTAGAGCCAGAGAACCAGGTCAGCAGAGCTGCTTTAGAGCCAGAGAACCAGGTCAGCAGAGCTGCTTTAGAGCCATAGAACCAGGTCAGCAAAGCTGCTTTAGAGCCATAGAACCAGGTCAACAGGGCTGCTCTAGAGGCAGAGAACCAGGTCAGCAGAGCTGCTTTAGAGGGAGAGAACCAGGTCAGCAGAGCTGCTTTAGAGCCAGAGAACCAGGTCGGCAGAGCTGCTCTAGAGCCAGAGAAACCAGGTGAGGAGAGCTGCTTTAGAGGGAGAGAACCAGGTGAGCAGAGCTGCTTTAGAGCCGGAGAACCAGGTCAGCAGAGCTGCTCTAGAGCCAGATCAGCAGAGCTGCTTTAGAGCCATAGAACCAGGTCAACAGGGCTGCTCTAGAGGCAGAGAACCAGGTCAGCAGAGCTGCTTTAGAGGGAGAGAACCAGGTCAGCAGAGCTGCTTTAGAGCCATAGAACCAGGTCAGCAGAGCTGCTCTAGAGGCAGTGAACCAGGTCAGTAGAGCTGATTTAGAGGGAGAGAACCAGGTGAGCAGAGCTGCTTTAGAGCCAGAGAACCAGGTCAGCAGAGCTACTCTAGAGCCAGAGAACCAGGTCAGCAGAGCTGCTTTAGAGCCAGAGAACCAGGTCAGCATAGCTGCTCTAGAGCCTAAGAACCGGGTCAGCAGAGCTGCTCTAGAGCCAGAGAACCAGGTCAGCAGAGCTGATGTAGAGCCATAGAAACCAGGTCAGTAGAGCTGCTTTAGAGCCAGAGAACCAGGTCAGCAGAGCTGCTTAAGAGGGAGAGATCCAGGTCAGCAGAGCTGCTTTAGAGCCAAGGGACCAGGTCAGCAGAGCTGCTCTAGAGCCAGAGAACCAGGTCAACAGAACTGCTTTAGAGCCATAGAACCGGGTCAGCAGAGCTGCTTTAGAGCCAGAGAACCAGGTCAGCAAAGCTGTTGTAGAGCCAGAGAACCAGGTCAGCAGAGCTGCTCTAGAGCCTAAGAACTAGGTCAGCAGAGCTGCTCTAGAACCAGAGAACCAGGTCAGCAGAGCTGCTGTAGATCCAGAGAAACCAGGTCAGCAGAGCTACTTTAGAGGGAGAGAAACAGGTCAGCAGAGCTGCTTTAGATCCAGAGAACCAGGCCAGCAGAACTGCTCTAGAGCCAGAGAACCAGGTCAGCAGAGCTGCTTTAGAGCCAGAGAACCAGGTCAGCAGAGCTGCTCTAGAGCCGGATAACCAAGTCAGCAGAGCTGCTTTAGAGCCATAGACCAGGTCAGCAGAGCTGTTTTAGAGCCAGAGAACCAGGTCAGCAGAGCTGCTCTAGAGCATAAGAACCAGGTCAGCAGAGCTGCTCTAGAGCCAGAGAACCAGGTCAGCAGAGCTGCTGTAGAGCCAGAGAAACCAGGTCAGTAGAGCTGCTTTAGAGGGAGAGAACCAGGTCAGCAGAGCTGCTCTAGAGGGAGAGAACCAGGTCAGCAGAGCTGCTCTAGCTGACACTGACTGACTGACACTGATTAACTGATACTGACTGACTGACACTGATTAACTGACACCGACTGACAGACTGACACTGACTGACTACTCTACTACTCACTCTCTACTACTCGCTCTCTCTACTACTCATTCTCTACTACTCACTCTCTACTACTTTACTACTCTCTACTGCTCACTCTCTACTACTCACTCTCTACTACTCACTACTACTCTCTACTACTCACTCTCTACTACTCTCCACTACTCACTCTCTACTACTCTCTACTATTCACTCTCTACTACTCACTCTACTACTTTCTACCACTCTCTCTACTCCTCTACTACTCTATACTACTCACTCTCTACTACTCTACTACTCACTACTACTCACTCTACTACTCACTCTACTACTCACTCTCTACTACTCACTCTCTACTACTCACTCGCTACTACTCACCATCTCTACTATTCACTCTCTACTACTCACTCTCTACTACTCTCTATTACTCACTCTACTACTCTCTACTACTCTACCACTCACACTCTACTACTCTCTACTACTCACTCTCTACTACTCACTCTACTACTCTCTCTCTACTATTCACTCTCTACTACTCACTCTCTTCTACTCACTCTCTACTGCTCTCTACTACTCTCTCTACTACTCACTCTCTACTACTCACTCTCTACTACTCACTCTCTACTACTCTCTCTACTACTCACTCTCTACTATTCTCTACTACTCATTCTACTACTCTCTACTACTCACTCTCTACTACGCTCTACTACTCACTCTCTACTACTCGCTCTCAACTACTCTGTACTACTCACCCTACTACTCACTCTCTACTACTCTCTCTTACTCTCTCTACTTCTCACTCTCTACTACTCACTCTCTACTACTCTCTACTAGTCACTCTCTACTACTCCACTACTCTCTACTACTCCCTCTCTACTACTCCACTACTCTCTACTACTCACTCTCAACTACTCCACCACTCTCTACTACTCTCTCTCTACGACTCACTCTCTACTACTCTCTACTACTCACTCTCTACTACTCACTCCCTACTACTCTCTACTATTCACTCTCTACTACTCTCTCTCTACTACTCTACTACTCTATTACTCACTCTCTACTACTCACTCTCTACTACTCTCTCTACTACTCTCTCTACTTCTCACTCTACTACTCTCTAATACTCTCTCTGCTTCTCACTCTCTACTACTCTCTACTACTCACTCTCTACTACTCACTGTCTACTACTGTCTACTACTCAATCTCTACTACTCTCTACTACTCACTCTATAATACTCACTCTCTACTACTCACTCTCTACTACTCACTCTCTTCTACTCACTCTACTACTCTCTACTACTCACTCTCTGCTACTCTCTATAACTCTCTACTACTCTCTCCTACTCTCTACTACTCACTCTCTACTCTATTACTCACTCTCTGCTCTCTACCTCTACACCTCTACACCTCTACCTCTCTCTACACGCACACATATGCACATATATATATGCATATATATGCATATGCATTTATATGTATTTATGACTATAATCTGCATATCTATATAAATACAAATATAAATGCATGCATAAATATACATATATGCATACATATGCATGTTATATACATGAAAGTTTGAAAAACACTAATACAAGCAAAGCTAAAAAGCCACCTAATTACAAACAGAATTGCTTTAACTTAAACGAGGGCGATACCTATTGCATTTTCAATGCTTGTTTACTTTGGTTCCATCAAGAAGGCATTCAGATGTGTCACACATTTGCCATACATTCTGAATGTTAGCACTCTAGTTGCTCATTAGATCACTGTAGTAAAGCTACTGCTCACCAGGGAAGTCTGCTGCTGGTATTCAAAGTGCATGTTTCAGTCTGCATGTCAGAATTTTTTAATGAAATAGAAGAGGATTTGAGAAGTCAAAATGTGCTCTAATTTTTCTTTCTGCAGCACTAATCATAATTTTTGTGGCAAAATGAACCCCCTCATTTTGTTCCTTTGCAAATTAAATGTTTTAAGTGTTACCACTTTATTCCAATCAAGATGTCTTCATGTGTGCCATACTTTTGTCATAAGTAAGACTGTTAGCGCTCCAGTTGTTCTTTAGAACACTCTGGGACATTGTGTCATTGGGCTATACTCGGGCTACATCTGAGCGATATTTGTGCTACATTTGGGCTCTTTTGTCTCTGGTGGCCATCTTGGGAGACTTATTTGTTATGAAGTTTCCTAATTTCCTCATTTACTACAGTCCCCTCAGTAGGAATACTTCCAGTTTTTTACATTGATTCCATCAAGAAGGCATTCAAATGTGTCACACAAATGTTTTAAGGGTTACCACTTTATTCCAATCAAGATGGCTTCAGGTGTGCCATACGTTTATCATAAGTAGGACTGTTAGCGCTCTAGTTGTTCCTTGGAACACTCTGGGAAGCTGCAGTAGAACACAAAGGAATCAACTGACAGTCTCTGCCCTTGTTGGATGTACATGTTTTACTGAGAATTTCAGATTTCATTCTCACATGACTGAGAAAGATAATGTGAATTTACAGAAAATATGCTCTCAGTTTAGCTTATAGGTCACCTTCCAAACCTCTGTGGGAAAAGCTTGAGAAAATAGTTTTCTCTCAAACATGATTCATGATATCCCAGCAGAAGGCTTTTTCACATGGTAAAATCACCTTAGAACATACCACAATTCCTAAAATGAGTATGGTACCATCAACAAATGATTTATAATGTAACTAAAGTCTTAAAACCTTCTTTTAACTGCAGTGCTTTTTTAACGCCTTCGATGCTCATGACGGAATTGTTCCATCAGGAGCATCGATGCCCCTGTGCTCATTCCGTCATGAGGCCAGGGGCACGAAATCCCTCTGCTGCAGACAGCAGAGGGAATTCTATTTAATCCCTTTGACGTTGGGAGCTGGGAAAGAGCCCCCTCCCTGGTTTCTGTGCAATGAAGATCAGCGCGCACGTCGCGCTGTCTTCATTGCACAGAAACCGAAACTGAAATGAACCTTTAGGCTCATTTCAGTTTCACTTTCTATGTGCTCAGGGGGCTATCTCAGCCCCCCGGGCACGCAGAAAGACGGGAGAGGTATCATTGGAAAGGGGAGAATCTCCCCTTTTCAATGGTATGCCTCCCCAGAAGATCCCTGCCTGGGGATCGCCCCAGGAGGGCGATCCCCAAGCAGGGATCCACCCACTAGACACCAGGGAGGGGGGAGCGGCCCCTTGGGCAAGGGCTTTTGCTCTCCCCAACTATTTTGCGTGTCATTTACTCTTCTTGTCCCCCCTGGGGGGCAGATGGGGGCAGTAGCCCCAAATCTTCCCCCACGGGGGGGGGCAAAAAGCCCAGTAGAAGCCAGGGATTTTTTAGGCAAATTTTAATTAGGCTGGGGGCATTGGCATGCCCGTTTTGGGCAGCCCCCACCCTAATTAAAATTTGCCCATAAAACTCCCTGGCGTCTTAAGGACTTTCTGCCCTCCCTGGCGGGCAGATGGGGGCAATAGCCTCCAATCTTCCCTGCAGGGGGGGGGGGCAAAAAGCCCACAAGACACACAGGGGATTTTGGGGAGCATATTTGAATGAGGGTGGGGGCTCCCAATACGGGCATGCCTATGCATACAAAAATAACAGCCTTGGGACAGTAGCCCCTAATCTGCCCCCCCGGGGGGCAAAACGCCCACTAGATGCCAGGGATTTTTTTGGCAAATTTTAATTAGGGTGGGGGCATTGGCATGCCTGTTTTGGGCAGCCCCCACCCTAATTAAAATTTGGCCAAAAAACTCCCTGGCGTCTAGTGGACTTTCTGGCCCCCTGGGGGGCAGATGGGGGCATTAGCCGCCAATCTGTCCTGCGAGGGGGGGGGCAAAAAGCCCACTAGATGCCAGGGTTTTTTTGGGGGCAAATTTGAATTAGGGTGGGGGCTCCCAAAACGGGCATGCCCATGCCCCAACAACTTCCTCCGCAACAATAACAGCCTTCCTGCCCCCTGGGGGGCAGTTTTGACAGTAACCCCCAATCTGCCCCCGGGGGGGGGGCAAAAAGCCCACTAGAGGCCAGGGATTTTTTTGCCAAATTTTAATTAGGGTGGGGCATTGGCATGCCTGTTTTGGGCAGCCCCTACCCTGATTAAAATTTGCCCCAAAACTCCTTTGCGTCTAGTGGACTTTCTGCCCCCAAACTGCCCTGCCAGGGGGTAAAAGGCCCACTAGATGCCAGGGATTTTTTGGGGGTAAATTTGAATTAGGGTGGGGGCTTCCAAAACGGGCATGCCCATGCCCCACCCTCAGCCCACAAAAATGACAGCCTTTCTGCCCCCCCCCCCCGGGGGGGCAGATGGGGCAGTAGCCCCCAATCTGTCCCCCGGAGGAGCAAAAAGCCCACTCTAGACGCCAGGGACTTTTTGGGCAAATTTTAATTAGGGTGAGGACATTGGCATGCCCGTTTTGGGCAGCCCCCACCCTAATAAAAATGTGCCCAAAAATCTACCTGGCATCTAATGGACTTTCTGCCCCCCCTGGGGGGCAGATGGGGGCTTTAGCCGCCAATCTGCCCTGCCGGGGGGGGGGGCATAAAGCCCACTAGACGCCAGGGATTATTTTGGGGCAAATTTGAATTAGGGTGGGGGTTGCCCAAAACTGACATGCCCATGCCCCCACCCCCTCCCTGCAAAAATTATAGCCTTCCTGCCCTCCGTGGGGGACAGATGGGGCAGTAGCCCCCAATCTGCCCCCCCCCCCCCCCCGGGGGACAAAAAGCCCATTAGATGCCAGGGATTTTTTTGGGAAAAATGTAATTAGGGTGGGGGCATTGGCATGCCTGTTTTGTGCAGCCCCCACCCTAATTAAAATTTGCCCCAAAAACTCCCTGGCGTCTAGTGGACTTTCTACCTCCCCTGGGGGGCAGATGGGGGCATCAGCCCCCAATCTGCCCTGCTGGGGGGGCAAAAAGTCCACTAGACGCCAGGGATTATTTTGGCCAAGGAAAAGAACAGGGGAACCCTACTCACAACGGAACCAGGGTACTAGGTTTATATTAGACACAGCGGTTCCTGTGGACTATGTGGACATTATTTAAGCAATATTTATGCACAATAGCAATAGAAAAGGGTGCATTAATGTCAGAGGGCAAGAAACCGACTACACAGTATAATTCGGTACAGCATATTTATAAACAAACAATCAAAGTATAGGTACACTTCTTTTCAGTCATAAGCGCAACAGTTTGTGCATTGTGTCCCCAAGTGCAAAATGGAACCAACAAAAAGTGAATATATAAAGTGAATGAATATAAACACGGTTTCCATGAATTCTGGGAAAAGGCCATACAAATGTACTATTTCAACAGCATAGGTACAATGAAACATGCTGGGTAAGGTCCATTTCTTAGTGCTTGTCGACGGTATTTCGACCCTTCTATGTATGTGGGGTCTCTTCAGGACTGACGATGTTGGGACATCTAAAACAGATTAAGAAAAGCATAAGGCCCATGTACTGGCACAGATGCAAGAAATGGTAGAGAAGGGGATATGAAGAGGTTACCTGGGTGGTAATAAGCGCAGCCTTGGTGAAAGTGATGTGCCACAGTGAGTAGGTGAAACTAAAAAACTCACATGAGGACCCGGCTGGGTTCTTTCATGAAGGAATGAGAAAGCAATATGTTAAGGTCTGTAATGTTATGTACCTGGGTATCTGTTACAAATGGTTGGCTACAATATTTACCTCGATGTGAGGTAAGGCAGGCACTTCAGGGTATGTTAAAGCCCACTGGCTCGTTGATAGATGTGATACAGCTGCAGCAGTACAAGTCCTTTGAGGGTGCGGTGATAAGGCACTGAAATTTCTGCAGGGGGAGAGAGAGGGAGGATTGGTATCCAAGCCATTGAACAGGGGAAAAAAAGGGGTTTGGATGTATCTGCCTGCGGGCCAGGACTTACCGGGATAATGTGAGCCCGGAAGGATCTCCGTGTAGACTGCAAAAGCCGCGTGCCCCCACCCCCTCCCCGCAAAAATTACAGCCTTCCTAACCCCCCGGGGGACAAATGGGGCAGTAGCCCCCAATCTCCACCTCCGGGGGGCAAAAAGCCCACTAGACACCAGGGATTTTTTTAGGCAAATTTTAAATAGGGTGGGGGCATTGGCATGCCCGTTTTGAGCAGCCCCCACCCTAATTAAAATTTGCCCCAAAAACTTCCTGGCGTCTAGTGGACTTTCTGCCCCCCTGGGGGGGCAGATAGGGGCAGTAGCCCTCAATCTGCCCCCCTGGGGGGCAAAAAGCCCACTAGACGCCAACGATTACGCTGGCTTTTTTTAATGCGTGGGGGTGGGTGCCCCCCCAAAAAATAGCCACAGTGTTTCTGCCCCCCTTAGGGCCATATCAGGGCAACCCCCTCCCCCCCGATACCCCCCCCCCCGGTGGCAGAAAGCCAACTAGGCACTGAGTTGTTTTTAGCAATATGCCTACCTGTGGATTTTGGGCCCTAGCGCAGCCGGCACATAGGGAACCCTACCAAACCCACACATCTCTGAAAACTAGACACCCGGAGGCTTCCAGGGAGGTATGGCTTGCGTGGCTCCCCCAACGTTTCCTTACCCAGAATCCCATGCAAACCTCAATTTTAGCTGAAAAAAACACTTTTTTCACACATTTTTGTGTGGGAAAGTGGTGGCATCACCGGGCTCACACAAATTTCCCACCACCCAGCGTTCCCCCAGGTCTCTCGTTAAAAATGGTGCCACACTTGTGTGAGAGGCCCAAGTACCCGCGACAGGCAAGGGCCCAAAACATAGTGAGGCGACATCAAAATTGCCTATCTCAAAACCCCCTGGTTTTGCAAGGGGGGTCACCTGGGTTTTTGGCCTCGTGCTCGGCGGCCATCTAGGGAAACCTACCAAACCCACACATGTCTGAAAACTAGACACCCGGGGGCTTCCAGGGAGGTATGGATTGCGTGGATCCCCCAAAGTTTCCTTACCCAGAATCCCCTGCAAACCTCAATTTTAGCAGAAAAAAATCACATTTGTCACACATTTTTGTGTGGGAAAGTTGTGGCATCACCGGGCTTACACAAATTTCCCACCACCCAGCATTCCCCCAGGTCCCCCGATAAAAATGGTGCCTCACTTGTATGTTGAAGGATCCACGCAAGTCATACCTCCCTGGAAGCCCCCGGGTGTCTAGTTTTCAGAAATGTGTGGGTTTGGTAGGTTTCCCAAGGTGCTGGCAGAGCTAGGGTTAAAAAACTACAGCTAGGCACTTTGCCAAAAAAGGGTCATGTTTCCCTGCGAAATTGAGGTGTGACCACTTTGCGATTTTCACCATTTCCTGTCGCGGGCACTAGGCCGACCCACACAAGTGAGGTACCATTTTTCTCGGAAGACTGTGAGGAACGCGGGATATGTGAAAATGTGTGGATCCATGCAGATTCCAAAACTTTCCACCACAGAAATGTGGGGAAAATGTGATTTTTTGGACAATTTTTTAGGTTTGCAAGGGATTCTGGGTAACAGAACCTGGTGGGAGGCAGTCAAGTCACCCATCCTGGATTCCTTTGGATGTCTAGTTTTAAAAAATGTATAGGTTTGCTAGGTTTCCCAAGGTGCCGGCAGAGCTAGGGTTCAATAACTACAGCTAGGCACTTAGCCAAAAAAGGGTCATTTTTCACTGCGAAATTGAGGTGTGACCACGTTGTGTTTTGCACCGTTTCCTGTCGCGGGCACTAGGCCGACCCGCACAAGTGAGGTACCATTTTTCTCGTAAGACTTTGGGGAATGCGGGGTCGGTGGAAATTTGTGGATCCACGCAGATTCCAGAACTTCCCACTACAGAAATGTGAAGAAAATGGTTTTTTTTTTTAGACAAATGTTTAGGTTTGCAAGGGATTCTGGGTAACAGACCCTGGTGGGAGGCAGTCAAGTCACCCCATCCTGGATTCCTCTGGGTGTCTAATTTTCAAAAATGTATAGGTTTGCTAGGTTTCCCAAGGTGCTGGCAGAGCTAGGGTTCAAAAACTACAGCTTGGCACTTTGCCAAAAAAGGGTCATTTTTCACTGCGAAATTGAGGTGTGACCACGTTGCGTTTTGCACCGTTTCCTGTCGCGGGCACTAGGCCGACCCCCACAAGTGAGGTACCATTTTTCTCGTAAGACTTTGGGGAATGCGGGCTGGGTGGAAATTTGTGGATCCACGCAGATTCCAGAACTTTCCACCACAGAAATGTGGGGAAAATGTTTTTTTTTTTTTTTTTTACAATTGTTTAGGTTTGCAAGGGATTCTGGGTAGCAGACCCTGGTGGGAGGCAGTCAAGTCTCCCCAGCCTGGATTCCCCTGGGTGTCTAGTTTTCAAAAATGTATAGGTTTGCTAGGTTTCCCTAGGTGCCGGCAGAGCTAAGGTTCTAAAACTACAGCTATGTACTTTGCCAAAAAAGGGTCATGCTTCTCTGCGAAAGTGAGGTGTGACCACTTTGCGTTTTGCTCCGTTTCCTGTCGCGGGCACTAGGCCGACCCACACAAGTGAGGTACCATTTTTCTCGGTAGACTGTGAGGAACGCGGGATGGGTGGAAATTAGTGGATCCACGCAGATTCCAGAACATTCCACCACAGAAATGTGGGGAAAATATGTTTTTTTTCACAATTTTTCAGGTTTGCAAGGGATTGTGGGTAACAGAACTTGGTGGGAGACTGCTGTCACCCCATCCCGGATTCCCCTGGGTGTCTAGTTTTCAAAAATGTATAGGTTTGCTAGGTTTCCCTAGGTCCCGGCAGACCTATGGTTCAAAAACAACAGCTAGGCACTTTGCCAAAAATGGGTCATTTTTCACTGCGAAATTGAGGTGTGACCAAGTTGCGTTTTGCGCCGTTTCCTGTCACGCACACTAGGCCGACCCACACAAGTGAGGTACCATTTTTCTCGTAAGACTTTGGGGAACGAGGGGTGGGTGGAAATTTGTGGATCCACGCAGATTCCAGAACTTTTCACCACAGAAATGTGGGGGAAATGTGCTTTTTTTGTCAATTTTTAGGTTTGCAAGGGATTCTGGGTAACAGAACCAGGTGGGAGGCAGTCAAGTCCCCACATCCTGGATTCCCCTGGGTTTCTAGTTTTAAAAAATGGATAGGTTTGGTAGGTTTCCCTAGGTGCCGGCAGAGCTAGGGTTAAAAAACTACAGCTAATCACTTTGCCAAAAAAGGGTCCTTTTTCACTGCGAAATTGAGGTGTGTTCACATTGGGTTTTGAGCTATTTCCTGTCGTGGGCACTATGCCTACCCACACAAGTGAGGTACCATTTTTATCGAGAGACTTAGGGTAATTCAGATTTGTAAAGCAACTGTTATTACCTATTGATTTTATTGTGTAAAAAAAAAAGTCATTTTGAAAAATAACCGATAATTCTCATGCTAGTATGAGTATTCCCAATTTTGAAAATGTGCAAATATGTACTGTTTCTAAACTCTATAATTTGTTCCCATTTCAGAAATACATAGGTGTCTTTCATACCGATTTTTACATGTATACATTTTCCCACAATACTTGCTATATACCCGTAAGATAATAAACAAGCATTTACAATGCAATGGTTTCGGCATTGTTAAAGTTAGAGCTATTGCCATTGCTCATGACATTATTTTTGTTTGTTTTTGTTTTTAAAACATTTAAAGACACGTCATTGTTATTTACAATGTCAATAGCTTAATCTCTCTCAAATGCGAGACCTATTGCACACACCCACACACAGAGCAACACACAAAGCCACCCACACACACACAGAGCCACCCACACAGAGCTATTCACATAGAGCAACCCACACACAAATAGAGCCACCCACACAGAGCCACCTACACACACACAGAGTTACCCACACACAGACAGAGCCACCCACGCATAGAGCCACCTACAAAAAAAGCCACCCACACAGAGCCACACACACAGAGGCACACACATACACACACACACATAGAGCCTCCCACACACACACAGAGCCACCCACACTTACACAGAGCCACACACACAGAGCCACACATACATACACAGAGCCACATACACATACAGCCACACACACATATACAGAACCACACACACACACATAGATCTAAAAAAATACACATTGATCTTGGGAGCCAAAGCAGAAGTGGCACCGTTGTTTCTAGATCTTTGCATTTATCACTAAAAATTAAGCATTTAAAAAATAAATGACTAATAAAAATTGACAGATTATCTGAAAGGTGGAAAAGATGTTTTTTGAGATTTATGATTTTTGAAGCAGCGAAATACACAAGAATATTGTCAAAAACAGTAACTGGTGCTCGTGTAAAGCGCTCGGATACTTTTCTTGATTCTGGTCCTTGTAGGGCTGAATGAATTAAATGTCAAACAGGACTACAAACCCAGGGAGAAAAAAGAAAATCACTTGAACATGCAGTAAGCTGGGCTGGGTCTGAAAGTGGATGCCGATCTTCCAGTTCAGAAAGCCGGCAGTGGTCTCCTGGTCAGCAGTAACTTGTGGGGCCAGTTTCTGCAGCCTTTTCACATGTCCGAGGTCTAAAGAGTGCAGGGGGCTGCTGAGAAGTGTCTGTGTTTGTTGTGAAAGTTGAGGCGGGTCTCCCTCTCTTCTTCACAGGGCCTGGAAAGTTTAGGAAGGGCTGGGACGTCTCTGGGTCGCAGTAAGCGCGGAGGCCGGTGACCGGGTCCTACCTCAGGGTCCGAGGCCTCGGGGTTACGGTATCTGCGGCCTTCCCCGGGTGCGGCCTGAGGCCAGCTGTCCGTCTGTCCCTCCAGGAAGCAGCCGAGGCCTGCGCAGAGCCGCCTGGCGGCTGGGAGTGTTGTGTCCAGGCTGCCTCCTAGGGTCCAGGGAGGGAGGGAGAGATGAAGAGAAGGTGGACCCAGGAGCAGAGGAGGGGGCCGATGGGGCGGGGAGCCCGGGCAAGCAGCTGGAGCTAGGAGGCGGCCAGCCAGGGAGGGGGTTATGGAGGGCTGGACTGGTGGAGCGAGGGGACGAGTGTGTGCAGGGGGCAGCTGGGGAGGGAGAGACGGAAAAAGCAGTGGTGGAGGCGCGAGGTTACGGGGGGTGTGAAAGCGAGACGGCGCAAGCGCAGCCTTCGTTAGCCGAGACCTAAAAAGCTAACTTGATGCGTAATAGTCAATAGGTTATTCACGTGTGTTTCACTTGTTCAAAGTACTCGTCCAAAGGTCAACGCCTGACTCCCGTTCCAAGATGGCATTAACATTTGACAGATGGCCGGAAGTGGGAATGTAAATGTAATTCCATTCATGTTTCTAAGTGAGATTGTGGGTAGAAGGAAACCATGCTAACTTGCAGTTCTCTGTTGTTCATCATGGTATGGGAAAAGAGTGCAATATTTTAGTCGATAGAGCCTATGGAATTGAAATATACAGAATCCCGCAACAAGATGGCGAGCTAGCCTTTGTAACTGGTATGGCACTGCTGTTTCGTTATGTACGTTTTCCCGTTGCATCATGGATGCCACAGAGCCACTTACGTAACAAATACTCTTCTTCATGGAACGCGGAAAGCGATCTCGCAGGAACCACACGTATTCCCGTTCCAAGATGGAGATTGTGCTGTGAACCAGGCAGGGACCTTGCCAACGGATGAGCAGCAGTTTATGTACGACATTTCTGTTTGGTTCCGTCCTGTTTTCAGGCCGAAGCTGGGGCAGCTGGAAGTAGCAGCAGTAACCGCAATAAGCAGGAGAGATGGCGCGCCTGGTCGCAGTCTGCAGGGACGGCAAAGAGGAGTTCCCATTCGAGAAGCGACAGATCCCGCTGTTCATCGACGACACCCTGACGGTGAGTGAGGGCGAGGGCAAGAGTGGGTGACCCGTGGTGTGAAGGTAGCTCGCCGAATTTGTAACCATCTTTCTCCGAGGTCAAGCAAAAATGCCTCGGAGAAACGTAGCGTCATTTTCAGATTCGGGGCGCGTTTTTCTTTCTCTCCTCTTCCCATTGGCTGGAATGTTTACATTCCAGAGGATAGAAAGAAACTAAAGAACACGCCCTCGAATCCGAAAAAGACGGGGCTTAAATGGACAGACGCCCCTCTCCTCCAATGGCTGGCCTCCGTTTAGGAAGCCAGCCAATGTAGAAGAGGGCGGGTTCAAGCCCCACTACGGAAAAACATTCAATCTCGCCAATCGAGACTGCGCAGGCGCAGCCTTCGCTAGCCGAGACCTAAACACCATTGCAAATTGCTGCTCAGTTTTTGACTCTGGGTTCGTCGGGTTCTTGGTGAACCTACAAGTCCTATATATCCCCACAACCAGGAAGGTCCAGCGGATGTAACGGAATATTGCTTTCAAAGAGCTGTCATAATTAGAAGAAGTTACAAGTGAAAACGTTGTCACAAAAGGCTGTTTTTTTCAACTAATTTTCAATTTTTCCTATATTTAACTGTTAGTTTCTATAAAGAAACCTTGATGGATCTACACAAATGACCCCTTGATGAATTCAGAATTTTTGTCTACTTTTAAAAAATGTATAGCTTTCCAGGATCCACTATTGCTTTCACACCCATTTCTACCATTAACTGGAAGGAGATTGAAAGCACAAAAAATAGCAAAAATAGGCTATGTCCCAGAAAAATGCAAAAACTGTGTAAAAAATGTTGGTTTTCTGACAAAAGTCTGTCATGCCCTAATAGCTGGGGAAATGATGATTTCAGCCCCACAAACCCTTTTTTGATACCATTTGCAGAGAAAAACCCAGACTCTTTCATTTGCAGTCCGTTTTTCCCATTTTTCCCAAAAAAACCAAAATGTTGCTGTATTTTGGCTAATTTCTGGGACCCTTCCTGGGGAATCCACAAAACATGGGTACCTTTAGAATCCCCATGATGTTGGAAGAAAAGGACGCAAATTTGGCGTGGATACCTTATGTGGTCAAAAAGTTACAGGGGCCTAAGCGCGCACTACCCCAAATAGCCCAAAAAAGGCTTAGCACAGGGGGGTGGGCAAAGACCTAGCAGCGAAGCGGTTAATGAGGTGCTATCATGTATATTGGTCCCAAGATGGCTGCCAACCTTCTTGGAAGAAGTGCTGACAGCCAATCAGATCTCACGATGAGATGTTTGGTTAGGCTTCGCCCAGCTATATATGTGATTTTACTTTTGATTTTCTCAGGAACTACTGAATGGATTTACACCATTTAAGCAAAAGGCACGACTCTGTACCAAGGTCTACCTTTATGCCAAATTTGGTGTAATTCCGTTCTGCAGTTCGGGCTGTAGCTGCGACTAAACATCCCTGTGGAAAATTGCATGGGGAAAACACGTTTTGGGACCTCCATTTTTTCTCGGCCCCCGCTTGACGAATCACCCCGAGACTTTCAGGATAGGACCGGAGCGGGCCACGAGTTTTGAAAATTTCGCGAAGATTCGTCAACCGGCGCCAAAGTTATTCTAAATAGAATGTTGCTGATTTCCTATGGATAATAGGTCCTAACTATAACTACCTACTGGCAACCGCCAGTAGGTAATATATATATATATATATATATATATATATATATATATATATATATTATCTACTGGCGGTCGCCAGTAGATAGTTATAGTTAGGACCGTGTTAACATAGGAAATCTGAAAATTCTATTTTGAATAACTTTGGCGCCGGTTATCGAATCCTCGCTAAATTTTCAAAACTAATGGGGCGCTCCTCTCAGCTCCTACCCTGAAAGTCTCGGGGTGATTCGTCAAGCGGGGGCCGAGATAAAAGGGGGGTCCCAAAACGTGTTTTCCCCATGCATTTTCCCATAGGACCTTTAGTCGAAGGTACAGCCCGAACGGCTGAACAGAATTACTTGAAATTTGGCAAAGGGGTAGTCCTCAGGTCAGGGAAGTGCCTTTTACATATCTGGAGTCAATCTGTTCAGTATTTCCTGAGAAAATTGCATTTAAAAGCATATACATATCTATAAGCGCGCACCGTGCGCGCACCCTAACGTGCGCGAGCGTAATTCTGATTGGTTGTTTGATGTCAGTCAACATTCAAATCGGTCGAAATCAGGAAGTGTCGGCCGCCATTTTGTCTGTCGCACTGATAAGGAAAGGTGGAAAAAAGGTGGAAAATCGCGGGGTGCGCCCAATGCGCGCGCACGGTGCGCGTAGCGCACGGTTCGCGCACGGTGAAAAACCTTAAAAAAAATATATATTAATAAATACATAACTTAGCATTTAAAAAACCGTACAAATTCACTTAAAAAAACCATAGGTTTCACACACGTTATAGTTAGGAATTAGCATTTAAAAAACCTTGCAAATTCACTTAAAAAACCATAGGTTTCACACAGGTTATAGTTAGGTGGACATTTCACTCGTAAAAAACCAATGAAATTCCTCCGTTATAGTTAGTTCAGATAACTATAACTCGCGCGACCGCCACTCTATCACAAGGATGATGTCATCAGTGATGTCATGAGTGATGCCACTGACCATGTCATGAGTGATGTAATATGTGACGTCATGAGCAGTGGATTGCGGGCGCGCGAGTTATAGTTATCTGAACTAACTATAACGGGGGAATTTCATTGGTTTTTTACGAGTGAAATGTCCACCTAACTATAACCTGTGTGAAACCTATGGTTTTTTAAGTGAATATATATATATATATATATTACCTACTGGCGGTCGCCAGTAGGTAGTTATAGTTAGGACCCTGTTTCCATAGGAAATCCGCAACATTCTATTTGGAATAACTTTGGCGCCGGTCGACGAATCCTCGCGAAATTTTCAAAATAGGTGGGGCGCTACGCTCCGCTCCTACCCTGAAAGTCTCGGGGGGATTCGTCAAGCAGGGGCCGAGAAAAAAGGGGGGTCCCAAAACACGTTTTCCCCATGCATTTTTCCATAGGACCTTTAGACACAGCTACAGCCCGAACGGCTGAACAGAATTACTTGAAATTTGGCAGAGAGGTAGCCATAAGGTCAAGGAAGTGCCTTTTGCAGGTCTGGTGTAAATCTGTTCAGTATTTCCTGAGTAAATAGCATTTAAAAGCATATATATATGTGGGCGGAGCCTAACCACACATCTCATCCTGAGATCTGATTGGCTGTCAGCACTTCATCCAAGAAGTGTTGGCAGCCATCTTGGGACAAATATACATGATAGCACCTCATTAAAAAGCATTGCAGTTAATAGAAGGTTTTAAGACTTTAGTTACATTATAAATCATTTGTTGATGGTACCATACTCATTTTAGGAATTGTGGTATGTTCTAAGGTGATTTCACCATGTGAAAAAGCCTTCTGCTGGGATATCATGATTGAGAGAAAAATATTTTCTCATGCTTTTACCACAGAGGTTTGGAAGGTGATCTATAGGCTAAACTGAGAGCTTATTTTCTGTAAATTCACATTATCTTTCTCAGTCATGTGAGAATGAAGTCTGATATTCTCAGTAAAACATGTACATCCAACAAGGGCAGAGACTCTCAGTTGATTCCTTTGTGTTCTACTGCAGCTTCCCAGAGTGTTCCAAAGAACTACTAGAGCGCTAACAGTCCTACTTATGATAAACGTATGGCACACCTGAAGCCATCTTGCTTGGATTAAAGTGGTAATTCTTAAAACATTTAATTTAAAAAGGAACAAAATGAGGGGGTTCATTTTTCCATAAAAAGTATGATTAGTGCTGCAGAAAGAAAAATTAGGGCACATTTTGAGTGACTTCTCAAATCCTCTTCTATTTCATTAAAAAATTCTGACATGCAGACTGAAACATGCACTTTCAATACCAGCAGCAGTTTTCCCTGGTGAGCAGTAGCTTTACTACAGTGATCTAATGAGCAAAAAGAGTGCTAACATTCTGAATTTATGGCAAATGTGTGACACATCTGAATGCCTTCTTGATGGAATCAAAGTAAAAAACTGGAAGTATTTCCTACTGAGGGGACTGTAGTAAATGAGGAAATTAGGAAACTTCATAACAAATAAGTCTCCCAAGATGGCCACCAGAGACAAAAGAGCCCAAATGTAGCCCAAATATCACCCAGATGTAGCCCAAGTATAGCCCAATGACAGAATGTCCCAGAATGTTCTTAAAAACAACTAGAGCGCTTACTGTCTTCATTATGACAAAAGTATGGCACACCTGAAGCCATCTTGATTGGAATAAACTGGTAACACTTAAAACATTTAATTTAAAAAGGAACACAATGAGGAGGTTCATTTTGCCATAGAAATTATGATTAATACTGAAGAAAGAAAATGAGGGCACATTTTGAGTGACTTCTCAAATCCTCTTCTATTTCATTAAAAAATTCTGACATGCAGACTGAAACATGCACTTTTAATACCAGGAGCAGACTTCCATGGTGGAGTAGTTTTACTACAGTGATCTAATGAGCAACTAGAGTGCTAACATTCAGAATTTATGGCAAATGTGTGACATATCTGAATACCTTCATGATGGAATCAAAGTAAAAAACTGAAAGCATTTCCTACTGAGGAGACTGCAGTACATGAGGAAATTAGGAAACTTCATAACAAATAAATCTCCCAAGATGGCCACCGGAGACAAAAGAGCCCAAATGTAGCCCAAAATCAACCAGATGTAGCCCAAATATAGCCCAATGACAGAAGTGTGCAAAACACTTATTATTTTGTGTTTTTGCAGTGTTATATAGTGCAGACTTGTCAGGTATTGGAGTGCTTTACATGAGCATTGGTTACATCACACAAGAACAAATTCATTTTGGTTGTAGACATGGGGAGACTAAGTGATTTGACCAGAATCACAGAATGTCGAGCTGAAGCAGAACCTTCAACCTGGTTCCCCAGTTGCAAAGTCTGCAGTTCTGGAAGTAACACCACATCCTCTCCCCTAAGTGCAACATTTAATCAAGTGGTCAACCGGATAAAAAAACATAAAGATAACAAATAATTTAAAAGTGCTTTGTCGCTATTTGAAAACTCAGAAAATATGTCCTTATTTTAGTCTTTTAGAGCACTAACCATAATTTTGATGCCAATAAGACCCTCTCATATATGTAATTTCTAAAGGAAATGCTCTAGGTATTACAGTTTTGATTACATCAAGATGATGTCAGGCGTTCCACACTTTTGTAATAAATATAGAATGTTAGCAATCTAGTTGTTCATTAGGATACTGTTGAGAGGCAGAGGCCAGGGGCACGGACTCTGAAAATTGAAGGCAGGTAGGAGGGTGCAAAGGCAACAATTTAACCACACTGAGCAGGCAGGAAGGGCCGTGGAAGCACAACAGACTATGGAGGGCAGTGGAAAGGGGGGCAGGGGCAACAAACCAACAATACAGGACTTGCAAGAGAGGCTGTTGGAGGGAAGATCTATTACGGGTCAAGGAAGCTAGGGGCGGTCCCCAGATCCCCGGGAGCCACCACAGAACTGAGCAGGAGAGTGAGTCAGGGACAAAAGGGGCACCTTAATTTGAGCCGGGGCGCCTAGGAACGCTTGCTCCAAAAATGAAGAAAACAGACATATGAGACATGGAATTGGAGGCAGAATACAATGGCAGTTTAATGAGAAGATGCAACTTCAAAGAAACCGCAGAATAAAGACATAAAGTACAAAAAACAGAATCCAGATAATCATACAGCTGTCATAATATTCTCTGTATCTCAATTAATGTACTGACAGAGAGAGAGAGAAAACACATCTATAAATGCATCATGAGAAACAAGTTACACCAAGGAAAATGTTACCTAGGAACACTCACGTTTACTCTTAGAGCAAGCATTCCTGCAATTACAATACAAAATCTTTTAAATGCAAAAGTAAAGAGAACAATGGTTAAACATAACATGACATTTCATATAGGTAAAATAGAATAAGATACTTCAAGCAAAGCAGAGCAAGACATTTTAAGCAAAGGAAGACAAGAGCTCCCAGCTCTTGGGGAAAACCTGCACTGCCTGTTAACCTACATACAGACGGCGAGGTAGTCCGTCGAGATCTGTGGGTGCTCCCTTTTTATATCATTTTGTGGGCTCCTTTGCACGCTACATCTACCTACGTATGCTACCCAAAAGCTTCGACTGCAGATTTTACCAGACATTTCGTCATTTACCCACTTAATGCTGACAATGGACTGGGTGAAAAGGTCAGTCTCTCAGGCCAATCGCTTATCGTAAGTTCCATAGAGCAAGCAGAAAATAATGGGTATTGTACGGGAATTCAATATATTCATGTATAAAATCTCCTCAGTTCTCCTAACTTGACGCTCTGCGGTTTCCACTTCCTTAAAAGCGGGAAACCTGCCCAGGAAGCAAGTACCAGTCCAGGATGCAGCCTACTGTATGTCGACAGCTTCAGGGGGATGTTGAACTTTGATACCGAGCACGGAGCACTCGGGTAGGGTGGGGGCTACTAGTTTGGATCAGAAGGCCTCGCAGACCTGCCTTCAGACTGCTATACACTAAAATTGCAGAGCTATGGTCAATTTAACAAAGAGGCCTACATATTGAACAGAAGGGCCTACACAGGGGTTTTATGCTGGCTGAGTGGTAAGGATGTCTCAGGATAATTATATAGCAATACAGGACCCGCTGGTCAATTTAATACGGCCTACAAATGCAGCTGGAAGGGCAAGGACAAGGGTCTCATACTTCAGGTGTGGACAGAACGGGCCAGGGGCCCCCTGTGATACAAAATCTACCCTCCTTCAAGGCTGTGGCAATGTAATAGACCATTGTGGGCAGAAGGAAGAGGCAATGGTAGTACAACCATACATGCCAACAGACCCGATTCAGCCAGGAAACGTCCAATGTTTTTAAGCTCAAATGGGCTTTATTTGATCTGTCTCCTGTCTACAATATCCTCTTTTTCAATGTAACTCAAAGGGGAAAATCAATACCCCAGTTTTTTTTCAAAATCTCCCTCTTACCAAGTTCAAAATGTTCGCAAGTATGGTACATTGGATCATGGAAGGAAATGGGATAGGGACATGGACTTGGATAACAGAGGACAGGAGGGACATGGAGAGGTGCACCAAACTGACCCTGCAGGGCAGGCATCAGGGTTTGCAGCAGCACAATACACCACACAGGGCATGCAGGACGGGAGTGTAGCACAACAATCCATAGAAAGCAAGAGGGAGGGGACAGGACCATGCACATGGACAACAGAGAACAGAGGGGCAAGAGGCAATGGTAGCTAGCTGACCATAATGGACAGACAGGAGAGAAAGCTGCAGCATAACAGACCATAAAGGGCAGGAGGGACGGATCAGGGGCATTACAATGGAACAGACAAGCCAGGAGGGAGGGAGTAGGGCTGGGGGCAAGGGGGCAGGGCAGGAGCAGCAAGATAACCATGGAGGTCAGGCAGGATGGGCACTAGAAGCAAGACACACCATGAAGAGCAACAGTGAGACTGTGATGGCTTACACACAGACCATGGAGGGAAGGTGGGAGGGGGTCAGGGGCAGCTAACTGACCACACAGGGAAGGTGGGAGGGGCCATGGCAGCACAGAAGACCATGCATGGCAAGTGGGAGGGTTAGTGGCAGCACAATGGCTATGATGGGCAAGAAGGAGGGTGGAGGGGCATGCACAAAGGACAATGGAGGATAGAAGGGAGGGTCAGGACCTGTGCACAGACAAGAAAGTTCAGGGGAAGGGACCTCACAACAGACCACACGGGGCAGGCAGGAGGAGCAGTTGCAGCACAACAGACCAGGGAGGGCAGAAGGGTGTGGCAGTACAATGGACCATGTAGGACAGGAGGAAGAGGATAGGGGCATGGCATGTGGACAGGCAGGGTGGAGGTGGCAGGGACAGGTTACAGTCATCTGACAATGCTAGGCAGGTGGGAGGGGAGTGGCAGCTCAACAGAACACTCAGAGTAGATAGGAGTGGCAGGTCCATGGGACATGGTGGGCAAAAAGGATGGAGCAGGGGCATGCACAAAGACATCGGAGGGCAGGGGGAAGGAGAATAGGGGCAGCAAGCTAAGCACAGAGTTTAAGCAGGAGGTCAATGATGGGGCATAGAATTGGGCAATGGAGGGCAGGAGGACTGGACTGGTACATCATACTAAATTGAGGGCAGTGGCAGCACATCAGACCATGCATGGCAGGAGGGAGGAGGCTAGTCCATGGATTCACACAACAGAGGATAGGGAGGAAGGGGATGGGGCAGCAAGCTAACTGTTCAGAGAAGGCGGGTATTAGGAACTTTATTGTTTTTAAAACATTGTGTCTGTGCGAACTACTTAAAATATGAACGAGTATGCAGCATAATCTCACTTTTATTCAGGAAGAAGAGGACGTTTGTGACTGTGACTCCGGGCTCACTTGGCAGAAACACCCCCTGACCCTCCACCCCCTATCGCAAAATGTAATGCCCGTGAAAAGGGTAGGTGAACACAGTGTTATATAGAACATAGTCCTGAGAGCACGATTGAAAATGAAAACTAGATATAGTGTATGGTATAAACTATGCACCAAAAAGTGTGATATAAGATGAACCGGGCGTGAAATATAATTTGCAATACATTGTGCGCAATGACAGATTCATTGGAGAGCGCGAGATAGCACAGGCACTAGCGCGTGCTATGCGATATGCGCCTTGGAGTGTAATATGCACAGGGCAGTGTTGTGTAACCTAACTAGTCTCTAAAGTTGTAATATAAAATATGTGCTGGGGAGTGTAACGTTGCATATGCACTGTGACAAATATATGGATCCCAGATTGTAATATGTATGGCATAGCACTGTGCGTTATAACATAGGCATCGAGAAAGGCACGTTAGATGGGGCAATATAACCCGTGCGAAGACAAGTGTGGCATGACATATTCACGGGGTGGTGTTACAGTGCACATGGGCTAGAGAGTGTCATAGCATATGCACTAGCTAGTGGAATACAACACAGAGGTGTGTGGCACTCGGCAGGCAATGGTGGGTGTAACACAGCATTGGGCTCTGTCAGGAGCACGCTGTGACTCTCAAGTGATGTTCGTCCCCTTTCCAGAGAGTAAAATAAAAAGTATTACACATCCGGCAGTGGGTGTGTGTTTTATTAACCGTGAGGGGGGTTTCTTGCATAGTTTTGGTCGAATTTTTGTCGAATCCCCTTTGAATGGCTTGGTGTGCATGTGTATTAAATGTGCCCGTCAATAGCTACCCATGTTTGTATAAATAAACGACAAGGGTGTCTACCAGGATTAGGCACGGTAGGGCATCAGACATGTCAGAGCTTCACTAGTGGTGTAAATACATTCCACGTGGATTCATTGCATGCATAGTCGCCTTTTAATGAATATCACGCAAATCGTCATGGTGATAGGTACGTACGGTTTGTCCAGCATGTCCTAGGTGTGTCTATAAATATATATTTTTTAAAAATAATAAAAAACAGTGGCCGGCCCTGGGGATTGGGGTCAAAAAAATATAATTAGGAGACTGGCCCTGGGGGATGGGGTCATCAGGGCCAATAAATTAGAATAAGAAGGGGAACCAAACAGCCCCCCTTCTTAAAAAACTAAAATAAATAAAAGACTGGCATCGTGCCGGAGGCCATGCCCCCTCCGTGCAGCACTCTGCAAACGCGCCCCCAACAGGCATCTCCAGTATGCGCCAGGGAGCTGCGCTGCAGCCAGGTGTTCTGAGGCCAAGCCCCTTTTTACACCTCTCTGCAACGCAGCTCTGTAGCGCTTACTGGAGGTACCTAGTGGTCTAGTTTGACCCTAGGGACCCTTAGGATTCAGGGGGACTTAATCTCTCAACTTAGAACAGCCACAGGGCGCGTTTACACAGTGGTGAAGGGAGGGGACGGGGCCTGAGGTGACGTGTGCAAACACGCACTATGGCATGTTTTAAATTGGGGATATAATTTCCCTTCAATACTGAGGGCCCCTGGGGGCTAACTAGCCCACCAAGTGCTTCCAGTAAGCGCCACTGAGCTGCATTGCAGAGAGGTGGTCCAGGCCGTGCCACTTTTTACACCTCTCTGCAACGCAGCTCTGTGGCACTTACTGGAGGTACCTAGTGGGCTAGTTGGACCCTAGGGACCCTCAGGATTCAAATGAACCTAATCTCCCAACTAAAAATGGACACAGGGCGTGTTTACACAGTGGTGAAGGGAGGGGACGGGGCCTGAGTTAATGTGTGCAAAAACGCCATGTGGCCTGTTTTAAGAGGTAGTTTTAATCCCCATGCCCTATTATACACTAGGGGCTTACAGAGGAGGTCATGCTAATCACAGGGGGACCCCAACGCATAATGTTCCCTAGTGTATGTAGGTGTTTTCACTGTATTCTAAGTGTCTTTTAACATAGCACTGGCTCTAGGACTGGTTAGTCAGACTCAGTTACCACCAGTATCCGTCTGAAAAAGTTGAGGGTACAGGATGATTTTGCAACAAGGCTTCTTTCTGCTCTTCTTTTTGTTCTTTCTGCACGTTATCCTTCTTCCTGCACTTATCTTCGTATTTGAGGACTTCTGTTGCTTCTTTCTGCACTTCTTTTGTTTCTTTCTGTGCATTTTTTCTTCTTTCTTCACATGTCCTATCTCTGTAGGCATAGTTAGAAATTAGCATTTAAAAAACCTTTGAAATTCACAGAAAAAACCATAGGTTTCAGGCACGTTATAGTTAGGAATTAGCATTTAAAAAACCTCAGAAATTCACTGAAAAAACCATAGGTTTCAGGGGTGTTATAGTTAGCTGGACTTTTCACTTGTACAAAACCATTGAAATTCCCCCGTTATAGTTAGTTCAGCTAACTATAACTCGCGCGCCCGCAATGCACTGCTGATGACGTCACATATTACATCACTCATGACATGGTCAGTGACATCACTCATGACATCACTGATGACATCTCAAATGACATCACTGATGACATCATCCTTGTGATAGAGTGGCAGACCTCCTCTCACCCTAATATAACCTTTGATACACACATTCAAAAATAGAGACTAAAATTTTCAAAACAATGGACATACCAATACCAGTTACAACAACCTCTTCAGTAATTCTAAGATCCACATACACATCCACTCATTCACCAACAGTCCTATACAGTCACTCATACATGTACTCACTCATCATATGTACTCATACACCTATACATCCTGTTACACAATGCCACTCATCCATAGAGTTACTCACACACATAGTCACTCATGCTAATAAAGAATCAAACATACATTTACTTGCATATACAGTTATACACACACCACCATACTTACTTCTACGGAAACTTACACATACTTAGTCTTTTAAACAATCACTTATAGAAACACATACTTATTCATACAGGAACTCTTTCAATCTCTCACTCTCACATATACTCACATATATACACCAATAGTCACATATACTAGTTTAAAACATATGTAGTTACTCATAAAGACACTATTGAGACAGTCATTCACTCACTAACACACCCATACACACACTCATCCACCCATACAGTCCTGCACACATGCTGTGTTCAACACATACAAACAGTGAGTCACTCATTCATGCACCTATGCACTACGTAATACCCCCCACCGAACCATGCAGACACTCAGACTGATACTCAAAAAACCAACTAATAACCTATATAGACACCCATGTAGCTACTCACCAACCCATGCAGCCACTTATACACAAAGTGAGAGACTGATACAGATATTTACATATTTAAACATTACTCACTAAGCCATGTATTCACTATGATACACTTAATCAGTCAGTTACACAATCAATTTTTCAAAAACAAATCATCCATTTAGACACTTATATACCCATTTATTCTTCCATCGACCTTGAGATATACATATATAAAACATATTTAATTTTCAGAAAAACACACATTCACTGGATGATGTCATCAGTGATGTCATCAGTGATGTCATTTGAGATGCATAACCTGTATATATACACACACACACACACACATATATATTATGTGCCCAAAACATACTGTCTCCATGTATGTTTGAGAGAGTTGCGTGGGTCATAACTTTTCCTTTTTCTCCAGCTCAAGCTAGTAAGTTGCTGTACCTCTGTTGCAAATATCTACAGTATGAAGTAACTGTGTGGTGGTATTAGTTTAAAGAGTGGCCTTTGGTTTCAAGTCAACTTCGTCAACTCCAAGAATCTTTATGAATACAGCATTTGTGAGGCGACAAAAACATCAAATCTTCCCTTACTTGAACACATAGCTTATCAAAGGGCAAGTTGTCGAAAGTCGCTAAGTCATCAAAAAATGCATGTCTTAGTGTTTTTCCAAACCTCTACCCTTTTACGCAACAGGCTAAAGTCTTGCCTGGAATATTCCATTTACATTCAGTTCCTCTGAGCTGTGGTAGACCTTGCCTCATTTTTGCCTCTCACCCCCTCATAGCATACATTTATACGTTTACTCATTATTACTTGCATGTATTTTACAATGCATAATGTTGTTCGCTGTTTCCTTCATATGTATTCAGAATATAACAATGCTTTCTTATACATGGATAGTGTATCAATAGTTCATATGTTATATATTTGGTAATATGATATTTAGAAAGAAATACAGAATTTTTAGATGCATGGCAAGGGAATTCATATGTTTCTATTCCCACCTAACCTCGGGTTACAGGACTCATTATTTCTCAGGATAATGCTCAGAAATATTATATAACGTCTGTGCGAGAGAGGGTCCTCGGACATTCCAGGAGGAGCAGTTATTACAGTCTGTGCAACGGTATCAAGGCCACAATCTGGCATATGCTACCTGGTTCTTCTGAAAACATCAAAAAAGCGCACAGGCCAATCAATGTTGGCCTTACCTCTGAGCAGACTTATGCCCTTTAGGAATCTCATAATTTTGGTAAGATTCTGGGGCTATTGTAATCATTAGCTAGTGATAGAAAAACTGAATTTTCATCATGAATGTTAACTAAAAATAACCATTGATTAAGTTGCCAATTTTCTTTGTTTTTACATGTATTGCCTTTATTTTACTCACAATAATGCTTATATCAACAGTTACATATTTTTCACTAACGCAAATATATTAATAAAGCCTTTTAAAATGAAAGTGTGAAGTCTTGTGCATGTGTTTCCTTTGCGGAAATGTGTTCCAGTAACTCACACTAACAAGCATTTGCAATGCAATAGGTCTTGCATTTACGAGAGTTTCAGCTATTGACATTGCACATAACAATGCCTTTTATTTTTGTTTTCAAAACATAAATAAAAGGCATTGTCATTTACAATGCCAATAGCTTAAACTCGCGTAAATGCGAGACCTATTGTATTGTAAATGCTGGTCTGTTTTAACTGAGGGAGCGGGTCCTGGCAGGTGAGATTCAGCTGTCAGCTCCTGTCTTGCTGCTCTTTCTTGACAGTTGCATTGTGACCTCACTCACCACGCAATACACAGAAAAAAATCACTAACCAGACCCACATCCTCCAGGTTCTGGGATCTTCTGCTGGGCTTGATTGCGACGCTTCCCATCGAAGACCAGCTCGCCATTTGTCTTCGGTAAAGTTTGCCGACTACTGCACAGAGCCAGCATTGCGGCGTGGTGTTTGAACCCTGCTCATGTGGCTACATTTGGAGGTTTAATGGCTTATCCCTGCAAATATAGTTTATTGTATAGAATCTAGGATAAAAAAGCAATTTAAGTAACGTAATGGTTACAAAACATAACCCCGTACTCCCCTGGAATCTGACAGTTATGTTCCCTAAACAAATGTAACTCGAAACCCCTTAGCGTTGCTCATGCACGGTTGTACCCATCATGGCACATATGACATCCGTGACATCATCACCATCTAATGTAACTAATGTGCTAAGCGAATGCCACATTTTGTTCAAGACCCCAGTCGGCGACAAAGTTATAAGCACATCCTAAATGCCTTTGTAATGGATGCTTACAGCGATAACTAAACAGTCGCCATTGCGGACTCTAATATATAGAGTATACATATAAACACCCACCTTACTTTGAGGGACTGAGCTGTGCTCCAACAGCTGCGCACTTACCGCCCTCTCCAACAACACTCACGACTGATCACAGCAGTCTGTATGGCATCAAGAATACGTGTTCAGGGGGAGGAGCCAAGATGGCGATCGGGACGGCAGCGTAGGCTCTCGGCTCCGTGAACCTCCGCATCCCGCACAGATATCCTGCATGAGATCCTTAGCCTGCGCTATATGCCCGTGTTGGTGATTGAGAGCGGCAACCGATCGCGTGATTCTGAAGTTTCTGGCGGCGGTACCGCCGGAGAAATGTTCACCTGAAGTTTGCGGCCTGTGCAACCCTGGAACCGGGACCTCGAGTGGACAACATGGCCGGGCGGCAGTTCAACAACAGCGGCCATTGGTGACTGGGTGGAGTCGGAATACCGGAGAGGTGCGGATATTGGCCTGATTTTCGCCGTGGTCATCCCTACCACTGGGGCGTAGCGGAACGAGTGCATGCCCGAGGTGGCAATTCCAAGATTCTTCGGTAGTCGCCTGAGTCCTCGCCAGTGAGCGGCTCGGACGCTGCCTGTAACTCGTCCCGATTTTTGCGGGCTGCTCCCGGATTTTTGCGGGCACTCGTCCAGGGTGAGGATAACTGTTACCTGTGACCATACACCGGATACATATTTTGCCTGCCCCCGGAACCCGTTTGCAGTACCATGGACCTTGATGCGCTTGTGCCTGAGTCCCGGTCCCAATCTGGGGTGGAACTACCCTGCGGCCATCTTGATAGGATGGATTCTATCATCCTGTACACTGGGTCGCAGCAAGATTGGGAGTATGTGGCTAAGAGGAGTGTAGCGCAGCGGGCGCGAGGAGCTGTGCTGGGGTACGGTGACCTACTCGAAGCTCTCGGTGCCCTTCGTTCCACCCTGGTTCACGGCGCCTGGGTACTGGGGAGAAAGCTTGATGGTGTTGCGTCAGCGTCGGAACAGTTGCGATCTGCCTGTCCCCAGGTAACCAGGGACTTGTTTTACTTCACACAGGAGGACAGGGTCGTGGCCGCCCCTGTGAATAGGGGGAAGCTGGAAATTCCTGACAATGTGCCAACGTGTGGTTGGCTGGCTGTAGGTCGGGTCTGTTCCGGAGGTTTTAGACTTGAGCAGAAAGTGGTGGCTTTGGCCCACGCACAGCCTCCGGCGACCCAGGCAATAATCAAGCAATGGTCGCCTGCTCTGGCTGATTCCTACATCCTGGACCTTGTGTGCAGTGCATGTCCTGGGGCAGGACTGGGAAAGATGATCCTCCATAATGATGACTGTGTTGGTGTTCAGAGACGTCCACCCTACATGTGTGTGTCGCTTCCGGTTATTTCTTGGACGCTCCTTTTCCTCGTAACATTGGACATGGCACTGGGTCGATGGGTATGCATCGGTGGATTCGCAAAGAGAGGCCAAGGATAAGTCTGATCCTTCAGAGGTTGTCATCTGATAAGCGGGCGGGCACAGGGGTTGCGTGCTCTCACGGCATAACTAATAGTGTAATAGGTGCATAACGCTCCCCATTTTTCTTTGACATGAAAAATTCTTGTTGATTACGGTTTGCTTTGGGGAGGAACACATTGTGCGGGAGGGAGAAGCCGGGGGCATGTTTGAAGGCCCTCCTCCAGTTTATTAATACTCTCTCCACTCCCCCGTTAGGTGGGGTTTCTTTTCTTTTTCCTTTTTCTCTGTTTCTTCTATATTTCGGGTCTGGTTCTGGGGCGACAGGCACACTGCTGGGGGGGGGGGGGCCGTAGTCATCTGCAGAGGTGCAGGGTGGGGGGCTGGGGGAGGAGATTTTTTCGTTTTTTACTTTGTTTCTATGGCCTCTTTTCTCTTCTCTTATCTTTCTTTGTCTTTCTTTTCTGGGGTCAGTACGGTAGGTTTCCTTCGCTGTCAAACACTGCTTTTTCATTTTGTGCCTCAATTTCCGTGGTGTTTTCTGGGTCTTAGGGCAGGGGACTGTAGGCGCACATGACTCGTGATATTCTTCCACATCCTGAACCTCCTGTTTTAGCGCCACTGACTTGATAGATTGCTGTTTATTGTTGACGTTTACTATTCTGCCCGCCATTTTTCGCTACTGGGAAATTGTTTGGCACCTGATCCTTCCATTCTCTATTATAAAATGAAAACCTTTTATATCCTGGTTTCCTACTTGGGCTGCTAAGTGGCCAAGAGTATACTAGCATGGAGATTCTGCTCCCCGAGGTGCTGCTTGTGATTAAAATGTGTTCTGTTAATCCAACTGCTTAGCGGCCGGCCCCGGGGGTTGTAGGCCCATACTTGTCTTTGGTTGAAATGTCAATAAAGGTTTTTCAAAAAAAAAAAAAAAAAAGAATACGTGTTCAACGCTTGGCTAACGGCCCCTCTATAACACCGCAAGGCAAAAATATTTGTACATGTTTATTTAAGCAATATATACTATGTAATGCCGATGGGTTGCCATAATTGTGCATTTAGCAGTAGGTAGTTTAGCTTTCGGTGAGAAGTTTCGCGAATTAAGCTACAGCTTGCACTGTGTTTTCAGTCAGCTTTATATTGATTGACATACAAATCATTTCCTTGCACTCACAGAAAAAGTAAATACATACAAAACAAGCATTTGCAATGAAATCGGTCTCACCTTTGAGACCTTATATGTATTTAGCTATGCAGCACATTAGCCTGGGTGCTGAAACATCTACTGTTCTTTAACATGGAGGGAAAGTAAGCACCAAACTGCATGACACGCAAGGTATGGGAACACATGGAGAGAAATATTACCTTTCAGCTGGAAATGGAATAGTCCAAAGCTCTGTTTTTAATATAAAATCAGGGGCTTCTGTGGACATATCACTGAAAATACAAGATTTGAAAAAAGTATTATTGTGGTACTTGCCTTACAACATGGCTCATACTTTTGTAGTGCAGTAGTCGGATGACTGTCCTGAAGAGACCCCCAGCACTGTAATGTTTTTTTCACACATCATTACATATGGATTGGTTGAACCTATGTATTTTGACAGAAACTACAAGCAGTCTAATGTCTCCGTCTCTTAACTTACATTAGGTGATGAGAATTTAAACAGTGCATTAGATGGTGGATTCCTCGAAACCACTGAGAGGTGTCTATATTTTGAAAGATTACAACAGGACAATTTCCCACATTGTTATCTTACATCTTTATTTTCCCGTTTTAGACCGGTCAGCACTGCCTGGGCAAAAGTTTTGCATCACTAGTACCCGTTTAACACCCAGATACATAATTAGGCATCAGTGGTGTGGTGTGATGGGGGAATCAGCTAACCTTTGCAAAAGACCTTTCGCTGTGCAGCAGTACGTGTTGTTGCTGTTTATTAGTAATTCTTGATTAGTTTGAGCTAGAAAACATTTTTTTGAGTTAAAATCTGCAGGTTATGCCACAGATGATCGATTAGATAGCAAATGCACAAATTATGTGGAAAACGCCAAAGACGCAGAGTACCATAATATTAGTGGCCCTGTCTACAAAATTGCTGTGGCATCTGTTTGACTTAAAGGTCAAGCTGCAAAACAATATCTCTGCCAACTTGATAGATTATACTCTTGGAGAGCAAGCACTTTTCTGCACGATCAAAACATGCATTACTGCCCACCAAAATGTGTGCAGAGATGTATGCAGTACTCCCAAAAGCTCTTTCTGCGGTTAATTACATTGTGATGACACCTGCACTGTCAAGCGAGACCTAAAAAGGCAACTGGGTTAATGCAAGTGTTTAACACCTTTCTATGGAACTTAGTACTGTACACTCATCCCAACAGGTATAGCCGTTCCTCCTGTGTAAAAGCAACACAATCATACATAAAGTCTTTATCCAGATTAATTTCAGAAAATCAAAAGCTCACTGGCAGAGGATCACAACTGATACATTACAAGGAAGAGACCCCAATTTCAGATTAAAGGCACAGAAATGAGGAATACACTAATTATCAAAACATCAACCAACTGCTAAAAGTTTCTCACTTTTATGAGACCTTAAGCGTAAGTCCTGCAGGGACAGCAGTCTAATGAAGAGCCTGCTCAGTGACAAAACAACTATTACTGTGCTAGCACTAGTGCCGTTTGCTCCGCATCCATTTTGAGGGAGGGGCGCAGTGTCTTACTACAAACTGCATCAAAACGAATCAAGAGCGGTAGACAAGGCGTGGGGGTTGGAACCGGCGGCAGAGGAATATGCAGGGGGGATTCTGTGTCAGTGTTTCTTCAGCAGCAGCAGCAGCAGCACAAAGAATCCGTGTTATAAGGCGCCATAATCAATAACAGGCGTACCACCAGCCCTGGCTGCGCTCCATGACAGCGAGCACGCGAGCGGAAGGGCAGAGTGGCAATTGTGTAACGTAGCCGGTGCTCATGTAAAGCGCTCCAATACCTTCGGGTCCAGTTCGCGCTATATAAATCTGCAAAAATAAAAAACGTTACACAAAAGTGGCACCTACGTGACATAGTCAAACACACGTGCGATGACATACGTTGGATAATTAAAGTCCTCGCTATTACCTGAGATCTACATTCTGAAAGTGGTTTCACAAACGGGAGCTTTCGGTCAAGGTTTAGGAATTTTCGCCGATGGATCTTTCAGTTTTCACAAAATTATTGTTGGGTAGCACTATCGAGAGTAAAATTATCGTTTGGTATTACGAGGTCAAAGGTTACTAAAACTCAAATTATTCCCATTGCGATTTCGAAGATATGTTTCTTTGAATTTTTAACTTTTAAATGTGAACTTCTAGTCTTCGTTTGGACAAAGTAAAGTTAAATCGTTATGCCGCTCTGTTGTCTACATCCGCGGTCTACTTGTTTGTTTGAGCAGTCAGCTAATCAGAGCTAGGCAGCAGTAATCGCGTACCGAATCCTGGCATGCTGTATTTGGCGTGGGATGGCAGAGGTGGAATCTGTGCGGCGGTGTCTGAGGGACTTCTCTCTCGATGCTCGGGGTGAGGCCACATTGATTGTGAGTCAGCTGTGGATCGGGGAAGAGTCCTTCCCCGACCCAGCAAGAGACACGAATAAACACGAGAACGTCCCTGTAAAAAAAAAAAAAAAAACACGCCCACCAGTGTAAAAGGGACGTGGCTTAAAAAAGAGAAAGAAGCGAAAAAACACCCCCCCGAATCCGAAAAAGACGGGGCTTGAATTGACAGACAAAGCTCTTCTCCAATGGCTGACCAGCATTTAAGAGGCCAGCCAATGGAGAAGAGGGGCGGGCTCAAGCCCCACTACTAGAAAACATAAAATCTCAACAGCGAGACTGCGCAAGCGCAGCCTTCGCTAGCCGAGACCTAAAAAGGCATGCGACTGCGTTAGGCGTTCGCAAGTAACAAAAGAATAGCATGGCAAAAAAGTGCCTACCCACTAATTGAAGGAGACAGTGTAATGCCACAAGTAAACAATCCAGTCCTGATAGGTGGTTCCAAAAAGAGACAGGGCGGTAACAAGGAGGGACTAAGAAGCCTTATTTTCAATCTGAAGCCGGCATTTACCGTGGACGATGACGACAGCCAATGAAAAAGATAGGCGGGACTTCCACTCCACTTCTAAAACATACCATACTACAATATGCCTCGCAAAGCGAGCAGCGCATGTGCACTGCAACTCTAGGGGAGGCCTAAAAAGGTATTGCTGACAGTCTGGCTGTTTTTGATCGTTAATCAATACACATTATCTCCAGGATATGTGTAGGTCATAGCTTGTCTGGGTTTCCCACTCAAGCAGGTAAATTGATTCAAACCTGCAATTGCCTTATTTACAAGGGGACTTTTAAAAACATATCCAGCGATCCTGGACACAGCTGTGAGGACCGCATTCCTATCATAAGAAAAAATTCAGATCATTCCTAGTATCAGGACCACGTTGAAATGGTAGAAGGTACCCAACATGATGGCAGGCTTCTCTTTACAACTGGAATAATTTCATTTTGTAATGACAAACCGCACATCTTTATACAGATCACAACACCCAAAGGGTGACAGAGAGTTGTAGTGGTTAAATTAGTGTTTCAGCGGTCCATTATGTCTTGTACGTTTTTTAGCTCAAGCGGTTCCTATGTCTGCATATTGTAACTACTGAACAATTTTCTTTGTCTGTTTTTTTGCATCTACTTCATTCTAATGATCTTGCATTATATGTAAAGCGCTCTGATACCTTCGGGTCTAGCTAGCTCTATAAAAAACATATAAATAATAATAATAAGACAACACAACTGCTATGTTTTTATATAAGCTAACAAGACAGTACTAAATCCTTGCACTTCTAGAGAGTCGCAATGTCTTTGAAATGGGCCATCAGTCATGGTACTTTTGCTGACATCAAAACACTTGCCATGAGTAAGCAATTCGTTGTCGGCTATATTTTGCAGGGTGGCAGATGTCAATCATGAGTGAGATCTGAACCAGGCACTAGCAGACAGGATCTAACATCAGTGAGCTGCCCAACACCGGATCTACTCTGAACACCTGAAAATAAAAAATGCTGCTTCATTGCAAGCATCAGGTGACTTCCTGGATTGAGGTAAAACATGCATTTGATGTCACGGTTGAAGATCTTTGCAAATGCCTTTCCAGCGCCCCCACTTGTTCTAGGAGTAATCTGGAATATCAAGAGGGAACCCTGAAAGTTGATCTAGTGCCTATGGTGTGGCCTCACCAGTGTTAATTTACCAACCTCCTCAAACTGCCAGAAGCCCCTTGCATTCATCTACGAAGTTGACACAATCTTCTATCAAGAATATTCACCACAGTCTGGGATCTCTCAATTTATTGACATGCATCCTCCCTACTAGACCTTATTTAATATTGCTAAGCCATATTGCATCAAGCTAGAGCTGCGTTATCAATTAGAAGGCATTACAATACTAAAAAGAGGTTTTACAGTTGGTGGCACCCTAAAGGTTTAAATCCTGTTACTTCAGAGGCATACCAGTTCTCATATCAGCTAAAATGATCTCGGTTTGGCCTCAAGCTTGCCTCCTTTTAAGATCCATCTGGCAAATACAGAATGGATTCCACATTCTTTGGTTTCCACTTCCCTATTGTCTACTAAATTAATCAAGGGATTTTTCAGAGTATTCCTGCCTATTAAACACCGGATACCTGTATTGGAATTAAACTGATACACAGATACACAGAGCAAACATTAAATTACATGGAAAGCAGCACTCTTCTTGTTTTTAACAATGGCCAGAGGAGTCGGTGAGATCCAAGCATTGACTTTTAGGGAGCCATAGTTACGTTTCCAAAAGGATAACGTTATTCTTGTGAATTCATTCCAAAGGTGACAACAGATTTCTATTTGAATGAACCTGTAGTCCTTATACACATTTCTGTATGTGTGTATATATATATATATATATTTGTTTTATGCCTCCTTTATTAGGTATCTCTATAGTAAGTCCTTTTCTCTGCCTCTCTTATGGAGGAGTGTGTTTTTGCTCACGTTGTTGCGCTCCCACTCATGTCCTAGAGAGACTTCTACATGTTCGTTGCTCCCCCCTGAAGATTCTACCTTGGATAGTCTGATACAGCTCCTCTCTCGAAGTGTTCCTCTGACCGCGTGTAGTCTGTGGCCTTAACTGCTGTTATTGCTTGCAATGCTTTCTTAAGCTATTGGTTGGTGCTCTCTGCATTGCTTGCTTCTATGGCTAAGGGCTTTGGCTCAGAGGTTTTAGCTATTGTCTTTCGTCCTCCGCCCGTTCTCTTGAGCTGGTTTACATTAGGGGAGCGATGTAGTATTATGTTTTTATGGAGCTTCATTCCCAGCTCACTTTATTCTTCTTCCATGGTATCTTTCTCCCATTTCTTTTGTTCAGTTGTGGAATTTATTTCGGTCTGTGGAAAAACAAGACCACCGGGCACAGTGTGTTTCACCTTAGATTAACATGTTTACTCTAGACTACCAAAAAATACATATGATCTAAATACAAATTACTGATACACAATAAATATAAATGGTTTATTATTTTATCATAGATATTCTTATATCTTTTTTTGCATGGAAAAATATTTTTATATAATTAATGTATACAAAATGATAAACGAATTATACAATCTCTATAATGTTCTGATAACCACATATATTCTCTTGCTTTGACAGTAGATGCATTTCAATTTTCAATTCATTTGCATGCACATTATTCTTTTCCTTTTTTCAATTTACTAATTTGATCAAAAGTTGAAAACTCGTGTCAGAAATGACTAATTTTACAGAGACTGGCGGCTTGTTGGAAAACGAAAACAACGTGTTTCGGCTAGGCCTTCATCAGGACTCCGTCAGTGGTTAATAAACAAAAAATATATAAACATAATTATAGTCTAGAATTGACATGCCCTTTTCAATAATTAAAAACATAAGTTAAAAATCAAGGCACCCAGTTGATGGAAAAGTCTAATCAAGAGGTTTCTTTTCCCGAGTCAGTACACAAAAACGACAACAATTATTATAACAACTCTGTGAAATTTAAACATGAATTGCCAGCATTATCTAAAGCTTGGTTTACATGCTGTTAGCGTGATAATAGAGGCCAATACCTAAACTTGGGATTTATCCAGGTGTCAATAGTTCGTGTTAGCAGTAGATAGAACCCAACTTCCCGACATCAGTACATTAAGTGAATGAGATAAAGGAGTGTTTCCTACTCATATTTATTTGTAAGTTGCCATACCATCCTTGTGCAGTTGTCAAATAAGCACAAAATATTATATTTCGTAAGCCTACCTTATAGGTGTCATGATGACACTGCCCGCAAGTGGTTGAGAGATATGAATTATCTCTATCTTAGATACATAATAACTGTATAAGAAAAGTAGATGAGGCAATATTTTAACCTCTCTATATACTATTAAGTTCTGAGTTGCAGTATAATGTCTTGTAGACTTAATCTACTAATTTTACATTGCCTTAAAATCTTCTTTTCATGGCTCTATATTAGTTGCATTTCATCTAGCGAGGATCCCAATCAATGACAATATAAGGGGAACTTGTAGCCTTGATAACAACATAATGCATAAAAGGGTAAATAGATCTCCAATGTGGGAAGAAGGGACTAAAAGCATTATTAAAAATAAGTCTATCTCCTTTCTGGACCTATCAAACAGTGCCAGCTTGCTAGCTCCATTTAAACGACAACCTTAAATGATATTTCATAATACCTCTTTACTGAGGTTCTCTCTCATTTTATTGAGAGGTTACTCCATGTTGATTTGTGCCATCTGGCATCAAACGAAAAATGCCTAGCTTGTTGAACAAACATATATAGGGGACATAAGTCAACATGCCCACCTCTTTGTCACGATGTTAAATAGTATGTCTTATCTTTAAAAATGATCACTAACCTGATAACGTTGTTCAGTAATGTGATCTATTTGTTTTAAATCATGTTGAGTTAGCTCTATCAATTGCCAGCGTTTGGAGATGCTGCAAGTGATAAAGAAAAGAAAGAGCCCAGGATAAAGGAAAAAGATATTTAAAATCGCAGGGTGGAAAACCTTTTAGCGACATTATTCTTTATATGAATCTTGACAGCAATATGCGTTTAGGTAACACATGCCATATCTCAATATATTTATGTTTTATTGCTGATATGTACGTTCTCAATTAATTCACATAACTGCTAGGGTGATGCTAGAAATACATAATTCTTCATAGTGGCGCATGAATAGCTTCTTGATGCTTGAACAGCGGTGCACTTTCTCTTTCCTGAGGCACCCCCCTCCCCCCCCCCCAAATGCAGTCAAGCCAACGGCACCCCCATTCCCCATAGGTGGTTGCTAGTCGAATAGGGGTACCGCTAACCCGACCACACCTCAAAACGGGCCCCAGGAACAAAAAAGTGGGAATGTACGCCCATTATGATGTTAAGACTGCATATAATGTTTATGACTAACCGTTATGAAGTTAATCATGGTAAGTCTCTACAAATTGTATCTTTGCGCATCCTCAATATTAACCAAGCCAGTTTTATGCAGGCTGATAAAATATGACGATAGCTGTCTCTAATTTTAAGTCTGGGTGCTTATCAGGCGAATACATTCCAATAAAGCTAGCCCATTACGAGACACTGTGTTTGCTTAGTTAGTTATTTTCACTCACTGATAATATCTAGCGTCCGTGCTCCATGGAACCCCAACGCCAAAACGCTATATCCGTGTGTCTTGTTTTCGTCTGTCAGATTCCATCTGACAGTGGTGAGTTTTTGTATACCGAGGCGATAGCCTCATTACTCCACATTCACTTTGAGTTTTTTTAGTCGCTGTTTAGGTTGTCTTATTGATGTGTGACGCTTTGTCACAGTTGAGGTTGGATCACAAGGTCAGCGCTGTGATAGGCCGTGGGTTGCGGTCAATTTGGTTTGCGGAAGTGTCAGCAAGTTTTATCGCAGAGTCTTGTATTCGTCTGCCAAATGTCTTCTGGCGGTGATGAGCTTTTGATGGCTGCAGCGGCGGTTGCCTTCTGACAGTGATGAGTTTTGGGTACCTGCCGGGGCGATTTGCCCTCAGGCAGTGATGAGTTTTTGGATGCTGTGTTGCTGTTTCAGTTTCACAAGGTTAGCGCTTCGATGGGCCTCGGGTAGCGGTCAAATGGGTTTGTAGAAATGTCTGCAAGTTTCCTGATCAATGGGTTATCTTTTTGATCCAGTCCTTTGTAGAATGTCCTGTTGAGTTTGCGGTGATGGTCGTCCAACATCTCCACGCCTAGGTCTCTGTGGAGACAGTTTTGTTGCTGCTTTCTGGCAGGTCTTCTCTATGTGGTTTCTCCATGTGAGTTTAGAGTCCAGAGTCACCCCCAGGTAGGAGCTGCTGTTTTCCCATTTGATCTCATCCCCATTGAGGAGGATCGCTGGGTATTTGATGTTCAGCTTCCTGGTGAATAATGTTGCTGTGGTTTTGCTTGTGTTCAGGGTGATCTGCCAGTCGCTGTACCATTCCAAGAGTCTGCTGAGTGATGCCTCAAGGTTCTTAGCCACTTCCTGTTTGCTGAAGGATTGGGAGATGACTGCTGCATCATCGGCGTAAAGAGCCAGATCAGTCTTCTTTAGGTCCGTGGGGATGTCGTTTGTGAATATGTTAAAGAGGAATGGTCCTAGGATTGATCCCTGAGGCACTCCAGCAAGGATTGGGCGTGGCGTTCAGCATTCGTCTCGTACCGCCACGTGAAAGGTCCATTTTGACAAGTAGCTAGACAGCAGTTTAATCAGGTAGCTTGGAAACTTGAGCTTGATAAGTTTGTAAAGCAGTCCCTCATGCCATACTCGGTCGAATGCTTTGGCTACATCCAGAAAGACTACTCCAGTAGACTTGTTGATGTTGAATCCATGGCTGATGATGTCCACAACTCTGAGGAGTTGGTGATTGGTTGAGTGGTCTTTCCGGAACCCAAACTGTTCTTTGGCGAGGAGGTTTTCGCTTGTCGCAAAGTCCACAAGACAGGCAAGTATAACTTCTTCGAAGAGCTTTGATAGGCCAGATAGCAGACTTATAGGGCGGTAATTTGCCGGATCTCATAGTGGTTTCCCAGCCTTGGGGAATACGATGACTCTTGCTTCTTTCCAGGCATTAGGGAAATACTGGTGCTGCATACACGCGTTGAATATCTCAGCAAGGTGATCCACTGCGGCATCTGGGAGCATCTTGATGGCTTGGTTGGCTATTCTGTCCTTTCCTGGAGCCTTGCCGTTTTTTTGTGTCTTTACCAGGGCCAGTAACTCGCCTGTGGAGCATTCCTCAATGTTTGCAGCTTCTGTTTCTGGTGGGTGCTCCCGGTGGTGCTTAGCGACCTCTTGCTCGACTTCTGCTGCCAGTTTGCTTGCCTGGTTAGGCCTGAAGGATGCCTCCAACGTGTCAGCGAAGACCTCAGCCTTGTCCCTGTTGCTGCATGCCAAGTGAGTCTTCCCTTATATCGGTGGGTTTGGTTCCTTCTTCCCAGTCAAGCGTCGGGTCACTCTCCAGAGAGAGTTGTCCGCGTCCTTTAAGTTAGCTGTAGCTGCTTCCCACTTTTCACCTCTGTGCTGGCTTATTTGCATCTTCAGCTGTCTTGTCAGCTCATTGTACTTCTTCAGCAGGTCGGTGGTGCGATTCCTTTGCCACTCTCTGCGGGCTCTGTTCTTGTCAGCAATCGACTGCTTGATGCCCTTCGGGAGGTCGTAGATAGAGCAGCGTTGGAGTTTCTGCTCGGGAACGCTGCGCTCGATGGCAGTGTGGACTGCAGCTGTGAAGTGGTGAACCGCCTGGTCAATGTCTTCAATGCAGCGTAGGGGGCCAGGGATCAGTGTCTCCTCCAGGCTACTCTTGTATATGCTCCAGTCTGACTTCTTGTAGTTGTGTCTGGTGCCCTGTTGCTGGTCTTCAAGCACGTCACCAACTGTGATCAACACTGGGTTGTGGTCGGACGTCAGTGCAGTTAAGGTTTCCAGCTCCATAGACTGGGAGAGATTCTTCATGACGACGATGTCCAGAACGTCCGGTTTATGCAGTGCAGTGCCTGGATAGTGTGTTGGTTGAGTTGGGCCAGCCACTACAAAGTCCTCCTTCTTTGAGTGGGCAAGTAGAGCGTGTCCTTTGCTGTTTACCGCGCGAGAGTTCCAGCACTGGTGCTTGGCATTTAGGTCTCTGCCAATTATGCTGGGATGCGGGGGTCCAATAAAGCATCCAAGTCCTTCGGGCTTAGCTTGCCTGGGGGTGAGTAGGCGGCAATCAGCCGTAGGGGGCCTGCAGATGTCTGGATCTGTATGCCAGTTGCTTCAATGCTCCCCACTGGTGGTAGTGAGATCTCGTGGTGCTTCACTTTTGTGCTGACAATCACCGCTGTTCCTCCGCCCTTGGCTCCGGTGGTGCGATCTGTGCGGTACACCCTGTAGTTTGCTAAATTGAGCTTCTGGTTTCCTTGGAGATGGGTCTCGGAGATAAGCGCTATACTCACATCCATGGTTTCCATCAGGTGCAGGAGTTCTGCAGTTTTCTTATGAATGCTGTTAGCATTCCACATCAAGAAGAGGGAGTTTCCTTTAGATTTTGCTGCCATTGCGGGTGTTTTCTTCACCGTGGAAAAGTCCGGCAATGAGATTCGCCACCATTGTCACCAAAGGGTGGATGTTCATGTCTGCGACTGTTTTCGCAATCTTCGTGATGAGTTCCTGCCAGTTGATTGCTGAGTCCATTTCACAGGATGGTGCTGGGGCAGTTGGTGGTGGTGGGCTGTCCTGTTTGGGTCCTGTTACTTCTGCGTATGTTCTTCCATCCACACGCGTGTCGCTATGGCTGTAGGTTGGATTGCCAGTTGGGATCCTGTGTGCCAATGCGGGTTTGTAAGTCTTCCTTTGTCCCTAGTCTGTTGCAGTTGAGTGTGGGGAAGTCTTTTGTGGTTGGGGTGGTTTGCACGGTCCATCCTCTTTGCCTTCTGCAGGTAAGGACAGCCGCGATAGCTTGCTGGGTGAGGTTCTGTGCAGTTAGCACATATTGCTGGTTCGGTTTCTCGGTTCCTAGTGCATTGGTTAGAGGTGTGCTCGCCTCCACAGCGTACGCACTTTGGCTTCTTGTGGCAGAAAGCAGAGGTGTGCCCCAAGCGCTGGCAGTTGTAGCACATGACCGGTCCTCGTTTCCCTCTAGGTGCTTCTGTGGTGACGGTGCAACTGCAGAGCCGTGTGACTGCTGAGAGGTCTGCTGGCTTCCCTTCCTTGCTTGCCGACAGGGTTACCACAAAGAGGGGAAACTTCTTGTTCTTGTCCGCTGGAGAGGCGATCTGCGTTATATTTATGACTGGAAGTCCAAGTTCCGATAAGTCCTGAGTGATGTGCCCAAGGGATGCGTTTGCTGGGAGCCCCCGTATTACAAAGCGCTGGGCTTTTGCAGCGGTCAGTGAAAAGGTGTGGTACTCCATTTTCTGCTCTGTAATCATGCTGGTCACGCTCCTGTAGTCCTCCGGTGTGGTGAGCAAGTTCTTGGCGTGGTCCTGCCGGGGCTTGATTGTGAAGGTGGAGGTGCAGTGTTCCTCCAGTAGCTCCACGAGGTCCTTGTGGGTGGCTAAGTTCTTCAGGATGATGGGAGGGATCCGTAGTCGCTTTGTGGGGCCTGAAGAGGTCCCGGGTTCAGATGCCGTGTGGTCCTGAGGGTGGGCGTCATTGTCCTGGGTACTTTGGAGCACCAGGTAGCGGTTTGAGGTTGGAATTGCGTTGTTTGCGGGGGTGCGCGGGCAAGCTTTGCTGCTTTTTCTGGTGAGTTCAGGCACGTGTCACGTCCTCTCTTTGCCTTAGTCTTCCATTCCATGTCGCTTTGGTGTTGCCGGATTGAGCCGTGACGTCTTCCTCCATGGTTGGTGCTGCTTGGTGGGGGTGCAGTGGAGCGCCTTGGGTAGCCGGGCGAACCAGAGGGTGAAGGCCGAGCTTTGGAGTTCAGCTGCACAGGGTATAGACTCTCAGTCCCTCTCCAGTGCGGTGCGCAGCCTGGCCCTGGTCAAGCCAGGGAGACGCAGGCCCAGCACCTTAGAGGAGTGGGAGAGAGGGCGGAGCGGGTCGGACCGCGAGTCTCCCGCCGAAAATCGGAGCGCAAAAAGACTCAAGCAATCAAGCAGGGCGCATAAATGATGAATCTCAGTACAAAATCAATCAAGCAGGGCGCATAAATGATGAACTGCAGTGCAAAATTAATTAATCAAGCAGAGCGCATAAATGATAAAATGCAATCTGAATAAAAATCAATCAAGCAGAGTGCATAAATGACAAATTGCAATCTGACTAAAATTCAATCAAGCAGAGCGCATAAATAATACATTGTAATCGGCTATAAAATCAAGCAGACCAAATTAAGCAAGCAATCAAGGAAAAATCAGCATACAAGATAAGTAAAGCAAGAAAGCTGGGCCCATCTATCACAAAGGATAGAAAATGGCGCTTACCAGGTCGACTTACTGGCTGGCTGCTTGGCAGGGATCATGGGGGTCAGTCCTCAGGCCTTCTCTGGTGCTGGGAAGAAACCACGAGCGTCGCTGATCCAAGGATCACCACCGGAATCACCGCCGATGCAGGAAGGTCCAATCCGTCTCGGCGCTGGCACTGGAGCAAAATGTCCGCCCACGAACGTCCGGTCATCGTCTCCCGACACGTCCGGACATCGTCATCGCCGAACCCAAATCTCATCCAAAACGCTATATGCGGCACGTCTCACCAATTATACCCTAACCCTCAACTGTCTCACCTAAACGACGTCATGAAGGAGGGACCGTTCTAGAGTGAATTCATAAGCCCAATAAATAAGCGCCATGTTAAAACGGCTGTACCGTATGGAATACCTTAGTATTTATAGCTGATTACTTCACAGTCAAACGATTAACTGCCTGGTATTTATATTTAGGTAAAAAACGCAAATCTACTTTATTTGTACATGCCAATGTTGCGTGGCAGCCGAATATATGACGGATTTACGTATGTACTAAAGTAATCACTGCAATACCACTGTATATTTATCTGCCAATAGTATGCGACGATAGTAACCTGTATCTACAAAATGACTAGAATCGTATAGGCTGCGCGTAACGCTAATATTCAAATCGCTCTCACCGAGCGCCATGTTGGAGTTACTAAATCGTATTGAGTACCAGTACGATATTTTGCGGTCAAAACAAAATAAAATACTTAAAAGCATTACGTATATAATCAAATGTTACAGGGTTTTACACAATGTTGCTGGTGGGATGTCTTCTTCCTCACCTCCCTTCCTGGTAGCCGATCTCTTTCTCTTCTTTTTCTTATATCAGACCGGAGAGCCTAGTCAGGAGCTTTGTGGGATCGGTCCCCTCTGGTAATGGTATTGCGTGGGTATCTCATTCAAAGGTAAGGAATCCACAACTAGACATCTCTATTAGATGAATAAGTTACTTACCTTTGGTAACTCCTTGTCTGATAGAGACAAGATCTAGCTGTAGATTCCTTACTGACCCACTCATCTTCTCGCTCTGCAAACCGATTCTCATTTTCTTTCCAGATCCTTTCTATGCATCTTGTGCCTTTCAATGATAAAAAAAGACAACATAAATATAAACGTTTTTCAGAAAGAACGTTCTTGTTAGGCACACTGTTTCCATAGCAGTTTCTAGAAGTGGCTCTGCGTTTTAGAGTGGGAAGTAGACCCAGAAGAAACTGATATCAGCACATCGAGGGAGGGCTTATACGGGCTCTGTCTTCACATTCGGCGGTCGATGTTGTCTAGGAATCGCTCGTTAGGCTCTACCGACGCGCAGAGAAGTACAGCTGTAGAAAGGTTTCCGAATCCAATCTGGTGCCTGGAGATAATTCAAAAGTAAGGAATCTGCATCTAGATCTGGTCTCTAGCAGATAAGGCATTACTGAAGGTAAATAACTTATTCGTTAGTCCTTGTCCAAAGTCATTCAGTGTGTTTTTGTTAGTATCCAAAATGTTTTTACTCAGACTCTGAACTCCATATTTAAAAGTTTTCTCCTTTTACTACAAGACCACCAATCCGCATTGCATAGTATTTTACTCGCCGTTTTCAATAAACATTTCCCTCTTAAAATTCACATTTACAGGCTAACTGCACCAGAGTAAACGAAATATAAGAAATAATTGGTAACATGTGCATGATAGCCCAGAAAAGCTATTTTGAGGTTCCTATGCCACTTAAAAACCACCCAGACTTCTGTCATGCGATTTATTATACCATCGACACTTTGATGTCACCATTGGACCATATTACACACTTTATGTATGCTCGTTCACTTATTACTTATTTGTTTGCTCATTCGTTCTCTTTTTTTATATATGACAGCTGAATCAAGAGATGCTTTTACTTTGCAGGAATTCATGAAGAATACCAGTTACCTTACTATGATCTCGTACAGTCGGATCCGTGTGTCGAAGAAATGAGGAAAGTTGTTTGTGAGCAAAGGCTAAGACCCAATATTCCTAATAGATGGCAAAGTTGTGAGGTGGGTGTTTGTATACATTTGTAATGGTAAAAAAGCAATGTTGAACCATTGACTTCCGTATTGACTACATCTTTCTTCTGTCGTGCTCCGAGTGTAGGTGTATATTTTTTTAAAGTACCAAAACACTGTTTCTAACAGTTATAAATGCCTGTTTCACAAAAATCTTAAATCTCCAAATGCCAATCTCCACATTGCTTTATGCACTTAGTCCCATTGCCTACCTTCAACAGAATATCACAGGATGCCTTTCGAGCAATATCCCTCTTAAAAGCACGGATAGACAAAAGCTTTTACGTGAAAACAAGATGACTGTTTACATTTTTTTAAATGTAACAGGATCAAGTGTTCAACTCAACCTTTAGCTTGCCAAATAGATTCTGTGATATACCTTAAAATGTCCAGGAGGCATACCATATAATCATACAGATTTGATTAGAAACAGGTCAGTTTTAAGGCCAGGATATCAGAAAAATATAGCAAGTGTTCCTGTTCTGATAGAAGCTCACCGTGCAGACTATTGCTTGAATTCTAGCCAGCATTTAAGAAAGTACATCATGTTTAATCACCCCCTCCACACGTTATAGTAAGAAGTGGAAGTTTGTGTTGGAGGAGCAGAAAGCCGGGTTGATCTGAGCTTTATAAAACACATTTCCAATACATGTCAACTCTGATCTCAAACACTGCTGTCCTCTGCACAGGAAGGTATGAGCGAGACATTCATTTGAGACATAGACAAATAATGCGTAGGAGTAGCAACGAGAAAAAGCAGTAAAATAGCAAACAGAAGTCCTACAGGTTGAATACAAAGGAAAGGAAATGAAAGAAAATAAAGGAAAGGGTGATGTACAGTGCAAAGGAAAGGACAAAATGATAATGGAAGAAACGAGGAAAGAAAAGGAATGTGAAAAAAGTCAAATTAACAGAATATGCTTAATAAGCACCATGCACTCAGAAGATACGAGTACCCCCCTCCCCTCCCAAAAGAGCAGGCAGAATAAGAAAGGAAACACTAATTTGCGTAGGTAGTAAGTTACAAACTCACGCAATGCTAGCAGGCTGACATTCCTAACTTTAGAAGTTAGAACGCATCATTTTAAAGTTAAGGTATATGCACTAATTGCATCTGAATTGCAATTTTTGATCGACAATATATGCCCCAAAAAAATATTTTAAAAAGTAAAATGAAAGAAAACACATTGAACATGAGGTTGGGAAAAATGCGAGGGGAAATCGCAAAAAGAAAGAAGCTTCAAGGATATCCTAGTGAAAAGGCTTTATACACATATTCTCTCTCTTCCTTTAGCGTGGAGAGACTCAACCAACACATAAGGAAGGTGGTGTTATCTCTGTACAGTGTATGTATTACTAGTAAGAACTCATCTGCAGCATTGTTCCAGATGACCACATCAGGAACTAGTCTTAAATGTCTCTAATCCTCAGGATCCAGATGGATGTATTGGGGTGGTGCTCCTCCAGCCTTTGGGTACTTTGGGAATAAATGAGTGGGTTGCTGCGGAAGTATCAAAAAAGTGGACTTTGGCTCATATATAGCTTCAGATATGGCTGGAACCAACATAGTGTACTTGACATTGTTCTTCCTAATTCAGCAATAACATTGATATGGGTTCAGCGCTCTTGCTTGACCAGCGAACTAAAGTCAGGATGGCAGGATAGCTCGGCTGAGGTATAACACAGCGTCGTTCTGCAGCATGGCAGTCTAGCGCACACTTTCTGTAGCTTGAAAAATGGAGTAGGGCCCTATTTGGCGGTGCCATGAATCCACAAATCGGAAAATCCAATTTGCCCAGTTGCAATTATTTTGCAGAGCAGTTCCAAATCGCTGAAACACCCCTCCTGCTGAAATGCATAGTAAAATAGACCTGTTCAGTGTCTGAAAGAAACTAAAAACCTTCCTCTTTAACTGTTATTTGAGTTCCCATAATGAACTTAATTTCTACAACAACCCTAATTTCCTGCGATTAACTCAATGCCTCTACTGAATTTAATCCCTTCACCTGATTACTCCTCTCACTACCGTTCCTTTCTCTTCCTTGTCGAGCGTGGGCAGCGCATGCGCTGCTCTGCAAGGAATGCTGTATTAAGGTATGGACGTAAAGCTCCACCCACTATCCGCCAAGTTTTTTCATTGGCTTGTGTCATTGTCCATTGTAAACGGTGGCTTTTCATTAGTCCATAGGCTTAGTAGTCCCTCCTTAGTACCACCTTTTCCCATTTTGTAACCTCCCTTGGCGACACCCCCTGTTACGTGTGTTGTTGCTCGGTAGGCTTTAATTACAGCCTCCAAGCACTATTTTCTCAAAGAGCTTTGTCCTGCCTGCCTTGCCACCAGGAAAAGGCAGGACACGCTCTCTCCTAACGCAATTGCAATAGGTCTCGCATTTGTGAAAGTTCAAGCTATGACAATGCCCTTTATTTACCTGGTTTTTAAGAAAAACACATAAATAAAAGGCATTGTTGTTACAATTGCAATAGCTCAAAATCTCGTAAATGTGAGACCTATTGCTTTGCAAATGCTTGTTATTAAATAGCATATTATCAGCTTGGGTAAAATAGTCAATTTTAATCCATAGCATATTACTCGATTTTGACTGTTTTTTAGTCAGGTATCCTAGGGATTACGCATTATTTCTATAAAAATTGCACATAAAATATCCTGCTTCAAAATGGCTAATCTTTTAGGGGAAATCGGCAGTTGTCTTTACTCAGCTTCGACTTCTAACTTTTGACACAATTACTTTTCAAGTGTTGCAGTTTCCAAAGAACAGTCATGTATAAATGTTTTAGTTCTTTGGCGTGTACATATAACAAGCATTTGCAATGCAATAGATCTCGCATTTGCAAGAGTTTGAGCTATTGGCATTGTAAATGACAATGCTTTTTATTTATCTGTTTTGATACTTTGCACATAAATAAAAGACATTGTCATTTACATTGCCAATAGCTCAAACGCTTGTAAATGCAAAACCTATTTCATTTCAAAGAAGCAGCCGCCATTGTCCCGAGCTGCTTGGAAAGTGAAAGCGTACATGGCGTGCTGAATGTTGCAGGAAAGCATGTTGTGCCTGCAGTAGGATAAAATCATTAAAAAAAATAGTGCTTATAGATTAAACAAGCATTTGCAATACAATAGGTATCGCAATTTCAAAACTTTGACCTATTGGTATTGTAAATGACAATGCCTTTTATTATTGAAGGTTTTTTAAACACCTAAATAAAAGGCATTGTCTTTTTAATGGCAATAGCTCGAAATCTCGGGAATGCGAGACCTATTGCATTGCAAATGCTTGTTATCCTTGGTTTCTTACTCCTTCCTGTTGGAAATGGCCCTTTTTGCAGGGTCATCCCTAAGCTTTTTGCCTTCCTCCTGGATTTGTTCTAACCTGTTTTTGTTGGCTTTATGACTCTGGGCACTTTACCACTGCTGATCAGTGCTAAAGTGCATATGCTCTCCCTGTGTAAATATGACATTTGAATTGGTATATCCATGATTGGCTTATTTGGTTTGCTTGTTAGTCCCTAGTAGCGTGGCCTGTGTGTGCCCAGAGCTGGTAAACCAAATGCTGCTGTTGGGCCTGCAGCGCTGGTTTGCGCCACCCACAGAAGCAGCTTATAAAGTGTGTCTCAGACCTGCCATTGCAGAGTCTGTGTGCAGTCCAGAACTGCCATCTTGGCTGTGAAGTGCACCCACTTCCCAGCCCCTGAACGTTACCTTGGCATCATGTAAGTCACCCCTATGGTTGGGTGCATTGTATGTGTAAGACATGCCTTGGTGTGGGTAGCATGTCCTGATAGTGAATTACACCCAATTTCGTTTTTCACTACTGTAAGGCTACCTGTTCTCCATAGGCCAGAATGGGCAGTTTGACTATTACATTCTATAGTCCTAACTGACCCACAGAACATGGTAGAAAACGAATTTAGTATGCCTGAGCTCAGAATATTAAAATACATATTTTAGTAAAGTTTATTTTTATATTCTGTGTTTGAAAAAAACACTTTTAGAAAGTAGGTGTTTTCTTGCCTAAGCCTTCCAGTGTGCTCTGCTGTTTTGTGTATTGGTTGTCTGGTTCTGGAGTGACAGGGCTGGGGAATTCCAGGAGACAGGGTGAGGTGTCCCAGTGGTGAATAGAGAGATCTGCATCTAGATGGGTGGGAGGAGTTGCACCTGGGACCTGAATAGGGCTGTGCCTTCCCTCCACAATGCTGGCTCCAACTCCTGTGGTGTGTCTGATGTCTCTGCCCTGCACTCTGAAAGGAAGGATGCAGCCTGGTAAACAAAGTGCTCCAGGACTGGGCAGAACTGGTTCTGGCTGGGTTCAGTGACTTGTAGCTTCTGAGAACAAAGACTTTTGGGGTATAAATAAATGTGTTGAAACCCCTACAATTGGTATTGCCCCTGGATCTCAAGACCACCCTCAGTCCGTGGAACTGAAGAAAGCTGCAGGAGAGGACTGCCCTGGTGTTGTGTGCTGTTCCCTGGAATGGCCTGCAGTAGTTTTCATTGGACTGGAAAAAGGAGGGAAAAGGAGCTGTAAGAGAACTTTTTAATCTTGAACCTGCAATCACCCAAGGGCTAGAGAGAGATCTAGCGCCCTGACTGAAGTCTCAGGACCAGTAGACTTCATTTTCGTAGCTAAGGCCTGTTAGCGACCCGCTGCAGCCGAGGAGCATCAAGAAAATCATCGCCTCGCCTCACTGCCCCTGAGAGCTCGCTGGCCTGATCATCTCCCCGCACGTTTGCGGGCCTAAAAAGTACCGCTAGAGCTACGGAGCGTCAAGAAAATCATCGCATCGCTGCCGCTGAGGGCTCGCTGGCCTGATCATCGCCCCGCACGTTTGCAGCCCGAAAATCATCGCTACAGCCGCGGAGCGTCAGGAAAATCGTTGCATCGCTGCCGCTGAGGGCTCGCTGACCTGATCATCGCCCCGCACGTTTGCGGCCCGAAAATCATCGCTACAGCTACGGAGCGTCAGGAAAATCATCGCTGCCGCTGAGGGCTCGCTGGCCTGATCATCGCCCTGCCCAGTTGCGGGCTAAAAATTGTCGCTAACCCCCGTTAGCGAGCGGCTGCGACCAAGAGCGTGAGGAAAAACATCGCTAACCTGCCGGAGCGGCATTTTCTGTGGATTATTTGACAACATCTCAGAACTCTGAGTAAAAAGGGTCTCAGAGACTATTGCCCTGAACTGAGCTTTGTATTCCCCATTGGAACTATTTTTGCACCATCCAGAGAGAATTATTTTTGTACAGTATTGTGGTTTCCTCGTTATTTGGTCTTGTGATAAGCCTCTATATAAAGAGAACTATTTTTTGATACCTACCTGTGTTGTGTCCCTTAGTAGTGTTCCTCACTGTATTACTGTGTATGGTCATAAACGCTTAACACACTGCCTCTGAGATTAGCCTAACTGCTCGTGCTACGTTACCACAGGGTGGAGCATGGGTTGTCAAAGGGGTGCAGCCCTTCCCTCTGACCTAGAAAGAAGGGTCCCTGCTTGGACATCCACTGCCAACTAGAGACCCCCATTTCTAACACTTCCTTTTTTTCTATATGTGCTTAATCTTATCTTCTTACGTTTCTTTTCCGTCCTCCTAACTTTCCTCCCGCTTGACTCCTTCCCCCCATTTCTGCATTGTCACTTCCCCTCCTTTCTATCTACACCCCCTTCAAGCCCCATTCTTTCAAAACCACCTCGCTTCTATCTACCAGTCCCCTCATATAATTCCCTCTACCTTACTCACCCTATCCACCCCACTTGTTTCTTAACATTCCTATTCAATGTTATGACGGTTCTATGCAAATCCATTACTAGCAGTTGATTTCTGTTCCTTCCAAAGGTGTCACTGCTGTTTGATACTTTGTCTCATTGGGTTTGTTACACTGGAAAGTGTCAATTCAATAAGGAGCCTTAGAGGGAAACAATCTGCCAGACCACCCCCCACTCAATATCTATCAATCCAACAAAGATCTGGCAGGTTTAGGCACTTGCTTAAATATATCTAAAGGGGAACGAGGAGGGAAGATATTTTTATCTAAGACCTCAGCCTGCTACCATTATAGCATAATCTGGCCGTATCCTCAGTGCCCATCACCTTTTTTAAAAAAAGCAGGAAAAAAGAGAACCACAAAACCGTAGTCAGTCAGTCCACTCAAAAGAACACATACCCCCAACTGTTAGTTTGTATGTGCTCAGAAAAAATGTAGAGAGAAAGGAGAAAGTATCTCACGTGCGCACCACCAGAGGAGCTACTGGTTGGTTCTCACCAGCTTGCCCACGTTTATGTCATCATTGATAACTTTCTCCATAGAGAAAATGTATTCGTGTAATGTGTCCAGTAAAGAAAGAAGTGCTGAAAATAAAGACCCTGTGAAAATAGTGAGATCCAAGATATCTCACATTAAAATTGGATTAGACTCACAACACCTGGTTACTTTTAATCCAAACTGAGAGTCAGCACCAAGTTAAAAGCACAGCATGTTATAAACCACTTTGATGACGGCCAACATGTTTCATTGCCAATTATCTTGTGGCAAATTCATCAGGGCGACCAAGGTCAACAGTCACCTCCCTGGACATTTAACATCACAAAAAAAGTGTGACTGACAAACACAAACAACAAAGGAGAAAAGGAAAAACAAACATTTAAAGATATTTTTTTTTAAAAAACCACCAGGCTCTCTTCAGTCCACATTTGGATTAAGCTTATGGCCACCTAGATTAACAAGTGGCCCGTATCAAATCATTGCGATATTTACCTAGTAGGAGCTACGGGCCCGCATACCAGCTCCCACTATTGCTTAGAGGTGTGTGTCATATACACCGTTTTATCGCTAAAAAACAGCACTTATGTTGCTAGTTAATTTATCTGTGGAAAAAGGAATATCAATCATATGTCCCATCTAGTATACATAGAGGTCAACGACAATCTCTATTTACAAACACCATCAAGTGCCGGTCCATAATTAGGATAGCGTCAATTTCAGCTTTACTCGAGGCACTCACAAACATTCACAGACTCTCAAGCAGTTTCTCTGTCTCTCAATACTGGTGATTATCCCCATAGCAACCCCAAGGACACCTTAAAATCATGCAACTTGCAAGTTTCTTTCTGATGGTGGAATGTATCGCCCCATCGTATAGTCAAAGTCCATGGGGCAAAACCGACATGGTCGTTACCCTCCATCTCTATCTCTCGGTCCCCATACAAAGACTAATCCTCCTTACTCATGTGGCCAGTCAACCTCAGCACGCACACTCTTACCGCTCTCAAGGAGATCCCGATCGGTGAATCAACCCGCAGCTCCAAACAACGCCGCGGGCCGTTATAAACAGATTGAGAACGCTCACCAGCACAACGTACGTCATCACGTGACCTCCCGCACTGGCTTCAAGGAAGCTCGACCCAAAACGGGCGCCATCTTGGAGTGGTAAACCCACAACAATACGTCAAAAGGTGTGCCCCGCGCAATGTAATCGAAATTGTGAGAAAAGAGCGTGCCGTTAAAACACTACTCCAAGGCCACATAATATCATGTAAGTAGACCTCGTCCACAGTGTCACAAGGATATTTACAAATTTCATTTGAGCATATCCCAGGTCATATAAACCCCGCTCCAGCCTCAAGGTGAACTAAAAAGCTGCGGGTGTCATCCTAGGGTGTCAACCTACTCCAGAATTTATACAAGAGGGCATATATTAAACTCCCTATAATGCTGAAAAAACAGTCAAACAGGGGAGACCGAGCCCATAATAGATAAAAGGGTAGGTACTACAATGGTTCTTTACATATAATGCTAAATTGGTGTCCGATATCAAACAACCTCCCTCATTTGGGTATGATATTAACCTTTAATGCCAAGCTAGTGCCAGGTAGAAAAGACCTCCCTCAATGGGTATGATATTAACCATACACCGCAGCCTCTCGTCATCTCATCTACTGATTTTATTCCACTGAATCTGATCGTTAAGGCCGATCTGGTCGACCTTCTCTGAAAAATTCCAGCGTGCTTCCTTAACAGCAAGTCTTTGGTCCATATTGTTTACATCACCCACTATTTTCTCCAGAACCACCCACTTTAATGCTTTATGATGATGTGAGTGTTCCTTATAGTGTTGTACCAGACATGTTGTCAATTTCCCTGCCTTGATTGTACTGAGATGTTCTTGAACGCGGACCTTAACCTTGCGGGAGGTCAAGCCTATATAGTGCAGTCCACAAGGACAGGTCAGTCTGTAGATCACATTTATAGAATTACAGTTACTGAATTTCTTTAGGTACCACGTCTTCCCGTCAAGCAACTGAAGTTCAGTAGTTTTTTTTGTTAACTCGCAAACTGAAAAACATCCACATGGGTGGTGACCTGACGGAAGAGGGTGACTAACAGTACTCTGCATCGGTCTTGTATGGACCAATCTGTCGTTTAAATTCTGGGCACGTTTAAACGCAAATCGGGGTTGTGGCATTTGGAATTCATTGGTAGATAATAGTGACCAATGTTTTCTTATTGCTTGACGGATCTTAGTAGAGAGGGGGTCAAACGTTAATACCACTGGTAGACAAGCCTTAGATTCCTTACTATTCCGTTCGAGAAGGGCATCTCGAGGCGTATTCTGGGCCCTCTTTCGAGCTCTGGTGACAATTTTGCTTGGGTATGCTCGCTGAACCAATTTTTCAGTCAGGCTCTCAGATTGTTGTAAAAATTCATTAGTCGAAGAGCAGTTCCTACGGTACCTGAGGAATTGCTCCACCGGGAGATTATCCCTCAAGGCTCTCGGATGGAAAGACTGATAGTGAAGTAATGAATTTTTATCAGTGGGCTTTTGATGTACACTAGTACTAAGTTTGTTATTAAGTACTCTAATATCAAGATTGAGATAAGTGGCTCTCTCACGATCTATCTTCCATGTAAACTTAAGGCACTCATCTTGACCATTCAACCACTCCAAAAATTCACAGAGCAACTGAAAAGGTCCTGACCAGATGCAAAGAACATCGTCAATATATCTCTTCCAGAGGCAAATATGTCTCTGGAAGGGGTTAGAGGACTGGCACAAATGATGTTCCTCAAACTGACCTACATAAATGCAGGCCAGACTCGGCGGAAAAGTTGCACCCATTGAAGTGCCCGATATTTGCAAAAATAAATCATTTTTATAACAAAAAAAAGTTACGGGCCAGGGCCAACTCTACACATTGCAGCACAAATGACTGGGGAGTGTCATAAAACCACTCCTGAGCCCCAAGAGCCCGAGCTGCTGCCACCAGCGTCGCCTCTTGGGGTATACTCGTGTATAACGACTCGATGTCAATTGTGACCAAGAATTGTTGCGAAGGGTCAAAGTCCAAATCATTAATCATATTCAGAACATCGGTAGTGTCTTGCACATAAGATGCCTGTTTAATCACCGGTTCTCTCAGAAAAAAGTCAGCAAATTGCGACAAAGGTTCAAACAAGGAACCAATGCCAGAAACTATCGGGCGTCCTGGAGGTGGCCGTTGGGCCTTATGAATTTTGGGCAGAATGTAAAATGCCGGTGTTCTGGTTTTAACATTAATCAAAAACTCCGCTTCTTTACTCGTTATCCATTTTTTCTCTTTTGCCTGGGACACCATCGTTGTAATTATACCCAAGAGTTCAGCTGATGGATCCCTAGGCAGAGGCTGGTAGTTCCGCTTGTCATGTAACAGTCTCAAAACTTCTGCTTCATAGTCACAAGTATTCATTAGTACAATGGCCCCACCCTTATCAGCAGATTTGATGGTTATCAGCGCATTGTCTTGTAGTGATTTAACTGCCTGCCAATCGATCTTACTCATATTATTAAAGGTCTTACGCTGTTCTGCTTCTTCCAGGGTTGTGATCTCATCTAATACTTTTTTCTCAAAGACTAGAACTTCAGGACTCAATGAAGAATGAGGTGGGCAGAAATGAGATGGACAATGGAGATTAGACGAGAAAATTGAGGGAGAGTCCTGTTCTTGATTGGCAAAACATGTTTTTATTTTTATTTTCCTCATGACTTCTTGAATCTCCATCCTGCATTTGAAGGGATCGTGATGCGGAGTGGGCACAAACCCTAAGCCTTTATTAAGGACACCCAACTCACTTCTCGTCAGCTGATAATCAGAGAGATTTACCACAATATTGTTTAATTCGGAGTCCTGCCCCGGCTGCAAGTCAGGCGCGGTGAGAACATTTGCCATGTTTGTGTCTGGTTCTGCCTGGCTCTGCCTCTGCCCCTGGGTCCTCCCCCTCTGTTGCCCCGCTGGCCCTGGCCTAAAAAAGATCGCAATAAAGCTCCCAGATCCTGATTAGACTGTGCCTGGGGGTTAAATCTAACCCTTCCTTGACCAACTGTATTGGACCCTTCTTCCTCTTCGCTTGACGTGTTGTCAAACGTCCAGTTCTGTGTGGTCCGTCTAGTCTGCTGGTGTCCACCCATAAGATGTAGATTTACTGGGGCCTGTTCACTTCCTGATTGATAATACTTATCTTCAGTGTAAGGAAATGCCCACTCATGAGAGTACCTCTCTAAGTTCCTCCTGAGTCCTTTGATCTTTTGATTTACCATATAATTTTTGTAATCTGCTAAGTCCTCCTGTATCCTCTGCAACTGCTCTTTAGCATCAGCGATAGTTGTATAATTTTTTATAGTCTCCTCTAGGTCGACAATTTCTTTTAACAACTCATCACTCAGTCTCTTAGCAGTTTGAATAATTAGGATAAGCCAATCCCGGGTGCATTTTTAGCGATAAAACTCCAGTCCACCCGGAATTGCCTATCCTCCAGGAAAATTCGGGGCTCAATCCTTACCAACAGACTCGCGGGGGCAGCACCAGCCCGGTAATATTCAGTCATAAGGGCCCCATGTAATGCTACCCTCACCTGCTGTTTTTTAGTTTTACTCAACTTATCCCATTACTCCCTCGCTGAGGTGTTATTTGAAAGAGAGGAATCCGGAAAAAGTGACGGGCCTGACAAAATTGCAGCAATCTGATCATCAGAGAAAGCTTTGCATCCCGAAACCTAGATAGGGTTAAGAATATCAAATATATAATTTTATACATACAAGTTTAGTTTTCCTGTCTAACGCCAGATATTAAAATACATCAGAGTCTAATTAAAACCCTTACGCAATAAACAGAAAATTATATAGAAGCAGTATGAATTAACTTTAAGAAGTACTTAACATAAACTAATGAGCCAGGCTGAGATTCAACAAAAGACAGACAATAATTCAATAATTAGAATACCATATTTAACACTGTTGGGCTGTCTTAAGCCCAGAAGGACAGACTAAATTAATCAGTTATAACACTGACCAAAGTCTTTCTAAATTGTCGCTACATCTCCTTTTCTGAGATCTTCTTAAGTCTGCTTTCTTCCAGGGAAAGGTCCATACTTTTCTCTCTGGAGAGAGGAAGTGATGTAAATCCATCAGAAAAAGGAAGCGTTTTTCAGCTCTGAAAAGATTGCATTGAGCTCTCAGGTTTTACAGGTCCATGCAGTGGCTGTTCATCCACACAGGAAAAGACTACAGATCTCAGAATGCAAAGACAAATACTGAACTGAGTGAGGGTGTGTAACTGGTGAACCTGAATGCTCTGAATACCAACAAAAAACAAAGGGTGTGGAGGGTGACTGGCGGTACAAATGGAGCTAGGAAAATAAAGGGAGAGAGAAAAAAGCTAAGCTTAAGAGATGAGCTCGAAGGAAAAGAAAGGCTAGGGAAGGATTGTTGAAAATTATGATGGCATCCAAGGGAATCCTACTATGCGTTCAGGGGGGTGAATGAATGGGACCCAGTTTGCCTGCAGCGTCCGTGTGGACTTTCCTGCAATGTCTTTCCCTTTGCCTGCGCCAGATGACACATTGAACCAACTGACAGTAAAGCATCTTATAACACAAGCTGCCCATATTGCAATACAGTATTTTTTTCTCAAAGAAAGATCAGAAGTAGTAACTTGTACAAACAAGCTACATGTGGGAGGAGGGTGGGGGGACAAAGAACGGACAGCGGGAGGAGGGTGTTAAACAGAATGTACTCCTGTAGGAGGGTGGATGGTGGTAAACAGAACGGACAGCGGGAGGAGGGCGTAGGATTGGCAAAACAGAATGGACAACAGGAGAGTGGAGGGCTGGCAAAACAGAACACACAGTGGGCAGAGGTTGAGGGCTTCGCAAAATAGAATGGACAGCAGAAGGGTAAGAGAGAGAACGTGCAGACTCACGCATTTAATAAGTGTGCATCACAAAAGTATAACAAGGGGGGGTGGTAGGCACCCACAAGACGGACGCATCGAGCCGTCAAGGATACATGAAAGTATCAGGTCTGTTCCAGCCGGAATTGAGTGGGACGCTGGCAACAAGGGCCGGAGGGCTAAAAAATTAAACTGGAGTTGGTACGCCTGCAAATCGGGGAAAGGAGCACGTAACATATGAACCATGCCAAATAATTAAAAAACAGCAGAAGATGGTGGGCGTCATATTGGAGCGGTGCCGCAATGGGCTAGAATAGTTTGTACAGAGACGGGGGCAATTTATGAAATGGATAAGACACTTAATAAAGGAATGGGGCCCATTGCCTAGGGGAAAAAATAATCTAAAACCAACAACGAGAAGGAACCTGCAATAATTCAGTGTGGTGTGCATGTGCTACTAAGAAGGGACACAATCTGCCATAATAAAAATAAGCCAAGTGTAGTCAATCAAGTGAAAGTGGCCATGCAGAGAGCCAAGGCGGACAATCTGCCATGATGAAAATAAAGCAGGCGTAGTCAAGTGAATACCCAAAAATATATTAACAATTACTGAAGTGGTTGCCTGCTTGTGCCCCAGGGGGCACTAGGTAGTGCGTGCTCCGTCTTAACAAGTACTGAAGTGCTTCATCCGGAGGGCGAGAACGAATAAAAAGATCTTCGGATCATCTCCACAACGATAATAGCGTGCTCAGCCCAGGGCACTTGGGCAGAACTGAAACATTAAATAGCAAGGGTGCCGCTCTTGTAGTGATAGTAAGCTCACACGCTTTAAAGAAGTGCCACCACAGCGGCTGAATACAGTACTTTGCCGATGGGAAACTGATAAGAGAAACGCACATGGAAGAACAGGAAATAGAATGCCTGCAACCAATAGAAACGAGGAAAAGTAAAGTGACAAGCACCAATAAGAAGTGAAGCCAAGATGTAAGTCCCTTTTAAGATATATATCTGTAATGCAATAGATTTCACAAGTGTTATGCAGGCAAAACCTAAAAATGAGAAACCAAGAGCCAACGACGGAGCTGCTGGTTGTAAGGATTTTTTAATTGTAACAGATCATACAGTATTTTCATATGCTGAAATCTAATGGAATAAAAATGGGTATGAAGGAAGCCTATGTACTTTTTAAATGTGTGCAAGGAACTAAGTTTCTTGGAGTAGGTACTCGTACAACTCCAATTTTAAGGTCATCATACCAACATGCGATTCAGAGGATAATTAGCAAAACGTAATCTTCTCGCGCGCTGGTTTACATTTGGACACCAATGGTGGAGAGAAATTCAATTCATAATAACAAATGTTATATTCTGGGTCCCTACACTTCTCCCGATGAAAATTCTACTACACTTATGTGGCTCAGCCAAGTGGACTCGACGCACAAGGCCCCAAATCTCAACATGGAGTCATCAACATTTTCTGCAAAAAATTATCTCTATTGTCAATGGGGATAGCTCTGGTACTTGGGCCCAGGCTCTGCTGCCACCCATGTAAACTTATCAAACTCAGACATTTTTTTAAAACTAGCTATCCAGGGGGTGTCCACAATGCAGTTTTCCTTGCTTGAATCCCATAATGGTTTTCTACCCACAAAGCCCTGCAATCCCCAAACTTTGCCTAAAAATCACACATTTCCCTCACATTTCTGTGACTTAAAGTTCTGGAATCTGCAAGGGATCCTCAAACTTCCTACCACATAGCATTCCCATACTTCTCCTGATAATAATACTTCCCTGATTGTGTGGCTCAAGCTGCCACCTATAGCACAAAAGGCCCCAAAAATGCAACAAGGAGACATTAATATTTCCTGCTAAAAAATTACCCGTTTGGTGATGAGAGTAACTGCGGTAGCCTGGGTTCAGCCTCCACCTTGGTAACCTACTAAATAAACCCTGGAAAATCAAGGAAAGAGTGACTTTTGTGGATCCCACTACATGTTTTTACCCAGCCCTGCAGACCTCAAACTTTGGTCTTCAGCACTAAAGAAGTTCATCAGTACAAGTGTAGGAGGGCTATACGTTTCCTGTGAATACCTCATGTTTTAGCTGTTGCAGAAACCCAATGAATCGTAACTGATTTCGTAGAAATTAATGTTTCTGATGGATACTTTAGATTCCTCAACTTGTGGTCTCCTCCATGCGCCAAACTAGATTTTGAACTTTTTTCAGTAATTGCTCCCACTCTCTGGTAGGTGTCGTCCGCCATTAGAGTCTGAGTGGCAATTTCACTACCTCCAAAAGTGACAGCACAGAGCCATACTTAATACACCACCCCTGCATGCTGACACCAGTTTCGTTTTGCACCCTTCAACACAAAACCGGAGCTCTGCTCACACGTTTTTTGTCAGTGTGTTACCCAATCAAAATGTTTCTTTTTAAAGCGTGTGCTACAGAAATGGCTCCTCCAAAAACGGATGTACGTCGTTACAACGCACACTTTTACAACGCATGCACTTACAACGCATTTTTTACAACGCAAAATCCATTACAACGCACTACACTTACAACACATGACACTACAACGCATTTTTAAAAACTACCTTTACAACGCATACCATTACAACGCATAATAGTAAATTGCATTTAAGGTAAGTATTAGATAGTATAGGGGTAAAAATTACTTTTCTAACTCCAGGGGGTGCAACAGTAGGGTAAGTGTTGGATAGTATAGGGGTAAAAATTACTATTCTAACTCCAGGGGGTGCAACAGTAGGGTAAGTGTTGGATAGTGTAGTGTAATATTATGCGTTGTAATGGTAGGCGTTGTAATGGAATGCGTTGTAAAGGTAGTTTTTAAAAATGCGTTGTAGTGTCATGCGTTGTAAGTGTAGTGCGTTGTAATGGATTTTGCGTTGTAAAAAATGCGTTGTAAGTGTAGTGCGTTGTAAAAGTTGCGTTGTAAAGGTTGTTCCCCCCAAAAACAAATGGCTTCAAGCTGTTTGCGACTGTAGGAAGCACATGTCAGTTATGGACCAGCACAACATTTGTCTGTGGCGCCTTGTGCCCAAGCGTAATTCTAAGTCCTGGGAGAGATGCTCCCTAATGCATCTGAAGGCCCTCGGGGAGCGCAAGTGGAAGCTGTATGTAGCTGAGCACCAGAAGGGTCACATGTCTCACTCCAGGGGCACTTCAGGTCACTATCCCCAGGCCATGGAAGTGATAAAGCAGGATAACATTCTTAAAGTAAGAGTCGGTCATGAGAGATCTTCCAGCAATAGTTTATTAGCTTACTGCAGCAGAGAAATCTCTGAACCGTGCTAATAGAGAATCTGAGTCAATTTACAGTCTACTGAGTTTTTATGCTTTAATAAACACATAAGATATAATAGAAAACAATGATCTCAACATAAAATTATCAAAGGTTGTTGAAAATGTGCAGCTGTTCAGGATGGTTCTCAGACAAGTTTGCAGTTGCCAACAATAGATTAATTTCCTTTATTACTCATATCTCTGAACATACTTCATGCAATGTTTTATCATCAAACTCGAGATCAGAACCGAGAGCTAACACAACAGCATTTTAATCTTGTGTGAACGGTTGCACAATTTCGATTTTGTCAGAACCCTGATAGGATGTACAGAAATAAGCGACAGATGAGCATTTCCTTAGTGATCTCCGAGCCATGGAAAGAGCATTCTGTAATTAATGTGTCTGCTTATGCACGTACTCCAACTAATACTTTCTATGAACCCAGGCATACTCGAACAAAACAGGAAAATATGTTGTCTTTGCACAAGAGAGCAGACCTAAAAATAAAATTACTTCTTCCTGAAAATAAAATGGCTTCCTCAGTCTCCTCTTTGAATGCTCTGTCTCAACAAAACTACTTTTATGGTTTAACTCTCTTTATTAATTTCTCACATACAACATAAAAGGAAATCAAATCTCGACTCCTGAGTACAGTATAGATCAGACACAAGTGCCGCTAATATTCACATTACCAAGGTAAAGCATGGAGCGAGGTCTCGATGAAAGACAAAAGAAGAAATAAAATATTAAAAATGACAAAAACAACATAAAAAAAAAACCCAGAAACATGTCCCCCCTCCGCCCCCACCCCCTTCTCGTCCATCCCCTATACACCACCCTAAGGAAGGGGAGTGCCTGTACCCACAATGAATCATCTCCGCCTAGCAGAGCTGCCTGGGAGGGCCTTCTGCGGTATCTGAGTATCTTCCAGCCGCAGCAGTCTGAGATATCGAGGGCATGTTAATTCCCTGAATTCAGTTCTGAGGAGCGTGAGGAAGGGACGCCAGAGCTCTGGGAATTCAGAGCCCCTGCCTGCAAGAGTGAGAGTAAGCTTCTCCATCCCCAGCACCATCCACAATCTATGCAGCCAACCTAAGCAGGATGGGGGTGAGGGAGAGCGCCAGTGCGCCAGTATGTTCTGTGTGGCCGCCCCCAAGGCTATAGCGATCAGGCGCCCCCGTCGGGACTTAAGAGGGTACATCAGTGGATTCGGTAAGCCCAACAGTATATAGGCAGGGAAACGTGGGAGCTGTGTGTCCAAATGAGTATCTATGTCATCCAGGATTTGGGCCCAGTACGGCCGAATATGTGTACAACTCCACAGTAAGTGCTCTAACGTACCCACCTCCCCACAGCCCCTCCAACAGAAAGCACTCTGACGGGGGTCAAAACGATGGAGGCGCTCCGGCGTGTAATACCAATCGGTGACTACCTTGGTCATCGTCACCGGTGAGGCCTGCGTGGTGTGCTGAGTGCTGGGCTCTGTAGTATATGCCGTCCCACTCCTTGTGGGTGAGAGATCTGCCAATCTCGCGTTCCCAGCGTGTCCGGCCCGCATTATATGTGTGTGTGGTAGTGATTAGGAGATGCTTGTAGAGATCAGAAATAAGTTTTTTATCTGATGATCTAGTGATAAGCCATTTCTCGAAAGCGGTGAGGGAGCGCTGGGCACCGGACTTCACCTGGGGTTGCAGGACCCAGTGTCTGAGCTGGAGGTAAGGAAGCCTCTCAGTCTCAGGGAGGCCATAGTCCATACGAATCTGTGGGAAGGGGAGGATGCCCTCCGTGTCGAACAGATGTCCGAGGCATCGACACGGAGAGGGCCGCCATTGTGCGAAGGCCTTGATTGACAATCCTGGTTGGAAGTCTGGGTTGTTAAAGAGTGGCGTCAAAGGGGAGGGAAAGGTCGTCAGAGCATGCGTGACAGCGGTGCGGTCCCACGCCTCCAAAGTCGTACCCATGATATGAGAAGCATATAGATTCGGTGGTCTGTGAGCTTTACGTAGGAATGGGATCCCCTGCAGGGTCGTGGCCGCAACCGCTTGGTCTTGGAACAACCAATGCTTCTCAGACTCCAACCGACTCCATTCCACAAGGTAACGGAGCTGTGTGGCGTAGAAATAAAGCTGCAAATCTGGGACCCCCACTCCTCCCCGGTCGGGTGGTAATATTGCTATGGCATGCTTAAATCTGGGTTTACGGCCCTGCCAGATGAATTGCGCCAGATCTGCCTGAGTCTGCTGGATCCAGCCAGCCGGCGGGCGAAGAGGAAGCGTCTGAAAAAGATATAGGATCTGGGGGAGAATGGTCATTTTGGTGGCCGCGATTCTGCCTAGCCAAGAAAGAGAATGATGCTTCAGTTGTCCCAATTCCCTATGGATGTGCGCGCGGAGCCTATCATAATTAGCGGTAACTGTGTCTCGAATGGTAGGGCCCAACAGCACTCCCAGGTAGGGGACCATGGAGTCCGCCCACTGTATCGGGTGCTCCTCTTGTAGTCTAGCCAGCGTGTGTTGGGTAAGGGAGATATTAAGCGCCGTCGATTTCCCCATGTTAATTTTAAAACCGGACGCCTGCCCAAAACTATGAAGTTCAATGAAGAGCGCTCGAAGCGACTGGACCGGATCGGTGAGAGATAAAAGAATATCGTCTGCATACAGGCTGATGGTGTGTATATCTCCGTCAAATTTAATGCCCTTTACAAGGGGGTGGTGCCTGATCCGGTGAGCTAACGGTTCCATATATAACGCAAAGAGGAGGGGGGAAAGGGGACATCCCTGCCTCGTGCCCTTGCCAATGGGAAACTGGGAGGAAGTCTGTCCATTTACCCGGACCGAGGCCATGGGCAACCGGTAACAGTTCAGAATCCGCGTGCGCAGTTTCTCCCCTAGTCCGAACCTCTGCAGTACCTGTTCGAGATATGGCCAGTCCACCCTGTCGAAGGCCTTCTCGGCGTCTATGGCCAATAACATGTATTCTCCGTCCGTGCGCGACGCTTTTTCAATGATGTGGAGGACTCTCTTGGTATTGTCACTCGTCTGTCTCTGCGGTATGAACCCTGCCTGATCCGGTTCCACGAGCTGGGGGATGTATGGACCCAGTCGCGTTGCGAGGATACTCGTATATAGTTTAAGGTCAATGTTGAGCAGGGAAATCGGCCTGTACGCACCACACACTGTCGCGTCCTTCCCGGGCTTAGGAATGACCACAACCGATGCCTCCAACATCTCCGCCGGGATGAACAGGTCTCTCAACAAGGGAGCCACCTGTGCGCAGAAGGTTTTGTAAAAGGCTGCCGAGTACCCATCCGGACCAGGCGATTTGCCTAATTTTAGGCGCGAGATTGCCGCTATGACCTCCTCCGTCCCTATATCGCTATCATGTTGGCCAGCCTGCTCCGGGGTAAGCGCCGGTAACTGCGCTGCATCTAGGTAGGCAGAACAGAGGGACGGGTCTATGGAGTCGCCTGCATATAGAGTCGCATAAAAGTCCCGGAAAGCCTCCGCAATTTCCCCATCCTCCAACATGAGGTCGCCCCCCGTACCCCGATGGATGGACCGCACTCCCTGTTGCTGTCTGGCCGCCCGCAGCCTGTGGGCCAATAAACGGCCGCATTTATCACCGCTAACGTAGAAGGATTGGCGCAGCCGCAGGGCCGCGTATTCGGCTCTGTCCTGGTCCAATGCCGCTAGCTGCTTTCGCTCCACACACAATCGCCGCCAGGCTCTGGCTGCGCCCGTTCGCTGGTGCATCTGCTCCAACTCCGCCACCCTCTGGGTGAGCTCTGCCCGTTTGCGGCTGCGTTCCATATTACTGGCCGTCGAGATAGCTATTAAGTCTCCTCGTAGGACGGCCTTAAGGGCCGTCCATTGTGTCGCCAGAGACGTGTCCGAGTTCGCGTTAAGGGTGAGGTAGTTGGCAATAGCCGTCTTGATTTGCTCGACCGTAGCCGCATGGTGGAGTAGCGAGTTGCGGAGGCGCCAGTGCCGCACCGGTTGTTGGGCCTGGGGGAGCTGGAAGGTGGCAACCACCGGGGAGTGATCTGAAAGGGACGCAGTGAGGATCACGGCGCCCGTCGCGAGCGCCTGCAACGGTAGGGAGCTAAGGAAATAATCAAGTCTGGCATATGTTTTGTGTGCTCCCGAAAAGTGTGTGTATGCTCGGCTGCAGGGGTGAAAATGGTGCCAGAGGTCAACCATCCCCAGCTCGTCGAGGCGGGCCTTTCCCGACTGGGAGAGAGCTCCCACCTGGGACGTACGCTGCGCCGATCGATCGCATATGTTGTCGAAAACTAAATTCAGGTCCCCCCCAGCAACAGACGTCGTTCTGTGTTGGCTGTGGCCTCAGTGAGAGCAGTGTGGAAGAATTTATCCTGACCTTCATTAGGGGCATAAACAGAACCAACTACGAGGGAGATCCCCGCAACCAGGAACTGATAGGTAAGTAGTCGACCCCTTATCTCAGCCTCCTTCTGCAGGACCCTACCCGGAAAAGAACGAGACACCAGGATAGCTACTCCGGCTGTTTTGGTGGGGTTAGAGGAAAAGAGTTGTGTGGGGAAGGCGCGCGATTTCATTCTGTGGTGATCTTTGGGGGTGAGGTGTGTTTCCTGTAAGAGGCATATGTCTGCGGCTGAGTGTTCCAGGAAATAAAGGACCGCCCTGTGCTTAACCAGATTGTTAGGTCCCCACACATTAAGGGTCAGGACGTTAAGTGGTTTCTGGGGCATTCAATGTGTGAGGGGGAGGCACTCCAAAGCGTAGCGCGTAGCGCCTAAGCTGGATTACAACACCGAGACATCTAGGATACCGCGTAGGACTGGAAGGACACCCCGCTATGGAGGGGAGGAGGATGGACGAGTGTAGCAGTTCCCAACTCAACCCCAGAACCCCAACAAAATTAAGAGGGAGAATCCTCCCCAACAACCTAAATAACCAACAACCAAAATGCAACAAGAGATATAGTCCGTTGTCCCAGGACAACTGGTCAGTCAGTGAACAGGGGTCCATCTCGTAGCCTCTGGAGGAGCACTCTCCCCCCCGCCGCCCACCCAGAACCAGCACAGAAGCTGAACAGGAGCTCTCGCCAAAGGCGCACTCTAGCTACTCGTGGCCGTGTGGTCGCTTCCAGCAAGCGCCTCCGTCGCAGCGGTCAGCGCCGCCCGCTGACTCAGTACGATCTCCAAATGAGCCGGCCTGCGGGAACGCCGCCGTCTAGACTGCCTCTGCCATCCAGATGAAGGAAGCTCTGGGCCCGACGCCTCCCCACCGTCATCATCCGCATCTTCCGGCGACGCCAGGCCCAGCAGTCGGCACGCCTCCATCAGGGAGCGCATCTGGTGGAGCCTCCCCTCGTGACGAAATATGAGGCGGAAGGGGTGCCCCCATGAGTACGTGATCCCCCGCTGTCGGAGGTGCTCCGTGACGGGGCGGAACTGCCGACGCCTCTGGAGGGTGATCAAGGCCAGGTCCTGATAGAGGACAGGGGTATGGCCCTGGAAAGAAATGGGATGAAGGGCTCGGGCCTTGGCTAGAATCAACTCCTTGGTTTTAAAGTCCTGTACACACACCAGGATATCCGCCGGCAGGGCGTTGGCACCCCGGGGCGGGCCCCCCCGATGAGCTCTGTCTATGTCTGTGTTCGGACCGCTCCCCAGGACGTGCCGGAAGAGGGCCGCGGTGAAAGCCAGCAGATCCCTGGTGTCGTCAGTGGTCTTGACCCCCCCTAATTCTGATATTATGTCTTCGGGACCGGTTTTAGAGGTCCTCCAGATGCAGTTGAATGTCCACGTTCTGATCCCGCAATCTAAGGACTTCCTGTTGAAGCAGGGCCGTGTCGTTTACTGCCACGTCACTTTTCTCCTCAAGGGTGGCTACTCGTTCTCCCACGCCATCTACATCCTTGCGTAGGTCCTTGAGTTCAGCCGCAAATTCTGCTTTCACTGACTGGATATCTTCACATAGGGTGAGGAGCAGAGACTCCAAAAATGCCTTCATGATGGGCTCCTCTCCGGTGCCTGAGGGAAGCCCGGTGGGCGCAACGGTAGGCGTCGCGCCGGCCATCGTCGCGGGCGATTGAGGCCGACCTAAAATGTCCTTCGTAGGCTTCCCCTTGGGGGGTCGGGTCTTGGACATGCTCCCCTCCTCCGCCGTTTCTCCGGGGTCCGCGATCAAAGCCGTTGTCAGGAGGAGTGCGCGGGGGGGGGCCCCCAGGGGCTCCCCAGCCGCGTGCGCAGACCCCCAGCAGCGGGGCCCACCTCAGCCAAGTCCAGTGCTCAGGCCGGTCGCCGGCAGCAGCGTGCGATCCACCACAGTATCCCCAGAAAGTCCCCCTCCACTATGAGGGCCGCTTCACCCCGCCGCTCGACTTCAGCGGCCGATCCTCTGGGCAGTAAGGTGCACGTGAGCACGGGGTGCCCCCGCCCGGCGAGTCCCGGGGCGCCGCACCCCGGTGGCCTCCTCGGTCCGAACCCTGCCCCGACCGCGTCTCCAGCCGGGCGAGCTCGTCGCATCCGGCGCCACCAGCTGGGCCTCTCAGTCTCTGCTCCCCACTGCAGTGGTGTCCACCCTCCTGCAGCCGATGCGGCCCCCGCGTTGCGGCCCCAGCTCACCCAAGCGCCAACGGTCGCCACCTCCGCGGCCAGCACCACGTTGCGGGGCCGTTCTCACCGCTCCTCTGGTCCCGATGTCCTCACCTTGACTTCGGCAGTCGCGCTGACACTTCGCCGCTCCCAGTGCCTCCTCAGACCCCAAAACCGTCGTCCCACAACTTCGGGGGAGCCCTTTCAAGGGGCCGAGGGTCTGCTGCAATCGGCGCGCTCACCTCCGCTTTCGTGTGTGTTCAGTGCACCACTCCTCCATCCAGCGATCCCCGCTGTCACCGCAGGCCGGCTGAGTGCATTGCCGCACAGTCCGGCGATCATCGGGCCGGGCAGCACGCCCCAGGCGCCCGCGCTGCTGAGGCCCCCACGGGCAGCCCCCGCCGAGAGGTAGAGCCGCAGCCGTGAGCTCCGACGCTGGCCTCGGCTCCGCCCAGCAGGGCCCACCGCTATGCTGAGGCCTCCCAACACCGGGGAGGCCGGTGCCCGCTCCGCTTAACGCCGCCGGATCTCTGGCCCTCTGTCCGTCCTCTGAGCGCCGGAGGCTCCCCACCGGCCCAGGACCCAGGTCACAGTGAGCGATTCGCACGCCTCACGGGCCGCGCGGTGCCTCTCCGGGCGGGCAGGAGCAGGAGAAGACGCGTCCTACCGCTCCGCCATCTTGGCCATGCCCCCACAAAACTACTTTTAACCAAGATAATATAAGAGATCTTCTCAAGCTCTAGAGGGTCTTTACTATCCCATGGTTTTATGTATATAAAAGATTTTATGAATGACCTTGTGCACCCAGAATAATATGAAGACACCGGTTCCATAGTTTCTATCACTAGAAGAGATTTTTTTTTAAACTGTGTGACGCTCCTAGAGACAAATAGACACTCTGCTGAAATATTGAGACCAACGGTACTGTACAACCAAATGATACTGACCACTAACTCAATCCAGCCGTACCTTAAAAACATTCTAGGTGCACATGAAAGATTTGTACTGACTCGCTTTAGGCTTGACATCTTCCACCATTTAACAAGTTTTCCTATTACAAATGATTGGTCAAAAACACTGAGTAAATCCCCATGTGATGATACCGCTCAGCAATCGACAATGCACGTGCTTATATTTTGTAAATTTTATGAAATACGAAGAAGGAAGTGGATCTTGCCAATTTTAAGATTGCTTGGTCTTAGACAATGTTGTCCTGCACTTCTATTACTGCAATTTGAAGATATATAATATTTAATGAAGTCAATAGCATCCTTTTTTTAAAAATGTAATCAAATGTAGAAACATTATTTTAATATGAAATTTTTTAACACGTTTGATTGAAGTTTTAGCAAGTTCCTACCAATGATACTACAAAACAGCGTCAGATCTGGAAAAAATATGAAGTGATTTAGTTGTATGTGCGTTTATAATTTTCTTGTAAGAAATCGAATAAAGCAACAACAAAAAAAAGAATGCTCACAGACATTCACTATATTTGTATTTTCATTATTTGGATAAGTTCAGGCTGATCCACATTTTTTTGGGACATCATCCGTTTACTGATGTTTACCTGGACTTTGGAAATACAGGCTGAAATACAGAGGGGGAGAGCTTGAATCAAATGCAGCAAAAAATCGATATTGCTACCAGCATTATCAGGTCCTTAATTAACCAACCCCAGCTGCCAAAGGACAGGCTCCAATGACAATTCCCACTTACCAGACTTTTGAGATTGCTTATTTCCTCTATTTGGACGTTGATATTCCTTTCTTCGTTACAAATCCCCATTATGCACTTATCATTCACTATTGTGGACAGTCTGCCTTTCTGGGCCAGTATGAAATCTATTGCATACCTCTTTTTAAGTCTCTCTAGCGTAAGGCTGCGCGCATGCGCAGTCTCGCTGGCGAGATTTAGTGTTAACAGGGTATTTTCTGTAAGGGGCATGAAGCACCGCCCCTCTTTCCCATTGGCCGGCGTCACCGTTTATGGTAAACGGCGGCCAGCCATTGGGAAAGAGGTGCTGGTGACGTTTTCGCTTGGCTTTTCGAGCCGTCCCATTTGGACGGCCTCGCCTGCTTTGCGTTAGTCGCAAGAAACCTTTTGGCAGACGAGGCCGTCCAAGTGGGATGGCAGAAAAAGGCAAGCAAATACGTCATGGCATGCGCTTGTATATAGCGTGAACTCGACCCAACTGTATTGTAGCGCTTTACATGAGCACTACTTACGTCACACAAGGAAACACTCCTTTTTGGTAGGCACAGGGCTAAAGTGATTTGCCCAGAATCAAAGGCTTTTGAGCCGACATGGAGCCTTGTTCGAAAGACGGCAGCTCGGACTGTTAGGCCACATCATCTCCCTGGGTTTTGACGCAGGTGAGGTATAGGGCGTCGCAAGTCTGACAAATATAGAAAGGGGGGGATGCCTATTTCCGAATGTTGTGTCGCGCTGCGCACGAGCAATGTGAAATAAAGACTTGTTGCATTGATCTCGTCCGACGTAACTGCTGAGCTAACACGCCCTCAACCTTTTATTATCCGTGGCGCGCTGCAAAGACCATCAGACACAAGTGCCGGGGGGGGGGTTCCTTCCACCGGGTCCGTGGCTCGACCCAACTGTATTGTAGCGCTTTACATGAGCACTACTTACGTCACACAAGGAAACGCTCCTTTTTGGTAGGCACGGGGATAAAGTGATTTGCCCAGAATCAAAGGCTTTTGAGCCGACATGGAGCCTTGTTTACTGTACCCCGTCTTTTGTCTCTCATACCCTCTTAGTCTGTCCTTCCTCACTCAGTCCTCAACATTGTATCCCTTATCCTGTCCAGATTTCCATATCGATCAAACTCAACACGACAGAAAACAGTGATTAGTTTAAAGAAATAGGGCTGGAAGCAAGCCCCCCCCCCCCCTCCCACGAGATGTCCCCATATCGAATTGCATCAAGGTGGATGTAAGGACTTGCTTATTTATTAGGCACCAGTTTCAAGTTGGTCTCGTTAAGTACAAGGCACGAAAGTGCCAGCATGGTTACAGCACTCGTTAAAAAAAGCAGAACTGACTGAAGTCACCATAATGAATTTATTTCCGTGTTTTATGTGTGACATTCTAAGTCAACCCTTTGTTTTTACCAAACCCGCCCTTCGAGTCATTTAACTTTTTAACCCCATTGGTTTGATGGAGAAAGCTCAACTACAAGTCCCAGAATGCAAAGTGCTAGGTGAGCGAAAACCAGAGCTGGCTGAAACTGACATACGTGGCACGAGGCCACCTGACAGCTGTTCCTCCTTTCTCACGCTAATGACATGGGGCGAGTTAACCGTTATATTAGCCCCTCCCCTCTTCGACTCCCTCCCCATTACTACGCACACCCTTTTTTCATGCCCTTCTCCTGTGCCTTTCCCCCACTCCTCCCCCGTTCACCAGTTCTGCCTTTTTCCTTCCGCTCTCACCCCAGCCTCTTCTCTTCTCCACTTTACTTTGCTCGTTTCCTGTTGGCGCTCCCCGACCCCTCAATGCTGATCACCCTCTCCACTGGGGCCCTTTTTGGACGTTTTTTCTCTCTCGTTTTTGGCTTTCCCCCAACCCTTTCCTCTTCTCCCTTTCTTTCTTTTTCTTGTCACCTTTTTTGCTTCCTGTCATGCTACACCACCTTACTCTCCCTCCCAGACCTCTTACATGAACTAACTGCCTACACCCCGTCCTACACTTTTTTTTGTAATTTCTCACCGTGATACCCTGCTTCTCCGCACACTTTTCATCTGGCATAACTCACCCACCTCCTCTCTCTGATGTGGCTTTCAATAGTAGCCCTTTTTTTCTTTCAACCGCATTTCAGCGGTAGCGCAAAGAGGCCCTTTTAAGGCCGATAAGCGCTCTATAAATCACTCACTTTCTCTGGTTTTTTTTGTTGTTCAAATTCTGTATGACTTCTTTCACCTCCTTCGCCCACCCCCAGTCACCATCCCGCCTTCATTCATTTTACACCTCACACCCTCTACTCCCGACTCTTATCTTCGTTCCCTCACATTTTCTGTCGCCCTCTTTCTCCCTTCATTTCTACACTTTCTTCTCAATTTAGCATCCAGCTTTTTTGTGTTTTTTTGGGGGAATTTTTATTTAGTGCTAACTGGACCCCAAGGTAATGGAGTTTGACACCTCCCCCACTTCTTTCCTCTCTAATGCACTTTCGCCTTCCACTGCCTCCTCTATGACGTGTCTCCCTACTCCTGTACTACTGCCCTCGCGCCTTCTCCTGACTAGACACCCTTACTGTAATTTCCTATGTTTCTCTTGACGTCCTTTCATCTCCTGTACCCAGCTCTTCTTCTTCCTTTCCACTCCCCCCTCCCTTCTCGTGACCTCCAACAGATCTGTTCCCTCTCCCCGCACTCCTCTTTCTTTTCAACTTTTTCCTATCTCACTTACCATCCCGCCGTCTCCTTCTCCACTACTCTCCCCTCTGCATTAGCCCGTCCCCTCTCTGCCCATCGACGCTCCTTCCTTTCCCGTGCTGTCCCCTTTTCGGAAAGTTCCAATGTTTTCATCTCCCCTTTCATCACCACTACCCTCAGCCCTCCTCTTCATCTCTTCCCTCTTCATCACCTTCCCTCCCTAAGCCTCACTGCCCTGCACTCTCCCTCGTCAGCATACTTCCCTCCTTTACTTCTCTCTGCTCGCACCCCTCCTGTGTCTTGGCTGGACCTGCCTGTCCTCCGCTCCACCACTCTCACTCCCAAACTCAGCTGTTCTCCGCCCTGACTATCAACTGAACTTTCCCTTCATTCACCTCGCCCTCTCTCCTCAGCCCCTTTTTGCCGAATAGCCCCCCTCTCTTCTAGACCTTTCTTCCCTCGTCCTTCCTCTGCTAAGCCCTCTCCCTTCCGCGATCATGCCACCTCTCCCCACCCTGGCCACCTTCCTCTCATCTTGACTCTCTCACATTTACTGTCTCCACCCCCCTCGTCATCTTGTCTTCCCCGCCTGCCCTCTACGCCTGTAGAAAAAGAAGAGCCTGTGTACAGGAGAGAGCAAAATCCTATATTCAATGGGTCGCCTTCTGCGCCGATGAGAAAGGCCGCTGCTGGGTGAGGTCAGCCTATGTACAATGATGAGGGCGGCTCTGGAGACCAGAGGTCGGCCTGTGAGTGCATTGATTAACAAGCATTTGCAATGCAATAGGTCTCGCATTTACGCAAGTTTAAGCTATTGGCATTGTAAATGACAATGCATTTTATTTATCTTTTAAAAAATAAATAAAAGGCATTGCCATTTGCAATGTTAATAGCTCAAACTCTTTTAAATGCGAGACCTATTGCATTTTTAATGCTTGTTTTACATGACAGCGGGACAAAAAGCATAAACAATAATTGCAATTTGTAGGCGGGAAGGAGCTAATTGGTGTCTTCTCTCCATATGTCAACCACTGAGAATTGTTCGGCGGTCTTGCGAATCAGACATTTATCCCTTGATGAAGAGATGTGACCAATTACGACTTTTAACACGTTACGCAAACTGTGAAATCTGGTGATTATAATGAGCGGGAAAGTCTGGCTGCACGAGAACTCCACAGGCAGGGTCTGTGGAAACGATGGAAACGTGTTTCCTCAGCAGCCGGCTACACGCTCGGCATGACAAGGAAACCGCGGTTTAAAACACTCATAAATTATCATAATGGCATATATAGAGCGCCAGCAAAGTACCCCCTATCTCAGTATGGACAGAAGCACCCGAAGGACTGGTGTTAAATACAGCCCTGCTAATGTACACACGCACATCCTATCAAATCAGGGCTGGGCTCGGCGACCTATCAAATTGAAAACCCAGTTCGATTTTTTAGACATTCTCAATGAATATTTATGAAGTGAATTTACATATATTGAAATCCTTGAGAGATTTTTTGCATATCTATTGGTCGCTCTGAAAAGGGGACGAAATGCCTGTTTACGTTTACACCTGTAGTGAAAAAAAATTCAGGCTTTGCACCTGCAAAACGCTCTATTGCGAAGTATTAAAAGTACCTCCCTCTACAACAAGCATTTGCAATGCAAATAGGTCTCGCATTTACGTGAGTTTAAGCTATTGGCATTGTAAATGACAATGCCTTTTATTTATGTTTTGAAAACGAAAGAAAAAATAAAAGGCATTGTCGTTTGGAATGTCAATAGCTCAGACTTGCGTAAATGCGAGACCTAACGCATTGCAAATGCTTTTTCAGTTGTGACGAGTGACCGTCAACACCTTGATCCAGTATTTCAATAGAAATCAACCGGAGTCTTAGGAATGCCCATGTGCCTCGATCTGTCAATAATTCTTCCTGCATCCGAGGCGGACTGCCCACCTCTCGCCGTTAGGATCTTTTGTTTGTTAAGAAATGACACTCCTTAAAATGTTGTTGATGCATGCCGAGAAGTCTGTGGCAGCTGAGTGTGAGTAATCGGGTGATATAGGCATACCTAGAATATGAAACGTGTTGGAACGAGGCCGAGCCATCACTGTTTCGCCCAACACTCCTTGCAGCTATGCAACATTTTTCATTTTATTCAAACTTCCTATTGTTGAGTTGTAACTGGGAAGATGTGAGAGAGGGTAGATTTTGTATCATAGGGTGCCCCTGACCCGTTCTGTCCACACCTGAGGTATGAGACCCTTGTCCTTGCCCTGCCTGCCTAATTTACAGGCCGTATTCAATTGACCAGCGGGTCCTGTGTTACTATATGACAAATACCCTGGGACATCCTTACCACTCAGCCAGCATAAAACCCCTGTGTAGGCCCTTCTGTTCCATATGTAGGCCTCTTTGTTAAATTGACCATAGTTATAGCAGGCTGAAGAAAGGTCTGACCCAAATCATAACCAGCTCCTCTTTCTGTGAGGTCTCCTGCTCCAAACTAAGAGCCCCCACCCTACCCGTGTGCCAAGTGCACTAGCGCAAAGTTCAACATCCCCCTGTTCTTTCGACATGCAACAGACTGCATCCTGGACTGGTACATATTTTAAGGAAGTGGCCACCACAGATGTGTCAAGCTAAAGAACACAGGAGATTTATACATGTATATATAGAATTCCCGTACAATACCCATTTTTCTGCTTGCACATGCAACTTACGACAAGCGATTGGCCTGAGAAACTGACCTTTTCACCTACTTTACGGTCAGCATTAAGTGGGTAAATGACGAGACATCTGGTAAAAATTGCAGACAAAGCTTTTTGGGGTAGCCTGACGTAGGTAGAAGTGGCGTAAGATGACGTTATTGTAGGCGCTTCTCATAGCCTAAAAATCATATAAAAGGGGAGCCCGCACAATCCTCTCTGGACTACCTCGCTGTCTGTATGTAGGTAACAGGCTGTGCAGGTTTTTCCCCAAGAGCTAAGAGCTCTTGTCTTGTCTTGCTTAAAGTGTCTTGCTCTGCTTTGCTTAAAGTATCTTGTTCTAATTTACCTATATGAAATGTCATGTTATGTTAACTATTGTTCTCTTCCCTTTTGCATTTAAAATGTTTTGTATTGTAATTGCAGGATTGCTCACTCTTGGGTAAACGTGAGTGTTCCTAGGTAAAAGTGTTTTACATTCTGAGAACATTTTCCTTGATGTATCTTATGTTTCCCATAATGCAGTTATAAATGTGTCTTTGAGGTATAGTCTCTCTCTATCTGACAGTACAAAAATTTAGATACAGAGAATACCAACCAATCCATGTGACTATCTGGATTCTGTATTTTGTATTTTTATGCCTTTGTCTTGCAGTTTTTTGAAGTTGCACCTTCTAAATAAATCTGTTAAACTTTCAGCCTCAGTTTCCAGTTTCTGGAAGAGCGAGCGTTCTCAGAAACCCCGGCTCAAATTAAGGTGCCCCTTTTGTCCCTAACTCACTCCCTCGCTCACTCCGTGAAGGCTCCCGGGGCTCTGTGCACAGCCCCCAGCCCTCTTGACCCTTAATAAATCTTCCCTCCAACAGATGTGAGGCCTTATGTTTTTATGCAGTGCTTTGAGTGAGCATTAAAAAGATCTAGGCCTCCCCTCTGATCAATCAATTGAAGTGTCACTGATCCTGTCCTGGTGTCATCTCTGCTTTCCCGCGTAAATCGTTGTGTGACCTTGGACAAATTATTTACCTTCACTGTGCTCCATGTACCATAATTGCCAATATTTAGAAAACTTGGAAATGGGCTTAACACGAGTAGTAGGAGCTACCACGTTTGTAGAATCGGCTCATTTGTGACAACAACAACAAGCATTGGCATAGCCATAGGTCTCGCCTTTGGGGTCTTATAAGTATTTAGCCATGCAGCACATTATCCTGGGTGCTCCAACATCTACTGCTGTTTAACATTGACGTTTTGACACTAATAGACACATTATAGCACTGCATTGAGAAGTATTTATGTAAAGTTTTATTTCTGTAAAACTGGTAGTCTGAACATCTGATTGATTGATTATTGATTGATTGAATGATGCTTGTGATTTTTGTAACATTATAATTGGAACACCTTCCTTAATGTTTATTAATTGATCCAGTGAACACCACAGGTTAAAGCATTCAACTTGAAGCCAGACAGTTGCTGGCGGGGGAGGGGTGCTGGTGTTCTACTTGTGATAATGCATGACGCATCATTTTAAGAGAAGAAAGCTGCTACCTAGTCCTGATATATAAAAAAAAAAACCTGGCAGGGACAGGATACACATTAAAGAAACAATAATTCACTGTGAACCTCTGATGTCTAAAACAAATTCTCCTTCAACACAATGCAGAATACTCGATTTGGTCATAAAATGAGATACGTCTGAAGCTACTGTAGATATTCATCTTAAGAAAGAGAAACATTTCACACTGTGCTGGGTTACAGGATGGGTGTTTTTCAGCCTCGTTTAATTGATGGTACATCATGCTGCATCGTTTTCTCAGCAATTTCTCAAGAAGCTTTTTGTGTATCCCTAGTAAGTGATAAAGTTTGAGACTGGCCATCAAACTGCACAATTATTCAGCCTTACACAATGCCCTGTATGTGAAACCCAATTTTAAGGTGATGAAATGGCATATAAGGGTAGTATATAAATACAATATTAAAATGCCACGTGCCAAGTGGCATAGGCTATTTATTATGTGAACATGCAAAGGTGCAGGAAATTAGCTTATGATGTGAAAGACAGGAGCCCCTCCCCTTTTGTGTTTTGCAATTTTATATACAGCAAGCTCAAACCGAAGGTATTTGAGCGCTTTACCTGAGCTTCAGTGTCAGATTCCTTTTTAGGCACTTGAGGTTAAGTGATTTGCCCAGAATAACAGGATGTTGGGCCTAAGCCAAGCCTCAAATCGGTTTCAAAGTATGGAGCTCTGATTATTCACTCGCTCCAAAGCTGCACCGGAGATATTGCGTATTGTTATAGATGGAAGAACTATTGTGTATAATCTAAAATATATAAGTATTTCTTATCTAAAGCCACCCATTGCAAACGTAGGCCCTGGGTTGTGCCCCCAAACTGTGGTGAGTGGGTAGAGACTGTGAGAGAGACTTTGGCAGAACAATGGATGAAGAGGGGTCACAGAAAGGCGTTGTAAGTAAGCATGCATAGTGCATATATATTTATTTAAAACCAAAGGTGTTGGAATATGCCAGACAAAAACAAGCATTTGCAATGCAGTAGGTCTCGCATTTACTCGACTTTAAGCTGTTGGCATTGTAAATGACAATGCCTTTTAGCTATGTTTTAAAAATGAAAACAAAAATAAAAGGCATTGTCATTTGCAATGTCAATAGCTCAAACTCGAGTAAATGCGAGACCTATTGCATTACAAATGCTTGTTTTAGGTCTCGCCTGGCGTAGCTGCATGAATGCTCAGTCTCGCCCGGCGAGATTTACTGTTTTGAGGGATTTTCTGTAAGGGGCATTAAGCCCCGTCCCTCTTTTCCATTGGCTGGCGTCACCGTTTATGCTAAACGGTGGCCAGCCATTGGAAAAGAGGTGTCGGTGACGTCTTTGCTTGGCTTTCTGAGCCGTCCCATTTGGACGGCCTCGCCTGCTTTGCGTTCGTCTCATAGGGTTTCTTATCTTTATGGGGCCAACCACATGGCCCCATAAAGACAAGAAACCCATTAACAGGCGAGGCGAGGCCATCCAAGTGGCTCGGCAGAGAAAAGCACAAGCAAATACGTCATGATGTCATGCGATCTGCTCCGTGCCCCGGGAGGAGCGAAGAGGAGCGCCGTGCTGCAGCTCAACGTTTCGACGTTCCCCAAACACGTGGTGCAGTACGCGGACTCTGGAAGGAGGAGACGCAGAGATGGCTAGTTTTTAAGGTGCTGCGGGTTTAGGGGCATTCTTTATTTAAACACGAGTGGGAAGAAACAGCTGGTTTAACATGGCCGCCTTACAGCTGTGCGAGCTGGCCTCTCCCACTCCAGCGGGCTGTTGATTCATTGCTAACAGGATCCGAGGCCTCTTTATGAAGAGATAAAATGCGAGGTGTGCTTGAACATCAGAGAGCTATGGGAGGCATGGGTGGCTGCCGCTTCACCTCTAAAAGCATTCCGGTAAGACACCGTTGATTTCAAATAGACCAAATATATTGCTTTGCAGTCTCTTGAGCAGACCGTGCATACAGAGACTGCTATTTGTTAAAGGAATATTTTCTTCAAGTACTAATGTGAGCCTAACCTGCCAAAGTTGTGGGAATTGTTACAGTCCGATCTCTTTAGGACTTGGACCTTGGCGTGCGTTGGGGGTATCTGGTGTTCACATCACCACCATCACTACTCTCCACAATCGCTGCTTTCCAAAACCAGTACCCTCCACTACAATAAGTGTTCACCTACCCCACTATGCATGACCACCACACACTGCTGCCAACACCTGCCAAATCCACCATTTTTCACATCACAGCTCTGCAGTCCCGTCACATTCTGCCTCCATCACCCGCTACATGCGCCCGACCCCTTTTAGCCGATGCGGTGTTACTATTCATTATGGTAACCTCAGTACATCTAGTACCAGTGGGTCACCCTTGGATTTACAGCGCCATAGATTTCGATTGACTAGAATATGAAGGGCAAGCGTAACTGTTAAGATTGTGCCGTGCTTTTCAGGTACCGACTGTCATCACTGCTTAAGGAAGCCTCGGTTCAAACAAGTGAAATGTACTGAACAGTTATTTTGAGGGGACAACCAAAGACAGGACAGAATGATAAAGCCGTTTCCCACCATATATTTTAAGTAGCCCACCAGAGGAAACCCTTTAGAGTGGATGTCGTACGCCAGTGAAAATATACGGGGCAGGTTATTTCGGGCAAATGTAATACCAAACATGCATTCAGGCATTTACTACACCAAAGTAAATTCGAGTTTATTACCACAATGCCGCAAAATTTATAGGCGAAAACTCTTTTTTGTACTGCTTCGCGAACTTCAGGTAACAAATAATTTACACATTAAAACAAGACTACTAATACAAAGTGTAGTGGGGCGGGTTAAAACAAGACTACTAATACAAAGTGTAGTGGGGAGGGTTTTGTAAGTGAGAACTAATTGAAGCATTCAGAAAAGATAACGAATTCAAATGATGAAAATTTTTCACATGAAAGTAAAATTAACTAGTCTCCAGAGCGAAGAAAAAGAGGGCTTAAAAGCAAAGTTTCCAGAAGAGTTAATTGTCTCAGTCCTGAATATGTTTTATGCTGCTGTTCGTGCTATCATGGCCACTGGAATTGATTTGCGTGTCTCCGTCCAAATTCCAACATGCCGGATAGTGTCACTTTTTTTGTGTGCAGTTTCGTGTAGCGCAAACTCGAACCTAAGATATTGGAGCGCTTTACATGACCACCAGTTAGTTACATTACACAAGGACACATTGATGTTTTGGTAGGCACGGGGGAGATTAAGTGATTTGCCCAGAATCACAGGATCTTGAACCGACGCCGAGACTCGAACTTGGTTCCCTGGCGCCAAAGTCGACATCTCTGGCCGCTATGCCACATCCCTTAACTTTATATACCCATGTCTATAGATGCACTTACATGTTACACCGGATTGAAGAGATAAGAAATGCCTCTAATATGAAAATACGTTATTTCCGGCACTATTGAAAGTGTGGCATAGGTTACCACACATGCAGAAATGCGTTCTGGGCATATAAATAATTGCTTGTTTTTCCATTGCGCTTCATAGCAAGCTTGAGCTTGTGTGCGAATATGCACTAAATTCTATTAACAATACAAACCGCAGTTCTGTCGCATCTAGGCGGTACCCCATTTAATGGCGCTCATTTCTCCATATGTGAAGGATGGAATGCTGTGGCTGCCATGCCAGGATTCGGACTCGTGATCTGCAAGTTTCAGAGGTGATAATTCAGTTGACAAAGCCCCTTACTCTTCATAAATGTGCAAGGAAAAAACACCCTTTTAATTGACGGGGCCAAGCCATGAAAACAAACAAGGAAACAATAGTTCTACATAATTTCGCGCCCCCAGCAATGACCAACAAAAATGGGTAACAGAATACCACGTGTATGTTGGGGTTCCATTGGGTAAGAACTGCTGTACCAGCTTTCACTGAGTGGGCCCATGAGGGAAGAAGGGTTAGTATATCATCTACATGTAACTGTATAAAGAGATCTGAACTTCTTAACAGGACACTGAGAGCAGGCAAACAGATCGTGCAGCTGCAAGCACTGTCTGTGTATTTATCTTCCACCCTCTGATAGCGGGTTTTAACGCTTTAGCTTCATTAACAAACTATGCATGCTGTGGTAAGGATGGCCACCTCGAATAGAAATATAAACAGGACAAGAATCATCTGTTTATCGAGCAGCACGCACCAGTGATCAATTCGCGGTCAGGGATTCTTACAGCCTAGCTAATGTTCTCAGAGCATAGAGAACATGTGAAATTTGTGTTTGAGCTAAACGATTTAGGTGAAATACAATGACCACGTTAAACGGGTTTTTATATTAATCTGAATTAATTCACACGAGATAAACATACTATAAAGTAAGCGATGACTGATGAGCTTGTTATCTCTACTAACCCTGCGTGCTGTATGTTTATTCAGCAGCAGAAACATCGGTGCTCGTTTAGCGCAGAAGGCACCAAGGGGCTGCACTTTTAAAGTTTAATTCCCAAACTGAATCCAAAACATAACAACTGATTACATCGCTGGCCTTTTCAATTTGAATATCAGTACGTGCCTACATTTATCTATAATGTGCATCAGCTTTATAAATCAATAATAACTTTAACTTCAACTTCCTTTCAGTACCTGCAGGATTTCCTTCGAAACTGCGGGGCAGATTTACAATATCTGGCGCATCCCTGGATATCAGCAGGGATGCGCCAGTTATTGTGCGCCATGGCTCGGCCACCTCCTCAGCATCCTACCGATGCTGGGTCCCGGCGGGCACCCCAGGCTTGCCAGCACCCGCGCATAAGGTACCCCAGGACCACGTCCCGGGTGTGCAAACACCCCTCGAAGATCTGCGTGACGTTATCTGTGAGAAAATGGATTTACGATTAACCAGAACAAGCATTAACATAGCCAATAGGTCTCGCTTTTGCGAGAGTTTATGCTATTGGCATTGTAAATGTCAATGCCTTTTTAAAAAAATTTTTTAAAACCAACACATTAATAAAAGGCATTGTAATCTACAATGCCAATAGCTCAAACTCTAGTAAATGCGAGACCTAATGCATTGCAAATGCTTGTTTCAGAATGTGCTCGCATGCTTTCTAGTTCTAAAGTAATGCTCTTTAATGCAGCGATGGTAAAGTTGGACGGGATCTGAAATTTGCACTCAAAATATCCTCTAGCTCAGGGATATTCAGCACTAGGCTGCTGTTTATTCGACTCAGCACTAACATTGAAAAAGGTTAAACACCAAGCATTTATTTAAAGATTAATTGCAGGTAAAGAAAAGAAGTAACTAGAGTGCACTGCATCCCTTAACTTTAGAAACACCTTCATTTTTAAAGATGACAAATGTGTAAAAATATGATAGTCTGTTCAAAATTCAAAATGTGTATTTCAGTAACCGGCAGAACCATTTTGCCTTAGTAAACCAGATTATGGCAGTGCATTCAGAAGTATTTATTTTTCCAGTAGATAGTTTTCAAGCATGAATTCAGAAACATTCATGCTCCCCGCCCCACTCTGACAATACCATTAGTGAATACATCCAAACACAGGAGAAGGTTTTGTACAGCATGCATCCTGAAGTCTTGTATTTCAAGGTCCTCTTATATGTGATAATAAAAAACAAGCATTGGCAAAGCCAATAGGTCTTGCTTATGCAAGAGCTATCGGCTTTGCCAATTTGTTTTAGCAATGTTATACGCCAGAGTGGCTGCTGTTCAGCATGGTTAAAAGTTAGTGACGTAAAGGAAAGTGGCGTGGAGAGAAGTGTCATAAAGTGGAGCAGAGTGGAGTATTATGGAGTGGCATTTAGCAGATTTGAGGGGAGAGGAGTGAAGTGGAGTGTCACGGAGTAACATACAGTGTTATGGAGTGGTGTAGAGTTGTGGCGTAGAGTAGAGTACAGTGTCAGAGTTAAGTGTAGTGGCATAGTGTGTCATGGAGAGGTGTAGAGCAGAGTGGAGTGGCGTAGAGGGTGTTGCGTAGAGTGGAGTAGTGTCATAAAATTGCATGGCGGAGTAGAGTACTGTAGAGTGTCGGTGGCATAGGTTGGAGTAAAGCGTCAGTAGAGCAGAGTTTAAGGGAGTAGAGCACATGAAGTATAGTATTGTGGAGTGTCATAGAGTGGAGTATAGTAGAGTGGCTTAAAGTACAATGGTGCAGAGTAGAGTGCATTGTTTTTGAGTAAAGTGGTGAAGAGTGCAGGGGCGTAGAGCAGTGCAGAGTTGAGTGCAGTAGAGTTGAATAGAATGGAGTGCTGCAGGATAGAGTGCAGATTTTAGAGTAGCGTAGAGTAGATTGGTAAAGATTGTAGTGGTGTGAAGTCGTGCAGAGTAGAGTTCAGTGGCGTACAATGGTGTAGAGTACTGTGGTGCAGAGAAGAATAGAGTGCAGTGATGTAGAGTGCAATGGTGTAGAGTTGATTGTTTCAGAGTAGAGTAAAGTGGCGTAGAGTGCTGTGTATAGAGTAGAGTGTTATAGAGAGCAGTGGTGCAGAGTAGATTAGAGTGGCTTAGAGTGCATTGACGTAGAGTGGAAAGATGCACAGTTCAGTGGCATAAAGTAGAGTAGCAGAGAGTGCAGTGTATCAGAGTATACTCTCGTAGAGTGCAGTGGAGTAGAGTAGCGTTCAGGGCATTGTCGTAGAGTGCAGTGGTGCAGAGTAGATTGGTGTAGAGTGCATTGGTTTGGGGTAAAGTGGTGTAGAGTGCACTGGTATGGAGCACAGTGGCGTAGAGTGGTACAGAGTAGAGTGGAGTGGCGCTGAGTGCAGTGGCATACAGTAGATTGTTTCAGAGTAGAGTGCAGTGGTGCAGAGTAGATTAGAGGGCCATAGAGGGGGATTGGCATAGAGTGCACTGGCGCACAGTGGAGTGGTACAGAGTAGAGTGCATTGGCGTAGAGTGCAGTGTTGGAAAGTAGGATGGCATGGAGTGGTGTAGAGTGCAATGGTGCATAGTAGAGTAGTATAGGGTAGAGTGCATAGACTAGACTGGAGCGATGTTGAGTAGACGTGTAGAGTGGAGTGGTGCAGATAAGAGTGCAGTAACGTGGAGTGGAGTGGTGTAGTGTGAATTGGTGTAGATTGCAGTGACGTGGAATGGTGTTGAGTTAAGTTGACTCACGTGGAGTATGTGTGGTATGGTAGGTTACTACCAGTATAGACAACACATCTTCAATTGAAATTACCCTAACATTTGTAATCACATGCAATTTTACTGATAAAAATATACAGCTCCCAAAAGACAATGCGTGGAATTGTCATCACCCAATGTATTCATTTGATCATCAATTCCTTTTTTAAACATTTACATTTTGTTGTGTGCTAGAAAAAAAAACATTTTACAGCCTTCCTTAAGCAGACCCCCAGTAGCCAGCATGATTGTCATATACATTTTCCAACTGAAGTCAGAGAAATAAAAATAAACCAAGCTCCCTGGAAGAGACAGCCTGACATTTAACATCCGTCTTTGAATACACAGCAAATGTGACAAGATAAGAACAAGATTTAAAAGCCTGTTTACAGAAAGCGAGTTCATGGAAGAATACAGTAAACAATGTTTGACCAACGGGAGGGACAACCCTGAGCTAGACAGCCTCAGACAAGTAACTCTAGCAAATAGAAAAACAGAAAATGTGAGTTAAAAAGCCAATGGTAAGCAACAGGCAGAATGCATTCCTAAGTAAGCTTTCTAAAGAGCCCCAAGATGTCTTTAGCAAACTAGACAGCTGCGCTGTCTGATAGGCTGCTACCTAAAAAGGCAAAAGTCAAGTCCTTCATTTTATTTTGCATTTTACAAGTCTGCCAGTGGTACTATGAATATGACACAATATGTTCAGTCAAAACTGGCATTTCAGCCATCAGCATGTGGCATTGTGAAACTTATGGCTTCACTTTTAATTATGTCATTATGAGCTAAAAAGGCATGCAAAGTGCAGTTGGCTAAAATGACATAATTGGTCAAAGGTGCTATACATGACAAGGAGTCACTGATCACAAACTGGGCAGCAATAGTGCAAGCTTTGTTTCCTTGCAGAACACGTACAGCTTGACTGTAGGAAAGCAAGCTTCAATTTCTCACAGAAAGCATTAAGTGTAATTTACATCCCCAGCAGAATAGCCTCAGCTGTACGGACCTTCATCGCTCATATTGAGACAGGTTGTACCACCGACGAGGTCCAGCCAGGACACGGTCCGTGAGCATCCCTCTCGAACCCTGACTAGTTATGAATCAGCAGACTACATAATGAACCAAATATTCAGAGTCACTAAAATTATGCAAATGTGCAGCTGCTGCAATTTTCTCATTATTATAAATTTGCCACATAATCTGCAGATGTTAACAAAAAATGATGTTTCTAGCTCAAACGGTTCAAAATGTATTAAAAACGCAGCAACGTGTGCCGCTCAGTGGAAGGCCCTGCGCAAAGTTGGACTGATCACATTTCTGTTGCTTAAAGCTATATTTGGATATTTAACTGGTACTAATGAGGTGCAACCAATGCAAAAAGAACAATTGGTGGACCTGGCTTGGCAGTTCGGAGTGGACTGTTCCCATGAGGCACAGGGTCAAGACTGATTTGCATATGGCTGGGTCTAAACTGGGGTGGAACGATGGATTTTTTTTTTTTTATTTTTTTTTTTTTTAAAACCTTTATTTTCAAAAGTCAGGACACAGCTATTCAGCCGACAACCCGAAGGTTCGGCAGCATCGATATATAGAGACAGAGATGCGTCCCCAGTACCGTGAAAGGAGAAGTGCAAAGGTTCAATTTTAAGTAAACACAAAAACACACAACAAACCCCAGCAAGGCAAGAACACTGAAAGCCCATGGTGAAGCCCCCCAGGGGAGGCCGTACCCCACTCATCTACCAGTTACAGTACAGTGTAAAGAGGAAGAAGGGGGACAGCAGAGGCCAAAAAAGTCCATAAACCATACTGAGCTGGAAAGAAGGTTAGGAGGAAAGCTGTTCCTCGGGAGGATCCAGATCCGGGGCAAGACATATTCCCCCCCTGTATTGATTCCACCGCCCCCAGATGGCGTGCCACTTCCGGGGGCGGCCTCTAGCGCAATAGACCGTCTTCTCCCTTAACATACTCCAGTCCATATTTTCTTTCCACGCGGTCAATGTGGGGGGCCCCGCGGAGCCCCACAATCGTGCAATATCTCTCTTAGCGACCATGTTACCCAGAGTCACCCATTGGGTCTGTGCCTCATCGTGGTCAGTGGGCCCCCAGACATTCAGGAGGCAACACCGCGCTTCCGGCTGCATAACAATGCCCGTCACCTCCCCCATCACTGCATGGACTCTCCTCCAGAATTCCGTAATGACACCACATTCCCAAATGATATGCAGGAAAGTACCCACCATACCACATCCCCTCCTGCATAGGCCGTCCTCCGAGAATCCCATGTGAACCAGCCTTGGCCCAGTCACATACACTCGATGCAGTATTTTAAGCTGCACCAGCCTCAGACGCGACGGGATCGCGACCTCCTTAGGAGAGGAAACAGCCGACTGCCAATCCTCATCATCCAACTCGAGGCCATCCCTAGTCCACTGGTCCCTCAGCCCCAGAAGCATGTCCGCCCGGACGTTGATCAGTTTCTTATAGATGAGCGAGATCGTGCTCTCGGGCATATGGCCATCAAGGACCCGGTCCTCCAAAGGAGAGGACTCAGGCACCTTCTCACCCTCTACGAGGACTGATCGAAGGGCGTGACGCACCTGAATATATCGGAAATACTCGGAGGGCCCCAGCTCATACTCCGTCTGCAACTCTTCAAAGGACTTCACCTTCCCCTTATTCAGCACATCTCCCACCCTGGAGATGCCAATCAGGTCCCATTTATCAAACCCTTTTGTGTGCCAAAGCCTTCCCAGTCTCTCCGATTCAAACAGCGGGGTAGCGAGGGTGAGCCTATCCTTCCAGCCCAGCGAGTCAGTTGCCATCTTCCACACACGCACTGCCACACCAGTGGGCCCCGTGAGGGACGAGTCTAGGGACCGCGAGTACAACGCCCTGTAGTAGTTACCACCACGCAGCAACCACCTGTCCATGGCATACCCAGGGCTGAGGGCAGGGCCATAAAACCCATAATTAATCGCGCTCAGCTGGGTGGCCCAATAGTACCGTTGGATGTCTGGGAGCGCAATGCCCCCGTCGTACCATGGAAGCGTCAGCTTTGCAATAGCTATTCGCGGCCGCCCATCCCAAAGCAACGTTCGTTGGAGGCCTTCGACCTCCCGAAAGTATTTGGCCGGAACCCAGTCCAAGGTGTTCTGCAGTGCGTAGAGGAAGCGGGGAAGAGACATCATTTTAAACAGGGCCGCACGCCCAACGAGGGAGAGCGGCAGCTTCCGCCAGCCTTCAACATCCCGCCTCAGGCGTGCCAGGGGGGGGAGCAGGTTCTTCTCATATCGCACAGCAGAGTCCATGGAGATAAAAATCCCCAAATACACGAAGCCCTGCTGAGCGACCTGTATCGAACATGTTCTAGGGATCGGTGGAGCCTCGCCACTAAGAACATACAAATACGATTTACTCCAGTTGATAACAAGACCCGAGTTCCTACCAAAAGATGTGAGTACGTCACAGACCACTATAAGTGATTTCTTGGGTGAGGCAAGATACAGCAGGATATCATCGGCATAGAGCGAAATACGGTCCTCGTGTTCAGGCGACCATCTAAGGCCCCGTATATCCGGGTGCCAACGTATCCACGCAGCCAGCGGCTCAAGGGCGAGGACGAACAACAAAGGCGACAGGGGACAACCCTGCCGAGTACCCCTCCCAAGCTGAAACGGAGTCGACGCCCGACCATTCACCACCACACTCGCAAGTGGCCCCTCATACAGCAACCTCACCCAGCTCACAAAACCGTGGCCAAAGCCGAACTTGGTCAGAACGGCCCACAAATATGCCCATTCCACCGTGTCAAAGGCCATCGTGGCGTCAAGAGACGCCACAATAGCTGGTTCACGCAGCGTGCCAGCCCTGGCGATTACACCATGAAGGCGCCGAAGATTTAACGCTGTGTTTCGGTGCGGGATGAAGCCGGATTGATCCGGGTGGACCAAGTCACCGAGTACCCTAATCAATCGGGTCGCCAGGATTTTTGCCAGAATTTTCGGCTCTGCGTTAAGAAGTGAGATAGGCCTATATGAGGCGCACTTATCTCGGGGTTTGCCCTCTTTGTGTATAACCACTATCGTCGCCAGTCGCTGGTCCAACGGGAGGGTCCCACTCCCCCGCGCCTCCACAAACATGGCGCGCAGGTGAGGGGCGACCCTATCCGGGAACAGCTTGTACAGGTCGACCGGCAAGCCGTTCGGTCCCGAGGCCTTGCCCGAGTTTAACGCGCGGATAGCCCCCGCCACCTCGTCAACCGTTATGTCACCATCTAGATCGTCCCTATCTATATCGGAGAGACAGGGCAACTCGATATCACGGAGGAGGTCACACGAGTCCTCGGGCGGTCTATCCGACACTGAGGCATAAACCCTACAGAAATAGTCCGAGAAACACTTTACAATCCTCTCAGGTTCCACAATCGCCTCTCCCCTCTCTCCCGTCAACTCTGGCACAACTCTATTGACCCGTTCTTTTTTGTCCAGCCAAGCCAGGAGTTTCCCTGCCTTGTCACCAACATCATACAAACGGCCCTGCTGTTCCCTACTGAGGGCCTTAGCGGCGTTCGTCACCAGGTCCTTATACTCAGCTTGCTTCAAGCAAAGCTCATGCAGTGAGGACTCTGTAACCTCCTCCTCCAGCACTCCCTCCAGAGCCGCGATCTCCTCCTCAACCTGCAGAACCTCGCCATCTCTCCGCCGCTTGGCAGCTACTACTAGGGAGAGGGCTTCCCCTCGGAGCACGGTCTTAAATGCTTCCCACAGCGACACTGCCGAATCCACGGATCCCTGATTGTCCTTGAAAAAATTATCTACTTTCTTTACCAGCGCGCTGCGCATCTTGGGGTCTCGGAAATACCACGGGTTGATTGGGGCCACCCTTCCTCCTCCCTCCCTCCCTAGATCCAGCCGGATCCACACTGGCGAATGGTCAGATATACCACGCGCCATGTGCCTCGCCTCGGAGACCAATGAGGCATGCGCAGCCAGAGTGAGTAGATAATCAATCCTGGAAAGACTACCATGTGCCCCGGAGTGGAACGTGTATTGGCTCTGTGTGGGGTGCCGGAGCCTCCAGCAGTCTATCAGGCCAAGCGTGTCTAGGAAGTCTGGAAGCCACTTCTGAGCCCCCCCTGTGTCTCTGGGCGGGTACCTATCCAGCAGGCCGGAGCCAACAGCGTTGAAATCACCTCCCACCACAAGCATACCCCCCGGGAGATCTAGCAGGGCCCTACCCAAATCTGTGAACGTGGAGGCCTGCAGGGCCGGCGGGACATAAACCGAAACTAAAACCAAAGTTCTTCCTTCCCACCGCCCCGCCACCGCCACAAACCTCCCCCTATCATCAACAATGGTGGAGTCCACCTCAAATGGTAGCGAGGCTCTGACTAGGATGCCCACACCCCTGGACCCAGAGGAGAATCCCGAATGTGCTATGAGTTTATAACCCTTCCTATTCAGAGTGTAGCACGTATTACCGATAAGATGCGTCTCCTGCAGCAGGGCAACATCCGGCATTGACCGTTTCAAGAATTGCAAAACAATCCCACGCTTAATGCGATCCCCCAAACCATTAACATTCCAGCTTATAACACTTAAACCCCTACCCCCCATCCTCAAACGTAAAGAGGCCCACCCCACACCCGAAGAGCCACCATGGAACAGTCCTGGAAAGAATCACCATGCCTTGCAGAAATAAACCCCCCAACAACAACCCCAAAATCCCAGAAACCCCCCCCACCCTGCACCCCTGCTGCAGCTTACAAAGCCCCCCCAACTTGCAGTGTGCCTGTCGCCCTACAAAACCCAAAATCTACAAAAAGTACCCTAAGGGAGGAAAAGAGCACCCCTCGTCCTCCCGCAGCCCTCCGCATTGACTGCACTCTATTCAAGTCTTCAAATATAGCCAAATCGAGTCAGACCGGCTCCGAAAAATCAGCCCTGCCCATCCCGGCCACTGTCCCCATCCTCGGCAATGTCCTCCCCCGTCCGTCGCCGGGGCAAAGCGTCCAGCCATTCATCAGCCATAACAGGAGAGTCAAAGAAGAATGTCCGATCTTCGTGCACCACACGTAGTCTGGCAGGGAAGAGCATGGCATACTTCAGATCCCTCTCCCGGAGCCGCCTCTTCACCCCCAGAAAGCCCTGTCTCTGCCTCTGCACCTGCTGGGTGAAGTCCGGATAGAAATTCACCGACCCGTTCTGGAATGGGACCGGGCCCGTCACCCTCGATGCTTGCAGGATAGCGTCCCGATCTCGAAAATGAAAGAGCCGAGCGACGATCGGCCTCGGTGGGGCACCCACCTTGGGCCTCCCACCCGGCACTCTATGGGCCCTTTCAACCGCAAAGAACTTTCCAAGACCCTTAGGCTGCAGATGATTAAGCACCAAGTCCTCGACAAGCAGGTCAACCGAAGCCTCATCCGAGGACTCCGGGACCCCGATGACGCGCACGTTGTTGCGCCTGGCCCGGCTCTCAAAGTCCTCCAGCCGGCGGGCGGCGAGATCACTCTCGGTCCTCAGCTTACGAACCTCGATCTGCAGTTCCGTGACATCATCGGTGAGGCCCGTGGTCTTGAGGTCCAGGGTCCTAACCCGTTCATTCGTTTTGCCCAAGTCCGCACGAATCAGGTTAACATCCACCAAGATGGCATCCACCTTATGCGCCAGGGCATCAAACTGTCTCCCAATCGAAGTCTGCATCCCTTCGAGCGCGCCCATGACATCCTGTAGTGAGAGCTCCGGGGCCAAAGGCGAGGCAGCCTTCTGGGTATCCGGCGACTGGCCCGACCCACTCGGTGATCCCTTCTGCAGAGCATAGCGGTCCATACTATTGACTTGGGTATAGGCTCCCCGCCTGGTAGACTTAGCCTTCAGCCGATCCACCTCTGCTTTGCCCGACATGGTTGATACCAAGCAGGTCGGTTCAGATAAGACGGGTCCCTCTCAATGAAAGGAATCAGGAGTGATCAGTTCTGCAGGGGGTCACCAGAGTAGCCTGCAGAGCGTCCATAGGGTAATAAAGCCACCAAGAGCTCTCCAGGGGCAGGGCTGACAAAGAGAGAGAAAACGAAAGTGAAAGGACGGGGACCTCCGTCCGACAGTTCACACCTCGCCTGGCCGTTGTTGTTCAACTAGAAGTCGGGCATCCTGCCAACTCTAGCCCCTGGCATCCCTCGGAGATAGGCCGCTATCTTCCGCCAGGCATAAGTCCGGTTCCCGGTGGGCGATCCGACCGCGGGTAGCATCAATCGCCTCCCTGACAGGTCATCCACACGATGCCATGCATACCGACAGGATTAGAGACAGGATAGTCGACGGAGGGCGCGAGGGTCTCGGGAGCTCAGAGCTCACGCGGCCATCTTGGTCAAGCGCTAGGCTCCTCCCCGGAACGATGGATTTAACCCAGATCTCTTGACTGGGGAAGAATGTTTGATTTGCTCTGCATTCCGTCCATCATCTGTGTTCCTTTTGCAACCAATGCCCATACAGTGTTACAGAGTCTTAAAATGGCGAAATAATGAATTAATATTATTACAAAACATGCCACGTAATGCCACATGATTTGCATTTTCTTGCCGCATAATTTACTTAACCCTGCCACATAATTTGGCCCTCTCCTGCCGCATAATTCCAGTGGCACTGCTAATATTGAAAACATATCTGCAGACTCTGACCTGCTACTCGTGCCGCAACCACCGACAGAGCTATCCCCCCACATCACAGCATCTACCCACTGACCCTACACCACTACATTTCTCGGAACACTGGTTGGTGGCCTCCCATTATTGTACTTCATGTTTACTTTTTAAAAAAGCAAACATTTAAGATGTGACAACCCCACAGTGTCCAACCAAGGAACATCAATGGAAAGTACTGCATGAGGCAGAATCTTAATATCGGAGGAACTCATTAAAACTTGTGAATACTCTCAGAGCTAGAAAGTGTCCCTCAGTCCAGAAAGAGCCTCTTGTTACCCCTGGCCCGGATCAGTTTTGTTCAACTCCAACACCTTGATAATCTCCTTGTCCCCATGAAAGTCTTTGACCTGCGCCCCGGCCACAGCCTCTTCGACATCCTCCATGGGTACAGGCACCCAACCTGACACACTCGAGTCTCTTCCACTCCCAAGGCCGGATCTAACGGTTCAGCCTACCCCAAGTGAGCATTGGGCATCTTACGCCAGTTGAAGCCAGGCGTAAACACCAGTGGATCAATCAGGATTCACACACATTCTGCTGTCTCTCCCTCCCTGCGAGCACGGGAAGCTTGTATGGACAACAAGAAGACGCAACTGGAGAAAGCCGGTAAATGTAGTCTTATTCAAATCAAGACACTCACTTGTGACATAATCCTACCAGTCGATTTATAGTTAAGTACTTACAGTCTCTATGAAGTAGAAAGAGGTCAGACCAGAGACAACGATATTCATAGTCTAATTGGAGGCCATTTTGAAATAATTGAATAATGTTTTATTTCACAAAGATGTACAGTATATGGCACAGCTGTAGATACTTTTTCTCCATCACTCAAGCAACAATAGCTATTAATTAAAAATGAAAAAATATGCTATTCTAAGTTTACATTTTTTCAATGCATATCAGAAATATGATCTTTAAAATTTGGTAAAATTTTTCCATTCCATAATTAAAGCATGTACTTGTGAAGATTCCAGACTTTTTATTACATAGCTGTTTGAATAACTAGAGATATTTAATTACCAAGCCAGAGGGAGTCTGTTTTCAAATGCTAAAAGGAAATTGACTACAAAAAACACAAACGGGCACTGTGCTGATAAAAGAAAGGCACACAAGATCTACAGGGCTGTAGGAGCTCCTAGCAACTCAAAACACGGGCTAATGTGTTAAGAGCTCAAAACAAACAAAAAAGTAGTTCCAAAACAGATAGTAAAATGGTGACCAATGGATTGATATAGTAATTGGTCCCTGCTCTCGGGGAGGGTTAAAGACAGCAAGTGGCATGATGCATGCATGTAATGGACCAATGGGTAGAAAGATTAGGAGAGCGATGATGGAGCCAGCAAATAGGAAGCGTATTTGTGGGCTGAAGCCCGCAAAGTATATAAAACATGTCTCGAAGAGACATCGCAAGCTCTGTCTAGCCGAGACCTAAAAACGAGGGGAATTGAAATAAAATTATTGCCCAGGATCACACAATTTGGTCAAGTGGGAAGCCAGGATTCATCCCAGGCTTTCTGGTTTCACATTGTGCAATTCAGTTCAGCCACTAGATGTACGTGCTTTACGTCCTCTACATCCACTTTATTCCCCCTCCCCCACCACCACCAAGCTGTTGGCATAAGTGCGACCCACGTCCCACCAAATAACAAACTTTTCAGCCCCCAGGAAAATGTTTGCAAGTACCTATGCTCTAGCTTCTTCCACTCTTGCTCCTGCCACCCCCAAAGGGAGAGTATGGATGCCATTATGTAACCAAATATTTTTCCATTCCTGCACTTAATAATTTGAAGATCTGTCACTCTATCACAAAATTCTTTAGTTAACATTCTATACCATCGCTTTCGGGATCTAATAAATCCACATCTTCCGAGCCATTATAAATATTGGAATACGTTCTGTTAGAATGGAAAAAGGGCCTAATAAGAATATAAATTTTAGAGTAGAGGGTACTGTGCCCATTAGTCTGTGGGTCACTCAATTTCTCTCCCCCTCAGTGCTGGCCTAGGGAGTCTGCAGGAGGACTCCCATTAACAATGTGAGTCAATCTTCTGTGGCCTCCTTACTGCCACGCCTTCCCAAAACTTTAAAACTAAGGGAAGGGTGGACTTGAGATTCCTTAGCGACGCACTGCGACTGGGGGCCGGTGCTTGGGGCGAAGAGAGGACGAGAGCCTGGGCACCAAGCCCTAAATAGGCCCCAGGTCCCTGCCGAAAGTACGTCATTCCCTGGCCCCGGAAGTAGATCCTGCGGCCGGTCGCCCAATTGGGCTACCCTGGTGCCGACGGTGGGCGGGGCTAGTACCCCAGGGTGCCGGGCCCTAATGGCGTGCTTTTTCAAATGGCGTTCTTTCAATACAGCCCGGACTCCCCAGGTTGCTCCCTGCCCCGCTCCCACGGAACCCACAAATCAATCCTTGCTACCAGAGCTGTGGGTAAAACAGGCCATGTTTATTATATACCATAAACATGACATTAAAATGTACTAATCACATTTTTAAATGCAGATCTAATCAATTAATCATTAACCAATCAGCAATCCATATTTACATTTTATTATGCATCCTAACAATCAGCCTAAATGACTGACTACCTTATGTACAACACATTCTCTTGCTCCAGCACCAAGGGGCCCTCTGGCTCGCGCCACCCAGCTGAGAACCACGCAAGGCGCAACCCACCTGAATCCTTGAGAGGTGAGCCCCAGCCCTCTGGTCCTTGTCCGCCACCTAAGGGCCCACCCCTCTACCACCATACTGACCAAGGGGGCTCGTAGGGTATAACCAGGGGCCGCTGCCCCATGCCCTAGCTTGTAACCTGTTGCCCTTGCCCCCAGCCGGTGTCCCCATTCTCACTGTGGTGAGCTTACCGCGCTTCCCCCTCAGTGCTGGCCTAGGGAGTCTGCAGGAGGACTCCCGTTAACAATGTGAGTCAATCTTCTGTGGCCTCCTTACCGCCACAAGGGCGACCAGGGCCCATTGGTCCTTCGCCCTCCCCACCACAAAACAAGTTCCGTAAAAATGACCAAATGCCATTAATCCAAGCGTCAGTCCCAATGTCTGACAAGTGTACGCCGTCACGGTGAAACATCTGATCCCCTCTGATCAGTCTGTGATGTATATGGCACAGGCGGCCCCACCCAGTGTGCAGTTTCGCCAATTTTTTCATGAATAAATTTGAGACGGATTACATTCTCGAGAACCCCATGTGGACAAGAGGAATTGTCATGTATAAACGGTATATTGATGACTTATTTGTAATTTGGAAAGGATCCCGTCAAGAACTTGTAAACAGCATTGCTATTTTAAATACCCACAATGACCGCATAAAATTCACCCATTCCATTGACGAGAAATCTATTCCTTTTTTGGATGTCAAAGTGACACTAGATCACAATCAGATCACCACTCAAGTTTACACTAAAAAGACGGACAAAAACTCTTGTCTTTTATTCCAGAGTTTTCACCCAGAGGCTCTAAAGAAACATTTACCAACCTCCCAATTCATTAGAATGAAACGCATCTCATCGAAAAATGAAGATTTACAAATAATCTGGAAAGAGCAAACGGTGAAATATCGCCAAAGAGGCTACCCTGAAAACGTGTTAAAAACATCTTTAGACATAGTGTCAACACAATCACGTGATGATCTACTACAAGAAAAAACGATCAATCAAAAGAACAAGATTGTATGCGTCTTAAAATTCTTTACCGAATCATCAAAGATTAAAAAAGCCATTAATAAACATTGGCGAATCATACAAATGGAGCCCGATTTGAAAGATCTATATGATGACAGAATAACCTTTGCATTCCAACGATCCAAAAATTTGAAAGAAATATTAAACACACCACAGAAAACCATGAAGAAATGGCATGGGATGCTTCAATGCCATAACTGCACACATTGCGGGAATGTTATTATTGGCAATAAATTCACCCATCCTACTAAAGGTTACCCCATAGCTCTCAACCACACCAGTACCTGCGACACGCCCAACTGTATTACGAGAGCAAGTTTCCCTGCTCTCGCTTCAATGAAGCAAAGCAGTTTGCAATTGCAGGGTGGGAGCCACGAGGCTTCCGCCCTGCCATTGCAAACAGCAGTGTCCCAGGGGTGGGCACCCCGGGACACTGCAGGAGCCGTCCCTGGGGGGTGGCAGTCCCCAGGGCCTGTACAAGGCTCCAGGAGGGGGGCCGCGCGGCCCCCCTCCCACATTTTAAAGTTGCCCTGGGGGGTGGCGGTCCTCGGGGGGCCGTGAACCCCCCCGCGGATATTAGTTAGAGCCCCAGGGGGTGGCGGTCCCTGGGGCAGTGTGGGGAGGATGGGACCCCCCAACACTTTTTCAATATGCCCCCGGGATTTGGCCCCCTGGGGGCAAATTAGCATATTCAGCGTGATTTTTTTTATTATTTTCGTCCGAAATTCGCGCTGGGTGCGCAAATCTCACCGATTCTTTTTTTAACCCCTTCGCTGCCAAGGCCTTTTCCCCCTCCTGTGCCAAGCCTTTTTTGGCTATTTGGGGTAGTGCGCGATGAGGCCCCTTTAACTTTTTGACCACATAAGGTATCCACGCCAAATTTGCGTCCTTTTCTTCCAACATCATGGGGATTCTAAAGGTACTCAGGGTTTGTGGATTCCCCTGGAGGGGTCACAGAAATGAGCCGAAATACAGCAACATTTTCTTTTTTTTCGGAAAAATGGTAAAAACGGGCTGCAAATGAAAGCATCTGGGTTTTTCCCTGCAAATTTTTTATCAAAAAAGGGTTTATGGGGTTGAAATCACCATTTTCCCAGCTTTTAGGTGATACCAGACTTTTGTCAGAAACCCAACATTTTTTACACAGTTTTGGCATTTTTCTGGGACATAGCCTTTTTTTGCTATTTTTTGTACTTTCGACCTCCTTCCAGTTAATGGTAGAAATGGGTACAAAAGCAATAATGGATCCTGGAAAGCTATACATTTTAGAGAAGTAGACAAAATTCTGAATTCAGCAAGGTGTCATTTGTGTAGATCCATCAAGGTTTCTTTATAGAAATTAACAGTTAAATATAGGATAAATTGAAAATTAGTTGAAAAAAACAGCCTTTTGTGTCAGCGTTTTCACCTGTAACTTCTTCTAATTATGACAGCTCTTTGAAAGCAATATACCGTTACATCCGCTGGACATTACTGGTTGTGGGTATATATAGGACTTGTAGGTTCACCAAGAACCCGACGAACCCAGAGCCAAAAACTGAGCAGCAACTTGCAATGGTTTTTTATTATGTACCGGGTATATAGTAATTATTCTGTAAAAATGTGGACATGGAAAAATCGGTATGAAAGACACCTATGTATTTCTGAAATGGGAACAAAATATAGAGTTTAGAAACAGTAGATATTTGTACATTTCCGAAATTGGGAATACTCATACTAGCATGAGAATTATCAGTCATTTTTTGGAATGACTTATTTTTTACACAATGTCTTTCATTTGGAAGGCAGAAATGCATCGAAAGTCAATAGGTAATAACAGTTCCTTTACAAATCTGAATTACCCTAAGTCTCCCGATAAAAATGGTACCTCACTTGTGTGGGTAGACATAGTGCCCACGACAGGAAATGGCTCAAAACCCAACGTGAACACACCACATTTTCACAATGAAAATGTACCCTTTTTTTGCAAATTTTGCAAATTTCCACCCACCCCGCGTTCCCCAAAGTCTTACGAAAAAAATGGTACCTCACTTGTGGGGGTCAGCCTAGTGCCCGTGACAGGAAACAGCGCAAAACGCAACATGGTCACACCTCAATTTTGCAGTGAAAAATTACCCTTGTTTGGCAAAGTGCCTAGCTCTAGTTTTTGAACCCTAGCTCTGCGGGCACCTCGGCAAACCTAGCAAACCTATACATTTTTGAAAACTAGACACCCAGGGGAATCCAGGATGGGGTGACTTGACTGCCTCCCACCAGGGTCTGTTACCCAGAATCCCTTGCAAACCTAAAAAAGTGTCAAAAAACCATATTTTCCCCACATTTCTGTGGTGGAAAGTTCCGGAATCTGCGTGGATCCACAAATTTCCACCCACCCAGCGTTACCCAAAGTCTTACGAGAAAAACGGTACCTCACTTGTGTGGGTCGGCCTAGTGCCCGCGACAGGAAACGGCGCAAAACGCAACGTGGTCACACCTCAATTTCGCAGTGAAAAATGACCCTTTTTGGCAAAATGTCTAGCTGTAGTTTTTGAACCCTAGCTCTGCGGGCACCTTGGGAAACCTAGCAAACCTATACATTTTTGAAAACTAGACACCCAGGGCAATCCAGGATGGGGTGACTTGGCTGCCTCCCACCAGGGTCTGTTACCCAGAATCCCTTGCAAACCTAAAAAATTGTCCAAAAAAACACATTTTCCCCACGTTTCTGTGGTGGAAAGTTCCGGAATCTGAGTGGATCCACAAATTTCCACCCACCCGCGTTCCCCAAAGTCTTACAAGAAAAACGGTACCTCACTTGTGTGGGTCGGCCTAGTGCCCGCGGCAGGAAACGGCGCGAAACGCAACTTGGTCACACCCTAATTTCGCAGTGAAAAATGACCCTTTTTTGGCAAAATGTCTAGCTGTAGTTTTTGAACCCTAGCTCTGCGGGCACCTTGGGAAACCTAGCAAACCTATACATTTTTGAAAACTAGACACCCAGGGGAATCCAGGATGGGGTGACTTGACTGCCTCCCACCAGGGTCTGTTACACAGAATCCCTTGCAAACCTAAAAAATTGTAAAAAAAAAAACACATTTTCACCACATTTCTGTGGTGGAAAGTTCCGGAATCTGCGTGGATCCACAAATTTCCACCCACTCCGCATTCTCCTAAGTCTTACGAGAAAAACGGTACCTCACTTGTGTGGGTCGGCCTAGTGCCCGCGGCAGGAAATGGCGCAAAACGCAACGTGGTCACACCTCAATTTCGCAGTGAAAAATGACCCTTTTTTGGCAAAATGTCTAGCTGTAGTTTTTGAACCCTAGCTCTGCGGGCACCTTGGGAAACCTAGCAAACCTATACATTTTTGAAAACTAGACACCCAGGGGAATCCAGGATGGGGTGACTTGATTGCCACCCACCAGGGTCTGTTACCCAGAATCCCTTGCAAACCTAAAAAATTGTTTAAAAAAACCACATTTTCCCCACATTTCTGTGGTGGAAAGTTCCGGAATCTGCGAGGATCCGACGCAGTGATGCGACATCAACATTGCCTCAAAACAAATTTTTGGGCCCATGCCTGCCGCGGGTGAGGCACCATTTTCACCGGGAGACCCGGGGGAATGCTGGGTGGTGGGAAATTTGAGTGAGCCCGGTGATGCCACAACTTTCCCACACAAATATGTGTGAAAAAAGTGATTTTTTTCAGCTAAAATTGAGGTTTGCAGAGGATTCTGGGTAAGGAAACGTTGGGGGATCCACGCAAGCCATACCTCCCTGAAAGCCCCCGGATGTCTAGTTTTCAGAAATATATGGGTTTGGTAGCTTTCCCTAGATGGCCGCCGAGCACCGGGCCAAAAATCCAAGTGACCACACTTGCAAAACCAGGTGGTTTTGAGATGGGCAATTTTGATGTCGCCTCACTACGTTTTGGGCCCTTGCCTGTCACGGGTACTTTGGCCTCCCACAGAAGTGAGGCACCATTTTTACCGGGAGACCCGGGGGAACACTGGGTGGTGGGAAATTTGAGTGAGCCCAGTGATGCCACAACTTTCCCACACAACAATGTGTGAAAAAAAGTGATTTTTTCAGCTAAAATTGAGGTTTACAGGGGATTCTGGGTAAGGAAACGTTGGGGGATCCACGCAAGCCATACCTCCCTGGAAGCCCCCGGGTGTCTACTTTTCAGAAATGTATGGGTTTGGTAGGTTTCCCTAGATGGCCGCCGAGCACGGGCCAAAAAGACAGTTGACCCCTTTGCAAAACCAGATCGTTTTGACATAATTAGTTGTTTGTTTCTACAGCGTGAGAATTTCGGCACAATATTGCAAGGAAAATGTGACAGACATTTTGAGGTTTGCAGGACATTGTGGATAAAATAACTTTTTGGAATTCACAAGAGAGACATCACCATGAACTCCCATGGGTTTACGGCAATATCTACAGTTGGTGGGTTATTCTTACATGGAACATACAGCAGAGAAACTAAAAAGACAGATTCCTGCACAGCCATCTATTCCTCAAACACACACACATACTGGTTGGATTTGGCACGAGGGCGAGTGATGGTTCAGTATATTAAATTTTATTAACAAGAGATTTCACAAAAATGAAATGCACTGTCAATAATTAAATGGACAAAAAACTGAACCAATGACTCGCAGCTCGTGAGCTGTAAAGCCACGGCAAGGCACCAACCTCTTTATAGGCCATTCACACACCTTTCATACGTGATACACACAAGACCATTCACACCACCAGGCACAAAACCAACACATCACAACATTCACAAAAAGGGACAAGGTACACCCTGCTTCAGGAAGACAAAAAAGACAAATATTACTGCACAGCCATCTAATCCTAAAGCACACACACATACTGGTTGGATTTGGCATGAGGGTGAGTAATGGTTCAGTATATACAATTGTATTAGCAAGTGATTTCACAAAAATGAAATGCACTATTAATAATTGAAAGGACGAGAAACTGAACCATTGACTCACAGCTCGTGAGCTGTAAAGCCACGACAAGGCACCAACCTCTTTATAGGCCATTCATACACCTTTCATACGTGTGTCACATACAAAACAGTCGTGCCGCCAGCCGCGGGCCCATCACATTACAACACTCACACCAGCAGACAGCGCCATTCAAGGGCCCATCACTTCCACACGCCCACATTCCTGACACAGCAACTACACAAACTGATGGATTGCGTGGAGTGGCGCTCAGCTAGCTGTGTGTGTAGTGACCAGCACCTAGTCACTACTCACACACCGCCAGCCGAGCGCCAGTCCACACACACCGCCAGCCAAGCGCCAGTGCACGCACACCACCAGCCAAGCGCCAGTCCACGCTCACCTCCAGCCAAGCGCCAGTCCACGCACACCTCCAGCCAAGCGCCACTCCACGCACACCGCCAGCCAAGCGCCACTCCACGCACACCGCCAGCCAAGTGCCAGTCCACGCACACTGCCAGCCAAGCGCCAGTCCACGCACACCACCAGCCAAGCGCCAGTCCACGCACACCTCCAGCCAAGCACCAGTCCATGCACACCTCCAGCCAAGCACCAGTCCACGCACACCTCCAGCCAAGCGCCACTACACGTACACTGCCAGCCAAGCGCCACTCCACGCACACCACCAGCCAAGCGCCAGTCCACGCACACCGCCAGTCAAGTGCCAGAACACACACACCGCCAGCCAAGCACCAGTCCACGCACACCTCCAGCCAAGCGCCAACCTACACACAACACCATCACATTTAGGATTTTATATACAAAAAAACACAAACAAATTGCAAATAGATACAAATCTTCTAACACAAAATCTGAAACTAAATACATTGCACTAATGGCCAACCTTGAAACAGAATAATTTTTTAAACAATACAGACCAGGCAGGTCACTTTACCACTCATGGAAGCTTCCAAAATGTATTTTGCGTGTGGTACGCTCTAAAACAAGCAGGCATACACAGCCCAGGGTTAGAAGGACACCCGGGACAGAAATAACGAGACTCCTTCCGCTTATCTCTTCGCCAACAGACTCTACATCTTCTAGTGGGAAAATCTTTTGAAGTTGTGGGAGGCATGTAATCAGGAAAGTGGCGATCTTTCAATCGAGCCACATCCTCCACCACTCCAAATCTAGGAACACTTGCCTGCCACAACAACAAGGCTAGCTATCACAGAGTGCTGAAACTGAAGAAATGTCAACTTTGACGCAGGAGAACACTCCTGGAACACAATAAAAGCATTGAAATGTGCTAATTCGAAGAAATGGATGGCCAACTTCTTATACCAAACATAAGCCTTCCGAATAGCAGAGTAAGGTTCCAACCTCTGATCTACTCTGTCAACACCACCCATGTGCTTATTGTAGTCTAGAATGCACACAGGTTTGCGCACTTCAGCAACCTGACCCCAAACAGCCACAGGTGAAGTACTCTCATCATGGATGGTAGTCAGCATGTACACATCCCTCCTATCCACAAATTTTACAGCTAGTAGTTCATCACTACGCAAGGAACTGCACTGCCCCCTCTGAAGTTTTTTGCAAACAAGCTCTTTCGGATAACCTTTACGGTTAGAGTGGATTGTGCCACATGCAAAAGTGTCCACTTTATACAATTCCTTAAATAATTGCACAGCAGTATAGAAGTTATCAAGGTACAAATGGTGGCCCCTGTTAAACAGTCTTCTAGCAAGATCCCACACAATTTTCTCTGAAACTCCAAAGGTGGACAGACAACCTGGGGGGTCAATAGTAGAATCTCTACCAGTGTACACACGAAAATTAAAAACATATCCTGTCCTACTCTCAGACAACATATACAGCTTAATTCCATAGCGTGCCCTCTTGATAGGGATGTACTACCTAAAAACCAAACGGCCCTTGAACAAGACCAAAGACTCATCAATAGATATTTCTTTCCCTGGAGTATAGATCTCAGAAAATCGATCTACGAAGTGATCAAGAACAGGCCGAATCTTAAAAAGACTGTCACAGTCAGGGTGATCTCGTGGCAACGCCATGGAATTATCAACAAAATGCAGCATACGTAGCAAAAGTAAATACCGATTACGAGTCATAACTGCAGGAAATATGGCAGTTGCCAACAAGGGGCTAGTAGTCCAATATGAAGCCAAGGTTGGCTTCCTTACCACACCCATCAATAAAGGCAAACCCAAAAACTTCTTAATCTCTTCCAGATATGTGGGAGACCACCGGGTAGCTCTAGACTGGGGCCTAAGTTTGTCACTGTTGTCCCTCAAAAACTGTTCAGCATACAAATTCGTCTGCTCAACAATCTCACCCAAAAATACATCATCCATAAACACCTGAAAAAACTGTATAGGCAAAAAGTGTTCACAATCCACTCTACACCCTGCATAACCGCTAAAGGCAGGCAACACCGGCTGCACCATGTTTGGATCAACCCAAAGTCCAGCACTTCCAGTAGGAAGCCTACCAGCCTCAGACTGCAATCCAGATGCCTCTTGCACCATCGGCACAGCAGTTTCCTCCTCTAAGACAGGCACTTCATCCGCACTGAGAGTTGCTTCATCCACACCAAGAGTACCTTCATCTGCACTGAGAGTACCTTCATCATCCGATGATTCCATGTGGAGAGAAAACTCACTGCCAGAATCTTCCCCTCCCTCCTCTCCCTCAGACGCACTGTCAGTCTCATAATCATGCTCAAAGGAAGATTCAAGAAGCATACCAACCACCTGTTGAGCAGTCATTCTACGGCTAGCCATAATGCTTATTAATAAAGGTAACTTGTCAAACAAGTCAACAACAAACACTTTGTAAAATAAGTAATAAACAAAAAGCACCTTTATCAAAAACACATATATACTCCAAAACAATACCACTCACTTGCCAGAGGCAGCTAAACTACTCACCAGCACCTACTCTGCACAGACACAGTATGGATCAACAATATCCCACTAAAAAAGAAAGAGAAAAGAAATTACACATAAGACTATGCAAAACACATCGCAAAGAATTTCATGCTCAAACCACTAACTAAATATGCTGCCATTATGACATCACTTACAAAAAAAATCATTCAAACATTACAATATTACTCATTTGGAGTAAATACAAAAAAAAAAATTCTTACCAAAAAAATGCAACTACACAAAACTGCAGAACAACCACTGTCGAAACCGGAAACAGGAATCAAAAGCTTTAGACTAGAATAAAAAGGACAAAAAAACATTAGTGTCACATATGCATATAATGCTCTAGACCATCACGTACTGCGCAAAATGTATTGCTTGAACCTCACACTTTCAAGAAGGAAAGATCGATGGCCCAATCCTTTACAGGCAACGCGGCGAGAATCTGGAACTCAGCCTCATCTCCGGACCACCCCCTCTTCCCAGTCCTTCAAAACTGACCTCAAAGTTCTCCTCCTGCAAAGACACTTCCAAACTTAATTCACACCCTCTCTATTGTCTGAAGGAAGTCTTTACATTATAGGAAATTCTGTTCTCCATGCCTATAGAGGTGCCTTCCCAGTGTGTTCCTGTGTTTTGAGTGTCTGCCATTTATTGCACTTTTATACCTCTACTTGTACTTTGTACTCTTTTGTAACTTGCACACATGTCACTTTTCCTCTTGTAACGTATTGTTTGCTACCTCTTGTATTTTGTTTGCTTTTGATACATGCACAATTACCACCATTGCCTCATGTAACGTAACGTTTGCTCTTGTTTTCTGAGTGTCTGGCACTTATTGCAGTATTTTACCTCTACTTGTATTTTGTACTCTTTTGTAACATGCACACATCACTTTTTCCTCTTGTAACGTATCGTCTCCTACCTCTTTGATTTTGTTTACACTTTAAATTATTTAAAAAATAATGTGGCCATAAGGGGAGCGACCCTTGCCCAAGGGGCCGCTCCCACAAACAACCCCAACCCTAAAAAAAGAAAAAAAACCCTGGCGCTAGTGGCCATTCCTGCTGCACGATCGAACGATCGTGCAGCAGGAATGCATAAAAGAGACATCGGGGCAGAGGCGTAGCTAGAGCTTGTGGAGCCCGGGGCTATCTCTCAGATTGCCGCCCCTGGGGAGGGGGGGGTTGCTGGGGAAAAAGGACGGCGACCACTTGAAAGAGGTCTGAGAGACACTTAGTATCTCTGCTAATAGTTACCTCGATCATGCAAGTTACATGCACATACATGACACGGTCCAAGGCTACACAGTTGAATACACCGGTGACTGGCAGTACAAAAGAGAACACACAGACTGCATGATCTATCTGGGGACTCAGAAAAACCACATGTGACATCCATCAGAGAGCTGCGTGAATAATTACCTGGTAATCCCCTCCGCACAATGCAAACATGCACATACATGACACTGTTCCGGGATCCATCATCTACAGCTGACATTAAATGACCATTCATCATGGTCCCCCCATTAAAGCAGTGCACTTTGTGATCTGCATGTTACATGTTCTTTGCAGCAGGCACATTAACCCTCTGTGCTACCTTTCCAGGAGTCAACCCTTCCACTAGACAAAACTCCATCTCTCTCTAGGAAGAACATTAATCACCAAATTTATCATGACATTTTTATTGTTTCTGAAAATTGCTGGAGGCCAGGAAGGAGCCAGCAAGTTTTTTTCAAACCATAATATACTTGCAAACACTACGCACCCACCCAAAATAGGTACCCAGTGACGTCACACCATTCGCATCGCCCTAACCTGCTCAAGGTTCATGTGACCTCAGTGACAGTCACAGCGACTGGATCACTGTTGCTCTAGGGTGTGCTGCTTCGTAGGCCTGCCCGCAACACTGGAGATGAACTTCAGTATGGATTGTGGTGGACAGGCCTTCAAGGTTAACCCACAATTGACATCACTAGGGTACACCTGCTTGTGCTAAGACATCAAGCCTTCTAAGGTCTAGTGGGGCCTTCTAAGGTCTAGCATGGGAATGTGCTCCCTCAGTACAGTGGTCTGGTGGACTGGTCATGAAGGCTGAACCCGGTTCCCCAGTTCCAAATTCGACAGCTCTGGCCATAGTGCCACATCCTCTCCCCCACTGAACACCATACTTGCCCACTGAGAGAAACTGTTTCAATGTCCATTGCTTATATCCTTACAAAACGTAAGCAGTATGGTATAAAAAGACCACATCCATAAACACAGAGCCATGGTACACATTGTGTTTTCCAATCCACCCATCAACCAGGTATTGCAGTACCTCCAGGAATGGTACACTTTCCCACCTGGGAACAACAATGCTGTTCAAAGAAAGACGAGAAAACGAAAGTAGCGCTTCACTGGCAAAGTCTGTAAAGTGAGGCTGATGTATTTGGATGTAAATAAAACCAATCTGGCCACTTTGCAACCCCTCTGTCTTGCTTTATTTAGTTATGTATTTATTTTTCATATTTA